>NW_028270137.1:2932500-3614897 GCF_056152115.1 Neolamprologus brichardi | reverse complement strand
GAAAATAAAATGAAAACAGGCATATCAAAACAAGCCTACTAGAAATACTACTCTGCATTACAGCCTAACACTTGGCTAAATCCTAATATGTAATTCTGGTTTAATAGTTTTGTTACGAACTTGCATGTTCATGTGTTTGTTTTGTGCAAGTGTTGTATCTTTTTATGTTAATTTAGCTGTGCCAGGGCTCTGCTTCGATTGGTGCGTGGATACACTGCCCCGACGTGACTGGTTCCAGCTGGAGGACCCGCCCATTATAAGGAGGCTGGAGCAGTATTCCTGTGGCAGCTGCTGGCTGCAGTGTGCTCTTAAAAGTTGTGGAAGTGGAGTGGGTAGGGGTGAGCTGCCGTTTCTTTTGATCACCCGTTTTCTCCTGTTTTGAGTTAGTTAAGGAGGTTAGACTCTGTCTTTATTTTTGACTTTGTTTTGGTGAGGTCAGAGGTGCGGGATTTGTGTAGATGTGTTTTGTTTATTGTTTTGGCCTTGGCTCACCCTGAAGTGTTGACACTCCCGTTTTGGTTCCTTTTTTTCACATCGTAAATAAATCACATTGAAACTAACGGATTTGTTTTCTGTGTCTGCTTGGGTCTTGGGGGGGGGAAGCGAGTGCCTCACTCATGTTATTGCCTGGCCCTAGACAGGTCGTAACACACGCACTGAGCAGTTGACATACTCTCAAACGCACTCAGCAGCCGATAAACTCCCCCAAAGAAACCAAATTCCGAGAAATCCAAACATGGAAATGTTTGCACACAGTTGTGATTATGTGCAGAGGTCCACCCTACCAGCCAACCTCAAATCTCCACGCATACACAAACTAAGGCACATAAGTCTGCACACATCCAGACATTAACAGATACACACACATGGCCACCCTTTATATCAGTGGACCTCCACCAGGCCTCACTGCACTCCTCTTCTCAGAGAAACCCTCAACAGAAGAGTTGAGAAACACAAAACTTGTGAGATCTGAATGTCCTGGTGAGGAGACGGCAGCTGTGTAGAGGTGAGCGTGTGTGAGTCCTTTTTCTTTTAGTTTAGTTTTTTTCTTTTATTCTGCGAACATAAATGCTGTGATTAATGGACTAAAAGTCATCGCTTCTCACCCCTATTTATGGATTCAAGGATCAAAGGATCAAATTGGTGGTAAGATTCTAAATATATGTGATGTCATAATCCTGTTAGTTTGGAATACACAAAACAATAAGCACAGTTGTACAGACACACACACACTCCCAAAAACTAGCCAGCCCTCATGAGGAGGTTGCGACGCCTTCCAGGTGCGGGAAAGAAAGCAGGAAAAACCAGGAGCAGGCCGCCTCACTGCTCTTTACATTAATGGACCGCCCCAAAGAAATCCAAACACGGAAATGCTTGCACACACATGTGATTATGCGCAGAGGTCCATCCTAGCAGCCAACGTCAGAACTCCACGCATGCACACATTAATGCACATACATCTGCACACATTCAGAGAAAAACTCCCCCAAAGAAATCCGAACATGGAAACTTTTGCGCACACTGCACACACATTCAGAGTTCATAATGTACTGGTGAGTCTCCACCTGTTACAGGTGGATGCAACCTGGACTGTCTCAAGACAGACGAGACCAGATCCACCAAAGAAACTGCAGATGTGAGGACATGCGTCTTTTTGAAATATATAAAACAATAAACACGGTCGTGCAGACACATACACTCACACAGGCTGAGAAAGTCTAGCCAGCCCTCGTGATGGGGTGGACCTCCTCCAGGCCTCACTGCCTTCCCCTCCTGAGAGAAACCCTTTATAGAAGAGTTGAGAAAGACAAAATTTGTGAGGTCTGAATGTTCTGGTGAGTCTCCACCTGTTGCAGGTGAGTGCAGCCTGGACTGTCTCGAGACAGACCAGATCAGCTGCACCACAGACACTTCATACCTCATCTCAGGAGAAAAACTGAAAGAACAATAAAAAGGGAGAAAACCGACCTCAGAAACATGGCCAACATCTGTTTGATTAGACTAACAAATAATGGTTGACCATTTTCAGGTGCTCGCCTAACCTTCAGTAGTTGTTCGATGTCATTGAAACGCTTAGGTTTTATATATCCAGTTTCCTTGGATTGATAATCTGTCTCGTATTGAAATTGTTCTTTGGTCAGTTTTACCTGTTGCAGAATTTCAGGGTCGCTCTTGTTGACTTTAATGGCCACGATCTGTCTGTTTGCTCTGTGAATTGGTTCGAAACAAAACTGAACTTGTTTTGGTTTCTTTTGTAAAATGCTCTGAAAACATCTGGAAAGGGTTTGGGTTGGTGTCAGGTCAACGTCCGTTATGCCATAAAGTATAATGGGTGAGCGCTCGTATTATGGGTTTTGGGATCAAAGCAAAGCTACCACGTCATGAAGGATCGAAGCAAAGCTACTGCGTCACAAGGGATCAAAGTGATTCTAATGTATGCGCAGGCACACACACATGTTTGTTTGTGTAATATTGTTCACACTAAATTTGACCGTAGGCAATTTAATATGAGTCAATCAAAGAAAATGTTAGTTTTGGAGAATTTTGAAATTACGAAACTGACAATTACGAGAATTTTTGTTCGTGTATTTTTTTTTCTTTTGCATAACATGTCGAGCTTTTCTGTATATAGCCATGTCGTAGATTTCGGAGCAAACAAGAAATTGATGAAAATGTTCTATTTTATTTTAACAATCATCAACTGCATATGCAGGTTTCGTACGGGTGCTTGAAATCCTTGAAAAATCTTGGATATATTGTAGTGCTTCTATTTCGGATTTGGTGCTTAAAACGTCTTGAAACTGTATTTCATTCACCACAAATAACTATCTGATTGAATAGTTTTCTTATCAGATAGAGAAATAAAATGGCAAAGTCTAAAAGCAACATTTCTCTGCCTGGGCTGCCTTGTACCTCTGCACGTCAGTCTGTTTCAATGCAGTGTTGCCAACTTAGCGACTTTGTCGCTATATTTAGCGAGTTTTCAGACCTCCTTAGCGACTTTTTTTCTAAAAAGCGACTAGCGACAAATCTGGCGACTTTTTCTGGTGTTATTGGAGACTTATTTATGACGACTTTTTGACGTGAAAGGGCGTGTTGCTCTTACTCTCAAGAAGCAGCGGTGCTGCCGTGGGCACTTCACCCGTGCTAAAGCGCTCACGGGCGGAGGATAGTCCTCCCCCAGCTGCAGGAGACGTTCACACCTGTGCGTCCAAACTGCGAATGAACCGCGCATGAGCGAAGCCGCTGCTCCCGCACTGACTGTAACGCAGTCAGTTCTTCTTTTACTGTTATGCTGTTTTCGGGATCACAAGGTTTAAAACTACTTATAAACAAACACTCTCACACACAGAGTAACTCCACCAGAGTGCCTATTTCGGGTCACTTTTGCCGGTCCAAGCCCAGATAAAGGAACAGGGTTGGAATTGTGACATTAAATCAATAATTGCTAAAAGACATTTAATTTGTAGTTCTAAATAAACTCTAAATGTATTTAGGACGTTTTTTACTCACTTTATGTCTCTTCCACGATGTTATTTCTCTCTCCAACAACGTAGGTTACAATTATATTAGCATGACCAATTATGCAAATTAGGTGATGACGTCATTTAGCGACTTCTAGCGACTTTTAGGACAGCCAATAGCGATTTTCCTCACTGAGGAGTTGGCAACACTGTTTCAATGTGTGACCCCCCACCCCCTCCCCCTCCCCGAAAAGTCGGGGGTGAGCGCACTAACGTGCCTGGAGGCCGTTTTAATGAGTGTTTGCAGGAAAACGAAAAATACAAGAAGGAGTCTGCAAGAAGGATTTGTACGTTTTCACTGTGGAGGAGTTTGCGTAAGTCCTAGTAAATCATTTTCTCCAGTGTGGACGTTACACATGCTAATTTTTAAAATCGTTTTTATTATTTTGCTAGCTAGCAAACTCGCGGGATAAATGATTGAAATGCACTCAGTGTGATGCAATACGGTGCCGCTATTCTAACAGTTAGTTATTGCAGGGTAATTTCTGGAATATGCTGTGAATTTAACCAAGATTACACAGCAGTAGCAGTAATGCGAGTTACTTCCCCAAAGTGAAAGCTTTAAACGTTAGCCCGATGCTTAACTAGCCAACTCAAGCTTTCTGATTGAAGGCTAAAAGCAGCGTTGTCACCAAGTAAACAGAATATTGATTCTATTTTGGTGTATTGCTGCAGTTTTTTCAAGTATTAACTTGGTGCTTTTGGCAACCTTAGGGGGAAATAATGGTAATATGACTGATCCATATGGACACAAAGAATATAGACTTTTTTGTGCTACCGAAGTTCCGTGGCTTTCATTCAAAATCTGTTTATCGTTAAACAACTTGAAGATTATAATGGCTTCAAACTCACATTGAGGCCTGTGGGGCACTATCAGCCACTGAAACAGTAGACAAATGAATATTTCATACCTTAAGGCTGCCTGTTTATTTAAGGGAGATGAACAATACATTATAATTGTATATAATAATATCACAGATGATAGATTAAATAGGTTTTTGATAGATGCTTGTGCATTGTTAAAGTCTTATATGTTGAATTGATCTGAGTATGTCATCTGTTCAAAGCCTCTCCCAGTCAGTGCTGTTCTCTATGCCTGTCTTACTCTACATGATCTTTTTTAACATCAGCATGCTAAAGGACTTGTTTGGAAGAGACTGCTATTTTATACGCTAAAATATGTTTTTCTTCTGGTTGGTGAAAACACTTTATTATCCTCTAATAGATTTTTTAAATGCTTGGTGATGGTAGTACCCAAAACTAGCTGCATCAGGTACTTCCCTGTGTATTTGGAGAGGATCAGAAGTCCCAGGAATAAAAAAGCAACTAATTATTTACCTGCACAGCCGTACAAGTGGCTGACTGCTAGTTTGTTCCTCTGAGGCCGTGTCCTAGTCAGTGTGTCTCGCTAGATTTCTCTCTCTTCTGTTAATTGAGCATTTTTGTTTGTTTTGTGCAGTTCTGGTTAATAAGTGAAATTAATAAAAGCCGCAGAAATATTTTCATTGCATTTCTGTTTGTTCTGTACTTGCTAACTGTCAGTTCAGAAGAAAATGTAGCTGCTGTTTGCCAACAAACTCAGTTCCTTTGCCCGATAATTTCCTTCCAAAAAATGCCTACATATATATTTATAAGCTGAGTTATTATATAGCTGAATAATTATATCTTTCAATTAATAACTAATAATGTTTTATTTTAAATTTGTGTCTTTTATCTTCTTCTGCTTATTATTGTTATCCATCCATTTTCTTCTGCTTATCAAGGACTGGTTTACCCGGGCAGCAGCCTAAGCAGAGAAGCCCACATCTCCCTCTCCCCAGCCACCTCCTCCACTTCTTCTGGGATAACACCAAGACATCCTCAGGCCAGCTGAGAGATATAGCCTCTCCAGAGTGTCCTAGGTCTGCCCTGGGCCTCTTTCTCCTTTTCTCATCAGCCTCTCTTAAAGTGTAGGAATAGCAGCTCTACTCTGAGCCCCTTTTGAGTAACTGAACTCCTCAGCCTGTCTTTAAGGGAGAGGCAACACCCTTAGAGAAAGCTCGTGTTTTTCATCTGTCAGTCCTCTGCTCACCTGTCCCCAAACTCGTAAACAAGAGAAGATTAAAGTCCTCCGCTTGATGCTGCAAGTCATTGTTTTTTATTGTCTTTTTCTTAATATATTCAGATAATTCTAAAAATATCTGTACAACAGTTTGTTTATGCAGTCAGCATTTGTATATATGCAGCAGTATTCTCAAACAAGCAACAGTGAACGCACCTGTGTGAGGCAAATTCCACAATCACAGTTCAATCAGTCCCCCCACCCTGACACTTTTTTCCACTTTAAGTGAGGAAATGGAATTAAATCTGACACATCTTTATCTTTTATGGACATATCAACATATCTTTTTAAGGTTAAGAGAATATGGTCATCAGATTAGAGAAGCTGAACAATCAGAGCTGTGATAATAATATTTAAGGATATTTAAGGTGTGTTGACTGGTTCATAACGTCAGCTCATGTGAGAAAACATCCCATGCTAAAAGTTGCCGCTAGCTGCTGGTTGATGGTGAATTTATTGTGTGTTTCCACCGTCTGTACAGATGAAGAGTAGCAGAGCTGGAGATGAGGCAGGAGGAAAAGTTGACTCAATTCAATTTCAGTTTATTTATATAGCGTTAATCACAACAACAGTCACCTCAAGACACTTTATACTGCAAGGTGGAGGCCCTATTGTAATACAGAGAAAACTAAATGATCAAAACAAGCCCTTTGAGCGAGCACTTGGTGACTGTGGGAAGGAAAAACACCATTTTAACTGGAAGAAACTTCCAGTAGAAGCAGGTATAGGGAGGGGCAGCCTCTGAGGACTGGTTGGGGTTGAGGGGAGGGAGAAAGGACAAAGGACACGCTGTGGAAGAGAGCCACTCTATGAGCTGTTCATTCAGTTTGTGGTTTAGCTCGACTCCATGACGTTTCTGAACTAATGCTTTGCTCAATTAATGTTGCAATGAATTATGGGTGGATTTTACTGATATTCTATCTTTATGTTGTCACCAAACAGATGTACAGATTTAGGATTAGCTACAGGCTCCTCTACCCCTGCTAGCCCTTCTGTCCTGCCCAGGATGGCGCCCCTGGTGCCCCCTCATAAGGTCCAGCAGTCCTACTGTCCATCCAGCAGCTCCTTCTCCCCTCTTACAGCCCCTATGGGAGCTCCATCTGTGGTGGCTACAGGCCTTACAGCTACAGCTACGGTGGCGGCTACAGCCTGGGAGGATACAGACACACACCTCACCTTGAGGACGTCCCCCCAGCAGGTTTGTGCAGCAGGCTGAAGAGATGGAACAGCAAGCACTCACATATTCATATGAGTACATTTAGTTGTTTTGAGAGGTGTACTCAACACAGGACAGTGGCTGCAGGTGCTAATTGTTTTGAGTTCAAAGTAATTAAGGCTGCTGTTGCAAAGTTTGATAATAGAATCTGAAGCTGGTAATGTTCAGGGCTGCAGTACACGTGTAAAGATGAGTCTGCTTGTATGACATCATATGTGCCTTTGTGTAACTCAGTGGCAAATAAATTGGGTACCATAGCTCCATATGCCATTAGTTACTTTACAAGTGTAAGGAAAAGCAGAAGGACTTGTTTTTGGTTCAGACCAGTTAAAATGATGAATGTCTTTCATTCAGTTTCCTTGCTTGGTTTAGACACTAACTGGGCGAGCGAGGAGGACGACCACGTGGTGGCCAGAGGAGAATATGACTTTACAGCTGCTTCTCAGGAGGAGCTTTCTATGCAAGCTGGAGAGATGCTCAACCTCGCTCCTAAAGGTGATGAGCTTTTTACTGGCTGCGGGACATTTGATTCTGAGTGCTTTGACCCAAAACCTTCTATTTTTGTTTTCCTTATCTTAGAAATAACAGATGAGGGCTCTTCTTTTGTGTGAGCGTGCCCCATGTTTACAACTATCTCCCTCGTGTTTAGAGCTACAGCCCCGTGTGCGTGGCTGGCTCCTGGCCAGCGTGGACGGTGAGACCACCGGCTCGTCCCAGCAAACTACGTTAAGATCCTCAGCAAGAGAAGAGACCGCCGGGCCACAGATGTGGAGAGGCTCGCTCAGGCCCAGCAGGCGAACACGCAGGCACCCCAAACAACCTCAGCTGCACAAATCTGTGTCTCTCCTGCAGCCCATAAACGTACAGCATCTACCCGCATCATGTACAGTACATGAATGACCCGTCTCGTCAGATTCATTAGGCTCAGCTGTGTCCCCCTCCTGAGTTTCCTCGTTTCCCTCTGTGTGTATTTATAGTAGTGATGGCCAAACAAAGCTTTCTGAAGCTTGTGTTGAAAAACGATTCATTACTGGAAGCTTTTTAACACAGTCCTCTGTGGTGACATCTGCTGGTCAAAAATATGAAGAGCAGCTTGAATCTACAAAAAAACTGAACTGCTTCATTATGATTGCCCACTCTGCAGAGTGGAATTCACAATTCACAATTGGACGTCACTGATCACGTGACTGTGGCCAAACGAATCAAGCATCGACAGAGTGCTTCTGAAGCGGTGTGTTGGTGTTTTTGACACACGCGCCGGAGCGTCAGCTTCAAGCGGGCCATCACTAATTTATAGCATTCGTCCTCTTGTGTGTGTTACTGGTCCGTCTGTGTTCCTCCATGCTGTTTTTCCTGCTTGTCATCCTTCGTGTTTTAACTCCATTCCCTCGTGTCCAGGTTTCTTATCTGGTTCTCAGCTTTCCCAGTTTAGGTTTTCCTAGTTTTGTTTCTCGCCTCCCTCGCCTTTGTTTGTATGTCACTCTCCATAAATAAAGCTCACTCACATCAGCAGTGCCTGCATCTTGGGTCCTCCATTCATAACTCAACACGCAAACCCTGACATTTATTGTGTAGTTACATACTGCTAGGAAGTGCTGACAAAATATGAAATTATGATGCTATTTATGTAGAGGCACAGTACCAACACAGAACAGCGGGGACACAGAACCAAAACCTAAGAACTAACAAAGACACATCAAGAAATCAAAGATTAATAAAACAAAACAGAAAACACTGAGCCAGCGACCCAGGACCGTGACATTCAGTTTCTCAAGGAGGAATCAAAGCAAACATTTGTTTCTTTTTATGAATAAGAGATTTCCTTTATGGGTTACGTGATGGTGTAAGTTCCAGCACAGCTCATTTAGTTTGCAGAAGTGCTCCGAGGCCCCTATGAAACACATGATTGAAAGAATCTAATAAATTAGAGGGTGCAGTAGCTGTAGTATGACTTTTTGTTCTCCTGCTGCATGACGACTTTACTTTTTTCTTTTTTTTTTGGTGGGAGGAAGTTGACATCTCAGTCCATTGTGACGTGCAGATCTTTGACTGGCTTATGAACTCCGTCAGGAGGAACTCAGCAGGAGAGGGAAACAAGGACCAACAAACCCGGCTTGGTAAAAAGGAACAAGAACAGAAAAAATCAACATCATTACACATCCCTGAGCTGTCATTTACACCACCTGTGGCGCTTGATTTATTGGTCACTAAACGTGGTGTGTGTTTGGTGCGTCACTGGCTGCGTGTTCTGTGTTATTTGTCGGTCGTGTGGTTTGGGCGTTGATATTTGACATCACAGCAGAGAGACTGGATGTGATGTCAGACCCCTCTAAATCGTGTAATTTACAGATATTTAATTCCAATGATTTGACTGCATCATTGTGTCTTTGAGTTATGACCCAAACTCTCTTTCAACTTTGTGAATAAATTCACGTCCCCCTGTGACCTCATAATTACACCACAGTTCAGATGGGATGAATGAGTCATGAGGTCACACCAACAGTGACAACATCAGCAGTGACATCACTAAAGTTGCCAGGTGAGTCCATAAATAGAACCCGTGACGTGGAGCAGGTACCGCCGTTTTGGACGATGCCACGACACAGGTATAAACGCAAACGTGCTTCTCGCCCCGCTCGCAGACGCAGGAGAGCCCACAAGGCCTCGGGTGTCCGCAGACGTGGGAGAAGATACCGTCGCAGACACTAGACAATCTCAATAAACATGTAGGATGAACATCAAAACTCTGGTCCAATCAAGTTTTTTTTAGATAATATATGTTGTTGTTGTTTTGTGTGTGTTTGTTATCAATGTTGTAAAAAAAGTTAAGCTTAGTAAGCCATCAAGCACTGATTACTCGTAGAAGAGCACCAATAGGAGACAGAACTAATTAGAAGGTGTTATTATTCAGTCTGTACATCGAATAGAAGGCACTAACCACAAGGTGATCTTCAATGCATCTCTGTGTGAATGTGAACGGGGCGAGAAGACCCCCACTAACTGCATGTCTTTAGACTGTGTGAGGAAGCTGGAGAGAACATGCAGACTCCACACAAAGACCCCGGCCTGATGGGGTTAGGGTCCTGAGTTTGATACCCCAAACTGAGGACAGAGGAAGGGATGGGTGATGTTCATGTGTGCCCAGGTGTATGATGTGGCTCTTTGCGGTGACACAGTAAAAAATGTGGCTGTTTGTCTGTGACTGGTTGGCTGCCCCAGCCCTGGCCCTTCATGTATTTCAGTAATGTCTTTTTCTCCCGTCTCCTCCTCTTGTTTACATGTTTTGCCCTTGTGACCCATTCCTTCTGTCACGTGTGTTTTCCCCCCAGCCATCATGTTCTGTTTGTGCTTAGTTATGTCCATGTCTCATCTCTAGTCCTCTTTTCCCTCTGTATGTATTCACAGTGTACGTGTTCCTCGTCGGTTCGTCATGCTAAGTCTGCGTGTCTTATTCCGTCATGTGTCATGTATCACTCCAAATCTCACTGACTTTAACTGCTAATAACTGTTTGCTGAGTGTTATGTCTAAAAGGTATTGCACAATCGCCTCTAGTAGAGGATCAGGTTTGTTTTCCACTGATAATGGATTTTAACATGACTGACCAATGATTGTGGAGCACGTCCATGTAGGATCTTATAAATACAACGAGCAAACTTAAATGTTTTAAAATGTTCAAAACTTAATATATTATATTTCTGAAGTATGACGGAAGGAAAAAGTTTCATATTTTTAAAATATCCAATTTCATATGATCAAATTTATGTCAAAAAGTTCATATTTATTCCTCCTATGTCATGTGTGAGTACTGTACTGTAAATGTCATATATATCAGATGATACTGATAACCTAATGCTAATAACTATGCAGAGGTCTCTAGGCCTCGACTTTTATGGAGCATGTGAAGTTTGGGGCAGAGTGGACAAAGAAAAGTTTCTCAGCAGGTTCAACAGGTTGCTACAACACAGGCCGATGAAGTATTGCACTCACTCATCCAAACTGGCAAACATGTAACATACACCCTAAGACTGATCCTGCTTTTTACTCCTTTGCTATGATTTAATTTGATATCATGTAGCCTTGGAGACAGTTTGCATAGATTAGAATGTTAGATTCCTGTGATGTCATCAATGCCCGATGTTTTGTTTTAATGTCTTGTGATAGTTCTAAGTGCAGACAAAGTCAGAGTTCAAGTGAGTTTAGTCCAATTTCTTTCCCTTTTTTTTATTCAAATCAGGCAACAAAGTATCTCTTTTACAGTGACATAGTTTTTTCTTTCCCTTTTTTCCCCTTCCCTTCCTTCCTCTCCCCCTCCTTTTTACATAAAATATAATTACCATTATATAAACGATCATATATCTATGTCTATTGGGGGGGGGGGGGGGCTGTTTTTTAAAAATATCAGACCAAGTTTTAAATATTTTAGACCAGTAAGTAGTGATATTAGGACATGTCCAAAACATATGTGACAATGAGGCAGAATTCTGGCCACATTGATCACATCTTGAGTCCGCACCTGGAAGCATCCTTGAAACCTTCAATTTAGACAGACGGAGCTTATGCAGGACCTTAAATTGTAGTAGTTGGAAAACGCAGAGAAGACAATTTCCCAGTATGGCTTCTTATGTGTGCACTTTACAATTCTTCTAGTTCCTCCTGTTCTCTTTTTCTAAAACACATTTTCTCTGTAATGCAGGTGGTGATTAAGCATGTTGCTCAGTTTTTAGTCAGCTACTTACCAGTGGTAAGAAATGTTTGTCTTTTTCTGTTGTTTTCCCCCAACGTGTTCCTCAAACAGCCTAATGTTTAAACACTGACCTTGATGTTCTGCTTCTTAATGGTAAAATGACCGAGATTCCCAAGGAGGTGGCAATGCTAATAAAAGTGGGGGCAGGACCAGAGGCTACGAGCAGCAATGTGACGCCCGCTTAAAACGACTGGTATGACTTGGAAGACGAACTCATTATGGTCTTTGAAAGACCAAAAAAACATAGACTTGGAAGCCTACCTGGCAAACAGAAGAACCTTTGTGCACGAGAGGGAGGTTAAGGTCAGCGAGTGGCAAGATAACATGCAGCTCTTTAGACTTATAGTGCGGCTCCACGTGGTTTGGGAAAAGTATTTAGCTGAAGTGTATTTTATTTATATTAGTTCTTTTTTAACTTGTAGTTCTAAATTAGAAGATTATTGTGATATTGAAATATAAAAATAAAAGTATGGTAAGTATGACTGCACAGGGGCTTTGTGGCCTGGCTGCAGAAGTCACTGGATAGAAAGCTGCTGACGTTTCACTGCATCCGGCACCAAGAGGCATTGTGTGCGCAAACCTTTCCTGTAGAATGCACAGAGGTCATAAATGTTGCCATTCAGATCATCAATAAAATAATGGCAAAAGGTTTAAATGCTCTCCACCTCATTACTGGATGAGGTGGAGAGCATTTAGCCTGATCTCCTGCTGTATGACAGAGTCCTGCTGTCCAGAGGAGAGGTGCTGAAACGCTTTGCTCCATGTAAGATAAGATAACTCTTTATTGTCATTGCACAGTCATACATAGTACAGTAGTACAATGAAATTGGAAAATGTCTGGGAGAGGTGAAAGTTTTCATGAGCAGCAAAGGGCTCGCCTTTTCTGCGCTGGAACAGCCAGAGTGGCTGAAAAAGCTGCACTTTGTGGACATTACAGCGAACCAGAAGAAGCTGAGTACAAGTCTTCAGGGGAGAGGAGGCACAGCGTTACACATGCTGGAGGAGGTGTTAGCGTTTGAGTGCAAACTGACAGTTAATAAATTCAGAGCATTTGCAGTCTGCAATCACCACAGTTATTTGGGAAATAATTCCACGAGTTCAGAGAGGAAAAACCCACATTATCCTTCCCCATCACTGCCCTGACCATCGATCCATCCCTGTTAAATGTGACTGGATTTTCAGGTGATACTGAGAACCTTGTTTGAAACATGGAATGCCATCCCGACACATAAACATGAAGAAATATGCATTTGGAGTCCTGACGATCTTCAGATCCACATACGTATGTGAGCAGCTGTTCTCCACCATGAACTGTGTTACAAACAAACACAGCTGACGCCTCACAGACGACAGCTTACAGTCCTGCGTAGATGAAAGTGACTTTGTAACTTGTAACTGTAAATTAAATGTGTAAGTGATATTTATATAGGTGTAAACTTATACACAGCTTCATGCCTTGTTGCTGTTTTAGAAAGAGTTAAAAAATGAATGTCCACTATTTAAACCTTTTGAATGCAGGATATTTTATTAAAGCAATTTAGCAGGAGGGGGAAAAGCCAGCTCACATACTATGATCACATAATGAAATCACTTAATACTCATCTAATTAACCCACTCTTAGCTAATGTTGATCTTTTGAGGAGAGAGATTGAGGAGAGAACGGGCACATCCATGCCTGAAAAGGCCCTTATCTCTGTTTTGCATCCCTGCAACTTCAACACTCCAGGGATTCAGTTGAAATCCAAATCCTCTCAAAGTTATATTTCAAAAAAGAGCAGAGAAAAAGCCAAAAAATACAAAACCCAAGTGTAAGTGTGCAGTTCAGACAGCAGCTGATCTCTGGGCTCTAGAGTCTGACCAATTTGGTCACATTTGCGGCCAAATTTCTCACTGGTGCGACTAATAAAATCCTAGGTCGCACCAGCGACCAGCCGTTCAGTACATTAAAAAAAAGTCTCTGCGATCTGAAAGTCTCCGTATCACTCCCGTATCATCACTCCCCGCCTGGCGCTGACTACAGCAGAGTACCTGGCCTACCAGTGTGAGAAACATGTGCTGGTCATCCTCACTGACATGAGTTCCTACGCTGAAGCTCTGAGAGAGGCACGACTGCCTTTACTTTCTTTGGCTCATGTTTAGGTGTTGTTTGTCAAAATAACATCAGTGTAAAAGCCAAATCCCAATGAGTCACAACGTTGTAATATAATGGTATTCAGGGCTCTAGAGTGCGACCATATTTTTCAATGATGCGACTAAAAAAGATCTTTGGTCGCACCGGTGTGACCAGCTGTTCAAAAACGTAAACACAGAGCCGACGCATCACAATCAGCTTTCTCGACTTTCTCACACGGACACGCCGTCGCGGCTGAAAGCCGACAGCTCGCTGACTCTGATACGTCGGCGCGTCGGCGCTTTGTGTTTCCGTCTTTTTTGCGCTCGATTCTGAGCTGCAGGTTTTATCTCTCTAACCAAAATTCACTGAAGCAGCAGCAGAAGATCCAAACTACGCTCCACATTTGATCAATGTCGTCATTAATGCCCTCTGACTTTTGCTTCAGCATGATAAAATCACACTTCCTGCACAGCTCTCTCTCTCTCTCTCTGTACTTCAAGAACAGTTTCCCGTCTCAAATCTCTGTTTCCTGCATCATTCATTCGCTTATCACCCACCAGTCTACCGTTGTTTACAGCGCTGTCGGCCGCTCGGACAAGAAAGCCTAATTTCTGCTGTTCAATACTGAAGAAATGTAAACTTTTTAAAACGATGCAATAAAGTGTATCTGCTACAGAAAACAGGGCAGGAAAATCTCCTTCATGTTTTTCTGTTTTATCCTCTGTTACTTTGACACAAAGGCCTCTGCTGTGATGCTCACACCTCTGATGAAGTCTCACATGTGTCAGTGCTGATAAATCATCAGAATTATAATATTTCTGACTGTCTGAGGCAAAATCAAATTGAATGGAATCAGGACCTCGTGAATCGAATGGATTACAGAAATCAGTGATGATACCCAGCCGTAGTGAGCAGCCTAGGCCCGACAGAAGTGGATGTAGCTGTGGGTAAAAAGGTGGAAAGAACTACTGATAACTTTTAAAGTTAAGGCCTGATCCTTCTGAAATTCATAGCCAGCTCTGACACACAGCCATCAATCTCTGGGCGCTGAAAAAGCAGCAGTGTATCCAGAAAACACATTATATGCTGCGATAAATGCCCAAGTGTGTGACAAAGTGGCTAGGAGAGAAGTCATTTGCCATTTGTCACTTGTGTATGTTGTTATTCTGTGTTCTGTTATCTTATAGTTTATCATAATGCTTTAATGTAAACACAGCACATGTAGCCTTGGCTCTACATACTATCCCGGGTCTGTTTGTGGTAGCATTGGTTATATTCATTTCATCTGTGCAAATGTACTTAAAGCTAAATGTCACTTCGTCATTAATTGATTTGAATCTTTCATTTGTTTATGTAGTTTGGTTATAGTTACCATTGTGTGTTCCTCTGGACAGGTCCTATGTGTAAAACGGGTATGTGGGAATGGCCGCCCCAGTACTTCCTGGTTTTATAGGATATGATGTCACTGATCATGTCAATTGGGTGTAACCAAATGAAGGGGTGTTTCTTTTGTGTAAAATTGTTTATTTCATTTAAAATAACCTCATGAGTCTGTAAGTGAAGAGATTGACTTTTCAAACTGTTTAGTTGGGTGAATGAGTTTGTTAAGTGGAAAAATGATTTTATTCCTGTTTCTTTGGACTAGACTGTGTTATTTAGTCTACCCTGTTTTCCCAATGGTGGAGGTTAATGAGATCCAGGTGTGAGTAGAATTTTATATAAAGCAGGTGAGATTTTGACTGAGAGGTTCTTATGTTTTGTGAAATAATTGTTGAAAGGCGACGCCAGAAAATAAAGAATACTTAAAAGAAACTTGAACAGTCTGCAGATGCTGTCTTCCTATCACCTTCCATGCTGCTTATGTCACGCTACCTCACAAATGGTGGCAGCAGTGGCTCCAGGCCAATAGGTGATAACAATGCAGAAATCAACCAAGTCAAGGAAACCTCAAGGGCCAACAGATTTTCCCCCAGAGGAGGCCCAAGATGATGGCCACCTGCCAGAAGCTACGGGTGAGCACAGCACGGAAGTACAAAGTCTCTCAGAGCTCTCAACTTTATTAAAAGGCCTGATGGAACAGCATGCTGATCGTGAGGCAAAATGGGACCAGGACAGACAACGCCAGGATGAACGGTGGCGTAGAATCCAACACCAGTTCAGCCAACTGCAACAGGAGGTCCAGTCGGAGCGCCGGGAGCATCAGATGCTGTTGGAAGGTGCAGTAGCTGATTCCGGCACGCCTCTGAGCCCCTCAGTGCGGCAAAAGGTGCAGCAACCTGTTCAACAGAGAGGAAACCCCCCTGAGTCTTCCACAGCACCACAGTCATCCAATCTGGGCAGAGTAAGCGGCTGGAAAGGCCCGAAGATGCAGCCCTATGGTGAGGATGAAGATATTGAACATTATTTAACCACTTTTGAGAGGATTGCAACAGGATGTCAGTGGCCACAAGAAGAATGGGCACTGCATCTGGCTCCACTTCTTAGTGGTAAAGCACGTGCGGCATATGTTGCTATGGACACTGAAGAGACAATGGACTATGATAAAGTAAAAACTGCCGTTCTTGAAAAATTTGAAATAAGCGCTGAGACTTACCGAATCAGGTTCCGCAACATGACGGTGAAGGAAGATGAGACACCCAAAGAGCTGCGAACGCGCCTTAAAGACCTATATGAAAAGTGGATGTTTCCAAAGGAGAAGACAAAGGACCAAATAGGAGATGTCATAGTGATGGAGCAGTTTCTCAGAGTTCTTAACCCAGAGCTGAGGACCTGGGTGAAAGAGCGCAACCCCACCACTTCAAAAGAAGCTGCAGAGATGGCAGAGGCTTTTCTTGCAGCCCGACGATCACAAAAAGGGTACATGGTAGGAAAACCCAGTTCAGCCCCTGTATTTGTGGGTAAGTCAGGGGGTGGGAATGGGTACAGAGCTAAAAGCCCTAAACAAAGTTTCCCAATCACTAGCAGTAGCCGTGCTAGAGAAGTAAGGCAGAGAGGCCCGTTGGTGTGTCATGCCTGTGGTCAAGCAGGTCACTTTAAGGCAGATTGCCCAGGTCAGCAAGTCAGTAAGACTTACATGTGTCTTTCACCACAGTGTTTTGACTTGCTAGAGGAAGAAACAGAGTCTCTAGTACCCTCCAGTGATCAGGAGCACACTATCTGTGTTTTCATTGAGGGAAAACCGTGTGTTGCCCTCTTGGATTCAGGCAGTAGCCGCACACTTGTCAGACAAGATTGTCTCCCTAGCGACACCACATTTTGTGGTAAAGTGAAAGTCTGGTGTGTTCATGGTGATAATGTTGATTATCCTATTGCCAACGTTTGCCTTCAAGTTAATGAAAAGGAGTATGTACTTACAGTTGGAGTAATTGATAAACTTCCCTACCAGATTGTGTTGGGCCGGGACATGCCAATTCTTGGGGAGTTATTAGCAAAGACAGAGAAGGACAGAGAAGAGAAGAATCTGCATGTTCCATGTGAAGGTCTGCTAGTAGTCACTAGGTCTGGTAATAAAGCTTCTCATTCTGAGCTAGGTTTGAGTGAGTTGCCCTATGCAGACAATGAAATTCCAGATATTGACAAACTCAGTAGGCCGCATATAAAGAAAAGTAAAATGCAGAGAAGACAGGAAAAAGTGAGGGGGACAGAAATTGCTGAGTCACTTCCTGAACCAGAGATTGATGAGCTCTTGGTTGTCCCGAGCAATATTGTCCAACTCCAAAGGGAGGACCCCTCTTTAGCACCCCTGTTTGCTAAGAGCACCCAAGAATCAGCACAGATTACAGACAGAGTACGGGAAGTATTCATTGCTAAGAACGAACGACTATATCGTCGTAGCAAAGTTGGTGACCAGTTGGTTGTTCCCAAAAGCTTAAGGCCTGTAGTCTTGCAGTTGGCTCATTCAGTTCCTTGGGCAGGCCATTTAGGACATCTTAAAACCTTTTCCAGAATGGTAACTCGTTTTTTTTGGCCACAGCACTTTTCAGACACTGTCCAATTTTGCAAATCATGTCCACAGTGTCAGTTGACAGCCCCGAGTAGGAAAGGTGACAGAGCCCCACTCATTCCTATGCCTGTGATAGACATCCCGTTTTCTCGTGTTGCCATGGATATTGTTGGCCCATTGGAGAGAAGTAGTTCAGGGCATAGGTACATTCTAGTGATCTGTGATTATGCAACAAGGTATCCTGAAGCGTTCCCATTGAGAAGGGTCAAAGCCCGCCAAATAGCTAATTGTCTGATACAGATGTTTTCAAGGGTGGGTATTCCCAAAGAAATCTTGACAGACCAAGGCTCAAACTTCACTTCTAACCTGTTGAAGGAAGTCTACAAACTTCTGGGAATTACCGGAATCAAAACGAGCCCTTATCATCCACAAACTGATGGACTTGTTGAGAGGTTTAATAAAACCCTGAAATCAATGCTGAGGAGGTTCGTAATAGAATCAGGAAAAGACTGGGACCAATGGCTTCCATTTTTGCTTTTCGCCTATAGAGAGGTACCACAAGCATCAACTGGATTTTCTCCATTTCAGCTCTTGTATGGCCATAATGTCAGAGGTCCACTGGATGTACTTAGGGAAGCTTGGGAGGAAGCTAGCCTTGAAAAACAGTGCTCTTCCCTCTCTTATGTGTTGAAAATGAGGGACAAGCTTGAACAGTTTCAGGAACTGGCTCATTGTCACCTAGTAAGTGCCCAGCAACGTCAAAAACAGAACTATGATAAGACTGCTCGCAGGAGGGCCTTTAAAGAAGGACAAAAAGTGTTGCTGCTCTTGCCAACCACTGAAAGCAGTCTCTTAGCCAAATGGCAGGGGCCATTTGTGATAAACAGGAGGGTTGGCCCTGTCACTTATGAGCTCAATATGCCAGATCGTCGTAAAAAACACCAGGTGTTTCATGTCAACATGTTGAGGGAGTGGATTGAGAAGCCAGAGCAATCACTTCAGTTGTGGGCTCGTGTTGTACTGCAGGAATTCAATTCAATTCAATTTTATTTATATAGCGCCAAATCACAACAAATGTCGCCTCAAGGCGCTTCATAGATACAGAGAAAAACCCAACAATCATATGACCCCCTATGAGCAAGCACTTTGGCGACAGTGGGAAGGAAAAACTCCCTTTTAACAGGAAGAAACCTCCGGCAGAACCAGGCTCAGGGAGGGGCGGCCATCTGCTGCGACCGGTTGGGGTGAGAGAAGGAAGACAGGATAAAAGACATGCTGTGGAAGAGAGACAGAGATTAATAACAGATATGATTCAATACAGAGAGGTCTATTAACACATAGTGAGTGAGAAAGGTGACTGGAAAGGAAAAACTCAATGCATCATGGGAATCCCCCGGCAGCCTACATCTATTGCAGCATAACTAAGGGAGGATTCAGGGTCACCTGGTCCAGCCCTAACTATATGCTTTAGCAAAAAGGAAAGTTTTAAGCCTAATCTTAAAAGTAGAGATAGTGTCTGTCTCCCGAATCCAAACTGGAAGCTGGTTCCACAGAAGAGGGGCCTGAAAACTGAAGGCTCTCCCTCCCATTCTACTTTTAAATACTCTAGGAACAACAAGTAGGCCTGCAGAGTGGGAGCGAAGTGCTCTAATAGGGTAATATGGTACTACAAGGTCATTAAGATAGGATGGGGCCTGATTATTTAAGACCTTGTATGTGAGGAGCAGGATTTTGAATTCAATTCTGGATTTAACAGGAAGCCAATGAAGGGAAGCCAAAACAGGAGAAATATGCTCTCTCTTTCTAGTCCCTGTCAGTACTCTTGCTGCAGCATTTTGGATTAACTGAAGGCTTTTCAGTGAGTTTTTTGGACATCCTGATAATAATGAATTGCAGTAGTCCAGCCTGGAAGTAATAAATGCATGAACTAGTTTTTCAGCGTCACTCTGAGACAGGATATTTCTAATTTTAGAGATGTTGCGCAAATGGAAGAACGCAGTCTTACATATTTGTTTAATATGTGCGTTGAAGGACATATCCTGGTCAAAAATGACTCCAAGGTTCCTCACAGTGTTACTGGAGGCCAAGGTAATGCCATCCAGAGTAAGAATCTGGTTAGATACCATATTTCTAAGCTTTTCAGCGCCGAGAACAATGACCTCAGTTTTATCTGAGTTAAGAAGCAGAAAGTTAGTGGCCATCCAAGTCTTTATGTCTTTAAGACATTCCTGCAGTTTAACTAATTGGTGTGTGTTATCTGGCTTTATGGACAGATAGAGCTGGGTGTCATCTGCATAGCAGTGAAAATGTATGCTATGTCTTCTAATGATGCTGCCTAGGGGAAGCATGTATAATGTAAACAGAATTGGTCCTAGCACTGAACCCTGTGGAACTCCATAATTAACCTCAGTGTGTGAAGAGGACTCTCCATTTACATGCACAAATTGGAGTCTATTAGATAGATATGATACAAACCACTGCAGTGCAATACCTGTAATACCTACAGCATGTTCTAATCGCTCTAACAGGATATTATGGTCAACAGTATCGAATGCTGCACTAAGGTCAAGAAGGACAAGCACAGAGATGAGTCCACTGTCAGAGGCCATAAGAAGATCATTTGTAACCTTCACTAAAGCTGTTTCTGTGCTGTGATGAACTCTGAAACCTGACTGAAACTCTTCAAATAAACCATTCCTCTGCAGATGATCTGTTAGCTGTTTGACAACTACTCTTTCAAGGATTTTTGATATGAAAGGAAGGTTGGAGATTGGCCTATAATTAGCTAAGACTGCTGGGTCTAGAGATGGCTTTTTGAGTAAAGGTTTAACTGCAGCCACCTTGAAGGCCTGTGGTACATAGCCGATTATTAGAGATAGGTTGATCATATATAAGATCGAAGAATTAATCAATGGCAGGACCTCTTTGAGCAGTTTTGTAGGAATGGGGTCTAAAAGACACGTTGATGGTTTGGAGGAAGTAATTATTGAAGTTAACTCAGAAAGATCGATTGGAGAAAAAGAGTCTAACTTAACATCAATGGAACTAAGAGTAGCTGTAGATAATATTACATCTGTGGGATGATTATTGGTAATTTTTTCTCTAATGATAAAAATTTTATTTTTATCATTAGAGAAAGAAGAGCCTCAAGAGAGCATTAGGAAGAAGAGCCTCAAGAGCAATTCTTTCCCACCAGTACTGACGAAGAGCTATTTCCGGATTTGAGCCATCTATCATCAGAACTACAGGAGGAGCTCGCGGCCATAATGCCACAGGAGCTTTTCAGCACAAAGCCAGGCTACACCCATCTTATTCAGCATGACATACGCCTGCGTTGTCCGAATCAACCACCCATCAGGGATACCACCTCCAGAGTTCCAGCAAAGCTAATGCCAGCATTGAAACAGGAGGTGGAAGAAATGCTTGCAACGGGGATTATAGAGCCATCTAGAGGTGAGTGGTGTAGCCCTGTGGTACTCGTCCCCAAGAAAAATGATGCAAGACAGAGATTTTGTGTTGACTTCTCAAAACTTAATGCTGTCTCTGTTTTTGATGCATATCCTATTCCAAGAGTGGATGAATTGATTGAGCGCTTGGGTAATGCTAAGTACCTCACAACACTCGACCTTTGTAAAGGTTATTGGCAAGTCCCCCTAACAGAGTCCTCAAGGGATTTAACTACATTCAGGGTTCCCAGCAGACTTTATCATTTCAGAACTATGCCTTTCGGACTACATGGAGCTCCAGCCACGTTCCAGAGGCTGGTGGACTTGGTTCTGAAAGGAGCTGATGGCTATGCAGCAGCGTATATTGACGACATTGTGGTATTCAGCGAGACATGGGAGGACCATGTGAAACATCTGGCTGATGTCCTGCAACGCATCAGAACAGCTGGACTAGTCATCAACCCTGGAAAGTGTCACATTGCACAGACCGAGGTGGAGTACCTGGGATACGTCATTGGGGGTGGGGTCATCCGCCCTCAGGTGAGTAAGGTCGAGAACCTTGCCTCTTGTCCTCCTCCAACTACAAAGAAAAAGTTGAGATCCTTCCTGGGTTTAGCTGGCTGGTATCGTCGTTTCATCCCCAATTTCTCTACCAGATCAGCTATTCTTAGTGATTTAACTCGCAAATCATGCCCCAACAAAATTAAATGGACTCCAGAGTGTGAGGCTGCATTCATGGATTTGAAAAACTGTTTGTGTAATGAGCCTGTGTTGCAGTGTCCGGACTTTACGTGCCCATTTATTGTACAGACTGATGCTTCAGGAGTTGGGATGGGAGCTGTGTTGCTGCAAGGTGATGGAGAGGACCAAAGACCTGTGCAGTACATAAGCCGTAAGCTCTTCCCCAGAGAAATGAAGTATTCCACAATTGAAAAAGAAGCTTTGGCAATAAAATGGGCTTTGGACACTCTGAAATACTATCTACTGGGAGGTGAATTTGTGCTTGAAACCGATCATGGAGCTTTGCAGTGGATGAGCAGAATGAGAGACACCAACGCAAGAATCACGAGGTGGTATCTTTCACTGCAGCCATATTGTTTTAAGATTCAGTATAGAGCAGGGAAAAAGAATGTTATGGCAGACTTCCTTTCCCGTTCCTATGAAGAGTAACAGACTTAAGGGGGGGGGGGGGGGGGGGGGGGGAATGTGACAAAGTGGCTAGGAGATAAGTCATTTGCCATTTGTCACTTGTGTATGTTGTTATTCTGTGTTCTGTTATCTTATAGTTTATCATAATGCTTTAATGTAAACACAGCACATGTAGCCTTGGCTCTACATACTATCCCGGGTCTGTTTGTGGTAGCATTGGTTATATTCATTTCATCTGTGCAAATGTACTTAAAGCTAAATGTCACTTCGTCATTAATTAATTTGAATCTTTCATTTGTTTATGTAGTTTGGTTATAGTTACCATTGTGTGTTCCTCTGGACAGGTCCTATGTGTAAAACGGGTATGTGGGAATGGCCGCCCCAGTACTTCCTGGTTTTATAGGATATGATGTCACTGATCATGTCAATTGGGTGTAACCAAATGAAGGGGTGTTTCTTTTGTGTAAAATTGTTTATTTCATTTAAAATAACCTCATGAGTCTGTAAGTGAAGAGATTGACTTTTCAAACTGTTTAGTTGGGTGAATGAGTTTGTTAAGTGGAAAAATGATTTTATTCCTGTTTCTTTGGACTAGACTGTGTTATTTAGTCTACCCTGTTTTCCCAATGGTGGAGGTTAATGAGATCCAGGTGTGAGTAGAATTTTATATAAAGCAGGTGAGATTTTGACTGAGAGGTTCTTATGTTTTGTGAAATAATTGTTGAAAGGTGATGCCAGAAAATAAAGAATACTTAAAAGAAACTTGAACAGTCTGCAGATGCTCTCTTCCTATCACCTTCCATGCTGCTTATGTCACGCTACTTCACAAAGTGTCCCTCTAACACTGCCTTTCAGTGGCAAACAGGTCAGAGGACACAGGATGACATCATACTGTATGCCTATATGACATCATACTGTATGCCTATATGACATCATACTGTATGCCTATATGACATCATACTGTATGCCTATATGACATCATACTATATGCTTATATGACATCTGTCACGGCCCAGCGGCACGAGGTAAATGGGATGGACACAAGTGCAAGATCCAAACCGGAAGCAAGACAGTGAGTGATCAAAAAGGTTCATTTCTTCCCCCACAAATTAAACACACAAGCCAAATTTAAACGAAGCCACTACAGTAGTGGGTGCGCTGTCAAAACTAAGGCAGCTAAATGAAAACTAGACAGCTCTAGAATACAGCGGGACAGCTGTGGCAGTGGGGAGGTGGAAGCTGGGCTGGGAAAAATACTGTGAAGAGACCAGGGCATTGGTTTCAGGTGAAGGGGACAGGTGGGGCCCAAAGGAGGAGGACCGCTGTTGGAAACCTACAGGTCAGGTACGCACCCAGACCATGACAACATCAAGCTGAATACCATACATGACATGAAGCTGTATGCAGACATGACATCATACTTTAAGACTTATGACATCAAGCTGTCTCGATCCAGGACTTCAAGCTGAGGGCATACATGAGATCAGGCTGTATGACACAAATGACATTAATCTGTAAGACTTATAAGACATGAAGCTTGTCAGGGTTATATTGTTGATTGTCATATATGCTTAGAGTTTTATAGTCAATGTCATGTTGGTAGAGGGTTGATCCTTAGGAGTCTGCAAAGACTTTGTGTGCATTCCAGAGTGTTCTGGCATTCACACCCACATCCTGGGAGCATGGGAGAGGTCGTACCTGCTCTTATTGTTTTGTGGTAGGATGAACGTATCTATATCTGTTTTAGTCTAAGTGCCTTTTGTTTAGATGAACTGCTGGACTTCCAGACCAGCAGGTTTAGGGAAGTCTTCACACACACACACACACACACACATGCTTACACAACGCACAGGCAAGGTACTCTTTGTTTGCATGTATACGTCATATGTTAATGAATATTCATGTAACCTCAATAAAAGAGCAGTGTTACGAGGGAGCGGATGAGAGTGACTGGGGTCAAGCGAAGGAACGGCGTTTGTCCAGTTCTCTCCCGTGCACGAGAAACATGAAGAACTTTGCCTACTCGTGTCTTGCTTTGCTGTGTAGTTAAATTGTCTTGAAAGTTCCAGCGAATAGGTTTGAGCTACAAACCTATCAAGGTTGCATGTCATACATGACATCATACTTTATGCCTTTATATGACATCATACTTTATGCCTATATGACATGAAGCTGTATGCCTATATGACATCATACTGTAGCCTGGGAAATGGTTAGCCACACAGGACACAATTACTGGGTTCTTAATGTGCAGTTTTATTGTCAATGCTGACTGAATAAACAAAAAAAATGTCCTTTGACCTTTACTTTTGTCAAACAGCAGCCATATGGACTTGTACTGAATATCGACAGCACGAGAGGTAACGTGGCAAAGTAACAGAATAACCGACTAAACGAAGATGCGCCAATACAATACGAGGAATAAAGGAAATGAAATACAAAACACAAAAATACGGCAGTGACCTCTGTCTGTGCAGAACAAAATACGAAGAGCTAAATCACACAAGGCTCCTTTAAAAACTGTGGAAGTGTTACATACATTTTTATAAACACTTACATTCCACAGAAATCTCAGCTCACTCGGATACTGGAGCACACAGACGATCTCGCAACTCATCCCTTGCATGGAGAAAATGGCCGATCCACGCTGCACATACAGGTCCTTTGCATCATACATTTCAGAAATACATCATCTTGTTAAAATACTGACGTTTTGCCACTGCACTACAATTATACCAATATGTTTCAATGAATTATGTGCGTATTTAACAATTCCTTACCAACAATTTAACTCCTTCACAACATTCCCGTTCCACATCCACAACAAAGAGAAAAGTCCCGAGGTGCAGTTCTTGTTAAGTCTTTTTTTGGAAAACTGCAGTTAACCCTTAAGAACTGCCCCCCCCCCCCCCCCCCCCCCCCCAAGTGACCACAATATGCAACTACACAAACCTATAAAATTAACAGCTTCAAGTGCACGCAACATGCAGATAGCCAAAGAAATAGCACAAGCAATAACATGAAATTACCCAATAACATTCTTGTCTTACCTTACATGGAAACAAAGAAACAACATTTTAAGACCCCTTTTTTAAACTTAAATGGACATTTGGTTAACTGAAATGGAAAATATTATTATTAATTTACCACTCGGCTAAAATACTGTATGCCTATATGACATCATACTGGATGCCTATATGACATCATACTGGATGCCTATATGACATCATACTGTATGCCTTATATGACATCATACTGTATGCCTATATGACATCATACTGAATACCTACATGACATCATACTCTTCTTTTAAGATTCAAGTTCTTGCATGAATCGGACCAATAATACAGACTTGTAATGAATGCTCTTCCTTACCAGTGAGTCCTGAAGTTCTTCAGTTCTTGCTTCAATCAGAGGCATCTTATTAACACATAAATCAACGATTCCCTGAACTATTTAAAATAAAGACTTCCCCAAATAGGAGCACTAAGGCAAAAGGAAAACCACAAGTTTTTCCATTTGAGGGGTTTCTATTTGAGATGTTCTGTAAGTGAACCATGTTATCTAAAGTTTGCTTCAAAGTGTATAATTGTTGTAAACTCATATGCAAGGTCACTTTGAGTGGGTGCACTTAAGAATAAAACCACATCAGTGTCTCCATTCAAAGTGATCTTGATATGAAACATAGAACTCAATTTGATAGACATAACTTGAAGTGTCAGGTAGAATTTGTAGCAGTTGTTGTGTACAACTGGTCCAAGCAGATGCACTTACTGAATTCAAGAGACAAGTTCTTGCATGAGTTGGACCAATAATACAGACTTGTAATGAATGCTCTTCCTTACCAGTGAGTCCCGAAGCTCTTTTGGAATATCCTGTGTTGTCTGTGTTTCCAAATCCATGAGAGATGCTTGAACATGAGTCTCCTTTTATATGAACTCAAGACTCCTCTTGTGGTCCCACCCACATTTAAGTCAATGACATTCAGTCATGAGACTAATGGTTGGCTAACGACTGTAGTAATGGCCCATTGTATTTTGGTTTCCTCTTTTGTCTCCAGTAGCTGTTGAAGGTTTCGTGCGATTTCAATCAGAGGCATCTTATTAACACATAAATTAATGATTCCCTGAACTATTCAAAATAAAGAATTCCCAAAATTGGAGCACTAAGTAAAGAGGAAAACCACAAGTGTTTCCATTTAAGGGGTCTCTACTTGAAATGTTCTGTAAGTGAACCATGTTATCTAACGTTTGCTTCAAAGTGTCTAATTGTTGTAAACTCATATGCAAGGTCACTTTGTGTGGGTGCACTTAGGAATAAAACCACCATCAGTGTCTCCATTCAAAGTGATCTTGATATGAAACATAGAATTCAATTTGATAGGCCAAAGGAGCTTGCAAAGAAAAAGCGTCTGGACTTCTATAAGTTGCTTGAAGACGTTTCACCTCTCATCCGAGAAGCTTCTTCAGTTCTAAGGTCAAATGGTGGAGAGTCCCAGATATAAACCTAGTGGGAGTATCCCCCCACAGAGGGACAAAAGGACCCCCTGATGATCCTCTAATCGCCTGAGCCAAGGTGTGAAACTGGGTGTGGGTCCCAATCAGCCAGAGTTTCAGGTGAGCTCATTGTGAAACCTGGCCCCACCTTATCATGCAAATTCCTGAGGTCAGATGGCCCAGGATGTGAGTGGGCGTTAAGGTGTCTGGGAAGGGATGTCAAAACTGGATTATAGATGACAGAGAGTTAGTGTCGTAAACCACCGCCTCTGTTCAAACATGGTCGCTCACAGTGGACATAGATGGCTTCTTTCACTTCTCTTTCAAACCATCTGTCCTCTCTGTCCAAAATGTGAACATTGGCATCCTCGAAAGAGTGTCCTTTATCCTTAAGATGCAGATGGACAGCTGAGTCTTGTCCTGTGGAGTGGCTCTTCTGTGTTGTGCCATGCGCTTGTGAAGTGGCTGTTTGTCTCTCCAATGTAGAGGTCTTGGCATTCCTCGCTGCACTGTACAGCGTACACCACATTGTTAAGTCTGTGTTTTGAGTTTTGTCTTTCGGGTGAACCAGTTTGTGTCTGAGCGTGTTGCTGGGTCTGAAGTACACCGGGATGTCATGCTTGGAGAAAACTCTCCTGAGTTTTTCTGATACACCGGCTACATAGGGGATGACAATGTTGTTGCGTCTGTCCTTCTTATCCTCCCTCGCTGGTGTCTGATCTTCTTTTCTGTGCCTCTTTGCTGACTTTAAGAACGCCCATTTAGGATAGCCGCACGTTTTGAGTGCTTCCTTTACACGTGTGTGTTCCTTCTTTTTCCCTTCAGGCTTAGAGGGAACATGTTCTGCCCGGTGGTGTAGGGTCCTAATTACTCCAAGTTTGTGTTCCAGAGGGTGATGGAGTCAAAGAGGAGGTACTGGTCCGTGTGTGGGCTTCCGGTAAACTTCGATGTTGAAGTTGCCATTCTCTTCAATGTGCACAGTGCAGTCCAGGAAAGGCAAACAGTTCTCCTTTGTGTCTTCCCTGGTGAACTTGATGCTTTTATCCACAGCATTAATGTGCGTAGTGAAGGATTCCACTTCTTGTGTCTTGATTTTGACCCAGGTGTCGTCTACATATCTGTACCAGTGGCTGGGTACTCTTCCTTTGAAAGAGCCAAAAGCCTTCCTTTCCACTTCCTCCATGTAAAGGTTGGCTACAATAGGTGACACGGGGGAATCCATGGCACAGCCATGTTTTTTCTGTAAAAGCCTTCGTTGTTTTTGAAATATGTAGTGGTGAGGCAGAGGTCTAACAGTGTGCAAATCTGATCGGGTGTGAAGTTGGTCCTGTCTTCCAAGGAGCTGTCTTCTTGTAGTCGTTTTCTGACAGTCTCCACTACCTCCGTGGTGGGTATGCAAGTGAAGAGAGAGACTACATCAAAGGACACCATGGTTTCATCTGGATCCAGGGTAAGTTTCTGGACCTTGTCAGTGAAGTCGGTGGAGTTCTTGATGTGGTGTGGGGTGTTCCACACGAGAGGAGCAAGGATGGTAGCAAGGTGTTTTGCAATGTTATAAGTGGCTGAGTTTATGCTACTGACTATGGGTCTGAGTGGGACAGCTTCCTTGTGGATTCAATTTGATAGACCTAACATGGAGGGTCAGGTAGAATTTGTAGCAGTTGTTGTGTACAACTGGTCCAAGCAGATGCACTTACTGAATTCAAGAGACAAGTTCTTGCATGAGTTGGACCAATAATACAGACTTGTAATGAATGCTCTTCCTTACCAGTGAGTCCCGAAGCTCTTTTGGAATATCCTGTGTTGTCTGTGTTTCCAAATCCATGAGAGATGCTTGAACATGAGTCTCCTTTTATATGAACTCAAGACTCCTCTTGCAGTCCCACCCACATTTAAATCAATGACATTCAGCCATGAAACCAATGGTTGGCTAACGACTGTTGTAGCGGCCCATTGTATTTTGGTTTCCTCTTTTGTCTCCAGTAGCTGTTGAAGGATTTGTGCGATTTCAATCAGAGGCATCTTATTAACACATAAATAAACGATTTCCCGAACTATTCAAAATAAAGAATTCCCAAAATTGGACCACTAAGTAAAGCGGAAAACCACAAGTTTTTCCATTTGAGGGGTCTCTAATTGAAATGTTCTGTAAGTGAACCGTGTTATCTAAAGTTTGCTTCAAAGTGTCTAATTGTTGTAAAC
This sequence comes from Neolamprologus brichardi, assembly GCF_056152115.1. NCBI lineage: Eukaryota > Metazoa > Chordata > Actinopteri > Cichliformes > Cichlidae > Neolamprologus > Neolamprologus brichardi. The sequence goes on along the minus strand of NW_028270137.1, from coordinate 3,585,962 downwards.
TCATATGCAAGGTCACTTTGAGTGGGTGCACTTAGGAATAAAACCACCATCAGTGTCTCCATTCAAAGTGATCTTGATATGAAACATAGAACTCAATTTGATAGACCTAGCATGGAGGGTCAGGTAGAATTTGTAGCAGTCGATGAGCGTGTCTATTTGAGATGTTCTTTAAGTGAAACATATAATCTAAAGTTTGCTTCAAAGTGTCTAATTGTTGAAAACTCACATTCAAGGTCACTTTGAGTGGGTGCACTTAGGAAAACAACCACCATCAGTGTCTCCATTCAAAGTGATCTTGATATGAAACATAGAACTCAATTTGATAGACCTAACATGGAGGGTCAGGTAGAATTTGTAGCAGTCGATGAGCGTATGTATTTGAGATGTTCTTTAAGTGAAACACATAATCTAAAGTTTGCTTCAAAGTGTCTAATTGTTGAAAACTCACATGGAAGGTCACTTTGAGTGGGTGCACTTAGGAATACAACCACCATCAGTGTCTCCATTCAAAGTGATCTTGATATGAAACATAGAACTCAATTTTTTAGATGTAATCAGGTAGAATTTGTAGCAGTTGTTGTGTACAACTGGTCCAAGCAGATGCACTTACTTAATTGAAGAGACAAGTTCTTGCATGAGTTGAACCAATAATACAGACTTGTAATGAACGCTCTTCCTTACCAGTGAGTCCGGAAGATCTTTTGGAATATCCTGTGTTGTCTGTGTTTCCAAATCCATGAGGGTTACCTAGACATGAGTCTCCTTTTATATGAACTCAATATTCCTCTTGCAGTCCCACCCACATTTAAATTAGCGAGATTCAATCATGAAACTAATGGATGGCTAACGACTGTTGTAGCACCCCATTGTATTTTGTTGTCATCTTTTGTCTCCAGTCGCTGTTGAAGGTTTCGTGCGGTTTTAATCAGAGGCATTTTATTAACACATAAATTAATGATTCCCTGAACTATTCAAAATAAAGACTTCCCCAAATAGGAGCACTAAGGCAAAATGAAAACCACAAGTGTTTCCATTTGAGGGGTCTCTACTTGAAATTTTCTGTAAGTGAACCATGTTAACTAAAATTTGCTTCAAAGTGTCTAATTGTTGTAAACTCATATGCAAGGTCACTTTGAGTGGGTGCACTTAGGAATAAAACCACCATCAGTGTCTCCATTCAAAGTGATCTTGAAATGAAACATAGAACTCAATTTGATAGACATAACTTGAAGGGTCAGGTAGAATTTGTAGCAGTTGTTGTGTACAACTGGTCCAAGCAGATGCACTTACTGAATTCAAGAGTCAAGTTCTTGCATGAGTTGGACCAACAATACAGACTTGCAATGAACGCTCTTCCTTACCAGTGAGTCCCGAAGCTCTTTTGGAATATCCTGTGTTGTCTGTGTTTCCAAATCCATGAGAGATGCTTGAACATGAGTCTCCTTTTATATGAACTCAGGACTCCTCTTGCAGTCCCACCCACATTTAAGTCAATGACATTGAGTCATGAGACTAATGGTTGGCTAACGACTGTTGTAGCGGCCCATTGTATTTTGATTTGCTCTTTTGTCTCCAGTAGCTGTTGAAGGATTTGTGCGATTTCAATCAGAGGCATCTTATTAGCACATAAATCAACGATTCCCTGAACTATTCAAAATAAAGAATTCCCAAAATTGGAGCACTAAGGTAAAGAGGAAAACCACAAGTTTTTCCATTTGAGAGGTCTCTACTTGAAATGTTCTGTAAGTGAACCGTGTTATCTAAAGTTTGCTTCAAAGTGTCTAATTGCTGTAAACTCACATGTAAGGTCACTTTGAGTGGGTGCACTTAGGAATACAACCACCATCAGTGTCTCCATTCAAAGTGATCTTGATATGAAACATAGAACTCAATTTGATAGACATAACTTGAAGGGTCAGGTAGAATTACTAGCAGTTGTTGTGTACAACTGGTCCAAGCAGATGCACTTACAGAATTCAAGAGACAAGTTCTTGCATGAGTTGGACCAATAATACAGACTTGTAATGAATGCTCTTCCTTACCAGTGAGTCCCGAAGTTCTTTTGGAATATCCTGTATTGTCTGTGTTTCCAAATCCATGAGGGATACCTGGACATGAGTCTCCTTTTATATGAACTCAAGACTCCTCTTGTGGTCCCACCCACATTTAAATTAACGGGATTCAATCATGAAACTAATGGATCGCTAACGACTGTTGTAGCACCCCATTGTATTTTGATGTCATCTTTTGTCTCCAGTAGCTGTTGAAGGTTTCGTGCGGTTTTAATCAGAGGCATCTTATTAACACATAAATTAATGATTCCCTGAGGTATTCAAAATAAAGACTTCCCCAAATAGGAGCACTAAGGCAAGAGGAAAACCACAAGTGTTTCCATTTGAGGGGTCTCTACTTGAGATGTTCTGTAAGTGAACCATGTTAACTAAAGTTTGCTTCAAAGTGTCTAATTGTTGTAAACTCACATGCAAGGTCACTTTGAGTGGGTGCACTTTGGAATTCAACCACCATCAGTGTCTCCATTCAAAGTGATCTTGATATGAAACATAGAACTCAATTTGATAGACATAACTTGAAGGGTCAGGTAGAATTTGTAGCAGTTGTTGTGTACAACTGGTCCAAGCAGATGCACTTACTGAATTCAAGAGACAAGTTCTTGCATGAGTTGGACCAACAATACAGACTTGTAATGAATGCTCTTCCTTACCAGTGAGTCCGGAAGATCTTTTGGAATATCTTGTATTGTCTGTGTTTCCAAATCCATGAGGGTTATCTAGACATGAGTCTCCTTTTATATGAACTGAATACTCCTTTTGCAGTCCCACCCACATTTAAATTAACAAGATTCAATCATGAAACTAATGGATGGCTAACGACTGTTGTAGCACCCCATTGTATTTTGTTGTCATGTTTTGTCTCCAGTCGCTGTTGAAGGTTTCGTGCGGTTTTAATCAGAGGCATCTTATTAACACATAAATTAATGATTCCCTGAACTATTCAAAATAAAGACTTTCCCAAATAGGAGCACTAAGGCAAAATGAAAACCACAAATATTTATACACCACCAAATCAAAACAACAGACCTTACAATAAAAAAAAAATTCAGAGAAAAACCCAACAATCATATGACCCCCTAAGTTTTTAAAATATCCTTAATACAGAACATATATAAGTCATATTTGTCTGTGATAGCAAACTATGGTTTCCCATATGTCATTCATCAGTTAAATTCCTCACTTATAGCATTTAACTTGGGTTAAAAAATAATGACTTAACTCTATAATGATATTTTCATGACTACTGAGAAAAGGACCTTAACCTGAAAAATTAGCACTTACTTTAGTGTAAGTCAGTGAAAGTTAGATTAATTATGTTATGATTAAGTCATGAGTGTTAGTGGTAAATTTCAGACTTACGTAATAAATTATATAACATAAACTGTAATAGGATTTTATGATTTTTGTAGTTATCTTAACGTGAAAGCTGATATATTGTTTACTGATACTGTTGTATACCTGATAGGATTTATTATGAACCAAACTGTGTTTTAATGCAATCTTTGATTGTCTTTTTTTACTTGCTGAGTGGTTTCAAACTATAATGCCTTTCTTTCTCTTTTGACATGTTTCAGCGTTTTTTGATGCAGCTGCAGACAAATATTTATTTTAGAGTCTCCGAACAATTCACCTCAATTTCAATATACTAGTGCCTGCTGAGTTTCACACCTACAGTTTCACCTTCAAGTCTGTGTGTCTTCCACTTTCTTTCTCTTTGTCTCTTAAACTAATTTGCATACTCACGCACACACACACACACACACACACACACACACACACACACACACACACACACACACACACACACACACACAGATTCTTATCTGTGGGAATGTTACGTGGCAAAAAACGTGGTATTTTGGCCTTATATTCTTTGTGAAAACTCTTCTTTCAAAAAACCCCCAAAACTGTGCTATACACAATTTTGTCAACACCATGGACAAAACAAAAAACAAAAAAAAACAACTTAGGCAAATGCATAAATTAAAGCTATATTTTCTTGAATAGTCTTTTGAATGTAGGTTAGTCTTATGATTGTAAAGAGACTGTCAGCTTAGCTGCTTTGTAATTCTCTTGTTTGAATCCCTCAGCAGCTTAAAAACTGTGAGGTTATGAATCTCTCCCTCTCTTTTGTTGTGTGTGTGTGTGTGTGTGTGTGTGTGTAGGTGTGTGTGTGTGTGTGTGTGTGTGTGTGAGACAGAGAGAAAGAGAGAAATGGTGTTTAACAAATCAGATCACATCCAATACCACTTTGCAGGAATGGAGACCACAGAGGAAAGAGGGATCAAGAATGGTGAACGATGGAAAGCTCCATACTGTTCTCATGAAAATGTCTCAAAGAGAAAACTGACAGAGGTCATAAAACTGGTTTCACGAGGCGCAATGTTAGCCGGAGACAACAAACTGCTGGCAAATTTACCATAATGTGATATTAGCCACAATGTTTTTAATTAGATGACAGTTTAAAGCCAAGGATGGAACTTTCTTGACATCTCAACCAAAGGCCACCGGTGTGCTTGTCCCCTCTCTGCTCTCACTCATAAGCCCCTTTCAACAAACGTATGAAACCTGTGCAGTGCTAGGAAGGTAGCCTCAGAGTATGTCATTTCCTCGTTTTACTTTCAATCATGGTCATCGAGTCTCTGACAATAAGAAAATGTGTTTACATCATTTTTATAGATCCCATAAATAATTGTGACTATATTACAGAACAGCACTGTTCATAATAAGTGTAATGTAATGAAGGAGAAGGTTATGTTAACAAGAAGATTTGTAAAAGAAATCAGCAATTACTTGTTTTAGACCAGGGGTCTCAAACTCGCTGCGTCCCACATCACCCCTACTTGTATATTGATGTGAAGAAATATAATGCAATTTGGCCCTTGAACTTTTTTTGTTAAAGAGGATTTGTTTGTTGTTGAGTGCAATGGTAAAAAAAGTTCTTTAAAAAGCAAAAAATGATTTAATATGAAGACAATGTGAATAACATGTTGAGGGATTGGCTGTGTTAGTTGACATTAGACAATCTCAATAAACATGTAGGATGAACATCAAAATGTGGTCCAATCAAGTTTTTTTAGATAATATATGTTGTTGTTGTTTTGTGTGTGTTTGTTATCAATGTTGTGAATAAAGTTAAGCTTAGTAAGCCATCAAGCACTGATTACTCGTAGAAGAGCACCAATAGGAGACAGAACTAATTAGAAGGTGTTATTATTCAGTCTGTACATCGAATAGAAGGCACTAACCACAAGGTGATCTTCAATGCATCTCTGTGTGAATGTGAACGGAGCGAGAAGACCCCCACTGACTGCATGTCTTTAGACTGTGGGAGGAAGCTGGAGAGAACATGCAGACTCCACACAAAGACCCCGGCCTGATGGGGTTAGGGTCCTGAGTTTGATACCCCAAACTGAACGCAGGACAGAGGAAGGGATGGGTGATGTTCATGTGTGCCCAGATGTATGATGTGGCTCTTTGCGGTGACACAGTAAAAAATGTGGCTGTTTGTCTGTGACTGGTTGGCTGCCCCAGCCCTGGCCCTTCATGTATTTCAGTAATGTCTTTTTCTCCCGTCTCCTCCTCTCGTTTACATGTTTTGCCCTTGTGACCCATTCCTTCTGTCACGTGTGTTTTCCCCCCAGCCATCATGTTCTGTTTGTGCTTAGTTATGTCCATGTCTCATCTCTAGTCCTCTTTTCCCTCTGTATGTATTCACAGTGTACGTGTTCCTCGTCGGTTCGTCATGCTAAGTCTGCGTGTCTTATTCCGTCATGTGTCATGTATCACTCCAAATCTCACTGACTTTAACTGATAATAACTGTTTGCTGAGTGTTATGTCTAAAAGGTATTGCACAATCGCCTCTAGTAGAGGATCAGGTTTGTTTTCCACTGATAATGGGTTTTAACATGACTGACCAATGATTGTGGAGCACGTCCATGTAGGATCTTATAAATACAACGAGCAAACTTAAATGTTTTAAAATGTTCAAAACTTAATATATTATATTTCTATTATTATATTTATTTATGGCCGTGGTCCAGATATTCCCGTAGTCCTTCGTGTGTACGTTTGAAAGTGTAGGTGGATAGAGAGAGGTGAGTAGCTTGAATGAAGTGATATTGATTCATTAAATCCTGAATCGACTTTTAAATATAAATGTATTTTGCCAGAAACGCCAGAATCTCAGGTTAAGGCTCACAAAACTATTTCAACAACCACCAACCAGTAAATGAGAGCAGGTACACGGACTCCACACAAAGACGTAAACACAGACCCGAAGCATCACAATCAGCTTTCTCTTCCTCGGCTTTCTCACCCGACGGCCCGTACACGGACACGCCGTCGGGGCTGAAAGCTGACAGCTCACTGACCGCGTCGGCGGTTTCCGTCTTTTTTGCGCTCGATTCTGAGCTGCAGGTTTTATCTCGCTCTAACCAAAATTCACTGAATATGAATATATGCTGCGATAAATGCCCAAGTGTCCCTCTAACACTGCCTTTCAGTGGCAGCGGGTCGTCAGAGGACACAGGATGACATCATACTGTATGCATATATGATATCAAGCTGTCTCGTTCCAGGACTTCAAGCTGAGTGCATACATGAGAAAGGCTTTATGACATAAATGACATCTGTGACAATATTGTGTTTTCCAGTCTTTCTGTGGCACAATCTTTCCGTTTGGAGGTCTTGATTCGCCCATCTGACGTCCTGTCCTCTATCCTGAGGAACCAGGGATCAGTGTGGCGGTCTGCAGTTTGTACAAAGATCACTTGGTTACGACTGAATCAAAACACCTGAAGTAAAAGCCCCAAATTAAGATGAATTTAACAGGTAAAGGACTTTACTCACCTAGATATTTACGCACACCCACAGCACGTGGTGTGGTAAAGGTCGGCCAAGATTTTGACCACATGTCAGAAACTGGATCAAAATTGGACTAAACTCACTTGAACTCTGACTTTGTCTGCACTTAGAACTATCACAAGACATTAAAACAAAACATCGGGCATTGATGACATCACAGGAATCTAACATTCTAATCTATGCAAACTGTCTCCATGGCTACATAATATCAAATTAAATCATAGCAAAGGAGTAAAAAGCAGGATCAGTCTTAGGGTGTATGTTACATGTTTGCCAGTTTGGATGAGTGAGTGCAATACTTCATCGGCCTGTGTTGTAGCAACCTGTTGAACCTGCTGAGAAACTTTTCTTTGTCCACTCTGCCCCAAACTTCACATGCTCCATAAAAGTCGAGGCCTAGAGACCTCTGCATAGTTATTAGCATTAGGTTATCAGTATCATCTGATATATATGACATTTACAGTACAGTACTCACACATGACATAGGAGGAATAAATATGAACTTTTTGACATAAATTTGATCATATGAAATTGGATTTTTTTAAAAATATGAAACTTTTTCCTTCCGTCATACTTCAGAAATATAATATATTAAGTTTTGAACATTTTAAAACATTTAAGTTTGCTCGTTGTATTTATAAGATCCTACATGGACGTGCTCCACAATCATTGGTCAGTCATGTTAAAATCCATTATCAGTGGAAAACAAACCTGATCCTCTACTAGAGGCGATTGTGCAATACCTTTTAGACATAACACTCAGCAAACAGTTATTAGCAGTTAAAGTCAGTGAGATTTGGAGTGATACATGACACATGACGGAATAAGACACGCAGACTTAGCATGACGAACCGACGAGGAACACGTACACTGTGAATACATACAGAGGGAAAAGAGGACTAGAGATGAGACATGGACATAACTAAGCACAAACAGAACATGATGGCTGGGGGGAAAACACACGTGACAGAAGGAATGGGTCACAAGGGCAAAACATGTAAACGAGAGGAGGAGACGGGAGAAAAAGACATGTGACACCGTTCACATTCACACAGAGATGCATTGAAGATCACCTTGTGGTTAGTGCCTTCTATTCGATGTACAGACTGAATAATAACACCTTCTAATTAGTTCTGTCTCCTATTGGTGCTCTTCTACGAGTAATCAGTGCTTGATGACTTACTAAGCTTAACTTTATTCACAACATTGATAACAAACACACACAAAACAACAACAACATATATTATCTAAAAAAAACTTGGACCACAGTTTTGATGTTCATCCTACATGTTTATTGAGATTGTCTAATGTCTGCGACGGTATCTTCTCCCACGTCTGCGGACACCCGAGGCCTTGTGGGCTCTCCTGCGTCTGCGAACGGGGCGAGAAGCACGTTTGCGTCTATACCTGCGTCGTGGCATTGTCCAAAACGGCGGTACCTGCTCCACGTCACGGGTTCTATTTATGGACTCAACTTTAGTGATGTCACTGCTGATGTTGTCACTGTTGGTGTGACTTCATGACTCATTCATGCCATCTGAACTGTGGTGTAATTATGAGGTCACAGGGGGACGTGAATTTATTCACAAAGTTGAAAGAGAGTTTGGGTCATAACTCAAAGACACAATGATGCAGTCAAATCATTGGAATTAAATATCTGTAAATTACATGATTTAGAGGGGTCTGACATCACATCCAGTCTCTCTGCTGTGATGTCAAATATCAACGCCCAAACCACACGACCGACAAATAACACAGAACACGCAGCCAGTGACGCACCAAACACACCACGTTTAGTGACCAATAAATCAAGCGCCACAGGTGGTGTAAATGACAGCTCAGGGATGTGTAATGATGTTGACTTTTTTTGTTCTTGTTCCTTTTTACCAAGCCGGGTTTGTTGGTCCTTGTTTCCCTCTCCTGCTGAGTTCCTCCTGACGGAGTTCATAAGCCAGTCAAAGATCTGCACGTCACAATGGACTGAGATGTCAACTTCCTCCCACCAAAAAAAAAAGAAAAAAGTAAAGTCGTCATGCAGCAGGAGAACAAAAAGTCATACTACAGCTACTGCACCCTCTAATTTATTAGATTCTTTCAATCATGTGTTTCATAGGGGCCTCGGAGCACTTCTGCACACTAAATGAGCTGTGCTGGAACTTACACCATCACGTAACCCATAAAGGAAATCTCTTATTCATAAAAAGAAACAAATGTTTGCTTTGATTACTCCTTGAGAAACTGAATGTCACGGTCCTGGGTCGCTGGCTCAGTGTTTTCTGTTTTGTTTTATTAATCTTTGATTTCTTGATGTGTCTTTGTTAGTTCTTAGGTTTTGGTTCTGTGTCCCCGCTGTTCTGTGTTGGTACTGTGCCTCTACATAAATAGCATCATAATTTCATATTTTGTCAGCACTTCCTAGCAGTATGTAACTACACAATAAATGTCAGGGTTTGCGTGTTGAGTTATGAATGGAGGACCCAAGATGCAGGCACTGCTGATGTGAGTGAGCTTTATTTATGGAGAGTGACATACAAACAAAGGCGAGGGAGGCGAGAAACAAAACTAGGAAAACCTAAACTGGGAAAGCTGAGAACCAGATAAGAAACCTGGACACGAGGGAATGGAGTTAAAACACGAAGGATGACAAGCAGGAAAAACAGCATGGAGGAACACAGACGGACCAGTAACGCACACAAGAGGACGAATGCTATAAATTAGTGATGGCCCGCTTGAAGCTGACGCTCCGGCACGTGTGTCAAAAACACCAACACACCGCTTCAGAAGCACTCTGTCGATGCTCGATTCGTTTGGCCACAGTCACGTGATCAGTGACGTCCAATTGTGAATTGTGAATTCCACTCTGCAGAGTGGGCAATCATAATGAAGCAGTTCAGTTTTTTTGTAGATTCAAGCTGCTCTTCATATTTTTGACCAGCAGATGTCACCACAGAGGACTGTGTTAAAAAGCTTCCAGTAATGAATCGTTTTTCAACACAAGATTCAGAAAGCTTTGTTTGGCCATCACTACTATAAATACACACAGAGGGAAACGAGGAAACTCAGGAGGGGGACACAGCTGAGCCTAATGAATCTGACGAGACGGGTCATTCATGTACTGTACATGATGCGGGTAGATGCTGTACGTTTATGGGCTGCAGGAGAGACACAGATTTGTGCAGCTGAGGTTGTTTGGGGTGCCTGCGTGTTCGCCTGCTGGGCCTGAGCGAGCCTCTCCACATCTGTGGCCCGGCGGTCTCTTCTCTTGCTGAGGATCTTAACGTAGTTTGCTGGGACGAGCCGGTGGTCTCACCGTCCACGCTGGCCAGGAGCCAGCCACGCACACGGGGCTGTAGCTCTAAACACGAGGGAGATAGTTGTAAACATGGGGCACGCTCACACAAAAGAAGAGCCCTCATCTGTTATTTCTAAGATAAGGAAAACAAAAATAGAAGGTTTTGGGTCAAAGCACTCAGAATCAAATGTCCCGCAGCCAGTAAAAAGCTCATCACCTTTAGGAGCGAGGTTGAGCATCTCTCCAGCTTGCATAGAAAGCTCCTCCTGAGAAGCAGCTGTAAAGTCATATTCTCCTCTGGCCACCACGTGGTCGTCCTCCTCGCTCGCCCAGTTAGTGTCTAAACCAAGCAAGGAAACTGAATGAAAGACATTCATCATTTTAACTGGTCTGAACCAAAAACAAGTCCTTCTGCTTTTCCTTACACTTGTAAAGTAACTAATGGCATATGGAGCTATGGTACCCAATTTATTTGCCACTGAGTTACACAAAGGCACATATGATGTCATACAAGCAGACTCATCTTTACACGTGTACTGCAGCCCTGAACATTACCAGCTTCAGATTCTATTATCAAACTTTGCAACAGCAGCCTTAATTACTTTGAACTCAAAACAATTAGCACCTGCAGCCACTGTCCTGTGTTGAGTACACCTCTCAAAACAACTAAATGTACTTTAATGTGTTTGGATTTCTTTGGGGCGGTCCACTACTGTAAAGAGCGGTGAGGCAGCCCGCTCCTGATTTATCCTGCTTTCTTTCCCGCACCTGGAGGGCGTCGCCACCTCCTCATGAGGGCTGGCTAGTTTTTGGGAGTGTGTGTATGTGTCTGTACAACTGTGCTTATTGTTTTGTGTATTCCAAACTGATTCGTGTCCTCATCTCTGCAGTGCTGCCGTCTCCTGCATCCCGGCATGTTTCTAAGGTACGTTTTCTCCTTTTTTATGTTGTTCTTGTGGTTTTTGCACTCACATGAGGTCTGAAATTGGGGCTATTTAACAGGATTATGACATCACATATATTTAGAATTTTACCACCAATTTGATCCTTTGATCCTTGAATCCAGAAATAGGGGTGAGAAGCGATGACTTTTAGTCCATTAATCACAGCATTTATGTTCGCAGAATTGAAACGTTCGCCAGAGAAGTATTTTGAAACATCTGGATCCTTTTCGGAGTAACTGCTTACAGATTCCAACATGTCTCAGAGAAAACAACCCTACAGATTTTTAAGATAAGTTTTCTTTCTTTTTTCTGTTTTTCTGCGATTCAGAGTATTATAACTGCTTAATGCGTGTCAGAGTATGTCAACTGCTCAGTGCATAATGCATAATTCAATGTATCACTGAAATTTTACAGTGATTGTTGGCTGTAGAAGACATCAACAATACAGCAATAATGAGCACTTACTATATTCAGAATTCAAATAAGTGCTTGTGTTTCAATTTATTTATCAATTTCAATTTTATTTATATAGCGCCAAATCACAACAAAAGTTGCCTCAAGGCGCTTCATAGATACAGAGAAAAACCCAACAATCATATGACCCCCTATGAGCAAGCACTTTGGCGACAGTGGGAAGGAAAAACTCCCTTTTAACAGGAAGAAACCTCCGGCAGAACCAGGCTCAGGGAGGGGCGGCCATCTGCTGCGACCGGTTGGGGTGAGAGAAGGAAGACAGGATAAAAGACATGCTGTGGAAGAGAGACAGAGGTTAATAACATATATGATTTAATGCAGAGAAGTCTATTAATACATAGTGAGCGAGAAAGGTGACTGGAAAGGAAAAAGGAAAAACTCAATGCATCATGGGAATCCCCCGGCAGCCTACGTCTATTGCAGCATAACTAAGGGAGGATTCAGGGTCACCTTGTCCAGCCCTAACTATATGCTTTAGCAAAAAGGAAAGTTTTAAGCCTAATCTTAAAAGTAGAGATAGTGTCTGTCTCCCGAATCCAAACTGGAAGCTGGTTCCACAGAAGAGGGGCCTGAAAACTGAAGGCTCTCCCTCCCATTCTACTTTTAAATACTCTAGGAACAACAAGTAGGCCTGCAGAGCGAGAGCGAAGTGCTCTAATAGGGTGATATGGTACTACAAGGTCATTAAGATAAGATGGGGCCTGATTATTTAAGACCTTGTATGTGAGGAGCAGGATTTTGAATTCAATTCTGGATTTAACAGGAAGCCAATGAAGGGAAGCCAAAACAGGAGAAATATGCTCTCTCTTTCTAGTCCCTGTCAGGACTCTTGCTGCAGCATTTTGGATTAGCTGAAGGCTTTTCAGTGAGTTTTTTGGACATCCTGATAATAATGAATTGCAGTAGTCCAGCCTGGAAGTAATAAATGCATGAACTAGTTTTTCAGCGTCACTCTGAGACAGGATATTTCTAATTTTAGAGATGTTGCGCAAATGGAAGAACGCAGTCTTACATATTTGTTATATATCTGCGTTGAAGGACATATCCTGGTCAAAAATGACTCCAAGGTTCCTCACAGTGTTACTGGAGGCCAAGGTAATGCCATCCAGAGTAAGAATCTGGTTAGATACCATATTTCTAAGCTTTTCAGCGCCGAGTACAATAACCTCAGTTTGATCTGAATGAAGAAGCAGAAAGTTAGCGGCCATCCAAGTCTTTATGTCTTTAAGACATTCCTGCAGTTTAACTAATTGGTGTGTGTTATCTGGCTTTATGGACAGATAGAGCTGGGTGTCATCTGCATAGCAGTGAAAATGTATGCTATGTCTTCTAATGATGCTGCCTAAGGGAAGCATGTATAATGTAAACAGAATTGGTCCTAGCACTGAACCCTGTGGAACTCCATAATTAACCTCAGTGTGTGAAGAGGACTCTCCATTTACATGCACAAATTGGAGTCTATTAGATAGATATGATACAAACCACTGCAGTGCAATACCTGTAATACCCACAGCATGTTCTAATCGCTCTAAAAGGATATTATGGTCAACAGTATCGAATGCTGCACTAAGGTCTACTAGGACAAGCACAGAGATGAGTCCACTGTCAGAGGCCATAAGAAGATCATTTGTAACCTTCACTAAAGCTGTTTCTGTGCTGTGATGAACTCTGAAACCTGACTGAAACTCTTCAAATAAGCCATTCCTCTGCAGATGGTCTGTTAGCTGTTTGACAACTACTCTCTCAAGGATTTTTGATATGAAAGGAAGGTTGGAGATTGGCCTATAATTAGCTAAGACTGCTGGGTCTAGAGATGGCTTTTTGAGTAAAGGTTTAACTGCAGCCACCTTGAAGGCCTGTGGTACATAGCCGATTATTAGAGATAGGTTGATCATATATAAGATCGAAGAATTAATCAATGGCAGGACTTCTTTGAGCAGTTTTGTAGGAATGGGGTCTAAAAGACACGTTGATGGTTTGGAGGAAGTAATTATTGAAGTTAACTCAGAAAGATCAATTGGAGAAAAAGAGTCTAACTTAACATCAATGGTACTAAGAGTAGCTGTAGATAATATTACATCTGTGGGATGATTATTGGTCATTTTTTCTCTAATGATAAAAAGTTTGTTTGTGAAGAAGTTCATGAAGTCATTACTAGTTAACGTTAAAGGGATGGTTGGCTCAAAAGAGCTCTGACTTTTTGTCAGCCTAGCTACAGTGCTGAAGAGAAACCTGGGGTTGTTCTTATTTTCTTCAATCAGTGACGAATAGTAAGATGTTCTGGCTTTGCGGAGGGCTTTCTTATAAAGCAACAAACTATTTCTCCAGGCTAAATGATGATCCTCTAAATTTGTGACACGCCATTTCCTCTCCAGATTACGAGTCATCTGCTTTAGGGTACGTGTTTGAGAATTATACCACGGAGTCAGGTACTTCTGATTAGAGACCTTAGTTTTCACTGGAGCTACAGTATCCAGAGTCGTACGTAGTGAGGAGGTGAAATTATTAACCAGATAATCGACCTCTGTTGGGGTAGCGTTCAGATAGCTACTCTGCTCTGTGTTGGTACAGGGCATTGACGATGATAACAGTGGGTGGATTATATTCTTAAACTTAGTTACAGCGCTTTCAGAAAGACATCTACTTTGATAAAGTCTACTCTCCACTGCTGTGTAATCAATTATTGTAAATGTAAATGTTATCAGGAAATGATCAGACAGGAGAGGGTTTTCAGGAAACACTGTTAAATGTTCAGTTTCTATGCCATATGTTAAAACAAGATCTAGAGTGTGATTAAAGTGGTGGGTGGATTTTTTTACAGTTTAAGAGAAACCAATTGAGTCTAATAACAGATTAAATGCCATGTTGAGGCTGTCATTTTTAGCATCTACATGGATGTTAAAATCACCCACAATAATTATTTTATCTGAGCTCACAACTAAATTAGATATAAAGTCTGAGAAATCAGACAGAAACTCTGTGTAAGGCCCAGGTGGACGATAGATGATAACAAGTAAGACTGGTTTCTGAGTTAACAGCTCCCACCCCATACAGGCCACCCTGACAACACTAACACACTGTTTTCCCTCCAGTGATAGGCTGCTGCACCCACAGTGTGCAAAGGGGAGATTTTGGAGGCCTTTCCCTCCAGCTGCTGTCAGCCTGTACACTGCACAACAGCAGTGAATGTACACCACATATGCACAAACTGGGGTCTTTACATATATCAGTGTGCAATACCTGTTAATACCTATTAACACCCAACAACTGCACTATGAAATGTTTCATTCTTCTCCTAATAGTAATCTGTATTATTGCATCACATATATAGCGAACAGTTAGATTTGCTCACCCGGTGGCTGGGAGAAGAGTCGTCTAAGCATGCCAAACGTATACGCTCTGTCCATCTCAACAATCCAGCAGAGGGCCTACGTCGAGTTTGGACACGGCTACAAGAATGTTATGGCACTCTAGAGGCTATTGAGAAGTCGCTCCTTGACAGACTTGAACGCTTTCCTAGAGTGTCAAACAAAGACCCACAGAATCTCAGAGAACTTGGCAACCTACTTTCTGAAATTGATTCAGCCAAACCAGACGGCTCTTTACCTGGGCTAGTGTATTTGGACACATCACATGGCATTGCCCCAATAGTTGATAAGTTGTCAACAAATCTTCAACACAGGTGGATGTCAGAGGGGACTAAATACAAGCAGAGACATTATGTATATTTCCCTCCATTCTCATTCTTCTGTCGCTTCATACAAGATGAAGCGAAAATGAGAAATGACCCTGGTTTTAAGTCTACTGTATCAGGTCCCACATCCTATCCAATAACTCACGACAACCACTATACCAGATTTGTCAAGTCAAGACCGCCTGTTGCCATCCACAAAACAGAGGTAAACAAAACTCACAAACCAAGCTTAGGCAGCACAAGTGAGTTCACAAACAAACTGTGTCCCATCCACAAGAAATCGCACCCGTTAAGTAAGTGTAGAGGTTTCAGTGAAAAGACACTAGATGAGCGTAAGGCATACCTCAGAGAACACAACATCTGTTTTAGGTGCTGCGATTCCTCAGCTCACCAAGCTAAAGACTGTAAGGAAGAGATTACTTGCCTAGAGTGCAACAGCAACAAACACGTTGCAGCGCTGCATGCAGGTCCAGCTCCATGGACACAAAACACAAAAGCTCAAAACATTGCCCCAGACCAGGACAGGGAGGAGCATGGTGGTGAGAGTAGCCTAGACTTGGAGACTAGCTCAGCATGCACTCAAGTTTGTGGGGACTTATGTGGGGGGCGTTCCTGCTCAAAAATATGTCAAGCTTACATTTATCCAAAGGGGCATCCAGACAAAAAAGTCAAGGTTTACGCTATCATAGATGACCAGAGCAATAGGTCATTAGCGAAGTCACAAATGGCCGCTTAGCTGAGAACCTCAGTCCGTTGATGGCCAGTTCAGCTCTCCTCCGCCTTCTTTGCTCGAGTGTGACTCACTCCCAGACAACAAGAATGAAATCCCAATGCAAGAGATTGCTCTAGCCCATCCGCACCTCAAACACCTAGCAGATCATATGCAGCCCCTAGACCCTGAGGCCAAGATTATGTTGCTGTTAGGCCGAGACATAATACAAGTGCACAAAGTGTATGAACGAGTGAATGGACCAGTCAATGCTCCATTTGCCCAGAGACTTGCACTTGGGTGGGTTATTGTAGGTGATGTATTCTTAGGAGGAGCCCATAAGCCAGCCATCACAGGCACATACTGAACGAGTGTTCTAGAGAACGGGCGTCCAAGTCTCCTAACACCCTGTCAGAACAGCTTTCATGTCAAAGAGCAGTCACACAACAAATCCTGGGACACTCGCAGTTCATGTCAAATAGGGAAACACATATTCCAGCAAAGTGAAAAGGACGAAGAGCTAGCCCCTTCAATTCAATTCAATTCAATTCAATTTTATTTATATAGCGCCAAATCACAACAAATGTCACCTCAAGGCGCTTCATAGATACAGAGAAAAGCCCAACAATCATATGACCCCCTATGAGCAGCACTTTGGCGACAGTGGGAAGGAAAAACTCCCTTTTAACAGGAAGAAACCTCCGGCAGAACCAGGCTCAGGGAGGGGCGGCCATCTGCTGCGACCGGTTGGGGTGAGAGAAGGAAGACAGGATAAAGACATGCTGTGGAAGAGAGACAGAGATTAATAACAGATATGATTCAATACAGAGAGGTCTATTAACACATAGTGAGTGAGAAAGGTGACTGGAAAGGAAAAACTCAATGCATCATGGGAATCCCCCGGCAGCCTACATCTATTGCAGCATAACTAAGGGAGGATTCAGGGTCACCTGGTCCAGCCCTAACTATATGCTTTAGAAAAAAGGAAAGTTTTAAGCCTAATCTTAAAAGTAGAGATAGTGTCTGTCTCCCGAATCCAAACTGGAAGCTGGTTCCACAGAAGAGGGGCCTGAAAACTGAAGGCTCTCCCTCCCATTCTACTTTTAAATACTCTAGGAACAACAAGTAGGCCTGCAGAGCGAGAGCGAAGTGCTCTAATAGGGTGATATGGTACTACAAGGTCATTAAGATAAGATGGGGCCTGATTATTTAAGACCTTGTATGTGAGGAGCAGGATTTTGAATTCAATTCTGGATTTAACAGGAAGCCAATGAAGGGAAGCCAAAACAGGAGAAATATGCTCTCTCTTTTCTAGTCCCTGTCAGTAGGTCCCCCTTCCCTTGAGGACCAAGTTTTTCTGGAAATAATGGAAAGAGACTTTTACCAAGACGATGCAAATAGCTGGACAGCTCCACTTCCTTTCCGTACACCGACGACCCGCCTCCCAAACAACAGACACCAAGCAATAAGTCGCTTAGAGTCGCTGCGCCGCACATTAAATAAACGCCCTGAGATGGAGAGACACTTTATGGATTTTATGCAGGGGTTGTTTGACAGAGATCACGCAGAACCATTCTGGATTGGACTGAGTGAGTCGCAGACTGAGTAGAAGAGGACGGTGTGTGTGCCTGCCATGGACATTGCCTCACCTCCCTGGGATGTTTAAGAGTTTAGTGTTTAGTATTTCCAGTTCGGGAGCTGGAGGGCCCGGATCGATTCCCCAATGTGACAGCACTTTCAATTATTCTTAATTCATTTTCTAATCACATATTGTCAACACGTGATAATGTTGGCCTGTCCTGTATTAGGCATTCAGGATTTTCTTTGATGGCTATTTAGCTCTTATGGCATGAACTTGCTCAGTGCATTAAATAAGTGCATAAATAAGATGTTAAAATCATCATCATGTCATCATATCAAACATGATAGATTTGGGGGGAGTTTGTTTGGCACATGCTGACTGCATTCTAACTATAACCAGAACAGGAGGCGAGAGCAGAGAACAAGAGTGCAGCAGTTTGGTGAAAGGAACAGTAAGGGTGAAGAAGAGGTGAGCATCCAAAAGACGAGCAAGAGGACAGTTTCAAAGGAGACATTATGGCACAATAAAAACTGTAAGAGCAGAGATTCGTTCATATCTTTCGTATTTTTTCTTTAGCTTTTACTCCCGCTGCTTGCAATAAATCAAATATAAAGAACAAAGAAGAACAACTCAAATTCCATTGATTGTTTAGTTCAGTGTTACTCTGTGATTGTTTGACATTTCATGTAAATGTGACTATAAAATATAGTCAATAATATTAAAAAGGTGCTGTTACTGAGTGATGCGGATGCTGCAGGCGGTGATGCTGCAGGCGGTGATGCTGCAGGCGGTGATGCTGCAGGCGGTGATGCTGCAGGCGGTGATGCTGCAGGCGGTGGCTGAACGGCTCCTCGGGCCCTCCAGCCGACATAGCAGGAAGCTGGCTGGGTTCTCCTGAACCCCCAGCCAATGTGACTTGAGGCTGAACAGGCTCCTCGGGCCCTCCAGCTGGAGCAGATGCAGGGCCAGAGGCAAGTGGGACCCCTGGCTGCATAGGTAGCTGAATTGGTGCTTGCACTAATTGCTGAGTTACCGGCTGGGCAGTTGACTGAAACAGAAGTTGTAGTGGTGGTTGTGATGATGGTTGTGCTGGTGGTAGTGATGGTTGGAGCTTGCAACAGAGCTGGTAACCGACTCTCAGCATCTCTTCTCCGGGGAACAGGGATGGGTACTGGGCCTGGCCGAAAACCAGCCATCCCCACCTGAACAACAGATACAGGTCCAGGGAAGAGCTGTGTTCTGGCTGCCTTTACCCTGGGGGCCGGTGTGGGTGCAGGAGCTAACTGGACCGCCGCTGCTCCCACCCGAGGAACTGAAACGGGTGCAGGAGTGAGCAGGGTCTCAGTTGCCCTCACACGGGGAACCAGAACAGGCACAGGCAACGACCGGCGACCGGCGCCATCCCCACCCAAGGAACAGGTACGGGTGCAGGGATGAACAGAGCCATGGTTTGCCTGGGAAATGAAGGACAGATCAGCTGGACCTCAGCCACCCCCACCCAATGAGCTGGTATGGATGCAAGGGAAAGCTGGGCCCGAGCTGCCCTGGGAACTGGAACTGGAGGCGGAGAGCAGAGCAGAGGAGCTGTAACAGTCACGGGGAAAACCAGGTTTATGGTACCAGACATGGTTCTAGAAAACCGAGACTTAGTGCAGACTGACCTTGGTAAAACTGCTACTCTTAAGTCATCCAGGTTGACATTAGCAGTCTTAGGAAAGGTGAGTTCAGGGGCAGTCACAGGTGCTGGAGAAATCATACAAGCCGTGTCTGAATAAACTGGGTGCGAAGCAACATTAAACACAGTCTTACAAAACGCAGCCTGGGAAGTTGCACACAAAGTTTCCAGGGCTACTGGCTGAAAAGCATGGCGCACAGAGTTATACAGACATGATCGTGAAACCGAAACTCTAACTTGAGCAACCAACTCTGCAGTGTTCAAGCCAAGTATTTTTGCCAGCTTGTTAACAGCAGGTGACACCTTGTTGCTCTTAACCTGGACAATCACAGAACGCACAGTCTTGAAGAGTTCTCAATGAGCAACACAAACAGTCTTTGAATGAGCATACTCTGGGCTTGTGAAATTTAAGTCAGGAGAGGTTATGGAAACATGAGGTTTATCACAGGCAGCCTCAGAATGAACTGGCTGGTGAGCCGCGTAACACATGGGTGAAGCAACAACAACAACAGTCTCACGAGGTGTTGCCTGAACAGCATAGATGGAATTTGGCTGGGAAATTGAACTGTCCCTGTTTAGTTTAGCAGTAGGAGACATTGTCTTTTGAGCAGAGCAGCAAATAGTCTTTTGAACAGCATTTTTAATGTCCTGAGTGAGATTATGATTGTCCAAGTCAGAAAATTCCATTACATATTCACACATGTAATCTACATCTGAAAGCTTACTATTAATTAGCACTACCGAAGCCTTCCTTGTACTATTAACTGATCCAAAAACACGTGGCTCAGGATCAACATAACTTGGCACAGAAGTGAAAACAGAAACTCCAGTTTTTTCAGAGTTACATCCAGAAACTACACTCTTATTTACAGAACACAAAACTTCATTCAACTCTGGTGAAATAAGGTCATTTGACTCCTGAATTTTCTCAAAATTGGAGGAAACAAAAAATGGATCATTAGAATGCTCAGAGTCCCAAAAAGCAACCTCAGAGTCAGCCATCTTGGGATCATCAGTTTCTATCCTTACAGACTCAGAGTTAACAGTCAAAAAGTTAACCGACTCTGGATTCACTGCCTCTGAGCTTAAAGTTCCCCACGTGGAAGAAGCCGGGTGAAAATTGATCTGTTCACTCACCACGTCCAGCTGTTCAAAGCATGAAGTGGACTCGGTGGGGGACGGTGACGACGAGAACGCTGCTTTCTTTTGGAAACGGGAGCGGCAGAGGAAACGGAAGGTGTTGGAGCAACGGTGACCAGGCCCTCATCCTCCGACCACATTCCTGCCAGGCATGAGGCAGGTGAGGGGTGGTCGGGACCAGACGTGAGGGAGGAAAGAGTCTGATGCTGCGACTGCAGCTGCTGCAGCGGAGCTTAAGAAATCTCCGTCCGCTGCGGCGTTGTGAGAGGGTGCGCTCGCTGTGACTGAGGCGGAGTGGACGAGGAGATGAGGGTGAATTGGGCCAGCTCCCGGGTTTTGGCTGCCTCCTTAGCCTGGGTCAGCGAACGGCTGAACTCCGAAGCTATAGAGAGCTGGCGCAGGTGAGGATTTCCGTCGAATATGGCTTGTATTGCATTCAGCCCGACTGAGAATGTCTGCAAATCTGAGGCGTGGCTAATGCGAGTCATCAGTCCGAGGATGCGAGCAAGGTCCACTTCTCTTTCTCGGTGAGGTGAGTCCGCTGGGTCCATGTTATGGTTGCGTCCTTCTGTCACGATGAGCTGTGTGGCTGTCAGTGGCTGGACCCAAGTGCAGGACTCGGAGACAAAACATTAACTTAAACGGCAGCTTAATTTGGTGGTGAGACTCACTTGGCAATACATAAACAACAACTTAAACTAACTAGACTGGAGATGCATATGACTTTGCCTTTGACCTGAAGGTAGACGACGAAGAATATGCACACAGCAAACGTGGAGGACGCAACAACTAGCAGGGAAAAACACAGGGCTTAAATACATACTGAGGTGATTAGGGAATGTGAAACAGGAGGAGAGCACAGCTGGGACTCATCAGACATGACAAGACAAGGGGAGGCAAAACTCAACACATTGACATTGACAGTGCCACGTATTGGAGAAGCAAGATGGCGCCTGTGTTTGGCTGTACCGCTGCCTCCGTCCATGTGTTTGTTTACTCTATATGTTATGCAAGTGTTCTTGCTAGTTTTGTCCGGTGTCATCTCCCTTCGGATTTATGATCGCCATGCGTTACTGGCGATCAAATCTGCTATGGATAACTTTCAGAGTCAACAATACGACGTTGTTTTCCCACCGCCGCTTGAGCGTGACGCAGCACCTGGTTCACCTGCACTCTTGCCGGTCAGCTCAATTTTGCTTCAGAGGCCTCGTCGGAGGAAGCGGGGGAAGAGAGCCGGCTTTCTTGTCCTGCTCCGTCGTCTTCGGGGGCTTTATTCCTGGGCTGCTAGCGGTAAGATCCGCCTGAGACTTGTCGGAGCTGGATTAATCCCCACAACCCACTGTGTTTACCACCCAAGCTCCCACCTAAAAGCATGGAAAGCAATGCCTCATCGCAGCAGGAACCCTGTTTTGCTGCGCAGCTTACCGCATATAGTACGAACTCTGTTCCTGGAAACTCTACCCCTGTCTACCCCTGGGTCGCAGCGTTAAATGGATGTTAATTAATGCAAGTCATTTAAGATATAAGACTTGTTGCCAGCAAGTCTTATATCTTAAATGACTTGTTCTGTACGGAGAAGCTTGATTTTATGTTTATCTCTGAGACGTGGCAGCATGAGAATGAAGTCTCACATCTTTTAGAGCTGTGTCCCGCTGACTGTTCATTTCTCTGTGCACCTCGGATTTCTGGTCAAGGGGGTGGAACAGCGGTAATTTTCAAAAAGACATTCTTATGCCAGATGATCTCCTCAAGCTGTTACAACTCTTTTGAGATGATTATGATAAAAATTGGACGAGAACAGCCCATATACGGCATTTTAATTTATTGTCCACCTGGGTCTGCTGCATCTTTTCTGTCAGACCTACAAGAATTTTTAACTTCCACGATTAAACTGGGCAAGGTCATCATTGTTGGTGACTTCAACATTCATGCAGAGGACTCATCAAATAGTACCACTAAGGAGTTCCTGAGCATTCTGGACTCTTTCAATTTTGTTCAACATGTATCAGGTCCTACTCACACAGCTGGGCATACTCTGGACTTGGTCTTCACCTGTGGTGTTTCCCTTGACCACATGAACTTAAATGATGTTTCTTTTAGCAATCATAAGTCAGTCTTTTTTAATGTATCGTTCAATTCAGAGTCTCTTCCCCAAAGTTTTATTAGGCGTAGGCGCTTTATTGATGACTCTGTCATTTTAAAGTTTTCTTCTCTTTTTAATTCTAAACCTTCTTCTGACGAGGTTGACATCCTTATTAATTCTTTTAATGAACACTGTCTTGCCATTCTTAATTAGGTTGCTCCTTTCAAAACTAGTCATTGCACTGTTAGTTCCTGCACACCATGGTTAAATAATCAAACCCGTGGTCTTCGACGCTTCTGTCGAAAAGCAGAGCGCCTCTGGAAGTCCACTGGGCTGGTTGTCCATCGGGAACACTTCAAAGAACTTCTTCACTTATATAATGAGTCTGTTAAAGAGGCCAGATCCTCTTACTTCAATAATCTCATAAATCGTCATAAAAATAACCCAAGAATTCTATTTCAATAGTAAAGGCAGTTTCAATAGTATTGTTTCTCCTCCAACTCAGCATGCTGTGTTACTTTCTGACGAAGACTGTAGCACTCAATTACTTTGTAAATAAGGTGATGGACTTGAGATCCAAAATCTCCTCAAGTGCCTCCCCTTATGAAGATGCCCCTTGTTGTCCTGGGTCATTTACTTCTTTTTCTCCAATCACACTCAATGACTTAATTGCAGTAATAGGTAAAATGAAATCCTCATCATGCTCCTTAGATATATTACCTCCCTCTGTCCTGTCTGGGACTCTCACCAGCATTGGTCCCACATTACTATCCATCATCAACAATTCACTGAGGCAAGGCTGTGTTCCGTCCTATTTTAAACATGTTGAGTTAACCCCTCTGTTAAAAAAACAGAATTTGATCCTACCTCCCCAATAGTTATCGTCCTATTTCAAGATTGCCATTTATAAGTAAATTACTAGAAAAAATTGTAGAAAATCAGTTCAGGTCCTTACTATGCCGATTGCAGATTTTTGACCCTTTTCAGTCTGGCTTTCAAAAGCAGCACTCTATGGACACCGCTCTCTTAAGGGTCTATAATGATCTACTAATGGCATCTGATGCAGGAAATTGTTCCGTGATCATTTTGCTAGATCTTAGCGCAGCCTTCGATACCATCGACCACAAAATCCTACTCAACAGGCTGAAGGTTCTGGCTGGTATATCTAGCACCGCCTTAGACTGGTTTTCTTCCTACTTATCAGACAGGACTTTTTCTGTTAAGACTGATAGGTACTCCTCTAACACTGCTGCCCTAACCTGCGGGGTTCCACAGGGTTCAGTTTTGGGTCGATTATTATTTTCTTTTTATATGCTTCCTTTAGCTGGCATTATTCAGTCTTTTAGTGACCTGTCTTATCATTTCTATGCCGATGACATTCAGCTGTATATGTCCTTTAAGCCTCATCAGCTGGATAGGCTGTCCACCCTAGTCCAGGCTTTAACTCAAATCTCTGATTGGCTTTCTAACAATTACCTTGTTTCAAACATGAACAAGACAGAGACCATGATCATAGCTCCTCCTGATCTATATTCTAAAATCAGTCAGGTTCTTGCCCCTTTCTGTTCTTCTGCTAAGCCAAATATTCAAAATCTTGGAGTAATATTTGACTCTTCTTTGAGCCTTGACTCACACGTAAAATCTCTGTCTCCTTCCTGTTTCTTTCATTTAAGGAATATTTCTAAACTGCGACATATGGTCTCCTTAGCTGAACTGGAAAAAATTGTCCATGCATTTGTGTCATCGCGTTTAGATTATTGTAATTCCCTGTTTACCAGCTTGGATAAATCATCTCTTTCTCGCCTCCAAGCTATACAAAACGCAGCAGCCAGACTACTAACTCGTTCTAGCAAGCGAGCTCACATCACTCCTATTTTATGTTCTTTACATTGGCTCCCAATAGATTTTAAAATTCATTTTAAAATTATTGCTTTAACGTACAGAGCACTAAATGGCCAAGCCCCAGATTATTTATCCAAGATTCTCACAAAATACACTCCTGCTCGCCGTCTCCGCTCACAGACTCAGAGTTTGTTGGTTGCTCCCAGAACACGTCTGAAGACGAAAGGGGGCGGAGCCTTTCAGTCTGTGGCACCAAGGCTGTGGAACAGTCTACCTCTACAACTACGTTTGGTTGACTCTGTGGAATCCTTTAAAAAACAGTTAAAAACTTTACTGTTTAAACAAGCTTTCTGTTTACCAATGCTTTTTACATTTTTATATTTTAATTTACATTTAAACTCTATATTGTGTATATTGTGCATTTTGCTATTTATCGTACTGTTTATTTTAATCTCTGTGTGCAGCGCTTTGTGACTACCTGTCTATGAAAAGCGCGTAATAAATAAACTTTACTTACTTACTTACATAGTACACAGACTTTCAAAGTAAAACAGGAAACTGAACAGACGTGGACTAAACTAGGGGATACAGTGACAGAGAACAAGAGACACACTGACAGAAATGACTGTATACTAACAGAAGTAACACAGAACCACGACCTAAGAACGAGAACACAAGAAATTCCAAGGAACTAGGGAGTTAGGAATACTAGCGACAGAAATCAAAACCAAGAGAATCAAAACACATCATGAAATCAAGGATAACTAATACAACAGAAAAACACTGAGTCCACAGACTCAGGACCGCGACAGAAACTTTCAGAGATTTCAGGCCTGGATTTAGCCCCAGTGTTTTAAGATCATAGCAACGCTGGTATTTATGGCCACATTTTTCAAAGACACAAGCTTTCTGGGTGCTGACCAGTAGCGGTTTTAGATACGGGCGACACGGGCGGTTGCCCGGGGCGGCATCGTGGTGGGGGGCGGCATCACGGCAAGCCTGTGACATAGTGGGAATGTCACAGGCACCGATCGGTTTTCTATCGCCCATTTGCTGGGAGTAAGGGCGCCCTCCGCTTGCGAGGTGCGCCTGCTGCTTGCAGCACAGGGAGGAGAGGGCGGGGCGGCGGGGGATTCTCATGTGGCTGGAGCAGCATCTAATAACCAACTCGCAAAATAAAACAAAATAAAAACAAAACAAACAAACACGAAAACACCAGACATCATGATACAGACATATAATTTGCACCGATGTTTTTTCGAAATTCTGTATGCGAAAAGTGAGCGCGAGAGCCCTCGGTGCGCCTGCTCGCTGCTGAAGTCAAAGTAAACTTTATTGTCATCTCCACTACATACAGTCCAGTATATAGAGAGACGAGATGACGAGGCTCCAGTTACAGCAGTGCAAGTAAACAGACAATAAATATAAGAAGAGTAAGAAAATAAATATACACTTTAGGACTCGGGGTATGTGACACAGGACCCACCAGTGTTGGTCAAGTTTGTGTGTGTGTGTGTGTGTGTGTGTGTGTGTACAACAGCTTTATGTTAATGTACAATCCTTAATATGTTTTGTGTGTGTGTGTGTGTGTGTGTGTGTGTGTGTGTGTGTGTGTGTGTGGAGGGCGCCAGAGGGAGTGTTCGCCCGGGGTGCCAAACAGGCTAGGACCGCCACTGGTGCTGACTCAGGGGGACCACTTTAGTTCATTGAAACTTTAATGCCAGTTTAGTTTAAGACATTAAACTGGTCGCGTTTTGAATCCAATTGATAATAACAGAGCTATACTGAACATAAACAACTGTGTTAGTGTGACGCCCTGCATAATTGAAGGATTACAATAAACTTCAGTTCTTACTGAATCTGTAACATTGCCTTGATCTGCCTACATCATTTTAAAATGCATTTTTTAAATAGTTTGTGTTGTTAAATGAGTTTTGTGTCACTGTGCACAGTGAAAAACTCACCTGATGTAGTGGTAAGGCCATGTTCACCACTAGATGGTGACAACCTGGCACAGGTATTTTCTATACACACTAAATTTCACACTGAAAAGCCTTGGTGGGAATTTTTGTTTGCATAGAAAGTCAAGGAAAAAATGTCTTGAGGTTTTCCAGTGTTTTCAAAATTGTGTTTTTCAGATACACATCAAAACTTCACACAGACAAACACACACACAAAACAACAAAATATGTCAAATTCCATAAGATAAGATAACCTTTATTAGTCCCACACGTGGGAAATTTGTTTTGTTACAGCGGTGGACAGTGCAAAGTTACATGGAGAATTAGAAAAACATCTCATTTGTAAAAAAATAAACCAAAACCATCCTTCAGCTGCTTTCAATCACATCTCCGAGTCTCTGTGAGCAGACGCAGCTCGTGCTCGTCTTCAGGGTGAAGCTTGACGTGCTAATACAAGAAAACATGTTTGCAGCTCAATTTCAAAACACTGTGTGGGTTTCTCTGGTTCATTTGTGCAACTGTTTCTTGGTAAATTATACAAGAACAGGAAACATAAAAATGGCTGTTGTCATCCAACATGCCCATAAAAGGCTTCATGATATACTGCTGCTGTTCACCTGCTTGTCTTACTCTGCTGGACTTTTCAGAAGTCGACTGTTTCACATATAAAGTGCTGTTTCTTATTATTTTAATGTGCTGAATCCAAACCCGACAATTGAAATATCTGATTAGCTGCTGTCTCCAAGACATTTATTTTTACACTACATGTTGTTTAGATGAGTTTTTCATATGTGTTTGGTAATATCTGACCTTTCTTCATTATGAAACAATAATCAGAGAAAGGTCAACACAGATTAGTCTTAATATGAAACATTAGAAAGCACAGCAGGGTTATTGCAGCCCCGCCCTCACATTGTGAGCAATGCTGTGACGTTTCTCAGTTACAATAATGTGACATAACTTCTGCAGAGCAGCTTCTGTGTTTGGTAGCGTTGGTGTCACTGTGTCTGTAAACACGATAACTGGAAACAGGCATGTAGAGTGGCCCAGTGTTAACAATCCATTCAGAAGTTGCCTGGCGTCCACTGAGGTCATCAAAGTCCGTCCACCTTCTTCCACTTATCAGGGTCGTGGGGGGCTGGAGCCTATCACAGCTGTCATAGGGCGAGAGGCGGGGTCAACCCTGGACAGGTCGCCAGCCCGTGGCAGGGCTAACACACAGACAACCATTCACACCAGTCGCCACTAACTGCATGTCTTTAGACTGTGGGAGGAAGCTGGAGAGAACATGCAGACTCCACACAAAGACCCCGGCCTGATGGGGTTAGGGTCCTGAGCTTGATACCCTAAACTGAACGCAGGACAGAGGAAGGGATGGGTGATGTTCATGTGCGCCCAGGTGTATGATGTGGCTCTTTGCGGTGACACAGTAAAAAATGTGGCTGTTTGTCTGTGACTGGTTGGCTGCCCCAGCCCTGGCCCTTCATGTATTTCAGTAATGTCTTTTTCTCCCGTCTCCTCCTCTCGTTTACATGTTTTGCCCTTGTGACCCATTCCTTCTGTCACGTGTGTTTTCCCCCCAGCCATCATGTTCTGTTTGTGCTTAGTTATGTCCATGTCTCATCTCTAGTCCTCTTTTCCCTCTGTATGTATTCACAGTGTACGTGTTCCTCGTCGGTTCGTCATGCTAAGTCTGCGTGTCTTATTCCGTCATGTGTCATGTATCACTCCAAATCTCACTGACTTTAACTAATAATAACTGTTTGCTGAGTGTTATGTCTAAAAGGTATTGCACAATCGCCTCTAGTAGAGGATCAGGTTTGTTTTCCACTGATAATGGATTTTAACATGACTGACCAATGATTGTGGAGCACGTCCATGTAGGATCTTATAAATACAACGAGCAAACTTAAATGTTTTAAAATGTTCAAAACTTAATATATTATATTTCTGAAGTATGACGGAAGGAAAAAGTTTCATATTTAAAAAGAATCCAATTTCATATGATCAAATTTATGTCAAAAAGTTCATATTTATTCCTCCTATGTCATGTGTGAGTACTGTACTGTAAATGTCATATATATCAGATGATACTGATAACCTAATGCTAATAACTATGCAGAGGTCTCTAGGCCTCGACTTTTATGGAGCATGTGAAGTTTGGGGCAGAGTGGACAAAGAAAAGTTTCTCAGCAGGTTCAACAGGTTGCTACAACACAGGCCGATGAAGTATTGCACTCACTCATCCAAACTGGCAAACATGTAACATACACCCTAAGACTGATCCTGCTTTTTACTCCTTTGCTATGATTTAATTTGATATTATGTAGCCATGGAGACAGTTTGCATAGATTAGAATGTTAGATTCCTGTGATGTCATCAATGCCCGATGTTTTGTTTTAATGTCTTGTGATAGTTCTAAGTGCAGACAAAGTCAGAGTTCAAGTGAGTTTAGTCCAATTTTGATCCAGTTTCTGACATGTGGTCAAAATCTTGGCCGACCTTTACCACACCACGTGCTGTGGGTGTGCGTAAATATCTAGGTGAGTAAAGTCTCCTTTACCTGTTAAATTAAATTTGTTTTGTCTCTCTGTAGAGGACTGTTACGTCCCCACATAGAATCTAGGCGATGAGGATGGGGGGCAGTAACAGTTGGATCCGGGTTGAAATGAAAAGAACACCAGGCAGAGGTAGTTAACACAAAATATATCTTTATTACAATCAATTACCTCAATAATCATATAAATAGTAACAACAAAAAGAGACAGCACCGCTGCTTTAATGATAAATCAGACAGGTCAACCCAAAGAGATAGTGACCACTTCAACAAAGAAAACAACTATAAGGCTTCAACAGAAAAAGACAGCAACGCTGCTATTAACAATAACCAGGCAGGCCAAACAAAATAATGGAGGCCGCCGTCACTTAAGGGAAACCACCGCTCAGTTAAGAACTACTCACAAAGAGCCACACAAAGTGGGGCTGGTTACACACAGCAGGCCTTTTCCACACCTAGACCAGACTCTCACACTGACCAGCACAGCGCAAATCCACCAGAAGCCTCTCCCACCTCCACACTGCTCTTCTCCAGCTTATATCACCTCTGAGGGTAATTGGTGGTAAACGAGGGCAGATTAGCAGCAGGTGTGCCCTAAAAGGAGAAGGCAGGGGCAGAGAGAGACAGGGGAGGGGCAATAAAGAAGGAGGAGGAGAGGGAGAGGACAACACCACACCCACACACTCCCACAGCCTCACAGGATGTAACATTCCCCCCACCCTATATTCACACTATACAAAACACAGAATAAACTCATCACTAAGCGCTGCGTGAGAGTGCATCAGCCACCAGATTTTCAGACCCTTTCTTGTGCTGGATAACCAGATCATAATCCTGCACCAGCAATGCCCAGCGCATTAGTCGCTGGTTGTGGTTGTACATGCGTTGGAGGAAAGTAAGGGGATTGTGATCTGTATACACCGTTACTGGAAAGGAGCTAGAGCCCACATACACAGTGAAGTGCTGCAAGGCCATCAGCAGCGCTAGAGCTTCTTTCTCTATGGTGGAATAGTTTAGCTGATGGCGCTTGAACTTTACAGAGTAGTAGCAGACTGGGTGACACACACCCTCCCCGTCGTCCTGCAACAGCACCGCACCAGCTCTGGTGGCACTGGCGTCGACTTCCAGTTTGAAAGGCTGAGAGAAGTTGGGAGCAGCCAGAACTGGGGCGCTGCAAAGGAGGGACTTGAATGCATGCTGGCATTCCCCCGACCACTCAAAAGGGATTTTGGGGCTACATAGCTTTGTCAAAGGGGCCACAACTACCGCAAAGTTCTTGCAAAAACAGCGATAGTATCCAGTCATGCCCAGGAACTGCTTTAACTCCCGCCTAGTGGCTGGGGCCGGGTAGCTGAGGACATCCTCGACTTTTGCCTCTACCGGGCGAACCTGCCCGAAACCCACCTGTTTTCCCAGGTACGTGACTGTCGCTCTGGCAAACTCACACTTAGCGAGATTTAGAGTTAACGAGGCGTCGGCCAATCGCTGAAACACTGATTGTAGGATGGCCACATGCTCTTCCCATGTGGCCGTGTATATCACTACATCATCCAAGTATACATTACACCGAGGCACATCCCCCAACACCAGCTGCATTAAACGCTGAAATGTGGCCGGAGCGTTTTTCATGCCAAACGCCATCACGGTGTACTGCATGAAATGGTCGGGTGTGACAAATGCAGAAATGTCGGAGGCTCTGGGGGTCAAAGGCACCTGCCAATACCCTTTAAGAAGGTCCAGTTTGGAAATGAATGTGGCAGGACCTATATTATCAATGCAATCCTCCATACGAGGAAGTGGAAAAGAATCGGAGACGGTCACTGCATTTACCTTCCGGTAGTCGGTGCAGAAACGTGGGGTGCCATCAGACTTGGGCGTAAGCAAACAAGGGGAGCTCCAAGGGCTGTGGCTCGGTTGTGCCAAACCATTCTCTTCTAAATAACTGACTTCCTTCTTCATCACCTCGCGCTTTCCCATGGGGCAGCGGTACGTGTGCTGTTTGATTGGGGTTGCGTCACCAACATCGATATCATGTTCACAAACACTAGTACGCGAGGGCACATCACCAAAGAGAGAAGGATAAGAGTGCAGTAGGCTAAGCACGTCTTCGCGTTGTGAAGGGGACAGATGAGACAAGTGGGCCGTTACCTCGGCTAAGTAAGCTGAATTTGCCAACCGCCCACACTGTTGTCCCTCAGAAAGCATATGCAGATCGTTGTCAGCACTGGCCTCTACGCTCACCACGGTGGCAGAGACAGAGCTGGAGATTACTGCGCTGGCAACAGTCTCATGGGTTTCCCTATCATGGTAGGGTTTTAACATGTTAATGTGGCACAGACGTGTTTTCCTCCTGCGTACTGGGGTACTGAGGACATAATCTGTCTCAGACACCTTCCTCACTATAACATACAGTCCCGCAAAACGGGCCGAAAGAGCAGAACCAGGCACCGGTAGCAACACTAAAACTTTGTCTCCAGCCTGAAAATGTCTTTTCACAGCCTTTCTGTCGTACCACTTCTTCATGCTTGCCTGGGAAGTACACAGGGCCTCTTTTGCTAATGAGGTAGCACGCTGCCAGCGATCCCTACACGTCTTCACAAAATCTGCCACGTTGGTTTTTGGAACACCCCCGCTAAGGAACCTCTCTTTCAACATCTTTAGCGGGCCCCGCACCTCGCGGCCAAACACAACGGTAGCTGGGCTGAACCCTAAGGACTCCTGCTTAACATTGCGTATGGCAAACAGTACAAAGGGGACACCCTCATCCCAACTTCTGTCCGTGTCATGGCAGTACTTTTTCAACATGGCCTTAAGTGTTTGGTGCCAACGCTCAAGTGCACCCTGCGACTCTGGGTGGTAAGCACTGGACACAGAATGAGAAATGCCAAGGGAGATTAAAGTCTGTCTAAATGCTCGGGATAAGAAGTTAGTTCCCTGGTCTGTTTGCACTGTTTTTGGGAGACCAAAGGTGGTAAAAAATTTGATTAGCGCCTTAGTAATGTTTGCAGTGGTGATCCTCCGCAGAGGAATTGCTTCGGGGAACCGCGTGGACAAGCACATTATGGTCAATAAAAACTGATTACCTGCCCGTGTTCTTGGCAACGGACCAACACAATCGACCAAAACATGCTCAAATGGCTCACCAACAGCAGGTATTGGACATAGTGGGGCGGGGGGCACAGTTTGGTTTGGTTTGCCCACCAGTTGACACGTGTGACAAGTATTACAATACTTTGCAACATCTGCCTTCATTGCCGGCCAGAAGAAGTGCTGCAGAACACGGTCATATGTTTTAGTTATCCCCAAATGTCCTGACCATGAATGGTCATGGGCTAATTGTAGCACGTGCTGACGCAAACTCCACCTGCGCATTAACAGTCCATCACAAACAACAAATGTCTGCTTCCTGTCTCCTGTCGGACCATCGCTCTCATCTACGGCGGCAAAACATTTGGCTAACGACGGGTCCTCTTTCTGAGTGATCATAAGGGCCTCCCGTGTGAGGAGAGGGGGGGCTGTGGGTTCAGGAGCAGGCTCAGCTACTTCTTGAGCCAGTTCCTTGGCGTCAGGACCCACCTCCTCCTGGGAGGGCATCACATCCTTTTCCAAAATAGAGCCGACCACTGACTCTGACAAGTCAATCACTTCTCCCTGCCGATGGGCGTGTGACCGGGTAAGAACACCTACAGGAAATACATCCGGGTGTTGCCGGCTTAAAACATCTGACAAAGGACTTGGGTCAGGAGTCTTTGTGACCTCTGGGGTAGGATAAACCTTCCCGCCTGCAATGTCATTGTCCATTATGAAATCCACGCCATCAATTGGGAAGCAAGGACACACAGCTACAGGAAAAATACCACTTACTAGGTCACTCTGCACCCAAACTCGATGGAGGGGGGCGGGCACATAAGTCATTCCAACGCCTCTAACAATAACATCAATGCCGCTGGCAGTCTTTTCATCAAAGGCAAGTGCACTGGCCACTATGAGGGACTGTGAGCCACCTGTGTCATGTAAAATGGTCACAGTACGCTCATCTTCAGGCTCACCAGAGAGCGACACTGCTCCTTTGAAAATGAAGGGTTTAAAACATTCATCAGGAGTCTCAGTGCTAAGGGGTCTGTTAACAGGAGAAGCGATTTTAATCAGCCCTATCCCTTTTGGCTTACGTGGTGTTGAAGCTGGCTGTCTTCGCCTGTAGGCCTCGCAGTCCGCTATTAAATGGCCAGATTTAAAACAGTAGAAACATTTCCAGTCTGACTTGGGACGAGGCACAGGTACCTCTCCCCTTGTGTCTTGCTCACCACTAGCACCGCTATAGCCTTCGCTAGGGTGTCGCGTCGCTCATGCTTAATGACACTGGCTTTATGGACGAGTGCGAACTCGTCAGACAGTGTCGTGGCCTGCTGCAACGAGGAAACCTTCTGTTCATTCAGATATACTGCCATCCGCTCAGAGATGCAGTTTTTAAATTCCTGTAAACTCCCGTACTGAAACTAGGTCCACAGCTTTACAGGCCATACACCATCGGTCAAAGAGGACACTCTTTTTCCTCGCGAAATCCAGGAAGGATTGACCCTGCACCTTTTTCAACCCCCGAAATCGCTGCCTGTAAGCCTCGGGGACTAGTTCGTAGGCTAACAGGATTGCACTTTTCAGTTTGTCGTAGTCCAAACTGCATTCAGCGGACAACGAGGAACAAACTTCCTGTGCCTTGCCCACCAGCTTGCACTGCAGCAAGATGGCCCATGCATCCCGCGGCCAACGCAAGGCTGTCGCTATCCGCTCAAATGATTCAAAATAAATAAATCTCCACCTCAGTGTCACGAAATACAGGGACCAGACGGCTATTCCTTCCTACATCAAACTGTATCTCTGTCTGTGACAGCGAAGCCGCCACAGGAGGGGAGGAGGCCTGCTGGAGTTCCAGCTGTCGCAGCTTGACCTTAGTCTCCTCCTCCACCTTCATCAGCTCAACCTCCCTAGCCCTAGCCAGCTCCGCGTCCAAACGCCTAAGCTCTATCTCCCTTTTCAGCTGGAACTCTCTCTCACGCTGCTCCTTTTCCAGCTGGAGACGAGCCAGATGGACTTTGAGCCTAGCATCCTGCTTAGAACCCTGATGACTGGGTGGAGAGCGGATCAAAATGGGGCAGCGTCATTGGCCCGCCCTCAGGCAGCCCCTGGCCCACAGGTGGCCTGGCTTGTAACCTGAGGCAGTGCACTTGGTCCAGCTGGACCGGGTATGCTCGGGGGTTCTCGCCTTACAACCACCCCCTTCTCCAACAACCCAGACACCAGAGCGGCCTTCAGCTCCGCTTTGCGTAGGCCAGTGGAGACACTGATCCCGTAATATGTTGCCACCTCATGCAGATCCCTCTTCCTACAAACATCAAGCAGGGCAAGTGACGGCTCTGCCGTAAATCCAGAAATATCAAAAGTGGCCATGAAAACTCAAAACGGCCTGCAAAACACCAGCTAACCAAAAAAGGGCCACACAACACCTTCACTACACAACCAAAAACAGGCAAAATAAAATGTGTTGTATCAAGTCAACCATTAACTAAAATTCTGCCCACACTCTCCCCAGTCCTGCCTACTCAAAATTTAGCCTGACCTAGCTTCTGGAGCGTACCAGGCTCGAGGCCACTTTAAAGGCAAATCATCAAGTGCCAAAGGCACCGAAAAGCCTACCTCCAATAGAGAATTAATCCCCACCCGGCTTTGCTCCGAAAATAACGAAGGAAAAACAAAAAACGAATATCCGAAGGAAGAGCAAATGCTCAGCTAGACACTCCCCTGTGCTAGCCGGGGAGAGCAGCAGCTAGTCAAATGACCCTCACACAACACACAAACATCTATTCACACTCGTAAACAACTCAATTCCTTTCATTCCGATCCCGGACGAGCCCCCACTTTGTTACGTCCTCACATAAAATCTAGGCGATGAGGATGGGGGGCAGTAACAGTTGGATCCGGGTTGAAATGAAAAGAACACCAGGCAGAGGTAGTTAAAAATTGTTAAAAATGTTTTTGCTCATTATTGCCAAGTGCCCTCACCTTTTCTTTCAGTGTCTGTCTGGCTCTCATCAACAGATTTTAAGCAGAGGCTTCTAAGGTTGCTGTTTGGGGCTATTGAAACAAGCTTCGCTGCCAACTTACTGAATCCTCGGATTACTTTTTTGTCCACATCAGTTTTAAGTAACATGGAAGCCTCTTGAAGAAGCTAAAATAAAGGATAAACATATACATATTAGCTTTGTACCATAATATATACAATTATATAGCAAACCAGAACAATCATTATTTCACACATCAATTATCATTAGAGAATAAATTATAATTTTGCATTTATTTAGTTTAATTCTCAAGTACACATTGCTGTGCAAAAGGGATGTTTAGACTATTCTTCCCAAAAAAAACTATCATTGGCATCAGATTGGTCCAAAATTATCCTGTAGCATGAAAATAAAACCAAAGAGAAAGACATAGTCAATGTGGCAATTTCTGTTAGTGTTCTGTTAGTGTACTTTTATTACTCATGAAATAAATCTGCTGATTCAGTCACTTTGCCTGTCCTGTAGGTACGTGATTATTAGAAGTCTGTATAAATGTGCAGCACATCAGTACATATTTGTGTTTTTGCCGTGCACTATTGTTATTGTTGTTTTTTGCTGCAGTTTTTGATAAAACACTCACCACAACAGGGATAGTGAGACATGGGAATTCTCGTAGAACCTCTTCAGTAGTATGCTGAAGAATGTAGTGTGTTCTGTACTTCTGTATTTTCCTGAGGTGCGTTCGAATGACATCCACATTTGGCCTAGTTTTTTGGCTTAATCACTGATACATGTTGGTCGGTGCTCCTTTCATCCTCCCCATTGTCAAGAGGATTGATATCCTGGTTATTAAAAAGTTTAGCAAATATTGAGAGAAAAAAAACCCCAAAACAATACTTTTAACTTTTATGTACAATTTAAAATGGCAAACAAACATTGAGCATATTTAACTTGCCTTGGTTTTTTCAAAAGGATACAGGGCTGGATATCTGATGATCTTTTTCTTCCTGGATTTGGAACTGAGTATTTCTGTGTCATTTTTTCAATTTCCTCTACGTCTACTAGTGGTCTTCTTTCCTTTTTAAACTTGTTCCTGAGAGACTCATGCAGAACATCCTACAAACGATAAAAATGTAACTAATTATTCATAAATAGGTGCAACTAGGTCCTCCCTTTATACAAGACATTTACCAGAAAACTTTGAGTGACATAAAGCTGGTAGGTTTGCTGTAATCATGTCATAACCTAATTAGTTCCTATTTACAGATCTCTTCTTTAACTCTTAGGAGTTGATCGAACACATGATATAAAGGTTTGGAGCACTTTAGATTGGCTACATACACTATAAAAGGTAGATAAAGATTAGATAAAGTATTAATGGCATTATGTCCTACAAGCATACTCATCATAATCTTTCAGTCTATATGTTAATACCTCTACCTTTTAATAATAAAAATAATAATGTATACTTTATTGATCCCCACAGGGAAATTTCTCTCTTTGCATTTAACCCATTCACTCAGTGAAGCAGTGGGCAGCCACTAATCAGGCGCCCGGGGAGCAGTGTGTAGGGACAGTACCTTGCTCAAGGGTACCTCAGGGTAGCCGTTCAGTTGATTCAAACCCCTGACCTTCCGATCATGGGGCAACCACACTACCTACTGAGCTATCCCTGCCCTATTTTCAAATTTAATTTTTTAAATACAAAAACTACACTATCCTGATACAAAGGCAAACAGAGCTAATATAATGCTGAATTTCACACCATTCACTTGAGAATTCACAGAGAAATGAAACATTAATTAATTTAAAAGAGCAATTGATATTTTATTTATTGTTTGACCATACTGGACGAGATCTGCCTCAAAAATCACAATACTAATACTTGTATTGTAGTGGCCACAAGGGAACAGATAACCTCTGAATATGTAACAATGAAAATGTTAGCATGTTACACTCGTTAGCCAATAATTAGGCAATTCAAAGACAATTTGTTGGACAATTTTATCAATGTTTGCTTTTCAGGAATACTTACATATCCAGAGCCATAACTCTCCTTCAAGAAAGGAAAACTCAGAAGGACAGTCCTCAGAAGCTCTACATACTGCACATGAGAGGGATACCTGCAAATTTTGAATGATGAACTTAAATTCTGATGTACATACTGTATTTTAAATGAATCAAATCTTAATTATATATAGACTTACATTGTCTCATTACTCAAGTGGTCAAACAGAGCTTGAACAAGCATGTTTTTGAGTCTGTTCTTGGTGGGTGACTTTAGTGCTGCATCTTTATTGGTCAATGCAGTGAGCACAGCTGGAGGAAACTGCACTTTGCAGTTAAACATAGGTTGGAGTGCTGACACAGTATGCTTTTCTTTGTGTTGCCTTCCACTGCAAGAAGAAGTAAGAAATCTGTTTAGAGTTTGTTACAAGACATGAATATGCGTGTCCTTGTATCCTGCATCAGGAATATCCGCATATTTAAAACGTACAATAACAGCTGCTGAACTACAGAAACAGAATCATAACAGAGAGTAAGAGTGGCTGTGACATTTCAATTTTGAAAGTAAATGGGTGTGTGATGCACATCAACGCTGGAGAAACAGAACAGGGCTTGCGTCAACCCCTTGCCCCCCACCCTCCAACACCGTAAACCTAGGGGAGGGGAAACACTGAATTGTATGAATGTACAATTCAGTGAATCATGTCCAGTCAACTTAAGACTCACTCTTTCAGCTTCTCTACAGCAGACAAAAATTTCACTTGGTCTTTCACTTTTGGAAAAAGACGCTCACTCATTCTTTCAGTCATCTGCAGAAGAGTCGATCCATCGATTTCATTGTCTGTGTCACAGAAAAACAATAAGACACGATCAAAACAGAAATGAGCATGTTCGAAGATAAAGAATAAAAATATCATAAAACATTACTAAAAAGACAGCTATGCGTTCATTAGTGACTGTAGATGATGACAGACATGTGGAATAGCCAAAAAGTGGTTAAAATCATTTTAACAGTGGTTGACAATTCCTAACTAAAAAGTCATGGTTTAGGATGTATCTTACCTAACTTTGGTATGAACTGCCTTAAAAGGTCGGTGGATCAGTGTAATGAAGTCTTGACCATCACATCTGTATGCGTCCAAAGCATGAAAGTCTACCTCATCCCCAGGCTTGAATATCAACAGATCATCAGTCTCTCTGATGTGGTATGATTGAAGGTGTCTTATAAACTCCAGTGTTGTAAAAAGTCTTCCAACAAGAAAGCATTTTGCCCTGATATACACAATCAGGACTATTTTTTTTACAAACAGTGGAATTTGCTCTGCATGCACAAGTTCCAAAATGAAGAAATCTCCAACTGCATATTTTACAGAGTTTAAAATGATGCATTAACTCGTCCAGAGTTTCTCATCCACAGTAACGGCTGTCTCCAAGTTCTGCAAACAAATCTGCAAGTTCACTGGAAGTTCTTGAAGTGATAAGTTATTAACTGCTGCTTGTGTATGATCGCTCCTGATGATCCATTCAGGCTGCCACTCCCAGCATTGACGAAGCTGATTCCTCTTTGCCAAAGTCTGACAAATATTAATATAGTTATTGGTGATTCTTGCTACTGTCTTGAAAAATTGATGTCTGGCTTCAAACCTCATGCACCAATGAGAGCGGAGTGACCCATAATCAAGGATGAGCCGAGGATAATGTAGCAGAAAATGCAGCTTGGGTATAAACACACCAGTGTATGGTGTAACTGGCCCATGTAAAGTTCTCTATAAGTTCACTCAGAGCTCGTTCAGATGATTGGGGAAATTCAACAGTTTCCTGGATGACAGGGTCACAGTCTGGGGCAGACTCTAATCCTTGTTTCTGATATTTATGTTTCTTCCTTATGTGATTTTTCAAAGATTTCACAGACAAAAACTTTCTGGGACAGTCTTCTAGTCTGCAGACAATGAAGAATCCTCATTTACTTTCATGGTATATCTGTTGATGTTTCAGCAGTTTTTCATATGTTGGTTTTCTTGTGGAGCACCGTGGACACTGATATGGCACATCCATAGAAATGCTCACCTACAAAGACCTGGGGTGGCTGTAGCTCAGGTGGCAGAGCGGATCAGCCACTAACCAGAAGGTCGGTGGCTCAATCCCAGGCTGCTCAAGTCTGCATGCCAAATATCCTTGGGCAAGATACTAACCCCATGTTGCTCTCCGATGCATCCATCGGAGTGTGAATGTGTATGAATGTTAGATACTTAGCACTAAAGCTTAGAAGTGCTTGTGTGATTGGGTGAATGAATTAGCTGTATAAAGCGCTTTGAGTGCTCGGACAGAGTAGAAAAGCGCTATATAAGAACCAGTCCATTTACCTGTTGATAATCTGCCAATTCATTTTCCCCAAGCCAAAGAGATACTTCTCCAACAGTCCACTGCTGAGCTGTTAAAACAAAACAAAATGCCATTACATTGTTATTCTGTGACATCAAAAACTTATTTATTTATTTTTTGTTCAATCATTTTCCAAGCCACTTTATCATCATAAGGATCGGAGGGGTGCAGGAGCCTATCCCAGCTGTTTTTTTAGGCGGGGTAGACCCTGGACAGGCTGCCAGTCCATGGCCTTTTGACTGTTCCCAAAGTCAGGACACATACTCACGGAGAGGCAGCGTTTCAGTGGTATGGTCCTCATCTGTGGAACAGCCTGCCGGAGGAGCTCAGGGCCGCAGAGAACGTACATGTTTTTAAGAACAGGCTCAAGATCCAACTTTTTAATTTAGCTTTTATTTGACGTTTATTTATTTTATGCTTATTTATTCTATCCTGTTATTCTATTTATTAATTTAGGTTTTACCTAATATTTATCAATTTTATTCTTATTCATTTTTTATCTTCTTACTCTATTTACATTTATATTGTATCCCTTCTTATTTATTTTATCTTTTTACCCTGTATATATCCTATTGTGTCATATCTCCAGTGTTTCCTCGGAGGGCGCTCTCTGCACCGGCGCTGTAATCGACCGTGGCTGCTGGGGCTCTGGGGGTCCTCTCAGCCTGGCTGGGGGGCTTCTTTGCCTCTCACACGTACTAAGCAGTTGTCATACTCTCACACACACTAAGCGTAAGTGACGGAGTTACACTGTCCCGGGCCACAGACAGCTGATCTGGGCGCATACACACACCACCACCATTAGTTTCTACAATTACGGTGGCTGCGCGTCTTTTCGTCGACTGGGCAGATAAACAAAAAGGGGTGAGAGGTATATTTTGAGCGGCGCAGAGGGTGGCCAACATATTTTTCCCACTTACCTTTAATAAAGTCGGTCGCGTAGACTCGCTGTGATCGCCGATTGTACGAGTGGTTATGCAAGCCGATGGTATGGTGTTCCGGGGTTCAAATAGTGGGTTCGGGCGCGCTTGAAAGGTCACGAGAACTGCATTATTTTTGTTTGTTTTTTTTGTTATTGTGAAACACTGTAGGCTGCCTGGAATTGGCCATAAATGTCTGTATTTACATATATATGTATTGTAGGAATACAGCTGGAAATAAGCTGAGGAGAAAAGAGTGTTTGGTAAAAGAAATAATAAAGAGATGACGATTATGCCTAGTGGGAGGGGCCATGGGGTAAAAAAGAAGGCTGTTTTTCGGTGAGATGTTACAGAGAGGGTAACATGCAGACTGTGTTTTGTATATAGATGTTTGTTTTGTGTTGACTTAAGTTAGTTTTCTATTTTCTTTGTAAATAATCTTTTGTGCACCTGGGAGGCCGGCAGAATAAACTATCCACACTGAATGCTTCCTGACTACGCCTGCATTTGTTCGGGAGAAGTTTCAGAGAGGACCCCGCGACATATGGTGTCAGGAGTGGGATGGCTAGTCGGAAGAGGAAAACGCGCCTCCCAGTTAAGCGCACAGGGCTGCGGTCCCAGCAGCATGAGCTTCCAGTGGAGAAGACAGCAGAGGACCTGGCATGGGACACAGTACCGGCGTCGTCTTCTTCAGCAGAGGAGGAGGAGGAGGTTTCTGGCAGGATTGGTCCAGCATTGCCTACAGCTTCAACCTCAGCATGTTACCCAAACGGAGAGCTGAAATGCGATGATGAGGGACTTCCTGGCGGGACAGCAAAGGAGAGAGGAGGTTTTGTTGGCAGAACTCAGGGGGCTGAGGACTGTTTCCCCTCCCAACGCTCAGCTGCATTCAGATTTTGCTGGTCAGGAAAGCCCAGCCCAAGCACCAGCCGGAGCAAGCACCACAGCAGCAACGGCCACGCCAAGCACCGCAACAGCAAGCAGCCCCAGAATGGTACTGCCTACACCTGCACACCAAAGAGGATACCGGGATCCCCCAGAGGAGGTTCCCTCTCGTCAGTCAAAAGCAGTGACCAACAGCCTCATCCAGTCAGTCTCAAAGTGGATGCGATCTGCTGGGCCGAAAATTCCACCCTTTCAGATGGGGGAAGACATTGAGAACTATTTGTGGAGTTTTGAGCGAGTTGCCAAAACCTGGAAATGGCCAGAGAGTGAATGAGCCGGTCGTCTGGTTCCACTGCTATCGGGGAAGGCGTTGGAGGCCTACACTGCAATGGATGAAGAAAGAGCCAATCGTTATGAAGATTTAAAAGCTGCGTTGCTAACCAAATTTGACATTTCCTCTGAGACGTATCGGCAGAAGTTAAGGTCCAATACAGTTCCACCTGGTGAGAGCCCCACTGAGACCTATTATCGCCTGAAGGGCCTCTATCGGCGCTGGATCCGACCAGAGCAGCATATTAAAGAAGAGATGGGAGAAGCTATCATCTTGGAGCAGTTAATCCGGGTACTTCCAGGGGAGGTGAGGACCAGGGTGAGGGAGCATGAGCCAGCAGATGGACTGACTGCTGCTAAGCTGGTGTCACAGTACTTCAATGCGCGTAAAGGAGCACCACCTGCATGCTCATCTGGGACGCCACAGCGACCACCACTCCCATCATCGGGTCTTCTGAAGAGGGAGAGCAACCCAAAGCCACCAGAAAACCCCAAGGCATCAAACTTACGAGCAGCGGGTAAGGACTGTCTTTGTTATTATTGCCAGCAGCCAGGTCATAAAGCCTCGGTATGCCCTATCCGGAAGGCTAAAGTCACTGGTGCCTGCTATGCACCCCGGCTGGAGATGGAGCCCACAAGGGTCCAGCCAGTGGATGTGCAACGCTATAAAAAAGTAAAGGTCAATGGTCAGCAGGCTACTGCTTTGCTGGACACTGGTAGTTTTATGTCTTTAATTAAGCATAGTTTGGTACCAGTGAACAGTGTGGACTATAGCAGACAGGAAGAAGTTTTATGTGCGCATGGTGATAAACATCCATACCCAAAAGTGGAGGTAACAGTGACTATTAATGAACAGCCCTACCTGTTGTCAGTTGGGGTGGTAAAGAACTTGCCTGTAGAGGTTATTCTGGGGATGGACTTGCCTGTACTCATAGACTTGCTGCAAGAAAAAGAAGAACAGTGGACAGAGACTGATGTGGGGGATAAGGGGAATGCTAAATTAAATGTGTCTGGCCCAGTGGTCACTAGAGCCCAGGCGAAGGCTGGATGCCAACCCTTGCCAGACTTTGACAGTAGTCTGTGTGAGGGTGGCACTAATGGGCCAAGAAAATCCCGCTGCCAACGCCGCTTTGAGAAGCAGCTATGGTCAAAGGGGCCGGACACAAAGAGCATGAAATGCGATGTACCAGAAAATATCCCTTTGTTGCAAAGGGAGGATGAAACGTTGAAAGTTTTGTTTGCTAATGTGACTGAAGGGGAAACTGGAAAATGGGGAGGGAAAGAGAAGTTCATTGTTGACAAAAATGTGTTGTATGCTGTTGACGGTGACCACCAACAGCTTGTGATACCTTCTAGTTGTAGACCCCTCATTATGCACCTAGCACATACCCTCCCCTGGGCAGGTCATCTGGGTCGCCAAAAAACCTATATGCGAGTTAGCTCACGTTTCTTTTGGCCGTCAATGTACACAGACATACAAAAATATTGCCGTACATGCCCTACCTGCCAGAAAACCTGTCCAGCTCGCAAGTCTGACAGGGCCCTGCTACAGCCACTTCCGGTCATCTCCACCCCCTTCCGTAAGATAGCTATGGACATTGTGGGTCGTCTGGTAAAAAGTAGTCGGGGTCATCAGTACATTTTGGTGGTGTGTGATTATGCGACTCGTTTCCCAGAAGCTTTCCCTCTGCGTGCGCTCACGGCACCCAATGTTCTGCGTGCACTGGTACAGCTGTTCTCCCGGGTGGGGATACCAGATGAGATTTTGACCGACCAAGGGACTAACTTTACCTCTAGGTTGATGCAGCTCTTCCACAACCAGCTAGGCATCTCTGCCATCAGGACGTCACCCTACCATCCACAGACAGATGGGTTGGTGGAGAGGTTCAACCAAACTCTGAAGAGGATGCTGCAGAAGTTTGTGTCAGACACTGGGAAAGACTGGGACCAGTGGCTACCCTTCCTGCTGTTTGCGTACAGAGAAGTTCCCGAGGCTTCCACTGGTTTCTCACCATTCGAGCTACTCTATGGTTGGGATGTGCAGGGGCCGTTGGATCTCCTCCGGAAGGGTCGGGAGTCTCCTGCTTCTGCTCCAAATGATAAAGGAGTGGTGCAATTTGT
The DNA here is from genome assembly GCF_056152115.1 of Neolamprologus brichardi. Lineage (NCBI taxonomy): Eukaryota > Metazoa > Chordata > Actinopteri > Cichliformes > Cichlidae > Neolamprologus > Neolamprologus brichardi. The sequence goes on along the minus strand of NW_028270137.1, from coordinate 3,542,369 downwards.
GCTGGAAATGAGAGATCGGTTGGGGAGATACCATGAAGAGGCCGAGGTCAACCTGCGAGACGCTCAACGAAGCCAGAAGACCTGGTATGACCAATAGGCCCGGCAACGTGAATTTCAACCTGGTCAAAAGGTGTTGTTACTTCTCCCCTCAGCCAACAGTAAACTTCTGGCGAAATGGCAAGGGCCATACAAGGTTCTTCGCAGAATGGGGCCAGTGACCTATGAGATTCATCTTCCTGAAAAGAGGAAACCGAAGCAGACTTACCATGTGAATCTCCTGAAAGAATGGGAAGAGCGTGCCCACCAGGCCCCTGCGAAAGCTCTGATGGCAAGAGAAGTGCCAAGAGAAGGGAAGACAGAACCCGAGCAGGGAGCCGATCCAATGTCTCCGGTGCTGACTCATCTTACCCCACAGCAGGCTGCTGAGCTACTCCAAATCCTTCGGTAGACTCCATCTCTGTGTTCAGTTAACCCCGGCAGGACCACCCTTGTCGAACATGTGATATGCCTAAAGGATGGACATCCCAACGTCCATACCGGGTTCCACAACACTTAGTGGATAAATTGCGACAGGAGAAGATGCTGGTCTTGGGGTGATAGAGCCGTCCTGCTCAGAGTGGTGTAGCCCGGTGGTCATCATCTTCAAGAAAGATGGCTCCCTACGCATCTGCATTGATTTCCGGAAGCTTAATTCCATTTCAGAGTTTGATGCCTACCCCATGCCTCGAATCGAGGGTTTGCTGGAGAAGATTGGAGCGGCCAGGTACATCACCACCCTGGATCTGTGCAAAGGTTACTGGCAAGTGCCACTGGAGGAGTCTTCTCGACCGTACAACGCCTTCAGGACACCTGCCGGCCTGTTCCAGTTCATGGTGATGCCATTTGGGCTACATGGGGCTCCGGCCACCTTCCAAAGGCTGATGGACAAATTACTACAGGGGTGTGACCCCTATAGTGCCGCCTACCTGGATGATGTAGTGATCTTCAGCAACACCTGGGAAGAGCATCAGCAGCAGCTGTCCGAAGTCCTGGGAAGAATCCATAAGGCAGGGTTGACCCTCAACCCCTCTAAATGTGAGTGGGCACGGCAGGAGACCCGCTACCTTGGCTACCAAGTGGGCAGAGGTGTGGTGCGCCCGCAGATGGATAAAGTGGATTTTATCCAGAACTGCCCTCGGCCTCGCACCAGCCCCTTCCTGGGGCTGGTTGGCTGGTACCAAAGATTTGTGCCCCAGTTTGCAACTATTGCGGCCCCTCTTACTGCTATGACCAGCAAGGACCAACGGAATCCTGTCATATGGACAGCGGAATGTGAACAAGCTTTCAAAAGGCTGAAAACCTGCCTGTGTACGACCCCAGTTCTCAGGAGCCCAGACTTCAGGAAGAAATTTCTGGTCCAGGTGGATGCCTCCAAAAGCGGCCTGGGAGCAGTGCTGGCCCAAGGGGACCCTGGAGAAGAGCTTCCGGTCCTATACCTAAGGCACAAGCTGCTGCCACGAGAGACCAACTACTCAACTGTGGAGAAGGAGGCCTTGGCCATTAAGTGGGCACTGGAGAAACTAAGGAATTATTTACTTGGAAGGGAGTTTGAGTTGGAAACTGATCACCGAGCGCTCACCTGGATCCATTCCATGAAGGACCATAACAGCCGACTGACACGCTGGTACCTTTCACTGCAGCCGTTCAGATTCACCATCCGTCAAAGACCAGGCAAGCTCACTGTAGTGGCAGATTATCTCTCCAGGTTGCCGCACAACGCCAACCTTCAGGTGGAAGGGGATGATGTGACGGAGTTACACCGTCCCGGGCCACAGACAGCTGATCTGGGCGCATACACGCACCACCACCATTAGTTTCTACAATTACGGTGGCTGCGTGTCTTTTCGTCGACCGGGCAGATAAACAAAAAGGGGTGAGAGGTATATTTTGAGCGGCGCAGAGGGTGGCCAACATATTTTTCCCACTTACCTTTAATAAAGTCGGTCGCGTAGACTCGCTGTGATCGCCGATTGTACGAGTGGTTATGCAAGCCGATGGTATGGTGTTCCGGGGATCAAATAGTGGGTTCGGGCGCGCTTGAAAGGTCACGTGAACTGCATTATTTTTGTTTGTTTTTTTGGTTATTGTGAAACACTGTAGGCTGCCTGGAATTGGCCATAAATGTCTGTATTTACTTATATATGTATTGTAGGAATACAGCTGGAAATAAGCTGAGGAGAAGAAATAATAAAGAGATGACGATTATGCCTAGTGGGAGGGGCCATGGGGTATAAAAGAAGGCTGTCAGGGCCTACCTGGGTTTTTTCGGTGAGATGTTACAGAGAGGGTAACATGCAGACTGTGTTTTTTATATAGATGTTTGTTTTGTGTTGACTTAAGTCAGTTTTCTATTTTTTTTGTAAAAAATCTTTTGTGCACCTGGGAGGCCGGCAGAATAAACTATCCACACTGAATGCTTCCTGACTACGCCTGCATTTGTTCGGGAGAAGTTTCGGAGAGGACCCTGCGACAAGTTTACATACTCTCACACGCACTAAGCAGTTGACATACTCGGACACGCACTGAACAGTTGTCATACTCTCACATGCACTGAGCAGTTGACATACTCTCACACGCACTGAGCAGTTGACATACTCTCACACGCACTGAGCAGTTGACATACTCTCACATGCACTGAACAGTTGTCATACTCTCACATGCACTGAGCAGTTGACATACTCTCACATGCACTGAGCAGTTGACATACTCTCACATGCACTGAACAGTTGTCATACTCTCACATGCACTGAGCAGTTGACATACTCTCACATGCACTGAGCAGTTGACATACTCGGACACGCACTGAACAGTTGTCATACTCTGACACGCATTAAGCAGTTGTCATACTCTCACATGCACTGAGCAGTTGTCATACTCTGACACGCACTGAGCAGTTGACATACTCTTACACGCATTAAGCAATTGTCATACTCTCACATGCACTGAGCAGTTGACATACTCTGACACGCACTGAGCAGTTGACATACTCTCACATGCACTGAACAGTTGTCATACTCTCACATGCACTGAGCAGTTGACATACTCTCACATGCACTGAGCAGTTGACATACTCTCACATGCACTGAGCAGTTGACATACTCTCACATGCACTGAACAGTTGTCATACTCTCACATGCACTGAGCAGTTGACATACTCTCACATGCACTGAGCAGTTGACATACTCGGACATGCACTGAACAGTTGTCATACTCTGACACGCATTAAGCAGTTGTCATACTCTCACATGCACTGAGCAGTTGTCATACTCTGACACGCACTGAGCAGTTGACATACTCTGACACGCATTAAGCAATTGTCATACTCTCACACGCACTGAGCAGTTGACATACTCTTACACGCATTAAGCAATTGTCATACTCTCACATGCACTGAGCAGTTGACATACTCTGACACGCACTGAGCAGTTGACATACTCTGACACGCATTGAGCAGTTGTCATACTCTCACAGGCACTGAGCAGTTGTCATACTCTGACACGCACTGAGCAGTTGACATACTCTGACACGCACTGAGCAGTTGTCATACTCTGACACGCACTGAGCAGTTGACATACTCTGACACGCATTGAGCAGTTGTCATACTCTTACACGCATTAAGCAATTGTCATACTCTCACATGCACTGAGCAGTTGTCATACTCTGACACGGACTGAGCAGTTGTCATACTCTGACACGCACTAAGCAGTTGTCCCCCAAAGAAACCAAATTCCTAGAAATCCAATAACGGAAATGTTTGCACACAGTTGTCATTATGTGCAGAGGTCCACTCTACCAGCCAACCTCAGATCTCCACGCATACACAAACTAAGGCACATAAGTCTGCACACATCCAGACATTAACAGATACACACACATGGCCACCCTTTATATCGGTGGACCTCCACCAGGCCTCACTGCACTCCTCTTCTCAGAGAAACCCTCAACAGAAGAGTTGAGAAACACAAAACTTGTGAGATCTGAATGTCCTGGTGAGTCTCCACCTGTTACAGGTGGGTGCTGCCTGGACTGTCTCAAGACAGACCAGACCAGGTGCACCACAGACACTTCAAACCTCATCTCAGGACAAAAACTAAAAGAACAACATAAACAAGGAGAAAACTTGCCTTAGAAACATGCAGGGTTAGAGGAGACGGCAGCCGTGTAGAGGTGAGCCTGTGTGAGTCCTTTTTCTTTTAGTGAACAACAGAAAAAAAGAAAAAAGAAAGAAAACTTACCTTAACAATCTGTAGGGTTGTTTTCTCTGAGACATGTTGGAATCTGTAAACAGTAACTCCGAAAAGGATCCAGATGTTTCAAAATACTTCTCTGGCGAACGTTTCAATTCTGCGAACATAAATGCTGTGATTAATGGACTAAAAGTCATCGCTTCTCACCCCTATTTATGGATTCAAGGATCAAAGGATCAAATTGGTGGTAAGATTCTAAATATATGTGATGTCATAATCCTGTTAGTTTGGAATACACAAAACAATAAGCACAGTTGTACAGACACACACACACTCCCAAAAACTAGCCAGCCCTCATGAGGAGGTTGCGACGCCATCCAGGTGCGGGAAAGAAAGCAGGAAAAACCGGGAGCGGGCCGCCTCACCGCTCTTTACATTAATGGACCGCCCCAAAGAAATCCAAACACGGAAATGCTTGCACACACATGTGATTATGCGCAGAGGTCCATCCTACCAGCCAACCTCAGATCTCCATGCAGGCACATATGAATGCACATACATTTACACACATCCAGAGATAAACTCCCCCAAAGAAATCCGAACATGGAAACTTTTGCGCACACTGCACACACATTCAGAGTTCATAATGTACTGGTGAGTCTCCACCTGTTACAGGTGGATGCAACCTGGACTGTCTCAAGACAGACGAGACCAGATCCACCAAAGAAACTGCAGATGTGAGGACATGCGTCTTTTTGAAATATATAAAACAATAAACACGGTCGTGCAGACACATACACTCACACAGGCTGAGAAAGTCTAGCCAGCCCTCGTGATGGGGTGGACCTCCTCCAGGCCTCACTGCCTTCCCCTCCTGAGAGAAACCCTTTATAGAAGAGTTGAGAAAGACACAATTTGTGAGGTCTGAATGTTCTGCTGAGTCTCCACCTGTTGCAGGTGAGTGCAGCCTGGACTGTCTTGAGACAGACCAGATCAGCTGCACCACAGACACTTCATACCTCATCTCAGGAGAAAAACTGAAAGAACAACATAAAAAAGGAGAAAACCGACCTCAGAAACATGGCCAACATCTGTTTGATTAGACTAACAAATAATGGTTGACCATTTTCAGGTGCTCGCCTAACCTTCAGTAGTTGTTCGAGGTCATTGAAACGCTTAGGTTTTATATATCCAGTTTCCTTGGATTGATAATCTGTCTCGTATTGAAATTGTTCTTTGGTCAGTTTTGCCTGTTGCAGAATTTCAGGGTCGCTCTTGTTGACTTTAATAGCCACGATCTGTCTGTTTGCTCTGTGAATTGGTTAGAAACAAAACTGAACTTGTTTTGGTTTCTTTTGTAAAATGCTCTGAAAACATCTGGAAAGGGTTTGGGTTGGTGTCAGGTCAACGTCCGTTATGCCATAAAGTATAATGGGTGAGCGCTCGTATTATGGGTTTTGGGATCAAAGCAAAGCTACCACGTCATGAAGGATCGAAGCAAAGCTACCGCGTCACAAGGGATCAAAGTGATTCTAATGTATGCGCAGGCGCACACACACATGTTTGTTTGTGTAATATTGTTCACACTAAATTTGACCGTAGGCAATTTAATATGAGTCAATCAAAGAAAATGTTAGTTTTGGAGAATTTTGAAATTACGAAAATGACAATTACGAGAATTTTTGTTCGTGTATTTTTTTTCTTTTGCATAACATGTCGAGCTTTTCTGTATATAGCCATGTCGTAGATTCCGAAGCAAACAAGAAATTGATGAAAATGTTCTATTTTATTTTAACAATCATCAACTGCATATGCAGGTTTCGTACGGGTGCTTGAAATCCTTGAAAAATCTTGGATATATTGTAGTGCTTCTATTTCGGATTTGGTGCTTAAAACGTCTTGAAACTGTATTTCATTCACCACAAATAACTATCTGACTGAATAGTTTTCTTATCAGATAGAGAAATAAAATGGCAAAGTCTAAAAGCAACATTTCTCTGCCTGGGCTGCCTTGTACCTCTGCACGTCAGTCTGTTTCAATGTGTGACCCCCCACCCCCTCCCCGAACAGTCGGGGGTGAGCGCACTAACGTGCCTGGAGGCCGTTTTAATGAGTGTTTGCTGGAAAACGAAAAATACAAGAAGGAGTCTGCAAGAAGGATTTGTACGTTTTCACTGTGGAGGAGTTTGCGTAAGTCCTAGTAAATCATTTTCTCCAGTGTGGACGTTACACATGCTAATTTTTAAAATCGTTTTTATTATTTTGCTAGCTAGCAAACTCGCGGGATAAATGATTGAAATGCACTCAGTGTGATGCAATACGGTGCCGCTATTCTAACAGTTAGTTATTGCAGGGTAATTTCTGGAATATGCTGTGAATTTAACCAAGATTACACAGCAGTAGCAGTAATGCGAGTTACTTCCCCAAAGTGAAAGCTTTAAACGTTAGCCCGATGCTTAACTAGCCAACTCAAGCTTTCTGATTGAAGGCTAAAAGCAGCGTTGTCACCAAGTAAACAGAATATTGATTCTATTTTGGTGTATTGCTGCAGTTTTTTCAAGTATTAACTTGGTGCTTTTGGCAACCTTAGGGGGAAATAATGGTAATATGACTGATCCATATGGACACAAAGAATATAGACTTTTTTGTGCTACCGAAGTTCCGTGGCTTTCATTCAAAATCTGTTTATCGTTAAACAACTTGAAGATTATAATGGCTTCAAACTCACATTGAGGCCTGTGGGGCACTATCAGCCACTGAAACAGTAGACAAATGAATATTTCATACCTTAAGGCTGCCTGTTTATTTAAGGGAGATGAACAATACATTATAATTGTATATAATAATATCACAGATGATAGATTAAATAGGTTTTTGATAGATGCTTGTGCATTGTTAAAGTCTTATATGTTGAATTGATCTGAGTATGTCATCTGTTCAAAGCCTCTCCCAGTCAGTGCTGTTCTCTATGCCTGTCTTACTCTACATGATCTTTTTTAACATCAGCATGCTAAAGGACTTGTTTGGAAGAGACTGCTATTTTATACGCTAAAATATGTTTTTCTTCTGGTTGGTGAAAACACTTTATTATCCTCTAATAGATTTTTTAAATGCTTGGTGATGGTAGTACCCAAAACTGGCTGCATCAGGTACTTCCCTGTGTATTTGGAGAGGATCAGAAGTCCCAGGAATAAAAAAGCAACTAATTATTTACCTGCACAGCCGTACAAGTGGCTGACTGCTAGTTTGGTCCTCTGAGGCCGTGTCCTAGTCAGTGTGTCTCGCTAGATTTCTCTCTCTTCTGTTAATTGAGCATTTTTGTTTGTTTTGTGCAGTTCTGGTTAATAAGTGAAATTAATAAAAGCCGCAGAAATATTTTCATTGCATTTCTGTTTGTTCTGTACTTGCTAACTGTCAGTTCAGAAGAAAATGTAGCTGCTGTTTGCCAACAAACTCAGTTCCTTTGCCCGATAATTTACTTCAAAAAAATGCCTACATATATATTTATAAGCTGAGTTATTATATAGCTGAATAATTATATCTTTCAATTAATAACTAATAATGTTTTATTTTAAATTTGTGTCGTTTATCTTCTTCTGCTTATTATTGTTATCCATCCATTTTCTTCTGCTTATCAAGGACTGGTTTACCCGGGCAGCAGCCTAAGCAGAGAAGCCCACATCTCCCTCTCCCCAGCCACCTCCTCCACTTCTTCTGGGATAACACCAAGACATCCTCAGGCCAGCTGAGAGATATAGCCTCTCCAGAGTGTCCTAGGTCTGCCCTGGGCCTCTTTCTCCTTTTCTCATCAGCCTCTCTTCAACGTGTAGGAATAGCAGCTCTACTCTGAGCCCCTTTTGAGTAACTGAACTCCTCAGCCTGTCTTTAAGGGAGAGGCAACACCCTTGGAGAAAGCTCGTGTTTTTCATCTGTCAGTCCTCTGCTCACCTGTCCCCAAACTCGTAAACAAGAGAAGATTAAAGTCCTCCGCTTGATGCTGCAAGTCATTGTTTTTTATTGTCTTTTTCTTAATATATTCAGATCATTCTAAAAATATCTGTACAACAGTTTGTTTATGCAGTCAGCATTTGTATATATACAGCAGTATTCTCAAACAAGCAACAGTGAACGCACCTGTGTGAGGCAAATTCCACAATCACAGTTCAATCAGTCCCCCCACCCTGACACTTTTTTCCACTTTAAGTGAGGAAATGGAATTAAATCTGACACATCTTTATCTTTTTTGGACATATCAACATATCTTTTTAAGGTTAAGAGAATATGGTCATCAGATTGGAGAAGCTGAACAATCAGAGCTGTGATAATGATATTTAAGGATATTTAAGGTGTGTTGACTGGTTCATAACGTCAGCTCATGTGAGAAAACATCCCATGCTAAAAGTTGCCGCTAGCTGCTGGTTGATGGTGAATTTATTGTGTGTTTCCACCGTCTGTACAGATGAAGAGTAGCAGAGCTGGAGATGAGGCAGGAGGAAAAGTTGACTCAATTCAATTTCAGTTTATTTATATAGCGTTAATCACAACAACAGTCACCTCAAGACACTTTATACTGCAAGGTGGAGGCCCTATTGTAATACAGAGAAAACGAAATGATCAAAACAAGCCCTTTGAGCGAGCACTTGGTGACTGTGGGAAGGAAAAACACCATTTTAACTGGAAGAAACTTCCAGTAGAAGCAGGTATAGGGAGGGGCAGCCTCTGAGGACTGGTTGGGGTTGAGGGGAGGGAGAAAGGACAAAGGACACGCTGTGGAAGAGAGCCACTCTATGAGCTGTTCATTCAGTTTGTGGTTTAGCTCGACTCCATGACGTTTCTGAACTAATGCTTTGCTCAGTTAATGTTGCAATGAATTATGGGTGGATTTTACTGATATTCTATCTTTATGTTGTCACCAAACAGATGTACAGATTTAGGATTAGCTACAGGCTCCTCTACCCCTGCTAGCCCTTCTGTCCTGCCCAGGATGGCGCCCCTGGTGCCCCCTCATAAGGTCCAGCAGTCCTACTGTCCATCCAGCAGCTCCTTCTCCCCTCTTACAGCCCCTATGGGAGCTCCATCTGTGGTGGCTACAGGCCTTACAGCTACAGCTACGGTGGCGGCTACAGCCTGGGAGGATACAGACACACACCTCACCTTGAGGACGTCCCCCCAGCAGGTTTGTGCAGCAGGCTGAAGAGATGGAACAGCAAGCACTCACATATTCATATGAGTACATTTAGTTGTTTTGAGAGGTGTACTCAACACAGGACAGTGGCTGCAGGTGCTAATTGTTTTGAGTTCAAAGTAATTAAGGCTGCTGTTGCAAAGTTTGATAATAGAATCTGAAGCTGGTAATGTTCAGGGCTGCAGTACACGTGTAAAGATGAGTCTGCTTGTATGACATCATATGTGCCTTTGTGTAACTCAGTGGCAAATAAATTGGGTACCATAGCTCCATATGCCATTAGTTACTTTACAAGTGTAAGGAAAAGCAGAAGGACTTGTTTTTGGTTCAGACCAGTTAAAATGATGAATGTCTTTCATTCAGTTTCCTTGCTTGGTTTAGACACTAACTGGGCGAGCGAGGAGGACGACCACGTGGTGGCCAGAGGAGAATATGACTTTACAGCTGCTTCTCAGGAGGAGCTTTCTATGCAAGCTGGAGAGATGCTCAACCTCGCTCCTAAAGGTGATGAGCTTTTTACTGGCTGCGGGACATTTGATTCTGAGTGCTTTGACCCAAAACCTTCTATTTTTGTTTTCCTTATCTTAGAAATAACAGATGAGGGCTCTTCTTTTGTGTGAGCGTGCCCCATGTTTACAACTATCTCCCTCGTGTTTAGAGCTACAGCCCCGTGTGCGTGGCTGGCTCCTGGCCAGCGTGGACGGTGAGACCACCGGCTCGTCCCAGCAAACTACGTTAAGATCCTCAGCAAGAGAAGAGACCGCCGGGCCACAGATGTGGAGAGGCTCGCTCAGGCCCAGCAGGCGAACACGCAGGCACCCCAAACAACCTCAGCTGCACAAATCTGTGTCTCTCCTGCAGCCCATAAACGTACAGCATCTACCCGCATCATGTACAGTACATGAACGACCCGTCTCGTCAGATTCATTAGGCTCAGCTGTGTCCCCCTCCTGTGTTTCCTCGTTTCCCTCTGTGTGTATTTATAGTAGTGATGGCCAAACAAAGCTTTCTGAAGCTTGTGTTGAAAAACGATTCATTACTGGAAGCTTTTTAACACAGTCCTCTGTGGTGACATCTGCTGGTCAAAAATGTGAAGAGCAGCTTGAATGTACAAAAAAACTGAACTGCTTCATTATGATTGCCCACTCTGCAGAGTGGAATTCACAATTCACAATTGGACGTCACTGATCACGTGACTGTGGCCAAACGAATCGAGCATCGACAGAGTGCTTCTGAAGCGGTGTGTTGGTGTTTTTGACACGCGCCGGAGCGTCAGCTTCAAGCGGGCCATCACTAATTTATAGCATTCGTCCTCTTGTGTGCGTTACTGGTCCGTCTGTGTTCCTCCATGCTGTTTTTCCTGCTTGTCATCGTGTTTTAACTCCATTCCCTCGTGTCCAGGTTTCTTATCTGGTTCTCAGCTTTCCCAGTTTAGGTTTTCCTAGTTTTGTTTCTCGCCTCCCTCGCCTTTGTTTGTATGTCACTCTCCATAAATAAAGCTCACTCACATCAGCAGTGCCTGCATCTTGGGTCCTCCATTCATAACTCAACACGCAAACCCTGACATTTATTGTGTAGTTACATACTGCTAGGAAGTGCTGACAAAATATGAAATTATGATGCTATTTATGTAGAGGCACAGTACCAACACAGAACAGCGGGGACACAGAACCAAAACCTAAGAACTAACAAAGACACATCAAGAAATCAAAGATTAATAAAACAAAACAGAAAACACTGAGCCAGCGACCCAGGACCGTGACATTCAGTTTCTCAAGGAGGAATCAAAGCAAACATTTGTTTCTTTTTATGAATAAGAGATTTCCTTTATGGGTTACGTGATGGTGTAAGTTCCAGCACAGCTCATTTAGTGTGCAGAAGTGCTCCGAGGCCCCTATGAAACACATGATTGAAAGAATCTAATAAATTAGAGGGGTGCAGTAGCTGTAGTATGACTTTTTGTTCTCCTGCTGCATGACGACTTTACTTTTTTCTTTTTTTTTTGGTGGGAGGAAGTTGACATCTCAGTCCATTGTGACGTGCAGATCTTTGACTGGCTTATGAACTCCGTCAGGAGGAACTCAGCAGGAGAGGGAAACAAGGACCAACAAACCCGGCTTGGTAAAAAGGAACAAGAACAGAAAAAGTCAACATCATTACACATCCCTGAGCTGTCATTTACACCACCTGTGGCGCTTGATTTATTGGTCACTAAACATGGTGTGTGTTTGGTGCGTCACTGGCTGCGTGTTCTGTGTTATTTGTCGGTCGTGTGGTTTGGGCGTTGATATTTGACATCACAGCAGAGAGACTGGATGTGATGTCAGACCCCTCTAAATCGTGTAATTTACAGATATTTAATTCCAATGATTTGACTGCATCATTGTGTCTTTGAGTTATGACCCAAACTCTCTTTCAACTTTGTGAATAAATTCACGTCCCCCTGTGACCTCATAATTACACCACAGTTCAGATGGGATGAATGAGTCATGAGGTCACACCAACAGTGACAACATCAGCAGTGACATCACTAAAGTTGCCAGGTGAGTCCATAAATAGAACCCGTGACGTGGAGCAGGTACCGCCGTTTTGGACGATGCCACGACGCAGCTATAGACGCAAACGTGCTTCTCGCCCCGTTCGCAGACGCAGGAGAGCCCACAAGGCCTCGGGTGTCCGCAGACGTGGGAGAAGACACCGTCGCAGACACTAGACAATCTCAATAAACATGTAGGATGAACATCAAAATGTGGTCCAATCAATTTTTTTTTAGATAATATATGTTGTTGTTGTTTTGTGTGTGTTTGTTATCAATGTTGTGAATAAAGTTAAGCTTAGTAAGCCATCAAGCACTGATTACTCGTAGAAGAGCACCAATAGGAGACAGAACTAATTAGAAGGTGTTATTATTCAGTCTGTACATCGAATAGAAGGCACTAACCACAAGGTGATCTTCAATGCATCTCTGTGTGAATGTGAACGGGGCGAGAAGACCCCCACTGACTGCATGTCTTTAGACTGTGGGAGGAAGCTGGAGAGAACATGCAGACTCCACACAAAGACCCCGGCCTGATGGGGTTAGGGTCCTGAGTTTGATACCCCAAACTGAACGCAGGACAGAGGAAGGGATGGGTGATGCTCATGTGTGCCCAGGTGTATGATGTGGCTCTTTGCGGTGACACAGTAAAAAATGTGGCTGTTTGTCTGTGACTGGTTGGCTGCCCCAGCCCTGGCCCTTCATGTATTTCAGTAATGTCTTTTTCTCCCGTCTCCTCCTCTCGTTTACATGTTTTGCCCTTGTGACCCATTCCTTCTGTCACGTGTGTTTTCCCCCCAGCCATCATGTTCTGTTTGTGCTTAGTTATGTCCATGTCTCATCTCTAGTCCTCTTTTCCCTCTGTATGTATTCACAGTGTACGTGTTCCTCGTTGGTTCGTCATGCTAAGTCTGCGTGTCTTATTCCGTCATGTGTCATGTATCACTCCAAATCTCACTGACTTTAACTAATAATAACTGTTTGCTGAGTGTTATGTCTAAAAGGTATTGCACAATCGCCTCTAGTAGAGGATCAGGTTTGTTTTCCACTGATAATGGATTTTAACATGACTGACCAATGATTGTGGAGCACGTCCGTGTAGGATCTTATAAATACAACGAGCAAACTTAAATGTTTTAAAATGTTAAAAACTTAATATATTATATTTCTGACGTATGACGGAAGGAAAAAGTTTCATGTTTTTAAAAAAATCCAATTTCATATGATCAAATTTATGTCAAAAAGTTCATATTTATTCCTCCTATGTCATGTGTGAGTACTGTACTGTAAATGTCATATATATCAGATGATACTGATAACCTAATGCTAATAACTATGCAGAGGTCTCTAGGCCTCGACTTTTATGGAGCATGTGAAGTTTGGGGCAGAGTGGACAAAGAAAAGTTTCTCAGCAGGTTCAACAGGTTGCTACAACACAGGCCGATGAAGTATTGCACTCACTCATCCAAACTGGCAAACATGTAACATACACCCTAAGACTGATCCTGCTTTTCACTCCTTTGCTATGATTTAATTTGATATTATGTAGCCATGGAGACAGTTTGCATAGATTAGAATGTTAGATTCCTGTGATGTCATCAATGCCCGATGTTTTGTTTTAATGTCTTGTGATAGTTCTAAGTGCAGACAAAGTCAGAGTTCAAGTGAGTTTAGTCCAATTTTGATGCAGTTTCTGACATGTGGTCAAAATCTTGGCCGACCTTTACCACACCACGTGCTGTGGGTGTGCGTAAATATCTAGGTGAGTAAAGTCCTTTACCTGTTAAATTCATCTTAATTTGGGGCTTTTACTTCAGGTGTTTTGATTCAGTAGTAACCAAGTGATCTTTGTACAAACTGCAGACCGCCACACTGATCCCTGGTTCCTCAGGATAGAGGACAGGACGTCAGATGGGCGAATCAAGACCTCCAAACGGAAAGATTGTGCCACAGAAAGACTGGAAAAAGCTTCCCAAAGAAGCAAGGACAGCAAAAGTCCGGCTGGCCTCAGCCATCTTGTCTTGGAGAAGTGTAAGTGAGACATTCAGAGATTTTTTGTTTTATAGTTATTGATCATCTGTAGGCCTGTGTGGAGTTCAGAGGTCTAATTGGTTTTGGTTTTTGCAGCTGCTTTTAGAAAGAAGAGCAGCAAAGGAAAGTCAAGCAGCGATGGAACAAAACAACCACGCAGTAAAAAGAGCAAGACATCAAGCTCACAGGAGGAGGCCAGCTGCTCCGTCTATGAGTCAGATACCCATAGCACATACAAAAGTCACACTAAAGGTAAGAAGTACATAGGTAAGTTCAAACCACACCTGCAGTGATAGAGCCTCGTTCCCAAGCTCTCAGAGTTTAGCTGGTATCCATCTGCTAATCACTATGAAGCTTCTAACAAAGACTGTATGAATGTGTACATTGAGGCAAAGTCAGCTTTCCTACATACAACTAATCACAACCCCTGTGTTTGTTTTGTCTCTCTGTAGAGGACTTTGAAGAAAAATACGAAGAGCAGGATAAGCTGGGTGAAGGAGGCTTTGGGACTGTCTTCTTTGGAAAACGCAGACAAGACAATTTCCCAGTATGGCTTCTTATGTGTGCACTTTACAATTCTTCTAGTTCCTCCTGTTCTCTTTTTCTAAAACACATTTTCTCTGTAATGCAGGTGGTGATTAAGCATGTTGCTCAGTTTTTAGTCAGCTATCTACCAGTGGTAAGAAATGTTTGTCTTTTTCCGTTGTTTTCCCCCAACGTGTACCTCAAACAGCCTAATGTTTGAACACTGACCTTGATGTTCTCTTTCTCAAGCTTCTTAATGGTAAAATGACCGAGATTCCCAAGGAGGTGGCATTGCTAATAAAAGTGGGGGCAGGACCAGAGGCTACGAGCAGCAATGTGACGCCCGCTTAAAACGACTGGTATGACTTGGAAGACGAACTCATTATGGTCTTTGAAAGGCCAAAAAAACATAGACTTGGAAGCCTACCTGGCAAACAGAAGAACCTTTGTGCACGAGAGGGAGGTTAAGGTCAGCGAGTGGCAAGATAACATATATGGCAAACTTTAATGGATAATGTAAATCTGATTATTTGAACGTATTTTTCATTTGTCTGTCAGGTCATAATGAGACAGCTGGTACATGCAGCCGCTGAAATGCAATCCAAGGGTGTCTACCATCGAGACATTAAGCCAGAAAACATTGTGTTTGACACATCGCCTGATCATCCAGCATTTCTATGTGTCAAATTCATCGATTTTGGTATTGGAGTCCCTTTTAGACCAGAAGCAGTCACACGAAGAAATGGTAGGTCGTCAGCCTCACTGTTTCAATGTCCTTGCCTGCCCACAGGCTTAGAGTCCACATGAATTCCTTACCATGAATAATTACTCTCTGGATTTTAGAGACCAAACCAACAACTTATGTTAGTTCTTCTTTAACTTGTAGTTCTAAATTAGAAGATTATTGTGATATTGAAATATAAAAATAAAAGTATGGTAAGTATGACTGCACAGGGGCTTTGTGGCCTGGCTGCAGAAGTCACTGGATAGAAAGCTGCTGACGTTTCACTGCATCCTGCACCAAGAGGCATTGTGTGCGCAAACCTTTCCTGTAGAATGCACAGAGGTCATAAATGTTGTCATTCAGATCATCAATAAAATAATGGCAAAAGGTTTAAATCCCAGTCAGTTCTGTTCATTACTGGATGAGGTGGAGAGCATTTACCCTGATCTCCTGCTGTATGACAGAGTCCTGCTGTCCAGAGGAGAGGTGCTGAAACGCTTTGCTGCATGTCTGGGAGAGGTGAAAGTTTTCATGAGCAGCAAAGGGCTCGCCTTTTCTGCTCATGAACATTACAGCGAACCAGAAGAAGCTGAATACAAGTCTTCGGGGGAGAGGAGGCACAGCGTTACACATGCTGGAGGAGGTGTTAGCGTTTGAGTGCAAACTGACAGTTAATAAATTCAGAGCATTTGCAGTCTGCAATCACCACAGTTATTTGGGAAATAATTCCACGAGTTCAGAGAGGAAAAACCCACATTATCCTTCCCCATCACTGCCCTGACCATCGATCCATCCCTGTTAAATGTGACTGGATTTTCAGGTGATACTGAGAACCTTGTTTGAAACATGGAATGCCATCCCGACACATAAACATGAAGAAATATGCATTTGGAGTCCTGACGATCTTCAGATCCACATACGTATGTGAGCAGCTGTTCTCCACCATGAACTGTGTTACAAACAAACACAGCTCACGCCTCACAGACGACAGCTTACAGTCCTGCGTAGATGAAAGTGACTTTGTAACTTGTAACTGTAAATTAAATGTGTAAGTGATATTTATATAGGTGTAAACTTATCCACAGCTTTATGCCTTGAATGTCCACTATTTAAACCTTTTGAATGCAGGATATTTTATTAAAGCAATTTAGCAGGAGGGGGGAAAAGCCAGCTCACATACTATGATCACATAATGAAATCACTTAATACTCATCTAATTAACCCACTCTTAGCTAATGTTGATCTTTTGAGGAGAGAGATTGAGAGAACGGGCACATCCATGCCTGAAAAGGCCCTTATCTCTGTTTTGCATCCCTGCAACTTCAACACTCCAGGGATTCAGTTGAAATCCAAATCCTCTCAAAGTTATAATTCAAAATAAAACAAAATAAAATAAAATGGAAACTCTCTGAAGTTGTAATCCTGCAGGAAATCGACAGAAATCCAAATCCTCTTGAATTCATATTTCAAAAAAGAGCAGAGAAAAAGCCAAAAAATACAAAACCCAAGTGTAAGTGTGCAGTTCAGACAGCAGCTGATCTCTGGGCTCTAGAGTCTGACCAATTTGGTCACATTTTTGGCCAAATATCTCACTGGTGCGACTAATAAAATCCTAGATTGCACCAGCGACCAGCCGTTCAGTACATTAAAAAAAAAGTCTCCGCAAGTCTGAAAGTGTCCGTGTGGTCAACAACTGACACACATTAGGCCCCTATCGTGGTCTAAACTAATCAGAGATAGTCAGGGGCGGGACCGCTCTGGCCGTGGTCCAGATATTCCCGTAGTCCTTCGTGTGTACGTTTGAAAGTGCAGGTGGATAGAGAGAGGTGAGTAGCTTGAATGAAGTGATATTGATTCATTAAATCCTGAATCGACTTTTAAATATAAATGTATTTTGCCAGAAACGCCAGAATCTCAGGTTAAGGCTCACAAAACTATTTCAACAACCACCAACCAGTAAATGAGAGCAGGTACACGGACTCCACACAAAGACGTAAACACAGACCCGAAGCATCACAATCAGCTTTCTCTTCCTCGGCTTTCTCACCCGACGGCCCGTACACGTACACGCCGTCGGGGCTGAAAGCTGACAGCTCACTGACCGCGTCGGCGGTTTCCGTCTTTTTTGCGCTCGATTCTGAGCTGCAGGTTTTATCTCTCTCTAACCAAAATTCACTGAATATGAATATATGCTGCGATAAATGCCCAAGTGTCCCTCTAACACTGCCTTTCAGTGGCAGCAGGTCGTCAGAGGACACAGGATGACATCATACTGTATGCATATATGATATCAAGCTGTCTTGTTCCAGGACTTCAAGCTGAGTGCATACATGAGAAAGGCTTTATGACATAAATGACATCTGTGACAATATTGTGTTTTCCAGTCTTTCTGTGGCACAATCTTTCCGTTTGGAGGTCTTGATTCGCCCATCTGACGTCCTGTCCTCTATCCTGAGGAACCAGGGATCAGTGTGGCGGTCTGCAGTTTGTACAAAGATCACTTGGTTACTACTGAATCAAAACACCTGAAGTAAAAGCCCCAAATTAAGATGAATTTAACAGGTAAAGGACTTTACTCACCTAGATATTTACGCACACCCACAGCACGTGGTGTGGTAAAGGTCGGCCAAGATTTTGACCACATGTCAGAAACTGGATCAAAATTGGACTAAACTCACTTGAACTCTGACTTTGTCTGCACTTAGAACTATCACAAGACATTAAAACAAAACATCGGGCATTGATGACATCACAGGAATCTAACATTCTAATCTATGCAAACTGTCTCCATGGCTACATAATATCAAATTAAATCATAGCAAAGGAGTAAAAAGCAGGATCAGTCTTAGGGTGTATGTTACATGTTTGCCAGTTTGGATGAGTGAGTGCAATACTTCATCGGCCTGTGTTGTAGCAACCTGTTGAACCTGCTGAGAAACTTTTCTTTGTCCACTCTGCCCCAAACTTCACATGCTCCATAAAAGTCGAGGCCTAGAGACCTCTGCATAGTTATTAGCATTAGGTTATCAGTATCATCTGATATATATGACATTTACAGTACAGTACTCACACATGACATAGGAGGAATAAATATGAACTTTTTGACATAAATTTGATCATATGAAATTGGATTTTTTTAAAAATATGAAACTTTTTCCTTCCGTCATACTTCAGAAATATAATATATTAAGTTTTGAACATTTTAAAACATTTAAGTTTGCTCGTTGTATTTATAAGATCCTACATGGACGTGCTCCACAATCATTGGTCAGTCATGTTAAAATCCATTATCAGTGGAAAACAAACCTGATCCTCTACTAGAGGCGATTGTGCAATACCTTTTAGACATAACACTCAGCAAACAGTTATTATCAGTTAAAGTCAGTGAGATTTGGAGTGATACATGACACGTGACGGAATAAGACACGCAGACTTAGCATGACGAACCGACGAGGAACACGTACACTGTAAATACATACAGAGGGAAAAGAGGACTAGAGATGAGACATGGACATAACTAAGCACAAACAGAACATGATGGCTGGGGGGAAAACACACGTGACAGAAGGAATGGGTCACAAGGGCAAAACATGTAAACGAGAGGAGGAGACGGGAGAAAAAGACATTACTGAAATACATGAAGGGCCAGGGCTGGGGCAGCCAACCAGTCACAGACAAACAGCCACATTTTTTACTGTGTCACCGCAAAGAGCCACATCATACACCTGGGCACACATGAACATCACCCATCCCTTCCTCTGTCCTGCGTTCAGTTTGGGGTATCAAACTCAGGACCCTAACCCCATCAGGCCGGGGTCTTTGTGTGGAGTCTGCATGTTCTCTCCAGCTTCCTCCCACAGTCTAAAGACATGCAGTGAGTGGGGGTCTTCTCGCTCCGTTCACATTCACACAGAGATGCATTGAAGATCACCTTGTGGTTAGTGCCTTCTATTCGATGTACAGACTGAATAATAACACCTTCTAATTAGTTCTGTCTCCTATTGGTGCTCTTCTACGAGTAATCAGTGCTTGATGGCTTACTAAGCTTAACTTTATTCACAACATTGATAACAAACACACACAAAACAACAACAACATATATTATCTAAAAAAAAATTGATTGGACCACATTTTGATGTTCATCCTACATGTTTATTGAGATTGTCTAATGTCAACTAACACAGCCAATCCCTCAACATGTTATTCACATTGTCTTCATATTAAATCATTTTTTGCTTTTTAAAGAACTTTTTTTTACCATTGCACTCAACAACAAACAAATCCTCTTTAACAAAAAAAGTTCAAGGGCCAAATTGCATTATATTTCTTCACATGAATATACAAGTAGGGGTGATGTGGGACGCAGCGAGTTTGAGACCCCTGGTCTAAAACAAGTAATTGCTGATTTCTTTTACAAATCTTCTTGTTAACATAACCTTCTCCTTCATTACGTTACACTTATTATGAACAGTGCTGTTCTGTAATATAGTCACAATTATTTATGGGATCTATAAAAATGATGTAAACACATTTTCTTATTGTCAGAGACTCGATGACCATGATTGAAAGTAAAACGAGGAAATGACATACTCTGAGGCTACCTTCCTTGCACTGCACAGGTTTCATATGTTTGTTGAAAGGGGCTTATGAGTGAGAGCAGAGAGGGGACAAGCACACCGGTGGCCTTTGGTTGAGATTTCAAGAAAGCTCCATCCTTGGCTTTAAACTGTCATCTAATTAAAAACATTGTGGCTAATATCACATTATGGTAAATTTGCCAGCAGTTTGTTGTCTCCGGCTAACATTGCGCCTTGTGAAACCAGTTTTATGACCTCTGTCAGTTTTCTCTTTGAGACATTTTCATGAGAACAGTATGGAGCTTTCCATCGTTCACCATTCTTCATCCTTCTTTCCTCTGTGGTCTCCATTCCTGCAAAGTGGTATTGGATGTGATCTGATTTGTTAAACACCATTTCTCTCTTTCTCTCTGTCTCACACACACACACACACACACACACACACACACACACACACACACACACACAACAAAAGAGAGGGAGAGATTCATAACCTCACAGTTTTTAAGCGTGCTGCTGAGGGATTCAAACAAGAGAATTACAAAGCAGCTAAGCTGACAGTCTCTTTACAATCATAAGACTAACCTACATTCAAAAGACTATTCAAGAAAATATAGCTTTAATTTATGCATTTGCTTAAGTTGGTTTTTTTGTTTTTTGTTTTGTCCATGGTGTTGACAAAATTGTGTATAGCACAGTTTTGGGGGTTTTTTGAAAGAAGAGTTTTCACAAAGAATATAAGGCCAAAATACCACGTTTTTTGCCACGTAACATTCCCACAGATAAGAATCTTTGTGTGTGTGTGTGTGTGTGTGTGTGTGTGTGTGTGTGTGCGTGAGTATGCAAATTAGTTTAAGAGACAAAGAGAAAGAAAGTGGAAGACACACAGACTTGAAGGTGAAACTGTAGGTGTGAAACTCAGCAGGCACTAGTATATTGAAATTGAGGTGAATTGTTCGGAGACTCTAAAATAAATATTTGTCTGCAGCTGCATCAAAAAACGCTGAAACATGTCAAAAGAGAAAGAAAGGCATTATAGTTTGAAACCACTCAGCAAGTAAAAAAAGACAATCAAAGATTGCATTAAAACACAGTTTGGTTCATAATAAATCCTATCAGGTATACAACAGTATCAGTGAACAATATATCAGCTTTCACGTTAAGATAACTACAAAAATCATAAAATCCTATTACAGTTTATGTTATATAATTTATTACGTAAGTCTGAAATTTACCACTAACACTCATGACTTAATCATAACATAATTAATCTAACTTTCACTGACTTACACTAAAGTAAGTGCTAATTTTTCAGGTTAAGGTCCTTTTCTCAGTAGCCATGAAAATATCATTATAGAGTTAAGTCATTATTTTTTAACCCAAGTTAAATGCTATAAGTGAGGAATTTAACTGATGAATGACATATGGGAAACCATAGTTTGCTATCACAGACAAATATGACTTATATATGTTCTGTATTAAGGATATTTTAAAAACTTAGGGGGTCATATGATTGTTGGGTTTTTCTCTGAATTTTTTTTTTATTGTAAGGTCTGTTGTTTTGATTTGGTGGTGTATAAATATTTGTGGTTTTCATTTTGCCTTAGTGCTCCTATTTGGGAAAGTCTTTATTTTGAATAGTTCAGGGAATCATTAATTTATGTGTTAATAAGATGCCTCTGATTAAAACCGCACGAAACCTTCAACAGCGACTGGAGACAAAACATGACAACAAAATACAATGGGGTGCTACAACAGTCGTTAGCCATCCATTAGTTTCATGATTGAATCTTGTTAATTTAAATGTGGGTGGGACTGCAAAAGGAGTATTCAGTTCATATAAAAGGAGACTCATGTCTAGGTAACCCTCATGGATTTGGAAACACAGACAACACAGGATATTCCAAAAGATCTTCCGGACTCACTGGTAAGGAAGAGCGTTCATTACAAGTCTGTATTATTGGTCCAACTCATGCAAGAACTTGTCTCTTGAATTCAGTAAGTGCATCTGCTTGGACCAGTTGTACACAACAACTGCTAAAAATTCTACCTGACCCTTCAAGTTATGTCTATCAAATTGAGTTCTATGTTTCATATCAAGATCACTTTGAATGGAGACACGGATGGTGGTTTTATTCCTAAGTGCACCCACTCAAAGTGACCTTGCATATGAGTTTACAACAATTAGACACTTTGAAGCAAACGTTAGTTAACATGGTTCACTTACAGAACATTTCAAGTAGAGACCCTTCAAATGGAAAAACTTGTGGTTTTCCTCTTTACTTAGTGCTCCAATTTTGGGAATTCTCTATTTTGAATAGTTCGGGGAATCGTTGATTTATGTGTTAATAAGATGCCTCTGATTGAAATCGCACGAAACCTTCAACAGCTACTGGAGACAAAAGAGGAAACCAAAATACAATGGGCCACTACTACAGTCGTTAGCCAACCATTGGTTTCATGACTGAATGTCATTGACTTAAATGTGGGTGGGACTGCAAGAGGAGTCTTGAGTTCATATAAAAGGAGACTCATGTTCAAGCATCTCTCATGGAGTTGGAAACACAGACAACACAGGATATTCCAAAAGAGCTTCGGGACTCACTGGTAAGGAAGAGCATTCATTATAAGTCTGTATTTTTGGTCCAACTCATGCAAGAACTTGTCTCTTGAATTCAGTAAGTGCATCTGCTTGGACCAGTTGTACACAACAACTGCTACAAATTCTACCTGATCCTTCAAGTTATGTCTATCAAATTGAGTTCTATGTTTCATATCAAGATCACTTTGAATGGAGACACTGATGTGGTTTTATTCCTAAGTGCACCCACTCAAAGTGACCTTCCATATGAGTTTTCAACAATTAGACACTTTGGAGCAAACTTTAGATTATATGTTTCACTTAAAGAACATCTCAAATAGACACGCTCATCGACTGCTACAAATTCTACCTGACCCTCCATGCTAGGTCTATCAAATTGAGTTCTATGTTTCATATCAAGATCACTTTGAATGGAGACACTGATGGTGGTTTTATTCCTAAGTGCACCCACTCAAAGTGACCTTGCATACAAGTTTACAACAATTAGACACTTTGAAGCAAATTTTACATTATATGTTTCACTTAAAGAACATCTCAAATAGACACACTCATCGACTGCTACAAATTCTACCTGACCCTCCATGTTAGGTCTTTCGAATTGAGTTCTATGTTTCATATCAAGATAACTTTGAATGGAGACACTGATGGTGGTTGTATTCCTAAGTGAAACCCACTCAAAGTGACCTTGAATGTGAGTTTACATCAATTAGACACTTTGAAGCAAACTTTAGTTAACATGGTTCACTTACAGAACATCTCAAGTAGAGACCCCTCAAATGGAAACACTTGTGGTTTTCCTTTTGCCTTAGTGCTCCTATTTGGGGAAGTCTTTATTTGGAGTAGTTCAGGGAATCATTAATTTATGTGTTAATAAGATGCCTCTGATTAAAACCGCACGAAACCTTCAACAGCTACTGGAGACAAAAGATGACAACAAAATACAATGGGGTGCTACAACAGTTGTTAGCCATCGATTAGTTTCATGATTGAATCTCGTTAATTTAAATGTGGGTGGGACTGCAAGAGGAGTATTGAGTTCATATAAAAGGAGACTCATGTCTAGGTAACCCTCATGGATTTGGAAACACAGACAACATAGGATATTCCAAAAGATCTTCTGGACTCACTGGTAAGGAAGAGCGTTCATTACAAGTCTGTATTATTGGTTCAACTCATGCAAGAACTTGTCTCTTCAATTCAGTAAGTGCATCTGCTTGGACCAGTTGTACACAACAACTGCTACAAATTCTACCTGATTACATCTAAAAAATTGAGTTCTATGTTTCATATCAAGATCACTTTGAATGGAGACACTGATGGTGGTTGTATTCCTAAGTGCACCCACTCAAAGTGACCTTCCATATGAGTTTTCAACAATTAGACACTTTGAAGCAAACTTTAGATTATATGTTTCACTTAAAGAACATCTCAAATAGACACGCTCATCGACTGCTACAAATTCTACCTGACCCTCCATGTTAGGTCTATCAAATTGAGTTCTATGTTTCTTATCAAGATCACTTTGAATGGAGACACTGATGTGGTTTTATTCCTAAGTGCACCCACTCAAAGTGACCTTGCATATGAGTTTACATCAATTAGACACTTTGAAGCAAACGTTAGTTAACATGGTTCACTTACAGAACATTTCAAGTAGAGACCCTTCAAATTGAAAAACTTGTGGTTTTCCTCTTTACTTAGTGCTCCAATTTTGGGAATTCTTTATTTTGAATAGTTCGGGGAATCGTTGATTTATGTGTTAATAAGATGCCTCTGATTGAAATCGCACAAATCCTTCAACAGCTACTGGAGACAAAAGAGGAAACCAAAATACAATGGGCCGCTACTACAGTCGTTAGCCAACCATTGGTTTCATGACTGAATGTCATTGACTTAAATGTGGGTGGGACTGAAAGAGGAGTCTTGAGTTCATATAAAAGGAGACTCAGGTTCAAGCATCTCTCATGGATTTGGAAACACAGACAACACAGGATATTCCAAAAGAGCTTCGGGACTCACTGGTAAGGAAGAGCATTCATTACAAGTCTGTATTATTGGTCCAACTCATGCAAGAACTTGTCTCTTGAATTCAGTAAGTGCATCTGCTTGGACCAGTTGTACACAACAACTGCTACAAATTCTACCTGACCCTTCAAGTTATGTCTATCAAATTGAGTTCTATGTTTCATATCAAGATCACTTTGAATGGAGACACTGATGGTGGTTTTATTCCTAAGTGCACCCACTCAAAGTGACCTTGCATATGAGTTTACAACAATTAGACACTTTGAAGCAAACTTTAGATAACATGGTTCACTTACAGAACATCTAAAATAGAGACCCCTCAAATTGAAACACTTGTGGTTTTCCTTTTGCCTTAGTGCTCCTATTTGGGAAAGTCTTTATTTTAAATAGTTCAGGGAATCGTTAATTTATGTGTTAATAAGATGGCTCTGATTGAAGCCGCACAAAACCTTCAACAGCTACTGGAGACAAAAGAGGAAACCAAAATACAATGGGCCGCTACTACAGTCGTTAGCCAACCATTGGTTTCATGACTGAATGTCATTGACTTAAATGTGGGTGGGACTGCAAGAGGAGTCTTGAGTTCATATAAAAGGAGACTCATGTCTAGGTAACCCTCATGGATTTGGAAACACAGACAACACAGGATATTCCAAAAGAGCTTCGGGACTCACTGGTAAGGAAGAGCATTCATTACAAGTCTGTATTATTGGTCCAACTCATGCAAGAACTTGTCTCTTCAATTCAGTAAGTGCATCTGCTTGGACCAGTTGTACACAACAACTGCTACAAATTCTACCTGACCCTTCAAGTTATGTCTATCAAATTGAGTTCTATGTTTCATATCAAGATCACTTTGAATGGAGACACTGATGGTGGTTGTATTCCTAAGTGCACCCACTCAAAGTGACCTTGCATATGAGTTTACAACAATTAGACACTTTGAAGCAAACGTTAGTTAACATGGTTCACTTACAGAACATTTCAAGTAGAGACCTCTCAAATGGAAAAACTTGTGGTTTTCCTCTTTACTTAGTGCTCCAATTTTGGGAATTCTCTATTTTGAATAGTTCGGGGAATCGTTGATTTATGTGTTAATAAGATGCCTCTGATTGAAATCGCACAAATCCTTCAACAGCTACTGGAGACAAAAGAGGAAACCAAAATACAATGGGCTGCTACTACAGTCGTTAGCCAACCATTAGTCTCATGACTGAATGTCATTGACTTAAATGTGGGTGGGACCACAAGAGGAGTCTTGAGTTCATATAAAAGGAAACTCGTGTTCAAGCATCTCTCATGGATTTGGAAACACAGACAACACAGGATATTCCAAAAGAGCTTCGGGACTCACTGGTAAGGAAGAGCATTCATTACAAGTCTGTATTATTGGTCCAACTCATGCAAGAACTTGTCTCTTGAATTCAGTAAGTGCATCTGCTTGGACCAGTTGTACACAACAATTGCTACAAATTCTACCTGACACTTCAAGTTATGTCTATCAAATTGAGTTCTATGTTTCATATCAAGATCACTTTGAATGGAGACACTGATGTGGTTTTATTCTTAAGTGCACCCACTCAAAGTGACCTTGCATATGAGTTTACAACAATTATACACTTTGAAGCAAACTTTAGATAACACGGTTCACTTACAGAACATCTCAAATAGAAACCCCTCAAATGGAAAAACTTGTGGTTTTCCTTTTGCCTTAGTGCTCCTATTTGGGGAAGTCTTTATTTTAAATAGTTCAGGGAATCGTTGATTTATGTGTTAATAAGATGCCTCTGATTGAAGCAAGAACTGAAGAACTTCAGGACTCACTGGTAAGGAAGAGCATTCATTACAAGTCTGTATTATTGGTCCGATTCATGCAAGAACTTGAATCTTAAAAGAAGAGTATGATGTCATGTAGGCATTCAGTATGATGTCATATAGGCATACAGTATGATGTCATATAAGGCATACAGTATGATGTCATATAGGCATCCAGTATGATGTCATATAGGCATACAGTATTTTAGCCGAGTGGTAAATTAATAATAATATTTTCCATTTCAGTTAACCAAATGTCCATTTAAGGTTCAAAAATGGGTCTTAAAATGTTGTGTCTTTGTTTCCATGTAAGGTAAGACAAGAATGTTATTGGGTAATTTCATGTTATTGCTTGTGCTATTTCTTTGGCTATCTGCATGTTGCGTGCACTTGAAGCTGTTAACTTTATAGGTTTGTGTAGTTGCATATTGTGGTCACTTGGGGGGGGGGGGGGGGGGGGGGGGTGCAGTTCTTAAGGGTTAACTGCAGTTTTCCAAAAAAAGACTTAACAAGAACTGCATCTCGGGACTCTTCTTTTTGCTGTGAATGCGGAACGGGAATGTTGTGAAGGAGTTAAATTGTTGGTAAGGAATTGTTAAATATGCACATAATTCATTGAAACATATTGGTATAATTGTAGTGCAGTGGCAAAACGTCAGTATTTTAACAAGATGATGTATTTCTGAAATGTATGATGCAAAGGACCTGTATGTGCAGCGTGGAGCGGCCATTTTCTCCATGTAAGGGATGAGTTGCGAGATCGTCTGTGTGCTCCAGTATCCGAGTGAGCTGAGATTTCTGTGGAATGTAAGTGTTTATAAAAATGTGTGTAACACTTCCACAGTTTTTAAAGGAGCCTTGTGTGATTTAGCTCTTTGTATTTTGTTCTGCACAGACAGAGGTCACTGCCGTATTTTTGTGTTTTGTATTTCATTTCCTTTATTCCTCGTATTGTATTGGCGCAACTTTTTTTAGTCGGTTATTCTGTTACTTTGCCACGTTACCTCTCGTGCTGTCGATGTTCAGTACAAGTCCATATGGCTGCTGTTTGACAAAAGTAAAGGTCAAAGGACATTTTTTTTGTTTATTCAGTCTCATTGACAATAAAACTGCACATTAAGAACCCAGTAATTGTGTCCTGTGTGGCTAACCATCTCCCAGGCTACAGTATGATGTCATATAGGCATACAGTATGATGTCATATAAAGGCATAAAGTATGATGTCATGTATGACATGCAACCTTGATAGGTTTGTAGCTCAAACCTATTCGCTGGAACTTTCAAGACAATTTAACTACACAGCAAAGCAAGACACGAGTAGGCAAAGTTCTTCATGTTTCTCGTGCACGGGAGAGAACTGGACAAACGCCGTTCCTTCGCTTGACCCCAGTCGCTCTCATCCGCTCCCTCGTAACACTGCTCTTTTATTGAGGTTACATGAATATTCATTAACATATGACGTATACATGCAAACAAAGAGTACCTTGCCTGTGCGTTGTGTAAGCATGTGTGTGTGTGTGTGTGTGTGTGTGAAGACTTCCCTAAACCTGCTGGTCTGGAAGTCCAGCAGTTCATCTAAACAAAAGGCACTTAGACTAAAACAGATATAGATACGTTCATCCTACCACAAAACAATAAGAGCAGGTACGACCTCTCCCATGCTCCCAGGATGTGGGTGTGAATGCCAGAACACTCTGGAATGCACACAAAGTCTTTGCAGACTCCTAAGGATCAACCCTCTACCAACATGACATTGACTATAAAACTCTAAGCATATATGACAATCAACAATATAACCCTGACAAGCTTCATGTCTTATAAGTCTTACAGGTTGATGTCATTTGTGTCACACAGCCTGATCTCATGTATGCCCTCAGCTTGAAGTCCTGGATCGAGACAGCTTGATGTCATATAAGTCTTAAAGTATGATGTCATGTCTGCATACAGCTTCATGTCATGTATGGTATCCAGCTTGATGTTGTCATGGTCTGGGTGCGTACCTGTAGGTTTCCAACAGCGGTCCTCCTCCTTTGGGCGGAGATCGGTTGCTCCTCCCTGGCTGAGCACCTGTGAGCAATTATTCCAGCAGCATATAAGATCTGTGCACTCAATCAGTCATGGCCTGAGTATCAGGTTAGTCAGTGATGTTTTATTGCTCAGTCCACATCCTGTGTGAAAACTTACCTGCTTTTTCCTGTCTTCAGAGTCGGCTCCTGGAGTGGGGTTCTCGCCTCAGTCATCCCCGCTTTTCTGGACCTGGGCCACCAGCTGCTGGTACAGCATTGCCAACTAGCCTGAAACTCACCTGCCTGCCTCCTCGCACCTCGACCTCATCTGGGCCTTGCCCCCCACCTGTCCCCTTCACCTGAAACCAATGCCCTGGTCTCTTCACAGTATTTTTCCCAGCCCAGCTTCCAGCTCCCCACTGCCACAGCTGTCCCGCTGTATTCTAGAGCTGTCTAGTTTTCATTTAGTTGCCTTAGTTTTGACAGCGCACCCACTAGTGTAGTGGCTTCGTTTAAATTTGGCTTGTGTGTTTAATTTGTGGGGGAAGAAATGAACCTTCTTGATCACTCACTGTCTCGCTTCCGGTTTAGATCTTGCACTTGTGTCCATCCCATTTACCTCGTGCTGCTGGGCCGTGACAGATGTCATATAAGCATACAGTATGATGTCATATAGGCATACAGTATGATGTCATATAGGCATACAGTATGATGTCATATAGGCATACAGTATGATGTCATATAAGCATACAGTATGATGTCATATAGGCATACAGTATGATGTCATATAGGCATACAGTATGATGTCATCCTGTGTCCTCTGACGACCTGCTGCCACTGAAAGGCAGTGTTAGAGGGACACTTGGGCATTTATCGCAGCATATAATGTGTTTTCTGGATACACTGCTGCTTTTTCAGCGCCCAGAGATTGATGGCTGTGTGTCAGAGCTGGCTATGAATTTCAGAAGGATCAGGCCTTAACTTTAAAAGTTATCAGTAGTTCTTTCCACCTTTTTACCCACAGCTACATCCACTTCTGTCGGGCCTAGGTTGCTCACTACGGCTGGGTATCATCACTGATTTCTGTAATCCACTCAATTCACGAGGTCCTGATTCCATTCAATTTGATTTTGCCTCAGACAGTCAGAAATATTATAATTCTGATGATTTATCAGCACTGACACATGTGAGACTTCACCAGAGGTGTGAGCATCACAGCAGAGGCCTTTGTGTCAAAGTAACTGAGGATAAAACAGAAAAACATGAAGGAGATTTTCCTGCCCTGTTTTCTGTAGCAGATACACTTTATTGCATCGTTTTATAAAGGTTTACATTTCTTCAGTATTGAACAGCAGAAATTAGGCTTTCTTGTCCGAGCGGCCGACAGCGCTGTAAACAACGGTAGACTGGTGGGTGATAAGCAGTGTTGGGTAAGTTATTTTAAAATAGTAACTTAGTTACGTTACTAGTTACTTCTATCAAAAGTAACTCAATTACTTCAAGTTACTCGTTACTTTCAAAGTAAGTAGTTACTAGGAAAAGTAACTTTGGTTTTACTCAGAATTCTCTTATTAATGTGTAGCTTCCATAACTTTGCCAGTCTTCTAGCTTGCTTACTTGCCACAAGTGCACTGTGCCACCTACCAATAGAAAGGAAAAGATAATGTGCATATTTCCACGAGAGAAATCCCACACCTGGACCATCATTGACCGCTGCCATGATTCTAGCCTACGTCACAGCGTCATGTGCACCTTTTACATCCAACACAAAAACTGCAGTCGTGGTGCTTTGATTGTACTCAGAACTCGGAAATTCTGCCTTCTAAATAGGAAGATGTAGGTAACACCACACTGCAGATGAGCGGCATACAGGGAAAAATCATAAAGCCTTTGAATGAAAACAAACGCTGTTGTGACAGTGATGTACACTGTTTTGATGGTATATATGCATCAATCTATCAATCGTTTGTTGTAAGATTCAGATAATTATTTTTTAAAAGCTAGACATTTTAAATGAGAACAAGAAAGAAAAGTATTTGTTTGTGCCCACCTCTCCCTGTTAATGCCCTACCTGGCCCCCCTGGCAAAACTTTGCTAGATCCGCACCTGCACAGTTACCAGCTGTCAGCTACCTAAAAAAGGATCCTGGTGTTATTTGTCTCTCAGAAACAGTTCATAACTTCCCTTCAACTCATTCATGTCACCTAAAAGGTAAACCTGTTTCTCCATCACCTGTTCAGCTCTGATGATTCAGTAAGGACGTCTCCTGGTTTCATCTTCATGTTTCCCTCTCACCAGATAAGCAAACCCACATCATGACCAGCAGCTTTTTTGCAGCTGTGGCTCCAGCAAACATCAGCTGATACTAGAAATTAATATTAAATAAATTCTAACAACAGCTGATCAAGCTTAAACGTGCTGCTGTTATTTAACGCGACATCGGCTGGTTTCCTCTTTCTGGCGCAAAGTGGGCGATAAACAAACAAGAGAGCCGATCAGCTGATCATTGATCAGTTTTCATGATTGAAGTAGAAACAGGAGAGAGAGGGGAGAGAATGAAAGAAGAAGAGGCAGCTGTGCAGCAAAGACACAGAATAACTGCAGCTTTGTGCCTTTTTCATTGTAGCTGAATTACGGGACAAACTGTTCCTTTTCACCTCAATAAGAAACGCGTAATATTTTATCTGAATACCAGACGGGACGATTGGCAACTCTAATAACTTATGAACAAAATAAAGTTCAACATCATTAACTTCATACACCCACCCAGCTCTATAGAAACTCCGTCATGCTAGCTAGTACGCAGTACGGAAAAAGTCAGAATAACGAAAATAAACTCCACCTAAACTTGGTTTATATCTGACTCGGATAGCCTGCAGGTCATAACTTCTTACCTGAAGTTCAGTTCACACTTGGACCGGCGGCCGCCTCGGGTCTCTTTTCCTTCTGCGTCCCCTTTCCCTCATCCACCTGCTGGCCTCCACCACTTGCTAATGTTGCAGAATCTGTGGAAGCTCCGCGATAGCCACCACACGAAGTAACGAGTAACGACCCTATCTAAATCCCAGTAACGACTAACGCGTTCCTGATTTTAGCATAATAACTAGTTACCGTGCTCGTTACCACAATAATAACGTAGTTACTGTAACGCGTTACTTAATAACGCGTTAGTCCCAACACTGGTGATAAGCAAATGAATGATGCAATGATGCGAATCAATGATGATGATATCAAATTAAATCATAGCAAAGGAGTAAAAAGCAGGATCAGTCTTAGGGTGTATGTTACATGTTTGCCAGTTTGGATGGGTGAGTGCAATACTTCATCGGCCTGTGTTGTAGCAACCTGTTGAACCTGCTGAGAAACTTTTCTTCTTCTGTGCAAGTTTTGGATTGGACTCTTGGATTTTGATTTATATTGTATTTTGACATTCCGAAATCTTTATGTCCTGTTAAAATAAAATTCCTTATTACAACTTAAGCGTAAAACTTTCCTTTTTTCTAAAGCATATAGTTAGGGCTGGATCAGGTGACCCTGAGTCCTCCCTTAGTTATGCTGCAATAGGTGTAGACTGTTGGGGGATTCCCATGATGCACTGAGTATTTCCTTCTAGTCACCTATCTCACTCAACATGTGTTAATAGATCTCTCTGCATTTAATCACACTCGTTATTAATCTCTGGCTCTCTTCCACAGCAGGGAGTTAATCCTTCCCAGTATCACCAAAGTTCTTTCTCAATGGGGGTTATATGATTGTTGGGTTTTTCTCTGAATTCTTTATTGTAAGGTCTACATACAATATAAAGCGCCTTGAGACGTCTGTTGTTGTGATTTGGTGGTGTATAAATACAGTTGAATTGAACTGAGTTGTCAAGATTTCATGGAATGAAAATGGAATGATTCTTTTTTTCCCAAGTGCTTCCTTTGAGATAATCTTGGATTGGGTTCACATCAGGATGAAACAATGACATAATTTAAGGAATTATTCACCATCATAACAAAAAAGACTATTACCAACTGGAATTTTAGGTTCTGTAAGTGTTAGCAATTATACTCTTGATCTCAGCAACAAAGTATTACATTCAAAACATCAGCTTTTTCACTGATACCCTTGTTATATATGTATTCAATAAGCATAAGATTGGTCATGAACATTACAGAGACTTAAGCACTTACTTGGATTCTGAGTACATTACGTGCTAATTATTGTTGTACTCATTAGGTCTAATATAGTAATCATGGATTAGAGATATACTTAAGAAATTCATAAATATTTGAAGCTACATGTCCTGCGCTTCATATCAATGGTGGTTCTTTTCCTAAGTGCACCCAATCAAAGTGAACCTGCATATGAGTTAACAGCAATTTGACACTTTGAAGCAAACTTCAAATAGAAGAAAATTCTATGTGGCTTTACTGTATATGTTTCACTTAAAGAACATCTCAAGTAGGGAAGTCTTTTTTTTGAATAGTTCAGGGAATCATTAATGTATGCGTTAATAAGATGCCTCTGATTAAAACCGCACGAAACCTTCAACAGCTACTGGAGACAAAAGATGACAACAAAAAGAGCAAATCAAAATACAATGGGCCGCTACAACAGTCGTTAGCCAACCATTAGTCTCATGACTGAATGTCATTGACTTAAATGTGGGTGGGACTGCAAGAGGAGTCTTGAGTTCATATAAAAGGAGACTCATGTTCAAGCATCTCTCATGGATTTGGAAACACAGACAACACAGGATATTCCAAAAGAGCTCCGGGACTCACTGGTAAGGAAGAGCATTCATTGCAAGTCTGTATTGTTGGTCCAACTCATGCAAGAACTTGACTCTTGAATTCAGTAAGTGCATCTGCTTGGACCAGTTGTACACAACAACTGCTACAAATTCTACCTGACCCTTCAAGTTATGTCTATCAAATTTAGTTCTATGTTTCATATCAAGATCACTTTGAATGGAGACACTGATGGTGGTTGTATTCCTAAGTGCACCCACTCAAAGTGACCTTGCATATGAGTTTACAACAATTAGACACTTTGAAGCAAACTTTAGATTATATGTTTCACTTAAAGAACATCTCAAATAGACAAGCTCATCGACTGCTACAAATTCTACCTGACCCTCCATGCTACGTATATCAAATTGAGTTCTATGTTTCATATCAAGATCACTTTGAATGGAGACACTGATGGTGGTTGTATTCCTAAGTGCACCCACTCAAAGTGACCTTGCATATGAGTTTACAACAATTAGACACTTTGAAGAGAACTTTAGATAACACGGTTGACTTACAGAACATCTAAAATAGAGACCCCTCAATTGGAAACACTTGTGGTTTTCCTTTTGTGTTAGTGCTCCTATTTGGGGAAGTCTTTATTTTAAATAGTTCAGGGAATCGTTAATCCATCCATCCATCCATCTTCATCCGCTTTATCCGGGGCCGGGTCGTGGGGGCAGCAGCCTAAGCAAAGAGGCCCAGACCTCCCTCTCCCCAGCCACCTCCTCCAGCTCATCCGGGGGAACACCAAGGCGTTCCCAGGCCAGCCGAGAGATATAATCTCTCCAGCGTGTCCTGGGTCTGCCCCGGGGCCTCCTCCCGGTGGGACATGCCTGGAACACCTCACCCAGGAGGCGCCCAGGGGGCATCCTTACCAGATGCCCAAACCACCTCAGCTGGCTCCTTTCGATGTGGAGCAGCAGCGGCTCTACTCTGAGCCCCTCCCGGATGGCCGAACTTCTCACCCTATCTCTAAGGGAGATGCCAGCCACCCTTCGGAGGAAGCTCGTTTCCGCCGCTTGTATCCGCGATCTCGTCCTTTCGGTCACTACCCACAGCTCGTGGCCATAGGTGAGGGTAGGGACGTAGATCGACCGGTAAATTGAGAGCTTCGCTTTTACACTCAGCTCCCTCTTCACCACGACGGACCGGTGCAGCGTCTGCATTACTGCAGCTGCAGCCCCAATCCGTCTGTCGATCTCCGGCTCCCTTCTCCCATCACTCGCGAACAAGACCCCGAGATACTTGAACTCCTCCACTTGGGGCAGGACCTCATCCCCGACCCGGAGTGGGCACTCCACCCTTTTCCGGCTGAGAACCATGGCCTCAGATTTGGAGGTGCTGATCCTCATTCCCGCTGCGTCACACTCGGCTGCGAACTGCTCCAGTGCGAGCTGGAGGCCCTCACCCGATGAAGCCAACAGAACCACATCATCCGCAAAGATCAGAGATGAGATCCTGAGGCCACCAAAGCGAAAGCCCTCCGCCACTTGGCTGCGCCTAGAAATCCTGTCCATAAAAATTATGAACAGAACCGGTGACAAAGGGCAGCCCTGGCGGAGCCCATCACCCACCGGGAACGAGTCCGACTTATTGCCGGCAATGCGAACCAAGCTCTTGCAACGGTTGTATAGGGATCGAATGGCCCGTAGCAATGGGCCAGACACCCCATACTCCCGCAACACCTCCCACAGGACACCCCGAGGGACACGGTCGAATGCCTTCTCCAAGTCCACAAAACACATGTAGACTGGTTGGGCAAACTCCCATGCACCCTCAAGTATCCTCGAGAGGATGAAGAGCTGGTCCAGTGTTCCGCGACCAGGACGAAAACCGCATTGTTCCTCCTGTATCAGAGGTTCGACTAGCGGACGAACTCTCCTTTCCAGCACCCTGGCATAGACTTTCCCGGGGAGGCTGAGGAGTGTGATCCCCCTGTAGTTGGAACACACCCTCCGGTCCCCCTTCTTAAAGATGGGGACCACCACCCCGGTCTGCCAATCCACGGGTACTGCCCCTGATCTCCACGCAACATTGCAGAGGCGTGTCAGCCAGGACAGCCCTACAACGTCCAGAGCCTTCAGGAACTCGGGGCGGACCTCATCAACACCAGGGGCTCTGCCACCAAGGAGTTGTTTAACTGCCTCAGTGACCTCGCCCCCAGAAATTGGCGGGTCATTCCCCTCATCCCCAGACTCTGCTTCCTCCTTGGAAGACGCGTCAGTGGGATTAAGGAGGTCCTCGAAGTATTCCTTCCACCGCCTGACAATTTTCTCAGTCGACGTCAGCAGCGCTCCGCCAGCACTATACACAGTGCAGGTAGAGCACCGCTTTCCCCTCCTGAGACGCCTGACGGTTTGCCAGAACCTCTTCGAGGCAGTCCGAAAGTCTTTTTCCATGGCCTCTCCGAACTCCTCCCACACCCGAGTTTTTGCTTCAGCCACTGCCCGAGCCGCATTCCGCTTGGCCTGTCAATACCTGTCGGCTGCCTCCGGAGTCCCACAGGCTAACTAAGCCCGATAGGACTCCTTCTTCAGCCTGGTGGCTCCCTTCAACTCTGGTGTCCACCATTTGGTTCGGGGATTACCACCACGGCAGGCACCAACCACCTTGCGGCCGCAGCTCAATGCAGCAGCTTCGGCAATGGAGGCGCTGAACATGGTCCATTCGGACTCGATGTCCCCCGCCTCCCTCGGAATGCTGTTGAAGCTCTGCCGGAGGTGTGCGTTGAAGATCTCGCGGACTGGGGCCTCTGCTAGTCGTTCCCAGCACACCCTCACTACGCGTTTAGGTGCACCAGGTCTGTCCAGCGTCCTCCCCCGCCACCTGATCCAACTCACCACCAGGTGGTGATCAGTTGACAGCTCAGCCCCTCTCTTTACCCGAGTGTCCAGAACATATGGTCGCAGGTCTGGTGATACGATTACAAAATCGATCATCGACCTACGGCCTAGAGCGTCCTGGTGCCACGTGCACTTATGGACACTCTTATGTTCGAACAAGGTGTTCGTTATGGCCAAACTGTGATTAGCACAGAAGTCCAATAACAAAGCACCGCTCGGGTTCAGATCAGGGAATCGTTAATTCATTTGTTAATAAGATGGCTCTGATTGAAGCCGCACAAAACCTTCAACAGCTACTGGAGACAAAAGAGGAAACCAAAATACAATGGGCCGCTACAACAGTCGTTAGCCAACCATTGGTTTCATTACTGAATGTCATTGACTTAAATGTGGGTGGGACTGCAATAGGAGTCTTGAGTTCATATAAAAGGAGACTCATGTTCAAGCATCTCTCATGGATTTGGAAACACAGACAACACAGGATATTCCAAAAGAGCTTCGGGACTCACTGGTAAGGAAGAGCATTCATTACAAGTCTGTATTATTGGTCCAACTCGTGCAAGAACTTCTCTCTTGAATTCAGTAAGTGCATCTGCTTGGACCAGTTGTACACAACAACTGCTACAAATTCTACCTGACCCTTCAAGTTATGTCTATCAAATTGAGTTCTATGTTTCATATCAAGATCACTTTGAATGGAGACACTGGTGGTGGTTTTATTCCTAAGTGCACCCACTCAAAGTGACCTTACATGTGAGTTTACAGCAATTAGACACTTTGAAGCAAACTTTAGATAACACGGTTCACTTACAGAACATTTCAAGTAGAGACCCCTCAAATGGAAAAACTTGTGGTTTTCCTCTTTACTTAGTGCTCCAATTTTGGGAATTCTTTATTTTGAATAGTTCAGGGAATCGTTGATTTATGTGCTAATAAGATGCCTCTGATTGAAATCGCACAAATCCTTCAACAGCTACTGGAGACAAAAGATGACAACAAAAAGAGCAAACCAAAATACAATTGGCCGCTACAACAGTCGTTAGCCAACCATTAGTCTCATGACTGAATGTCATTGACTTAAATGTGGGTGGGACTGCAAGAGGAGTCTTGAGTTCATATAAAAGGAGACTCATGTTCAAGCATCTCTCATGGATTTGGAAACACAGACAACACAGGGTATCCCAAAAGAGCTTCGGGACTCACTGGTAAGGAAGAGATTTCATTACAAGTCTGTATTATTGGTCCAACTCATGCAAGAACTTGTCTCTTGAATTCAGTAAGTGCATCTGCTTGGACCAGTTGTACACAACAACTGCTACAAATTCTACCTGACCCTTCAAGTTATGTCTATCAAATTTAGTTCTATGTTTCATATCAAGATCACTTTGAATGGAGACACTGGTGGTGGTTTTATTCCTAAGTGCACCCACTCAAAGTGACCTTGCATGTGAGTTTACAACAATTAGACACTTTGAAGCAAACTTTAGATAACACGGTTCACTTGCAGAACATTTCAAGTAGAGACCTCTCAAATGGAAAAACTTGTGGTTTTCCTCTTTACTTAGTGCTCCAATTTTGGGAATTCTTTATTTTGAATAGTTCAGGGAATCGTTGATTTATGTGTTAATAAGATGCCTCTGATTGAAATCGCACAAATCCTTCAACAGCTACTGGAGACAAAAGAGGAAACCAAAATACAATGGGCCGCTACAACAGTCGTTAGCCAACCATTGGTTTTATGACTGAATGTCATTGACTTAAATGTGGGTGGGACTGCAATAGGAGTCTTGAGTTCATATAAAAGGAGACTCATGTTCAAGCATCTCTCATGGATTTGGAAACACAGACAACACAGGATATTCCAAAAGAGCTTCGGGACTCACTGGTAAGGAAGAGCGTTCATTACAAGTCTGTATTATTGGTCCAACTCATGCAAGAACTTGTCTCTTGAATTCAGTAAGTGCATCTGCTTGGACCAGTTGTACACAACAACTGCTACAAATTCTACCTGATTACATCTAAAAAAATTGAGTTCTATGTTTCATATCAAGATCACTTTGAATGGAGGCACTGATGGTGGTTTTATTCCTAAGTGCACCCACTCAAAGTAACCTTGCATATGAGTTTACAACAATTAGACACTTTGAAGCAAACGTTAGTTAACATGGTTCACTTGCAGAACATTTCAAGTAGAGACCCCTCAAATTGAAAAACTTGTGGTTTTCCTCTTTACTTAGTGCTCCAATTTTGGGAATTCTTTATTTTGAATAGTTCGGGGAATCGTTGATTTATGTGTTAATAAGATGCCTCTGATTGAAATCGCAGGAATCCTTCAACAGCTACTGGAGACAAAAGATGACAACAAAATACAATGGGGTGCTACAACAGTCGTTAGCCATCCATTAGTTTCATGATTGAATCTCGTTAATTTAAATGTGGGTGGGACTGCAAGAGGAATATTGAGTTCATGTAAAAGGAGACTCATGTCTAGGTAACCCTCATGGATTTGGAAACACAGACAACACAGGATATTCCAAAAGAGCTTCGGGACCTTGCATATGAGTTCACAACAATTAGACACTTTGAAGCAAACTTTAGATATCATGGTTCACTTAAAGAACATTTCAAGTAGAGACCCCTCAAATGGAAAAACTTGTGGTTTTCCTTTTGCCTTAGTGCTCCTATTTGGGGAAGTCTTTATTTTAAATAGTTCAGGGAATCGTTGATTTATGTGTTAATAAGATGCCTCTGATTGAAGCAAGAACTGAAGAACTTCAGGACTCACTGGTAAGGAAGAGCATTCATTACAAGTCTGTATTATTGGTCCGATTCATGCAAGAACTTGACTCTTAAAAGAACAGTAAGATGTCATGTAGGCATACAGTATGATGTCATATAGGCATCCAGTATGATGTCATATAGGCATACAGTATTTTAGCCGAGTGGTAAATTAATAATAATATTTTCCATTTCAGTTAATCAAATGTCCATTTAAGTTTCAAAAATGGGTCTTAAAATGTTGTGTCTTTGTTTCCATGTAAGGTAAGACAAGAATGTTATTGGGTAATTTCATGTTATTTCTTGTGCTATTTCTTTGGCTATCTGCATGTTGCGTGCACTTGAAGCTGTTAATTTTATAGGTTTGTGTAGTTGCATATTGTGGTCACTTGGGGGGATGGGGGGGGGGGGGGGGCAGTTCTTAAGGGTTAACTGCAGTTTTCCAAAAAAAGACTTAACAAGAACTGCATCTCGGGACTTTTCTTTTTGCTGTGAATGCGGAACGGGAATGTTGTGAAGGAGTTAAATTGTTGGTAAGGAATTGTTAAATATGCACATAATTCATTGAAACATATTGGTATAATTGTAGTGCAGTGGCAAAACGTCAGTATTTTAACAAGATGATGTATTTCTGAAATGTATGATGCAAAGGACCTGTATGTGCAGCGTGGAGCGGCCATTTTCTCCATGCAAGGGATGAGTTGCGAGATCGTCTGTGTGCTCCAGTATCCGAGTGAGCTGAGATTTCTGTGGAATGTAAGTGTTTATAAAAATGTGTGTAACACTTCCACAGTTTTTAAAGGAGCCTTGTGTGATTTAGCTCTTTGTATTTTGTTCTGCACAGACAGAGGTCACTGCCGTATTTTTGTGTTTTGTATTTCATTTCCTTTATTCCTCGTATTGTATTGGCGCATCTTCGTTTAGTCGGTTATTCTGTTACTTTGCCACGTTACCTCTCGTGCTGTCGATGTTCAGTACAAGTCCATATGGCTGCTGTTTGACAAAAGTAAAGGTCAAAGGACATTTTTTTTGTTTATTCAGTCGGCATTGACAATAAAACTGCACATTAAGAACCCAGTAATTGTGTCCTGTGTGGCTAACCATTTCCTTTTTTTTTTTTTTTTTTTTTTTTTTTTTTTTTGCCTGTCCCATTTGGTTCTTTAGCCGTCAGAATTGTTGTCTGAAGACCAACAAGGATACCCAATGGATTTATTTTGCCAAATGGATCATCATGGCATTGCCGTATTGGTCCATTTGATCGACCTTTGTTTTTATTATTTATTTTATTTTATTTTCAGTTGTTACAGACGGGACAGACATGAGTGAGGGATAGGAAAGGGAGAAAGAAAGAGGAAGGAAAAGAAAAACAGAAGGGGAGAGGGACAGTGAGAAAGGGGGGAAAAAAAAAAAATATCTCCGGGATCACCTGTTGAGAGAAAAAGAATAGAAAACAAGCAAAAAAACCAAAACAAAACAAAGCAACATACTATACACAACACCATCGCATTAATCTACCTAAGTGTAAACAGCAGTAAATACTAAATATTGAATGTTGTTGTGCAGCACGCAGGACAGACAGCGCACAATGTGCTTTGAAGTAGCAGCCAAGAAAGGTGTGATTTAAGTCTACAAACAGTGAACACCTGTGTGCACACCTGTGTGGATCGGCGCGCTTGTATTCAAATGGTTTCCCCATGTAATGGTCTGCAAGAGGATGTAGAGAGCCATAGCCCTGTCCCTCAGGGCATGAAGCAGGCATGGAGGAGATCCAGGCCCCAGACATCCAGAGGTCCCAGAGTGCAAGAGCCCAAGGAGGACCACCGGAGGGGCATCCGTGCCACCTTCATGGGAAGGGCTGAGGATACCCAGGCGAGGGGTCACCCAGTAGCCACCGGGCAGAAACCAGAGGGGGCTGCACCGGCGTGCTCGTCGGCTCCGCCGGCAGCCAGCTGTGCCAGAGTGAACCGAGCCGCAGGCACAGAGGCCGGAGGCCCGAGGGCCCTCCGCGCCCCGGAAGAGGCCTGACTGAGCAGCAGGCGCCAGGCCCCGCCAAGTAGCCACCAGGAGTGAGCTGGCACATGACCTGAGCGCCCAGCCCCGGACACCGAGAACCAACAATGCACCGACCCCTGAGGGCATCAGTCACCGGCAGGGAGTGTGGTGAGGGGAGATAGGCCTCCACACTTGGAGGGCCTGGGAGTTCCCAGAGAGGTGGAGTCTAAGACCCGACCTGACATATAGACACAGACAAACAGGCACACACAGACACAGACATGCATTCCCACCCTCATGCACACATATACAAACACTCAGCACTCACCCAACGTAGGAATAAACGTAAATGGACATGTACACACAATCACACTCCCCAAACATACTCTATACCCCGGGTCCAGGTATCCTCGCCCCCAGAGGGGGAAACGGCACCCAGACCCAAGAGATGTTACCCTTCCCTCCGGGGTGGAGGCCAGCAGACCGCCCCAGGCTCCGCAGCAGCAGGGAGGCCAATCGGACAGCCAGCATCTCTTCCCAGCCCCCCCGCCCCGATGGCTAGCAGAGAACGGGGGTGTGTTAAGACCCCATACCCTCCTCCTCCCGCTCAAGTGTAGTGTTGCTGCGTGTTGCTCTAAAGTGTGTTTAAAACAAGGGAGAGCATGGTGCTGCTGCCAGAGAGCAGCAGGTGTTAGCACGGCCCCTCCCGAGAACCCTCAATGTCTACATGGATTTAAAATTGAGAGGTGGGCACCGGCGCCAGAGGTAGGTTTGAATACACAGACCGTCTACTGGACGCCGTTAACGTGCCCACCCTCAAGGCCCTATATATATATATATATATGTGTGTGTGTGTGTTATGAGAGTGTAAGTAATGTGGATGTCTAAGTTGTGAGATAAAATTGAGGCACAGGTGGCCAGAAGAGGACAGAGGGGGGGGGGAATGTCTCCCCTGCACCCTGGTGACACACCCGCACCCCAAAGCCCTACCTGTGTGGGTGGGTGTGGTGGAGCGGGAAGAGGGAGGCAGCCGGGGATGGGGAGGAAAAGAAGGGAGGGGAGGGTGTCCCTCCCTAGGGCCAGCTCCCCCGCTGACCCCAATAGGCACCCCCGTCCTCTGGTATCCACCAAAGCAAGGGAGCCCAGGCCCATCCAGACCGGGGCCTACGGCAGCAGCACCGCCAAGCCCCACAGGACCCGGGGCAGCCCACCCTACCCCACCGCAGAGGAAACTGTACCCACCCCAACATTCAATCATCTCCCAGACTACACAAGACACAGACACCCAGGTTAAGTTTATTCTCCACCTCTCCTATGTCTCTCCCCCACCTGCAGAGTGGACTCCTGCAAAGATGGAACAACCTCCCTGCCAGTTGAAGAGCCCCCCGGTTAGGCCGATGCACAAGAGGCCCCCTGCGCCAGGGCTGAGCCCCTGTGCACCCACCCGCCCACAACCTCGGCGACACACCGACGAGGACCGAAGCCCCCAAGGCCCAGCCAGAGCCCCAGCACGGAGGCGAAGCACCCCCGAACCCCAAACCCCCACGCCCGCCCCGGATCCACTCAGGGGCAGCCAGGCCACCAGGCCAGTAACCTCCGTCCGCCAGCACAGACCATCCTCTAGCCCCGCTGCACGCGGCCACGAGGAGAACAACCTCTGAGAGCGACCAGAGCCACTAACCAGGTTATGAACACAACCCCCGGGTTAAGCCCTCCAGGGATAACGTCTCTAGGGGTCCTCCAGGTGCCCTAAGCCCATCCCAACCTCCACATCAACCACAATAGCCAAGGCGGGACCAAACCACGACCCCCCAACCCCGCTAGGTGATGGAGCCGATCAAAGGAGCCCAGAGGGATTGATCTAATGTGGTGGCAGAGGCTATATCGAGACTAATGTGATCTATTAGATAGTTTCTATATTGGCAAGAATTAAGATTATTTTTATTTTTCCAGTTCATGAGGACCGTTTTCTTGGCGATGCATAGAGCAGTAAAAACCATGTGGACTGTATTAGTTTCTGTAGTGACATCATCCAAATTTCCCAACAAGCATACTAAAGGGGAGGTTGGAATTTTACATTTCAGACACTTTGATAAGTCTTCACATATCTCGTGCCAAAACTTCTGCACTGGTGGACAGAACCAAAGAGCGTGGATGTAATTGTCTGGTGTATTGCCTTGACAGTGTGAGCAGTTGTTGGCGGATGTAAAGCCCATCTTGAACATTCGATGACCTGTATAGTGCACTCTATGCAGTATTTTGTATTGTATTAATTGCAGATTGGGATTTTTAATCAATTTAAAGGTTTTTAAGCACATCTGAGACCAGACGTTTTGGTCTAAGCTGACTGATAAATCTGCTTCCCACTTTGCAATAGGAAGGGATATTGATTCATCTATTTTAGAAAGTGTTCTGTATATTTTAGATAATAGTTTGGGGGATTTAAGAGTAAGAAATTGAACCACACTTGGTGGTGTTTGTAATTCAATTTGACTGAGGTTAAATTTCTTTTTTACTATGGATTTAATTTGTTGATATTCTAAAAATCTTTTCTTGTTGATCCCATATTGTGTAACTAGTCTGTCAAATGGAATAAATTCTGTTCCCTCTAATATATGTTCTAAGTATTTAATTCCTTTACAACTCCATTCTGGGAAATTAATCTTATTATTGTTTTGTAATATGTCAGGGTTATTCCAGATAGGTGTACGTTTGCATGGGATTAATGAAGACTCCGTTATTTTTAGAAACTCCCACCATGCTGTCAGAGAAAAGCTGATGTTGATGCTTTTAAAGCATTCATGTCTTTTGATGTTTGAGCTAATAAATGGTAGGTCTGAAATCTCTAGATCATTGCATAGTGCCTGTTCAACATCTAGCCAGGGCTCATCTAAGAGGGTACATTTTAACCATTCTGAGATGAACTGAAGCCTGTTGGCTAAGAAGTATTGGTGAAAATTAGGCAGATCTAATCCTCCTCTATCCTTGGTTCTTTGTAGTGTTTTTAAGCTGATACGCGGGGGTTTATCTTTCCAAAGGAATTTAGAAATATGTGAATCCAGAGATCTGAACCAATCTTGTGATGGTTTGTTGGGGATCATTAAAAATAAGTAATTTATTTTTGGCAAGATCATCATTTTTATAGTGGCGACCCTTCCCATGAGTGATATGGGTAGAGATTTCCATCTAGTCAGATCGCCTTCTACTTTCTTTAGAAGTGGGATGTGGTTTAATTTAATTAAGTCTGAAAGCTTAGGAGAAACATTAATACCTAAATATTTAATATTTCCAGATTGTAGTGGGGCAGAAGATGAATTATGGAAGGAGCAGTTAATGGGAAGAACTGTAGATTTTGGCCAATTAATTGAATAATCTGAAACTCTTGAAAACCAGTTTATTAGAGTAATTACCTCAGAGAGGTTGATTTGTGAGTTTTGCAGAAAAAGCAACACATCATCCGCATAGAGACTGATTTTATGTTCTACGTTCTTACATTTTATGCCCTTAATTGTTGTAGCCTGTCTAAATGCTGCTGCTAGAGGTTCGATAAAAATTGCAAAAAGTGAAGGGGAGAGTGGGCATCCCTGTCTGGTGCCCCTCATGAGACAAAAGCTGGAGGATGTCTGGTCATTTGTTCTGATACGAGCTGTTGGGGAATTGTATAATATTCTTATCCAATTTATGAAAGAGTTTCCAAAACCAAATTTGTGTAAAGTTGCAAATAAAAATTTCCAGTTAACTCTGTCAAATGCTTTTTCTGCATCTAGAGATAATATTATGGTTTCAATGTTTTTATTGTATGAGTAGTCTATTAAATTAAGTAATCTACGAGTGTTTGTTGAGGAGTGCCGACCTTTTATGAAACCAGTTTGGTCAGGATGAATTAAGAGGGGGGTTATTTTCTCTAATCTCTTTGAGAGAGCTTTGCAGATTATTTTAAGGTCTACATTTATAAGGGATATTGGACGATAACTTGAGGGAAATAAAGGGTCTTTTCCTGGTTTTAGCAGGAGATTAATGTTGGCAGAATTCATATTTGGTGGTAGTCTGCCATTTTTCTTGATTTCCTGCAACAATCTATGGA
Source organism: Neolamprologus brichardi (assembly GCF_056152115.1). Lineage (NCBI taxonomy): Eukaryota > Metazoa > Chordata > Actinopteri > Cichliformes > Cichlidae > Neolamprologus > Neolamprologus brichardi. Next base: position 3,497,642 of record NW_028270137.1, on the reverse strand, counting down.
ATACTGGTGCCAAAATTGTCCAGAATTCTTTGTAGAATTCTGCAGGAAAGCCGTCTGGACCTGGAGCCTTGTTATTGGGCATACTTATCAGGGCTTCCTGGAGTTCACCTGGCGTCAGTGGCGAATCCAGTGCCATTGCTTGACTGTCTAGTAATTTTGGAAGAGTTACGTTGTCAAGAAACAAATCAATTTCATTTTTAGACGGGTTTATTTGTGGTGAATATAAAGTTTCATAGAAATCCCTAAAAATGTTGTTTATTCTTACAGGGTCATATATTGTTTTCCCCGATAAATCTTTAGTAGCACATATAGTTGTTTTTTCTTTATTTATTTTTAACTGGTTTGCTAGAAATCGACCTGATTTGTTACTGTGTTCAAAATTCTGCAAGCGAAGTCTTTGTACAAGGAATTGTGTTTTTCTATTAATAATTTCATTTAATTCTAGTTTTGTTTTGCATATTTTGTTCATTATTTCTTGATCTTGGTGGAACGCGTAGGCTTCTTCTAAGGATTTGATGGTTTTTTCTAATTCCTGAATATTTTTGTTTTCTTCTTTCTTTTTGTGTGATGAGAAAGAAATTATTTTACCTCTCATCACAGCTTTTCCTGCTTCCCATAGAACAGAAGCAGATGTTCCGGGAGTGTCATTAAATTCTAAATATGAAATCCATTCCTTTTTAAAATATTTAATAAAGTCTTCATCTTTAAGTAGTGATGTGTTAAATCTCCAGTTTTTACTTGGCGTAGTATTATTCTTGTGCATTAGTGTTAAAGATACCGGAGCATGATCGCTGACAGCTATAGGGTGAATCTCAGTGTCTGAAATGTCACTCAGCAGTGAGCTGCTGACCAAAAAATAATCCAGACGAGAGTAGGAGTGATGAACATGTGAGAAGAAAGTATATTCCTTACTGTTGGGGTGAAGGGAGCGCCATGCATCGCAAAGGCCATAGTCGCTCATATACTGTTTGATTATATTTGTGGATTGCCAATTGCGCTGAGTTCCTGTTGTGTTGAGCCTATCCATTTCTTCATTTAGTCCAAGGTTGAGGTCGCCTCCAAGAATGAGTGTGCAATCAAGTTGTTCAGAGAGTGCACTAAAAAATCCGTGGAAGAATGAGGGTTCATCAACATTTGGACCATATATACTTACAATACATAGTTTTTTGTTCAATATTGATAGTTTAATAATTAGAAATCTACCCTCTGGATCTATAACTGTATCGAGTACTGTAAAATTAACATTTTTATGTATTAAAATTGCTACTCCTCTTTGTCTAGAATTATAACAAGCTGCAAACACATTAGGAAACTCAGGTGTTTTAAGTTCGTTTAAACCTGTAACAGGTCTGTGAGTTTCTTGTAATAAAACAACATCTGCCTGTAGTTTTTTAAGCTGGTTAAATATCTTTAACCTCTTTCCTCTGGTGCCAGCCCCATTTACATTCCATGTGACAAACCTCAGCATGCCCATAATTGTGTGTGTATGTCTAATGATGTAAGCTGGGTGTTTCGTTTAGACGGGTGGAGAGAATGTGGAAACATCACTTGTTTGTAAATAGAAAGAGAAAAAAGTGTGGTGATAGGCTCCATAAGTCTGACTATGTGTGTGACTATTCACTAATATGAACAAGCGTGGCTTGTGTATGTGTCCTGTAAGTCTGTGCTTGCTGTGAGGCTGTTGTAAATGTGCTGCCGTTGAGCGCATGTGTTTGCGTGATCGTGGTGTGAAAATATGGAGAAATAGAGGGTGTTGTTTGTAGGTGAGTGGGGAAGTAGGTGATCACAGCAGTGAAAGACAAGAGAAAGAAAGAAACCACATAAACTGTAAGCGACAACACAAAAAAGAAAAGAAACGGAAACATTCCAATTAAAGTAAAGACGGAGGGTGACGGTGTTATATCTGCTATGACATCATACTGATATTACTAGGTTAAACCCATGTTAAAGGAGAAAGTGTGAATGAATAAGAAAAAAATGTAGCGGGTTCTTATCTGGAGTGCAGTCAATATAACCACGGTGTGGTGCCGGGGTCGCGGTAGAGCTGTCCGTCCACGTAGAGCGACAGCACGGGAGCCTTTCAGGATGAAGCTACGTCGGACTGGGAACAGGACCTTGCGTCGTTCCAGGACGGCTAACCATTTCCCAGGCTACAGTATGATGTCATATAGGCATACAGTATGATGTCATATAGGCATAAAGTATGATGTCATATAAAGGCATAAAGTATGATGTCATGTATGACATGCAATCTTGATAGGTTTGTAGCTCAAACCTATTCGCTGGAACTTTCAAGACAATTTAACTACACAGCAAAGCAAGACACGAGTAGGCAAAGTTCTTCATGTTTCTCGTGCACGGGAGAGAACTGGACAAACGCCGTTCCTTCGCTTGACCCCAGTCGCTCTCATCCGCTCCCTCGTAACACTGCTCTTTTATTGAGGTTACATGAATATTCATTAACATATGACGTATACATGCAAACAAAGAGTACCTTGCCTGTGCGTTGTGTAAGCATGTGTGTGTGTGTGTGTGTGAAGACTTCCCTAAACCTGCTGGTCTGGAAGTCCAGCAGTTCATCTAAACAAAAGGCACTTAGACTAAAACAGATATAGATACGTTCATCCTACCACAAAACAATAAGAGCAGGTACGACCTCTCCCATGCTCCCAGGATGTGGGTGTGAATGCCAGAACACTCTGGAATGCACACAAAGTCTTTGCAGACTCCTAAGGATCAACCCTCTACCAACATGACATTGACTATAAAACTCTAAGCATATATGACAATCAACAATATAACCCTGACAAGCTTCATGTCTTATAAGTCTTACAGATTAATGTCATTTGTGTCATACAGCCTGATCTCATGTATGCCCTCAGCTTGAAGTCCTGGATCGAGACAGCTTGATGTCATAAGTCTTAGAGTATGATGTCATGCCTGCATACAGCTTCATGTCATGTATGGTATCCAGCTTGATGTTGTCATGGTCTGGGTGCGTACCTGTAGGTTTCCAACAGCGGTCCTCCTCCTTTGGGCCCCACCTGTCCCCTTCACCTGAAACCAATGCCCTGGTCTCTTCACAGTATTTTTCCCAGCCCAGCTTCCACCTCCCCACTGCCACAGCTGTCCCGCTGTATTCTAGAGCTGTCTAGTTTTCATTTAGCTGCCTTAGTTTTGACAGCGCACCCACTAGTGTAGTGGCTTCGTTTAAATTTGGCTTGTGTGTTTAATTTGTGGGGGAAGAAATGAACCTTCTTGATCACTCACTGTCTTGCTTCCGGTTTGGATCTTGCACTTGTGTCCATCCCATTTACCTCGTGCCGCTGGGCTGTGACAGATGTCATATAAGCATACAGTATGATGTCATATGGGCATACAGTATGATGTCATATAGGCATACAGTATGATGTCATATAGGCATACAGTATGATGTCATCCTGTGTCCTCTGACCTGTTTGCCACTGAAAGGCAGTGTTAGAGGGACACTTTGTGAAGTAGCGTGACATAAGCAGCATGGAAGGTGATAGGAAGACAGCATCTGCAGACTGTTCAAGTTTCTTTTAAGTATTCTTTATTTTCTGGCGTCGCCTTTCAACAATTATTTCACAAAACATAAGAACCTCTCAGTCAAAATCTCACCTGCTTTATATAAAATTCTACTCACACCTGGATCTCATTAACCTCCACCATTGGGAAAACAGGGTAGACTAAATAACACAGTCTAGTCCAAAGAAACAGGAATAAAATCATTTTTCCACTTAACAAACTCATTCACCCAACTAAACAGTTTGAAAAGTCAATCTCTTCACTTACAGACTCATGAGGTTATTTTAAATGAAATAAACAATTTTACACAAAAGAAACACCCCTTCATTTGGTTACACCCAATTGACATGATCAGTGACATCATATCCTATAAAACCAGGAAGTACTGGGGCAGCCATTCCCACATACCCGTTTTACACATAGGACCTGTCCAGAGGAACACACAATGGTAACTATAACCAAACTACATAAACAAATGAAAGATTCAAATCAATTAATGACGAAGTGACATTTAGCTTTAAGTACATTTGCACAGATGAAATGAATATAACCAATGCTACCACAAACAGACCCGGGATAGTATGTAGAGCCAAGGCTACATGTGCTGTGTTTACATTAAAGCATTATGATAAACTATAAGATAACAGAACACAGAATAACAACATACACAAGTGACAAATGGCAAATGACTTCTCTCCTAGCCACTTTGTCACACACTTGGGCATTTATCGCAGCATATAATGTGTTTTCTGGATACACTGCTGCTTTTTCAGCGCCCAGAGATTGATGGCTGTGTGTCAGAGCTGGCTATGAATTTCAGAAGGATCAGGCCTTAACTTTAAAAGTTATCAGTAGTTCTTTCCACCTTTTTACCCACAGCTACATCCACTTCTGTCGGGCCTAGGCTGCTCACTACGGCTGGGTATCATCACTGATTTCTGTAATCCATTCGATTCACGAGGTCCTGATTCCATTCAATTTGATTTTGCCTCAGACAGTCAGAAATATTATAATTCTGATGATTTATCAGCACTGACACATGTGAGACTTCATCAGAGGTGTGAGCATCACAGCAGAGGCCTTTGTGTCAAAGTAACTGAGGATAAAACAGAAAAACATGAAGGAGATTTTCCTGCCCTGTTTTCTGTAGCAGATACACTTTATTGCATCGTTTTAAAAAGTTTACATTTCTTCAGTATTGAACAGCAGAAATTAGGCTTTCTTGTCCGAGCGGCCGACAGCGCTGTAAACAACGGTAGACTGGTGGGTGATAAGCGAATGAATGATGCAGGAAACAGAGATTTGAGACGGGAAACTGTTCTTGAAGTACAGAGAGAGAGAGAGAGAGCTGTGCAGGAAGTGTGATTTTATCGTGCTGAAGCAAAAGTCAGAGGGCATTAATGACGACATTGATCAAATGTGGAGCGTAGTTTGGATCTTCTGCTGCTGCTTCAGTGAATTTTGGTTAGAGAGATAAAACCTGCAGCTCAGAATCGAGCGCAAAAAAGACGGAAACACAAAGCGCCGACGCGCCGACGTATCAGAGTCAGCGAGCTGTCGGCTTTCAGCCGCGACGGCGTGTCCGTGTGAGAAAGTCGAGAAAGCTGATTGTGATGCGTCGGCTCTGTGTTTACGTTTTTGAACAGCTGGTCACACCGGTGCGACCAAAGATCTTTTTTAGTCGCATCATTGAAAAATATGGTCGCACTCTAGAGCCCTGAATACCATTATATTACAACGTTGTGACTCATTGGGATTTGGCTTTTACACTGATGTTATTTTGACAAACAACACCTAAACATGAGCCAAAGAAAGTAAAGGCAGTCGTGCCTCTCTCAGAGCTTCAGCGTAGGAACTCATGTCAGTGAGGATGACCAGCACATGTTTCTCACACTGGTAGGCCAGGTACTCTGCTGTAGTCAGCGCCAGGCGGGGAGTGATGATACGGGAGTGATACGGAGACTTTCAGATCGCAGAGACTTTTTTTTAATGTACTGAACGGCTGGTCGCTGGTGCGATCTAGGATTTTATTAGTCGCACCAGTGAGAAATTTGGCCGCAAATGTGACCAAATTGGTCAGACTCTAGAGCCCAGAGATCAGCTGCTGTCTGAACTGCACACTTACACTTGGGTTTTGTATTTTTTGGCTTTTTCTCTGCTCTTTTTTGAAATATAACTTTGAGAGGATTTGGATTTCAACTGAATCCCTGGAGTGTTGAAGTTGCAGGGATGCAAAACAGAGATAAGGGCCTCTTCAGGCATGGATGTGCCCGTTCTCTCCTCAATCTCTCTCCTCAAAAGATCAACATTAGCTAAGAGTGGGTTAATTAGATGAGTATTAAGTGATTTCATTATGTGATCATAGTATGTGAGCTGGCTTTTCCCCCTCCTGCTAAATTGCTTTAATAAAATATCCTGCATTCAAAAGGTTTAAATAGTGGACATTCATTTTTTAACTCTTTCTAAAACAGCAACAAGGCATGAAGCTGTGTATAAGTTTACACCTATATAAATATCACTTACACATTTAATTTACAGTTACAAGTTACAAAGTCACTTTCATCTACGCAGGACTGTAAGCTGTCGTCTGTGAGGCGTCAGCTGTGTTTGTTTGTAACACAGTTCATGGTGGAGAACAGCTGCTCACATACGTATGTGGATCTGAAGATCGTCAGGACTCCAAATGCATATTTCTTCATGTTTATGTGTCGGGATGGCATTCCATGTTTCAAACAAGGTTCTCAGTATCACCTGAAAATCCAGTCACATTTAACAGGGATGGATCGATGGTCAGGGCAGTGATGGGGAAGGATAATGTGGGTTTTTCCTCTCTGAACTCGTGGAATTATTTCCCAAATAACTGTGGTGATTGCAGACTGCAAATGCTCTGAATTTATTAACTGTCAGTTTGCACTCAAACGCTAACACCTCCTCCAGCATGTGTAACGCTGTGCCTCCTCTCCCCTGAAGACTTGTATTCAGCTTCTTCTGGTTCGCTGTAATGTCCACAAAGTGCAGCTTTTTCAGCCACTCTGGCTGTTCCAGCGCAGAAAAGGCGAGCCCTTTGCTGCTCATGAAAACTTTCACCTCTCCCAGACATTTTCCAATTTCATTGTACTACTGTACTATGTATGACTGTGCAATGACAATAAAGAGTTATCTTATCTTATCTTACATGGAGCAAAGCGTTTCAGCACCTCTCCTCTGGACAGCAGGACTCTGTCATACAGCAGGAGATCAGGCTAAATGCTCTCCACCTCATCCAGTAATGAGGTGGAGAGCATTTAAACCTTTTGCCATTATTTTATTGATGATCTGAATGACAACATTTATGACCTCTGTGCATTCTACAGGAAAGGTTTGCGCACACAATGCCTCTTGGTGCAGGATGCAGTGAAACGTCAGCAGCTTTCTATCCAGTGACTTCTGCAGCCAGGCCACAAAGCCCCTGTGCAGTCATACTTACCATACTTTTATTTTTATATTTCAATATCACAATAATCTTCTAATTTAGAACTACAAGTTAAAAAAGAACTAATATAAATAAAATACACTTCAGCTAAATACTTTTCCCAAACCACGTGGAGCCGCACTATAAGTCTAAAGAGCTGCATGTTATCTTGCCACTCGCTGACCTTAACCTCCCTCTCGTGCACAAAGGTTCTTCTGTTTGCCAGGTAGGCTTCCAAGTCTATGTTTTTTTGGCCTTTCAAAGACCATAATGAGTTCGTCTTCCAAGTCATACCAGTCGTTTTATGCGGGCGTCACATTGCTGCTCGTAGCCTCTGGTCCTGCCCCCACTTTTATTAGCATTGCCACCTCCTTGGGAATCTCGGTCATTTTACCATTAAGAAGCAGAACATCAAGGTCAGTGTTCAAACATTAGGCTGTTTGAGGAACACGTTGGGGGAAAACAACAGAAAAAGACAAACATTTCTTACCACTGGTAGGTAGCTGACTAAAAACTGAGCAACATGCTTAATCACCACCTGCATTACAGAGAAAATGTGTTTTAGAAAAAGAGAACAGGAGGAACTAGAAGAATTGTAGAGTGCACACATAAGAAGCCATACTGGGAAATTGTCTTCTCTGCGTTTTCCAACTACTACAATTTAAGGTCCTGCATAAGCTCCGTCTGTCTAAATTGAAGGTTTCAAGGATGCTTCCAGGTGCGGACTCAAGATGTGATCAATGTGGCCAGAATTCTGCCTCATTGTCACATATGTTTTGGACATGTCCTAATATCACTACTTACTGGTCTAAAATATTTAAAACTTTGTCTGATATTTTTAAAAAACAGCCCCCCCCCCCCCCCCCCCCCCCCAAGACCCAGTAATGGCACTATTTGGTGTAGCTACAGTTAAACACTTAAATAATAAACAAATTCGTGCTCTGAGTTTTATAACATTGCTTGCAAGACGCCTTATACCCCCAACTCATTCTGCTTTGTTAAGACACACAATGTATCATTTGCAGTTGGAAAAAATTAAATTTTCACTGAGAGATAATGTCAAACAGTTTTACCTAATTTGGCAACCCTTTATAGATGGGATGGATGGCCTCCTCCCATATCTGCTCCAAGATTATACACATTGGCAGGTGTATTGTTTTTTTTGTTTTTTTTTCTTGGGGGGGGGGGGGGGTTGTTTGTTCTGGGGTTTTTTTTCTCCTTTCCCCCTCCTTTGTATATACTTATCTAGGTATATAAATGTGTATGTATAGACATAGATATATGATCGTTTATATAATGGTAATTATATTTTATGTAAAAAGGAGGGGGAGAGGAAGGAAGGGAAGGGGAAAAAAGGGAAAGAAAAAACTATGTCACTGTAAAAGAGATACTTTGTTGCCTGATTTGAATAAAAAAAAGGGAAAGAAATTGGACTAAACTCACTTGAACTCTGACTTTGTCTGCACTTAGAACTATCACAAGACATTAAAACAAAACATCGGGCATTGATGACATCACAGGAATCTAACATTCTAATCTATGCAAACTGTCTCCATGGCTACATAATATCAAATTAAATCATAGCAAAGGAGTAAAAAGCAGGATCAGTCTTAGGGTGTATGTTACATGTTTGCCAGTTTGGATGAGTGAGTGCAATACTTCATCGGCCTGTGTTGTAGCAACCTGTTGAACCTGCTGAGAAACTTTTCTTTGTCCACTCTGCCCCAAACTTCACATGCTCCATAAAAGTCGAGGCCTAGAGACCTCTGCATAGTTATTAGCATTAGGTTATCAGTATCATCTGATATATATGACATTTACAGTACAGTACTCACACATGACATAGGAGGAATAAATATGAACTTTTTGACATAAATTTGATCATATGAAATTGGATTTTTTTTAAATATGAAACTTTTTCCTTCCGTCATACTTCAGAAATATAATATATTAAGTTTTGAACATTTTAAAACATTTAAGTTTGCTCGTTGTATTTATAAGATCCTACATGGACGTGCTCCACAATCATTGGTCAGTCATGTTAAAATCCATTATCAGTGGAAAACAAACCTGATCCTCTACTAGAGGCGATTGTGCAATACCTTTTAGACATAACACTCAGCAAACAGTTATTATCAGTTAAAGTCAGTGAGATTTGGAGTGATACATGACACATGACGGAATAAGACACGCAGACTTAGCATGACGAACCGACGAGGAACACGTACACTGTGAATACATACAGAGGGAAAAGAGGACTAGAGATGAGACATGGACATAACTAAGCACAAACAGAACATGATGGCTGGGGGGAAAACACACGTGACAGAAGGAATGGGTCACAAGGGCAAAACATGTAAACGAGAGGAGGAGACGGGAGAAAAAGACATTACTGAAATACATGAAGGGCCAGGGCTGGGGCAGCCAACCAGTCACAGACAAACAGCCACATTTTTTACTGTGTCACCGCAAAGAGCCACATCATACACCTGGGCACACATGAACATCACCCATCCCTTCCTCTGTCCTGCGTTCAGTTTAGGGTATCAAACTCAGGACCCTAACCCCATCAGGCCGGGGTCTTTGTGTGGAGTCTGCATGTTCTCTCCAGCTTCCTCACACAGTCTAAAGACATGCAGTCAGTGGGGGTCTTCTCGCCCCGTTCACATTCACACAGAGATGCATTGAAGATCACCTTGTGGTTAGTGCCTTCTATTCGATGTACAGACTGAATAATAACACCTTCTAATTAGTTCTGTCTCCTATTGGTGCTCTTCTACGAGTAATCAGTGCTTGATGGCTTACTAAGCTTAACTTTTTTCACAACATTGATAACAAACACACACAAAACAACAACAACATATATTATCTAAAAAAACTTGATTGGACCACAGTTTTGATGTTCATCCTACATGTTTATTGAGATTGTCTAATGTCTGCGACGGTATCTTCTCCCACGTCTGCGGACACCCGAGGCCTTGTGGGCTCTCCTGCGTCTGCGAACGGGGCGAGAAGCACGTTTGCGTCTATACCTGTGTCGTGGCATCGTCCAAAACGGCGGTACCTGCTCCACGTCACGGGTTCTATTTATGGACTCAACTTTAGTGATGTCACTGCTGATGTTGTCACTGTTGGTGTGACCTCATGACTCATTCATCCCATCTGAACTGTGGTGTAATTATGAGGTCACAGGGGCACGTGAATTTATTCACAAAGTTGAAAGAGAGTTTGGGTCATAACTCAAAGACACAATGATGCAGTCAAATCATTGGAGTTAAATATCTGTAAATTACACGATTTAGAGGGGTCTGACATCACATCCAGTCTCTCTGCTGTGATGTCAAATATCAACGCCCAAACCACACGACCGACAAATAACACAGAACACGCAGCCAGTGACGCACCAAACACACACCACGTTCAGTGACCAATAAATCAAGCGCCACAGGTGGTGTAAATGACAGCTCAGGGATGTGTAATGATGTTGACTTTTTCTGTTCTTGTTCCTTTTTACCAAGCCGGGTTTGTTGGTCCTTGTTTCCCTCTCCTGCTGAGTTCCTCCTGACGGAGTTCATAAGCCAGTCAAAGATCTGCACGTCACAATGGACTGAGATGTCAACTTCCTCCCACCAAAAAAAAAGAAAAAAGAAAAGTCATCATGCAGCAGGAGAACAAAAAGTCATACTACAGCTACTGCACCCCTCTAATTTATTAGATTCTTTCAATCATGTGTTTCATAGGGGCCTCGGAGCACTTCTGCACACTAAATGAGCTGTGCTGGAACTTACACCATCACGTAACCCATAAAGGAAATCTCTTATTCATAAAAAGAAACAAATGTTTGCTTTGATTCCTCCTTGAGAAACTGAATGTCACGGTCCTGGGTCGCTGGCTCAGTGTTTTCTGTTTTGTTTTATTAATCTTTGATTTCTTGATGTGTCTTTGTTAGTTCTTAGGTTTTGGTTCTGTGTCCCCGCTGTTCTGTGTTGGTACTGTGCCTCTACATAAATAGCATCATAATTTCATATTTTGTCAGCACTTCCTAGCAGTATGTAACTACACAATAAATGTCAGGGTTTGCGTGTTGAGATATGAATGGAGGACCCAAGATGCAGGCATTGCTGATGTGAGTGAGCTTTATTTATGGAGAGTGACATACAAACAAAGGCGAGGGAGGCGAGAAACAAAACTAGGAAAACCTAAACTGGGAAAGCTGAGAACCAGATAAGAAACCTGGACACGAGGGAATGGAGTTAAAACACGATGACAAGCAGGAAAAACAGCATGGAGGAACACAGACGGACCAGTAACGCACACAAGAGGACGAATGCTATAAATTAGTGATGGCAGCAGAGGAAACGGAAGGTGTTGGAGCAACGGTGACCAGGCCCTCATCCTCCGACCACATTCCTGCCAGGCATGAGGCAGGTGAGGGGTGGTCGGGACCAGACGTGAGGGAGGAAAGAGTCTGATGCTGCGACTGCAGCTGCTGCAGCGGAGCTGAAGAAATCTCCGTCCGCTGCGGCGGTGTGAGAGGGCTTGCTCGCTGTGACTGAGGCGGAGTGGACGAGGAGATGAGGGTGAATTGGGCCAGCTCCCGGGTTTTGGCTGCCTCCTTAGCCTGGGTCAGCGAACGGCTGAACTCCGAAGCTATAGAGAGCTGGCGCAGGTGAGGATTTCCGTCGAATATGGCTTGTATTGCATTCAGCCCGACTGAGAATGTCTGCAAATCTGAGGCGTGGCTAATGCGAGTCATCAGTCCGAGGATGCGAGCAAGGTCCACCTCTCTTTCTCGGTGAGGTGAGTCCGCTGGGTCCATGTTATGGTTGCGTCCTTCTGTCACGATGAGCTGTGTGGCTGTCAGTGGCTGGACCCAAGTGCAGGACTCGGAGACAAAACATTAACTTAAACGGCAGCTTAATTTGGTGGTGAGACTCACTTGGCAATACATAAACAACAACTTAAACTAACTAGACTGGAGATGCATATGACTTTGCCTTTGACCTGAAGGTAGACGACGAAGAATACGCACACAACAAACGTGGAGGACGCAACAACTAGCAGGGAAAAACACAGGGCTTAAATACATACTGAGGTGATTAGGGAATGTGAAACAGGAGGAGAGCACAGCTGGGACTCATCAGACATGACAAGACAAGGGGAGGCAAAACTCAACACATTGACATTGACAGTGCCACGTATTGGAGAAGCAAGATGGCGCCTGTGTTTGGCTGTGCCGCTGCCTCCGTCCATGTGTTTGTTTACTTTATATGTTATGCAAGTGTTCTTGCTAGTTTTGTCCGGTGTCATCTCCCTTCGGATTTATGATCGCCATGCGTTACTGGCGATCAAATCTGCTATGGATAACTTTCAGAGTCAACAATACGACGTTGTTTTCCCACCGCCGCTTGAGCGTGACGCAGCACCCGGTTCACCTGCACTCTTGCCGGTCAGCTCAATTTTGCTTCAGAGGCCTCGTCGGAGGAAGCGGGGGAAGAGAGCCGGCTTTCTTGTCCTGCTCCGTCGTCTTCGGGGGCTTTATTCCTGGGCTGCTAGTGGTAAGATCCGCCTGAGACTTGTCGGAGCTGGATTAATCCCCACAACCCACTGTGTTTACCACCCAAGCTCCCACCTAAAAGCATGGAAAGCAATGCCTCATCGCAGCAGGAACCCTGTTTTGCTGCGCAGCTTACCGCATATAGTACGAACTCTGTTCCTGGAAACTCTACCCCTGTCTACCCCTGGGTCGCAGCGTTAAATGGATGTTAATTAATGCAACGGGCGGCATCGTGGTGGGGGGCGGCATCACGGCCAGCCTGTGACATAGTGGGAATGTCACAGGCACCGATCGGTTTTCTATCGCCCATTTGCTGGGAGTAAGGGCGCCCTCCGCTTGCGAGGTGCGCCTGCTGCTTGCAGCACAGGGAGGAGAGGGCGGGGCGGCGGGGGATTCTCATGTGGCTGGAGCAGCATCTAATAACCAACTCGCAAAATAAAACAAAATAAAAACAAAACAAACAAACACGAAAACACCAGACATCATGATACAGACATATAATTTGCACCGATGTTTTTTCGAAATTCTGTATGCGAAAAGTGAGCGCGAGAGCCCTCGGTGCGCCTGCTCGCTGCTGAAGTCAAAGTAAACTTTATTGTCATCCCCACTACATACAGTCCAGTATATAGAGAGACGAGACGACGAGGCTCCAGTTACAGCAGTGCAAGTAAACAGACAATAAATATAAGAAGAGTTAGAAAATAAATATAAACTTTAGGACTCGGGGTATGTGACACAGGACCCACCAGTGTTGGTCAAGTTTGTGTGTGTGTGTGTGTGTGTGTACAACAGCTTTATGTTAATGTACAATCCTTAATATGTTTTGTGTGTGTGTGTGTGTGTGTAGGTGTGTGTGTGTGTGTGTGTGTGTGTGGAGGGCGCCAGAGGGAGTGTTCGCCCGGGGTGCCAAACAGGCTAGGACCGCCACTGGTGCTGACTCAGGGGGACCACTTTAGTTCATTGAAACTTTAATGCCAGTTTAGTTTAAGACATCAAACTGGTCGCGTTTTGAATCCAATTGATAATAACAGAGCTATACTGAACATAAACAACTGTGTTAGTGTGACGCCCTGCATAATTGAAGGATTACAATAAACTTCAGTTCTTACTGAATCTGTAACATTGCCTTGATCTGCCTACGTCATTTTAAAATGCATTTTTAAATAGTTTGTGTTGTTAAATGAGTTTTGTGTCACTGTGCACAGTGAAAAACTCACCTGATGTAGTGGTAAGGCCATGTTCACCACTAGATGGTGACAACCTGGCACAGGTATTTTCTATACACACTAAATTTCACACTGAAAAGCCTTGGTGGGAATTTTTGTTTGCATAGAAAGTCAAGGAAAAAATGTCTTGAGGTTTTCCAGTGTTTTCAAAATTGTGTTTTTCAGATACACATCAAAACTTCACACAGACAAACACACACACAAAACAACAAAATATGTCAAATTACATAAGATAAGAAAACCTTTATTAGTCCCACACGTGGGAAATTTGTTTTGTTACAGCGGTGGACAGTGCAAAGTTACATGGAGAATTAGAAAAACATCTCATTTGTAAAAAAATAAACCAAAACCATCCTTCAGCTGCTTTCAATCACATCTCCGAGTCTCTGTGAGCAGACGCAGCTCGTGCTCGTCTTCAGGGTGAAGCTTGACGTGCTAATAAAAGAAAACATGTTTGCAGCTCAATTTCAAAACACTGTGTGGGTTTCTCTGGTTCATTTGAGCAACTGTTTCTTGGTAAATTATACAAGAACAGGAAACATAAAAATGGCTGTTGTCATCCAACATGCCCATAAAAGGCTTCATGATATACTGCTGCTGTTCACCTGCTTGTCTTACTCTGCTGGACTTTTCAGAAGTCGACTGTTTCACATATAAAGTGCTGTTTCTTATTATTTTAATGTGCTGAATCCAAACCCGACAATTGAAATATCTGATTAGCTGCTGTCTCCAAGACATTTATTTTTACACTACATGTTGTTTAGATGAGTTTTTCATATGTGTTTGGTAATATCTGACCTTTCTTCATTATGAAACAATAATCAGAGAAAGGTCAACACAGATTAGTCTTAATATGAAACATTAGAAAGCACAGCAGGGTTATTGCAGCCCCGCCCTCACATTGTGAGCAATGCTGTGACGTTTCTCAGTTACAATAATGTGACATAACTTCTGCCAAGCAGCTTCTGTGTTTGGTAGCGTTGGTGTCACTGTGTCTGTAAACACGATAACTGGAAACAGGCATGTAGAGTGGCCCAGTGTTAACAATCCATTCAGAAGTTGCCTGGCGTCCACTGAGGTCATCAAAGTCCGTCCATCTTCTTCCACTTATCAGGGTCGTGGGGGGCTGGAGCCTATCACAGCTGTCATAGTGCGAGAGGCGGGGTCAACCCTGGACAGGTCGCCAGCCCGTGGCAGGGCTAACACACAGACAACCATTCACACCAGTCGCCACTGACTGCATGTCTTTAGACTGTGGGAGGAAGCTGGAGAGAACATGCAGACTCCACACAAAGACCCCGGCCTGATGGGGTTAGGGTCCTGAGTTTGATACCCCAAACTGAGGACAGAGGAAGGGATGGGTGATGTTCATGTGTGCCCAGGTGTATGATGTGGCTCTTTGCGGTGATACAGTAAAAAAATGTGGCTGTTTGTCTGTGACTGGTTGGCTGCCCCAGCCCTGGCCCTTCATGTATTTCAGTAATGTCTTTTTCTCCCGTCTCCTCCTCTTGTTTACATGTTTTGCCCTTGTGACCCATTCCTTCTGTCACGTGTGTTTTCCCCTCCAGCCATCATGTTCTGTTTGTGTTTAGTTACGTCCATGTCTCATCTCTAGTCCTCTTTTCCCTCTGTATGTATTCACAGTGTACGTGTTCCTCGTCGGTTCGTCATGCTAAGTCTGCGTGTCTTATTCCGTCATGTGTCATGTATCACTCCAAATCTCACTGACTTTAACTGATAATAACTGTTTGCTGAGTGTTATGTCTAAAAGGTATTGCACAATCGCCTCTAGTAGAGGATCAGGTTTGTTTTCCACTGATAACATGACTGACCAATGATTGTGGAGCACGTCCATGTAGGATCTTATAAATGCAACGAGCAAACCTAAATGTTTTAAAATGTTCAAAACTTAATATATTATATTTCTGAAGTATGACGGAAGGAAAAAGTTTCATATTTAAAAAAAATCCAATTTCATATGATCAAATTTATGTCAAAAAGTTCATATTTATTCCTCCTATGTCATGTGTGAGTACTGTACTGTAAATGTCATATATATCAGATGATACTGATAACCTAATGCTAATAACTATGCAGAGGTCTCTGGGCCTCGACTTTTATGGAGCATGTGAAGTTTGGGGCAGAGTGGACAAAGAAAAGTTTCTCAGCAGGTTCAACAGGTTGCTACAACACAGGCCGATGAAGTATTGCACTCACTCATCCAAACTGGCAAACATGTAACATACACCCTAAGACTGATCCTGCTTTTTACTCCTTTGCTATGATTTAATTTGATATTATGTAGCCATGGAGACAGTTTGCATAGATTAGAATGTTAGATTCCTGTGATGTCATCAATGCCCGATGTTTTGTTTTAATGTCTTGTGATAGTTCTAAGTGCAGACAAAGTCAGAGTTCAAGTGAGTTTAGTCCAATTTTGATCCAGTTTCTGACATGTGGTCAAAATCTTGGCCGACCTTTACCACACCACGTGCTGTGGGTGTGCGTAAATATCTAGGTGAGTAAAGTCTCCTTTACCTGTTAAATTCAATTTGTTTTGTCTCTCTGTAGAGGACTTTGAAGAAAAATACGAAGAGCAGGATAAGCTGGGTGAAGGAGGCTTTGGGACTGTCTTCTTTGGAAAACGCAGAGAAGACAATTTCCCAGTATGGCTTCTTATGTGTGCACTTTACAATTCTTCTAGTTCCTCCTGTTCTCTTTTTCTAAAACACATTTTCTCTGTAATGCAGGTGGTGATTAAGCATGTTGCTCAGTTTTTAGTCAGCTACCTACCAGTGGTAAGAAATGTTTGTCTTTTTCTGTTGTTTTCCCCCAACGTGTTCCTCAAACAGCCTAATGTTTGAACACTGACCTCGATGTTCTGTTTCTCAAGCTTCTTAATGGTAAAATGACCGAGATTCCCAAGGAGGTGGCATTGCTAATAATAGTGGGGGCAGGACCAGAGGCTACGAACAGCAATGTGACGCCCGCTTAAAACGACTGGTATGACTTGGAAGACGAACTCATCATGGTCTTTGAAAGGCCAAAAAAACATAGACTTGGAAGTCTACCTGGCAAACAGAAGAACCTTTGTGCATGAGAGGGAGGTTAAGGTCAGCGAGTGGCAAGATAACATATATGGCAAACTTTAATGGACAATGTAAATCTGATTATTTGAACGTATTTTTCATTTGTCTGTCTGGTCATAATGAGACAGCTGGTACATGCAGCCACTGAAATGCAATCCAAGGGTGTCTACCATCGAGACATTAAGCCAGAAAACATTGTGTTTGACACATCGCCTGATCATCCAGCATTTCTATGTGTCAAATTCATCGATTTTGGTATTGGAGTCCCTTTTAGACCAGAAGCAGTCACACGAAGAAATGGTAGGTCATCAGCCTCACTGTTTAAATGTCATTGCCTGCCCACAGGCTTAGTGTCCACGCGCTCAGTGTCCACAGGAATTCCTTACCATGAATAATTACTCTCTGGACTTTAGGGACCAAATCAGCCGCTGTAAACTGGCAGGACTTTAATGCCACCACAGCAGATTGCGTCACAGTTTTGCAGCTACCTGGCAAGTAATCACTTGCCTTAAAAGTGTCGCCAGTCCCCTAGGCAACATGTGAAAGTGTTCCAGTGTGTACATCTGATCTGGGACCGCTGCAATCTTCGACTGCGCCTCCAGCTGACCCGATGTCCACATCATGGGGGAGGTAAGCGTTGGAGGTGGCATTGGAAAGTGAGGGTGATGCGTCAGTGAGTGCTTATCAGTATCAGTATATGTATGTGTGTGCGTGTCCAGAGTTCAGCTGAGACAGTGTCCTTCGACCCGCCAGGCTAAGTAAACAGTCTTCCAGCCAACCCAGGTGGCCTTGTAGGGAATGGGAAGGAACAGACTCAACACAGTCGTTATCAGGGAGTTTTTGTTCGGCTCCAGCCTTGAGCCCACAGCTGGCGCCAAAGGGGTAGCCGCATTATGATGGTTTTCTTTTGCAAACAACTCATGAAAATTTCAAGCTGTTTTTAACACTCCGACACTGGTCTCTCAATCTCCCGTTAATAGCTGCGAGTTTCTCCATGATGTTATTAGCCGTCGATTCCGTGGTCTTGTCACTCTTTTGCTCACATAGCAGATTCTGAGACCTCACGACCGCAGCCAACTGATCCGAGATGTAATCCAGCTTCCGCCCAGAGATGTTGTTCTGAGTTGATTCTTTCCTGATGTAATCCAACATACATACGCTCAGAGGTGTTATTCTGAGCATTCACTGCAGTCGTAAGCGCCTCCAAGCTCTTAACCATGCCACCTTCAGTGAGCCCTTTCTGAGAAGTCCAGAAGAGACCAGTTGATCAAATCCATAATTCTCTTTTAGGTTTTAGACACAGGCTGTGAGAGAGTGTTCCAGGGAAAGTAATCCAAAAAAGACACGAGACTAGACAAGGACATAAGAACTAGCAGGGAAGACAAGGGAGAGGAGAAAAAGTGCGTCCGCCTCCTCCGAGAGCCAAAGAAATGAAAATGTTTGATGCTGAGCTTGTGGTGATACTCCAAGTCAGTACTGTACTCTGGCTGTTTCAGAGTTTTCACAGTCACTGCTTTCAGGTGTCTCCATCCAGTCACGTCTCCCAACACGATCACTTCTTTTCTTTTGGTTCCCTCGACGTGGAAGTGGTCCCCCAGTGGTCAACAGGTAGGTCTTTTACGAGGTGTAGTACGGTGGCCCCTAGAGACAAAGCATTTACAAACTCCAAAACACTTACAAACTCCAAAACACTTACAAAATTCAAAACACATGCAAACTCCAAAACACAACAGAAGTGCTCCAGGACGCTAGGGGCAGTGTTGAGCTCGAATTGCAAAATAAACGGCAAGTTTGTTGCAAACACATGGGCTGTATGGGACGGTCTAGTCTCCGTCGCGCTGCCCAGGTTGCCTAGCAACCATGATACTAACCGCTGGAAACATGTCATACAATTTTGTTTGACAGAAATGAAGGAGAGGTCGTCAGCCTCACTGTTTAAATGTCCTTGCCTGCCCACACGCTTAGTGTCCACATGAATTCCTTACCATGAATAATTACTCTCTGGATTTTAGGGACCAAATCAGCCGCTGTAAACTGGCAGGACTTTAATGCCACCACAGCAGATTGAGTCACAGTTTTGCAGCTGGGTGCGGTGATGGATTGGCTGGTACGTCACATCATCCTTGATGACAACAACACATCTGAGATGCACACTGACATTTCAGAGGGTAAGCTGAATGTTAATTCTTTAACCTGTCGCATTACAAAAACTTGAAAAAATCCCCTTTAAAGAACCTTTAAAGGTTTTTCAAAAAACCTTTTTTTTTAATGGTTCTTTGAAGAACTATTTTCTGAGTGGTTCTTTAAAGAACCATTTTAAATCTTTAAAAAAAAAATGCATCTTAAATTGAATTAACTAGAGTAGGGTAAAATAAATACAAGCACATAGACATATATTAATAGTTTATTGGCACTTTGTATTACAGAAAAAGACAAAAAGGCATTTTAACGCTAAGCACAACACCACTACTAATAATAGCATATAAGTCATTTAAACAGTAATAATTGAATATCTTTACTATACTATAAATAAATACATATAAATATTATACTATAGATAAAACAACAATCATTACATTAGAAATAGCAATACTTTCATAACAGACAATTAAACAACACATTTTCATCAGCATGTTTGCATTTTCAGTAAAACTATTTCAAGAACAATCTTTTTATTTAAATTATCAATGAACTGCAGCCTTAAGTTATGTAAGTTAAGTTTAATGTGGGACTCATGGTCCTTTGTTAGTCCACATTGGGACAATTTCAGTCTCTCATCTGCACTATGCTGGCAATCTAGGAGATATTTAATGCATTTGCCACTCTTTGCACAGCTACTGGTACAGGTGTAGTCAGAGTTCCCAAGTTGAGAACAAATGCCTCCAAAAAGCAAAATGTCTTTTTTAGTTCACTTGGATAGGCAACATTGTAGTTATGGTACAGGGAGAAGACAATACCCATCGCCAATGAAATGTCAATTTCCCCACTGTCCAGAATCATTTTTTGTCCATCCATCTGGACATTGCCCTCAGTTGAATCACTCAAGGGCTTGCCGTCACTGCTGCTGAGTACGATTGTAGGTATTGGGCTGTGTGGATCCTGAAACAGAAATTAAATTCTTGAAATGAGGAGTATAGTTTAAATAAGCATAAACAACAGGTGTCCCAATGAAAGTATGAAACTCCTGTAAAATACTGGATTAGTTTTAGACCCCCCCTCACCATACCAAAAAAAATCTAAATTTACCTTATTTATGACGGAGAGATGAGCGGCATTTTCTTTGAAAATAGATGGCAGGAGAAGAACAGCTGTGTTTACTATCTGACCTGGAAAATAAAGAGAAATATGTAAATATTTTCTGGCCAATTTTGTTAATACAAAGCAGTAAAGGCCATATGAGTACCTTCATCAGGAGTTGAATGTCTTGCAGAACATAAGCATTAGTGCAGTAAATGTATACCTAATTAACTTTTCAGTGTGATTCAGTGTAAATGTTAAGCATTTATACAAAACCCCCAAAATGTTGTTCAGTTCTGTAAGTTGCTAGCTTTAAATAATTTGAGTCCTAAAGAACTTGCAGAGCAAGTCTAGCTGCCACTGAACATTTTTTGGGATAAACATTGTGTGAATGACTGAAAATCCTCATAGAGATATATATAGCATCGAGGGTGTATCAGTTAAATCTTAAAGTACATCAGTGCAGAGACGAGAAAGGAGAAATGTCTGTCAGGGTTCCTGGGTCATCGACCCAGTGCTTTCAGTTTTGTTCATGTTCAGTTTATTTTGCCACTGCCTGTTTCACTTCCTGTTTGTTCCCCGTGTCAGCTTGTGTCATTAGTCAGATTATGTTCAGCCCTGTACTCACCTGTTTCCAATCATTGTCATCATTCAACCTGTGTATTTAAGTTCCTCGGTTTCACCAGTTCTTTGTCGTGTCATTGATGTTATGTTGTCGTTTCCGCCAGCCAGCCAGCCAGCCACTCAGTCCGTCCGTCCGTCCGTCCGTCCTTCCTTCATTCATTCATTCATTCAGTCAGTCGTCCAGCCAGCCAGCCAGCCAGCCACTCAGTCCGTCCGTCCTTCCTTCCTTCATTCATTCATTCAGTCAGTCGTCCAGCCAGCCAGCCATTTCCTACCTCTGTTCTGTTTGCTCACGCCATCACAATAAACACCAGTCTTCACCTACCTGTGAGTCCTGCGTTTGGGTTCCTTCTTCCTCGCCTCCACACCACGCCTGACAGAATGACATGACCCGTGCCACGAAGACACGACTGGAACCCAGCGGACTCGGACCTTTTTGAGCGGCAGGAGGCAGCGCTCTCCTTGTGGGCGGAAAAGCTCAAGGAGAGACAGCGGCTCTTCGCGGAGCGAGAGCACGTCTTCGAGGGCACTCGCTTGGCTCTGGGCGGGCCTCGGAGACGCCGCGTTCACCCACCTGCTACCTCCCATGCACCGGAGCATCTGCCGCGGAGAGTGGGCGTTTCGCGCCGCGCTTCGGCGGCTCCCCCTCTCGCGGATCCGCTCCTCGCTCACACGTCACCTGCCTCATTTGCCGGATCCTCCACTTCGCCACGGCACAGCGGCTATGCCTCCCACCTCGGCTCAACAGAGGCTCCCGCGCCAGAGGCTCGGCTGTGTACCCCGCCCGCTTCCTCTTCCCGGAGAAAGCGGGGCACACGCCGCCATAACACGGACTATTTTCAGCAACTCCCGGTGGTGAGTTCCGGTAACTGTTTTCCACCCTCCTCATTTGACTCTTCACCCAGATTAACTAATAGACTCATCTCTGATTCATGGGATGTTTCCCTCCTGGAGGATTCTGTAGACTGGGAAGAGTTTTTCTGCTCTGCTCCTCCAAAGACTATAAATGGTGGTGGCAGAAGGACCAGAACAATCCCAGATAAACCTGCCTGTATCACACACCCAGTCACTATTTTCACACCCATTACTCAGCCATTTCCCACCAGCACGGCGGCCCAGATTCGGCCTTCCCCTTCAGCCGTTTCACCACCTCAGATGGCTAGGGCCCAGCCTACACCCACACCTGTGCCAGCTCCTAGGAAGAAGGCAGCTGCGACGCAGTCTACCTCCACATCCGCTCTTGTTTCCCGGGTGGGGGGTAACTGGTGTCCAGCCACCTCCCGTGCCTGTCCCAGCGCCCAGGCTGAGGGCAGCCTCAACCCAGCCTGACCTCCCTAGAGGCTTGAAAGAGCTAACCAGTCCACCTGCTACTTCACCACTTCCTCCACCTCCTCACTCAGCTTTCCACGCCCTGGCACTATCACTGGTTAGGCTAGCTGAGGTGTCCCCTGCTCAGGCACCAGCCTTATTAGCCCAGGCTGCAGTTTTATCCCCCTCGGTAACTCTGTCGTTAGCTCAGCCATTAGCATCGCCAACCTCTGTTCATCCCTTAGCTTCCCCACTCCAGTCAGTTCCCTCACCTGCTGTTCAGCTTCCACTCCAGTCAGTTCCCTCACCTGCTGTTCAGCCTTCCCTCCTGTCCCCTGTCGTCCAGTCTCCTCCTGTCCTCCTGTCCCCTGTAGTCCAGTCTCCTCCTGTCCTCCAGTTCCCTGTCCTCCAGTCTCCTCCCGTCCTCCAGTCTGTCCAGTCTGTAGTCCAGTCAGTCCAGTCGTCCCCTGTAGCTCAGTGTCCTGTTCTCCAGTCGCCTCCCGTCCAGTCAGTCCAGTCGCCTCCCGTCCAGTCAGTCCAATCAGTTCAGTCACTCATCCACCACCCTGTTCAGTTCCCGGACCTGCAGCCACAGCACCCAGAGCCAGCTGTGAGCCCTCCTGCTCTCCAGCCAGGGGCCTCCGCGCCCGCTGGCCCGGCCGCTCTCCAGCCAGGGGCTTCCGCGCCCGCTGGCCCTGCCTGTCTCCAGCCAGGGGCTTCCGCGCCCGCTGGCCCTAAAGCTGTGGCTCTGTCACCCCCGGCTCCCGTGCCGTCGCCTGGTCCAGACTCAGACTCAGCCTCAGCTTCTGCTTCGCCTGGGCCAGCCTCAGACTCAGCCTCAGCTTCTGCTTCGCCTGGGCCAGCCTCAGCTTTAGCTTCTGCTTCGCCTGGTCCAGACTCAGCCTCAGCTTCAGCGTCTGCTTCCCCTGGTCCAGCCTCAGCTTCCACTTCGCCTGGGCCAGCCTCAGCCTTGGCGTCAGCCTCTGCTTTGCCTGGTCCTGCGGCTGCCGCGCCGTCGCCCCAGCCACGTTCTGGACGTCATCGCCGGCGCGGCCGCCCACCGGACCTGCTCAGCGGCCGCCGCCGCCTTCCTCGCGGCCGCCCACCGGACCTGCTCAGCGGCCGCCGCCGCCTTCCTCGCGGCCGCCGCCGCCTTCCTCGCGGCCGCCCACCGGACCAGCTCAGCGGCCGCCGCCGTCTTCCTGAACCGTCTCGTCTCGGCCGCCGGCCACGTGGCCGCCCACCTGAACTGTTTCTGTTTTGGACTCCGTCCCTCCGTCCTGGGCCCCCTCCACCCGCCCTGTTCTGGTTTTTCTTTCTTTTGGCCGTCGGGTGCCGGCCTTTGGGGGGGGGGGGGTACTGTCAGGGTTCCTGGGTCATCGACCCAGTGCTTTCAGTTTTGTTCATGTTCAGTTTATTTTGCCACTGCCTGTTTCACTTCCTGTTTGTTCACCGTGTCAGCTTGTGTCATTAGTCAGATTATGTTCAGCCCTGTACTCACCTGTTTCCAATCATTGTCATCATTCAACCTGTGTATTTAAGTTCCTCGGTTTCACCAGTTCTTTGTCGTGTCATTGATGTTATGTTGTCGTTTCCGCCAGCCAGCCAGCCAGCCAGCCACTCAGTCCGTCCGTCCTTCCGTCCGTCCGTGGATATTGTAAGGGACACTGTGTTTACTAATGTGCTGTATGTGAAACCTTAAAAAGTGGTATCTGAGATAGGAGTTAAAAATGTTTTTGCTCATTATTGCCAAGTGCCCTCACCTTTTCTTTCAGTGTCTGTCTGGCTCTCATCAACAGATTTTAAGCAGAGGCTTTTAAGGTTGCTGTCTGGGGCTATTGACACAAGCTTCGCTGCCAACTTACTGAATCCTCGGATTACTTTTTTGTCCACATCAGTTTTAAGTAACATGGAAGCCTCTTCAAGAAGCTAAAATAAAGGATAAACATATACATATTAGCTTTGTACCATAATATATACCATTATATAGCAAACCAGAACAATCATTATTTCACACATCAATTATCATTAGAGAACAAATTATAATTTTGCATTTGTTTACTTTAATTCTCAAGTACACATTGCTGTGCAAAAGGGATGTTTAGACTATTCTTCCCAAAAAACTATCATTGGCATCAGATTGGTCCAAAATTATCCTGTAGCATGAAAATAAAACCAAAGAGAAAGACATAGTCAATGTTGCAATTTCTGTTAGTGTTCTGTTAGTGTACTTTTATTACTCATGAAATAAATCTGCTGATTCAGTCACTTTGCCTGTCCTGTAGGTACGTGATTATTAGAAGTCTATATAAATGTGCAGCACATCAGTACATATTCGTGTTTTTGCCGTGCACTATTGTTATTGTTGTTTTTTGCTGCAGTTTTTGATAAAACACTCACCACAACAGGGATAGTGAGACATGGGAATTCTCGTAGAACCTCTTCAGTAGTATGCTGAAGAACGTAGTGTGTTCTGTACTTCTGTATTTTCCTGAGGTGCGTTCGAATGACATCCACATTTGGCCTAGTTTTTTGGCACTCTTGCTTAATCACTGATACATGTTGGTCGGTGCTACTTTCATCCTCCCCATCGTCAAGAGGATTGATATCCTGGTTATTAAAAAGTTTAGCAAATATTGAGAGAAAAAAACCCAAAACAATACTTTTAACTTTTATGTACAATTTAAAATGGCAAACAAACATTGAGCATATTTAACTTGCCTTGGTTTTTTCAAAAGGATACAGGGCTGGATATCTGATGATCTTTTTCTTCCTGAATTTGGAACTGAGTATTTCTGTCTCATTTTTTCAATTTCCTCTACGTCTACTAGTGGTCTTCTTTCCTTTTTAAACTTGTTCCTGAGAGACTCATGCAGAACATCCTACAAACGATAAAAATGTAACTAATTATTCATAAATAGGTGCAACTAGGTCCTCCCTTTATACAAGACATTTACCAGAAAACTTTGAGTGACATAAAGCTGGTAGGTTTGCTGTAATCATGTCATAACCTAATTAGTTCCTATTTACAGATCTCTTCTTTAACTCTTAGGAGTTGATCGAACACATGATATAAAGGTTTGGAGCACCTTAGATTGGCTACATACACTATAAAAGGTAGATAAAGATTAGATAAAGTATCAATGGCATTATGTCCTACAAGCATACTCATCATGATCTTTCAGTCTATATGTTAATACCTCTACCTTTTAATAATAAAAATAATAATGTATACTTTATTGATCCCCACAGGGAAATTTCTCTCTTTGCATTTAACCCATTCACTCAGTGAAGCAGTGGGCAGCCACTAATCAGGCACCCGGGGAGCAGTGTGTAGGGACAGTACCTTGCTCAAGGGTACCTCAGGGTAGCCGTTCAGTTGATTCAAACCCCTGACCTTCCGATCATGGGGCAACCACACTACCTACTGAGCTATCCCTGCCCTATTTTCAAATTTAATTTTTTAAATACAAAAACTACACTATCCTGATACAAAGGCAAACAGAGCTAATATAATGCTGAATTTCACACCATTCACTTGAGAATTCACAGAGAAATGAAACATTAATTAATTTAAAAGAGCAATTGATATTTTATTTATTGTTTGACCATACTGGACGAGATCTGCCTCAAAAATCACAATACTAATACTTGTATTGTAGTGGCCACAAGGGAACAGATAACCTCTGAATATGTAACAATGAAAATGTTAGCATGTTACACTCGTTAGCCAATAATTAGGCAATTCAAAGACAATTTGTTGGACAATTTTATCAATGTTTGCTTTTCAGGAATACTTACATATCCAGAGCCATAACTCTCCTTCAAGAAAGGAAAACTCAGAAGGACAGTCCTCAGAAGCTCTACATACTGCACATGAGAGGGATACCTGCAAATTTTGAATGATGAACTTAAATTCTGATGTACATACTGTATTTTAAATGAATCAAATCTTAATTATATATAGACTTACATTGTCTCATTACTCAAGTGGTCAAACAGAGCTTGAACAAGCATGTTTTTGAGTCTGTTCTTGGTGGGTGACTTTAGTGCTGCATCTTTATTGGTCAACGCAGTGAGCACAGCTGGAGGAAACTGCACTTTGCAGTTAAACATAGGTTGGAGTGCTGACACAGTATGCTTTTCTTTGTGTTGCCTTCCACTGCAAGAAGAAGTAAGAAGTATGTTTAGAGTTTGTTACAAGACATGAATATGCGTGTCCTTGTGTCCTGCATCAGGAATATCCGCATATTTAAAACGTACAATAACAGCTGCTGAACTACAGAAACAGAATCATAACAGAGAGTAAGAGTGGCTGTGACATTTCAATTTTGAAAGTAAATGGGTGTGTGATGCACATCAACGCTGGAGAAACAGTACAGGGCTTGCGTCAACCCCTTGCCCCCCACCCTCCAACACCGTAAACCTAGGGGAGGGGAAACACTGAATTGTATGAATGTACAATTCAGTGAATCATGTCCAGTCAACTTAAGACTCACTCTTTCAGCTTCTCTACAGCAGACAAAAATTTCACTTGGTCTTTCACTTTTGGAAAAAGACGCTCACTCATTCTTTCAGTCATCTGCAGAAGAGTCGATCCATCGATTTCATTGTCTGTGTCACAGAAAAACAATAAGACACGATCAAAACAGAAATGAGCATGTTCGAAGATAAAGAATAAAAATATCATAAAACATTACTAAAAAGACAGCTATGCGTTCATTAGTGACTGTAGATGATGACAGACATGTGGAATAGCCAAAAAGTGGTTAAAATCATTTTAACAGTGGTTGACAATTCCTAACTAAAAAGTCATGGTTTAGGATGTATCTTACCTAACTTTGGTATGAACTGCCTTAAAAGGTCGGTGGATCAGTGTAATGAAGTCTTGACCATCACATCTGTATGCGTCCAAAGCATGAAAGTCTACCTCATCCCCAGGCTTGAATATCAACAGATCATCAGTCTCTCTGATGTGGTATGATTGAAGGTGTCTTATAAACTCCAGTGTTGTAAAAAGTCTTCCAACAAGAAACCATTTTGCCCTGATATACACAATCAGGACTATTTTTTTTACAAACAGTGGAATTTGCTCTGCATGCACAAGTTCCAAAATGAAGAAATCTCCAACTGCATATTTTACAGAGTTTAAAATGATGCATTTACTCGTCCAGAGTTTCTCATCCACAGTAATGGCTGTCTCCAAGTTCTGCAAACAAATCTGCAAGTTCACTGGAAGTTCTTGAAGTGATAAGTTATTAACTGCTGCTTGTGTATGATCGCTCCTGATGATCCATTCAGGCTGCCACTCCCAGCATTGACGAAGCTGATTCCTCTTTGCCAAAGTCTGACAAATATTAATATAGTTATTGGTGATTCTTGCTACTGTCTTGAAAAATTGATGTCTGGCTTCAAACCTCATGCACCAATGAGAGCGGAGTGACCCATAATCAAGGATGAGCCGAGGATAATGTAGCAGAAAATGCAGCTTGGGTATAAACACACCAGTGTATGGTGTAACTGGCCCATGTAAAGTTCTCTATAAGTTCACTCAGAGCTCGTTCAGATGATTGGGGAAATTCAACAGTTTCTTGGATGACAGGGTCACAGTCTGGGGCAGACTCTAATCCTTGTTTCTGATATTTATGTTTCTTCCTTATGTGATTTTTCAAAGATTTCACAGACAAAAACTTTCTGGGACAGTCTTCTAGTCTGCAGACAATGAAGAATCCTCATTTACTTTCATGGTATATCTGTTGATGTTTCAGCAGTTTTTCATATGTTGGTTTTCTTGTGGAGCACCGTGGACACTGATATGGCACATCCATAGAAATGCTCACCTACAAAGACCTGGGGTGGCTGTAGCTCAGGTGGCAGAGCGGATCAGCCACTAACCAGAAGGTCGGTGGCTCAATCCCAGGCTGCTCAAGTCTGCATGCCAAATATCCTTGGGCAAGATACTAACCCCATGTTGCTCTCCGATGCATCCATCGGAGTGTGAATGTGTATGAATGTTAGATACTTAGCACTAAAGCTTAGAAGTGCTTGTGTGATTGGGTGAATGAATTAGCTGTATAAAGCGCTTTGAGTGCTCGGACAGAGTAGAAAAGCGCTATATAAGAACCAGTCCATTTACCTGTTGATAATCTGCCAATTCATTTTCCCCAAGCCAAAGAGATACTTCTCCAACAGTCCACTGCTGAGCCATGATCTGTTAAAACAAAACAAAATGCCATTACATTGTTATTCTGTGACATCAAAAACTTATTTATTTATTTTTTGTTCAATCATTTTCCAAGCCACTTTATCATCATAAGGATCGGAGGGGTGCAGGAGCCTATCCCAGCTGTTTTTTTAGGCGGGGTAGACCCTGGACAGGCTGCCAGTCCATGGCCTTTTGACTGTTCCCAAAGTCAGGACACATACTCACGGA
The DNA here is from genome assembly GCF_056152115.1 of Neolamprologus brichardi. Taxonomy (NCBI): domain Eukaryota; kingdom Metazoa; phylum Chordata; class Actinopteri; order Cichliformes; family Cichlidae; genus Neolamprologus; species Neolamprologus brichardi. The sequence goes on along the minus strand of NW_028270137.1, from coordinate 3,469,168 downwards.
GAGGCAGCGTTTCAGTGGTGTGGTCCTCATCTGTGGAACAGCCTGCCGGAGGAGCTCAGGGCCGCAGAGAACGTACATGTTTTTAAGAACAGGCTCAAGATCCAACTTTTTAATTTAGCTTTTACTTGACGTTTATTTATTTTATGCTTATTTATTCTATCCTGTTATTCTATTTATTAATTTAGGTTTTACCTAATATTTATCGATTTTATTCTTATTCATTTTTTATCTTCTTACTCTATTTACATTTATATTGTATCCCTTCTTATTTATTTTATCTTTTTACCCTGTATATATCCTGTTGTGTCATATCTCCAGTGTTTCCTCGGCGGGCGCTCTCTGCACCGGCGCTGTAATCGACCGTGGCTGCTGGGGCTCTGGGGGTCCTCTCAGCCTGGCTGGGGGGCTTCTTTGCCTCTCACACGCACTAAGCAGTTGTCAAACTCTCAAACGCAGTAAGCAGTTGTCATACTCTGACACGCACTAAGCAGTTGTCATACTCTCACACACACTAAGCGTAAGTGACGGAGTTACACCGTCCCGGGCCACAGACAGCTGATCTGGGCGCATACACACACCACCACCATTAGTTTCTACAATTACGGTGGCTGCGTGTCTTTTCGTCGACCGGGCAGATAAACAAAAAGGGGTGAGAGGTATATTTTGAGCGGCACAGAGGGTGGCCAACATATTTTTCCCACTTACCTTTAATAAAGTCGGTCGCGTAGACTCGCTGTGATCACCGATTGTACGAGTGGTTACGCAAGCCGATGGTATGGTGTTCCGGGGTTCAAATAGTGGGTTCGGGCACGCTTGAAAGGTCACGAGAACTGCATTATTTTTGTTTGTTTTTTTTGTTATTGTGAAACACTGTAGGCTGCCTGGAATTGGCCATAAATGTCTGTATTTACATATATATGTATTGTAGGAATACAGCTGGAAATAAGCTGAGGAGAAAAGAGTGTTTGGTAAAAGAAATAATAAAGAGATGACGATTATGCCTAGTGGGAGGGGCCATGGGGTAAAAAAGAAGGCTGTTTTTCGGTGAGATGTTACAGAGAGGGTAACATGCAGACTGTGTTTTGTATATAGATGTTTGTTTTGTGTTGACTTAAGTTAGTTTTCTATTTTCTTTGTAAATAATCTTTTGTGCACCTGGGAGGCCGGCAGAATAAACTATCCACACTGAATGCTTCCTGACTACGCCTGCATTTGTTCGGGAGAAGTTTCAGAGAGGACCCCGCGACATATGGTGTCAGGAGTGGGATGGCTAGTCGGAAGAGGAAAACGCGCCTCCCAGTTAAGCGCACAGGGCTGCGGTCCCAGCAGCATGAGCTTCCAGTGGAGAAGACAGCAGAGGACCTGGCATGGGACACAGTACCGGCGTCGTCTTCTTCAGCAGAGGAGGAGGAGGAGGTTTCTGGCAGGATTGGTCCAGCATTGCCTACAGCTTCAACCTCAGCACGTGACCCAAACGGAGAGCTGAAATGCGATGATGAGGGACTTCCTGGCGGGACAGCAAAGGAGAGAGGAGGTTTTGTTGGCAGAACTCAGGGGGCTGAGGACTGTTTCCCCTCCCAACGCTCAGCTGCATTCAGATTTTGCTGGTCAGGAAAGCCCAGCCCAAGCACCAGCCGGAGCAAGCACCACAGCAGCAACGGCCACGCCAAGCACCGCAACAGCAAGCAGCCCCAGAATGGTACTGCCTACACCTGCACACCAAAGAGGATACCGGGATCCCCCAGAGGAGGTTCCCTCTCTTCAGTCAAAAGCAGTGACCAACAGCCTCATCCAGTCAGTCTCAAAGTGGATGCGATCTGCTGGGCCGAAAATTCCACCCTTTCAGATGGGGGAAGACATTGAGAACTATTTGTGGAGTTTTGAGCGAGTTGCCAAAACCTGGAAATGGCCAGAGAGTGAATGAGCCGGTCGTCTGGTTCCACTGCTATCGGGGAAGGCGTTGGAGGCCTACACTGCAATGGATGAAGAAAGAGCCAATCGTTATGAAGATTTAAAAGCTGCGTTGCTAACCAAATTTGACATTTCCTCTGAGACGTATCGGCAGAAGTTAAGGTCCAATACAGTTCCACCTGGTGAGAGCCCCACTGAGACCTATTATCGCCTGAAGGGCCTCTATCGGCGCTGGATCCGACCAGAGCAGCATATTAAAGAAGAGATGGGAGAAGCTATCATCTTGGAGCAGTTAATCCGGGTACTTCCAGGGGAGGTGAGGACCAGGGTGAGGGAGCATGAGCCAGCAGATGGACTGACTGCTGCTAAGCTGGTGTCACAGTACTTCAATGCGCGTAAAGGAGCACCACCTGCATGCTCATCTGGGACGCCACAGCGACCACCACTCCCATCATCGGGTCTTCTGAAGAGGGAGAGCAACCCAAAGCCACCAGAAAACCCCAAGGCATCAAACTTACGAGCAGCGGGTAAGGACTGTCTTTGTTATTATTGCCAGCAGCCAGGTCATAAAGCCTCGGTATGCCCTATCCGGAAGGCTAAAGTCACTGGTGCCTGCTATGCACCCCGGCTGGAGATGGAGCCCACAAGGGTCCAGCCAGTGGATGTGCAACGCTATAAAAAAGTAAAGGTCAATGGTCAGCAGGCTACTGCTTTGCTGGACACTGGTAGTTTTATGTCTTTAATTAAGCATAGTTTGGTACCAGTGAACAGTGTGGACTATAGCAGACAGGAAGAAGTTTTATGTGCGCATGGTGATCAACATCCATACCCAAAAGTGGAGGTAACAGTGACTATTAATGAACAGCCCTACCTGTTGTCAGTTGGGGTGGTAAAGAACTTGCCTGTAGAGGTTATTCTGGGGATGGACTTGCCTGTACTCATAGACTTGCTGCAAGAAAAAGAAGAACAGTGGACAGAGACTGATGTGGGGGATAAGGGGAATGCTAAATTAAATGTGTCTGGCCCAGTGGTCACTAGAGCCCAGGCGAAGGCTGGATGCCAACCCTTGCCAGACTTTGACAGTAGTCTGTGTGAGGGTGGCACTAATGGGCCAAGAAAATCCCGCTGCCAACGCCGCTTTGAGAAGCAGCTATGGTCAAAGGGGCCGGACACAAAGAGCATGAAATGCGATGTACCAGAAAATATCCCTTTGTTGCAAAGGGAGGATGAAACGTTGAAAGTTTTGTTTGCTAATGTGACTGAAGGGGAAACTGGAAAATGGGGAGGGAAAGAGAAGTTCATTGTTGACAAAAATGTGTTGTATGCTGTTGACGGTGACCACCAACAGCTTGTGACAGCTTGTCATCAGTACATTTTGGTGGTGTGTGATTATGCGACTCGTTTCCCAGAAGCTTTCCCTCTGCGTGCGCTCACGGCACCCAATGTTCTGCGTGCACTGGTACAGCTGTTCTCCCGGGTGGGGATACCAGATGAGATTTTGACCGACCAAGGGACTAACTTTACCTCTAGGTTGATGCAGCTCTTCCACAACCAGCTAGGCATCTCTGCCATCAGGACGTCACCCTACCATCCACAGACAGATGGGTTGGTGGAGAGGTTCAACCAAACTCTGAAGAGGATGCTGCAGAAGTTTGTGTCAGACACTGGGAAAGACTGGGACCAGTGGCTACCCTTCCTGCTGTTTGCGTACAGAGAAGTTCCCCAGGCTTCCACTGGTTTCTTACCATTCGAGCTACTCTATGGTTGGGATGTGCAGGGGCCGTTGGATCTCCTCCGGAAGGGTCGGGAGTCTCCTGCTTCTGCTCCAAATGATAAAGGAGTGGTGCAATTTGTGCTGGAAATGAGAGATCGGTTGGGGAGATACCATGAAGAGGCCGAGGTCAACCTGCGAGACGCTCAACGAAGCCAGAAGACCTGGTATGACCAATAGGCCCGGCAACGTGAATTTCAATCTGGTCAAAAGGTGTTGTTACTTCTCCCCTCAGCCAACAGTAAACTTCTGGCGAAATGGCAAGGGCCATACAAGGTTCTTCGCAGAATGGGGCCAGTGACCTATGAGATTCATCTTCCTGAAAAGAGGAAACCGAAGCAGACTTACCATGTGAATCTCCTGAAAGAATGGGAAGAGCGTGCCCACCAGGCCCCTGCGAAAGCTCTGATGGCAAGAGAAGTGCCAAGAGAAGGGAAGACAGAACCCGAGCAGGGAGCCGATCCAATGTCTCCGGTGCTGACTCATCTTACCCCACAGCAGGCTGCTGAGCTACTCCAAATCCTTCGGTAGACTCCATCTCTGTGTTCAGTTAACCCCGGCAGGACCACCCTTGTCGAACATGTGATATGCCTAAAGGATGGACATCCCAACGTCCATACCGGGTTCCACAACACTTAGTGGATAAATTGCGACAGGAGAAGATGCTGGTCTTGGGGTGATAGAGCCGTCCTGCTCAGAGTGGTGTAGCCCGGTGGTCATCATCTTCAAGAAAGATGGCTCCCTACGCATCTGCATTGATTTCCGGAAGCTTAATTCCATTTCAGAGTTTGATGCCTACCCCATGCCTCGAATCGAGGGTTTGCTGGAGAAGATTGGAGCGGCCAGGTACATCACCACCCTGGATCTGTGCAAAGGTTACTGGCAAGTGCCACTGGAGGAGTCTTCTCGACCGTACAACGCCTTCAGGACACCTGCCGGCCTGTTCCAGTTCACGGTGATGCCATTTGGGCTACATGGGGCTCCGGCCACCTTCCAAAGGCTGATGGACAAATTACTACAGGGGTGTGACCCCTATAGTGCCGCCTACCTGGATGATGTAGTGATCTTCAGCAACACCTGGGAAGAGCATCAGCAGCACCTGTCCGAAGTCCTGGGAAGAATCCATAAGGCAGGGTTGACCCTCAACCCCTCTAAATGTGAGTGGGCACGGCAGGAGACCCGCTACCTTGGCTACCAAGTGGGCAGAGGTGTGGTGCGCCCGCAGATGGATAAAGTGGATTTTATCCAGAACTGCCCTCGGCCTCGCACCAGCCCCTTCCTGGGGCTGGTTGGCTGGTACCAAAGATTTGTGCCCCAGTTTGCAACTATTGCGGCCCCTCTTACTGCTATGACCAGCAAGGACCAACGGAATCCTGTCACATGGACAGCGGAATGTGAACAAGCTTTCAAAAGGCTGAAAACCTGCCTGTGTACGACCCCAGTTCTCAGGAGCCCAGACTTCAGGAAGAAATTTCTGGTCCAGGTGGATGCCTCCAAAAGCGGCCTGGGAGCAGTGCTGGCCCAAGGGGACCCTGGAGAAGAGCTTCCGGTCCTATACCTAAGCCAAAAGCTGCTGCCACGAGAGACCAACTACTCAACTGTGGAGAAGGAGGCCTTGGCCATTAAGTGGGCACTGGAGAAACTCAGGAATTATTTACTTGGAAGGGAGTTTGAGTTGGAAACTGATCACCGAGCGCTCACCTGGATCCATTCCATGAAGGACCATAACAGCCGACTGACACGCTGGTACCTTTCACTGCAGCCGTTCAGATTCACCATCCGTCAAAGACCAGGCAAGCTCACTGTAGTGGCAGATTATCTCTCCAGGTTGCCGCACAACGCCAACCTTCAGGTGGAAGGGGATGATGTAACGGAGTTACACCGTCCCGGGCCACAGACAGCTGATCTGGGCGCATACACGCACCACCACCATTAGTTTCTACAATTACGGTGGCTGCGTGTCTTTTCGTCGACCGGGCAGATAAACAAAAAGGGGTGAGAGGTATATTTTGAGCGGCGCAGAGGGTGGCCAACATATTTTTCCCACTTACCTTTAATAAAGTCGGTCGCGTAGACTCGCTGTGATTGCCGATTGTACGAGTGGTTATGCAAGCCGATGGTATGGTGTTCCGGGGTTCAAATAGTGGGTTCGGGCGCGCTTGAAAGGTCACGTGAACTGCATTATTTTTGTTTGTTTTTTTGGTTATTGTGAAACACTGTAGGCTGCCTGGAATTGGCCATAAATGTCTGTATTTACTTATATATGTATTGTAGGAATACAGCTGGAAATAAGCTGAGGAGAAGAAATAATAAAGAGATGACGATTATGCCTAGTGGGAGGGGCCATGGGGTATAAAAGAAGGCTGTCAGGGCCTACCTGGGTTTTTTCGGTGAGATGTTACAGAGAGGGTAACATGCAGACTGTGTTTTTTATATAGATGTTTGTTTTGTGTTGACTTAAGTCAGTTTTCTATTTTTTTTGTAAAAAATCTTTTGTGCACCTGGGAGGCCGGCAGAATAAACTATCCACACTGAATGCTTCCTGACTACGCCTGCATTTGTTCGGGAGAAGTTTCGGAGAGGACCCCGCAACAAGTTTACATACTCTCACACGCACTAAGCAGTTGACATACTCGGACACGCACTGAACAGTTGTCATACTCTCACATGCACTGAGCAGTTGACATACTCTCACATGTACTGAGCAGTTGACATACTCTCACACGCACTGAGCAGTTGACATACTCTCACATGCACTGAGCAGTTGACATACTCTCACATGCACTGAGCAGTTGACATACTCGGACACGCACTGAACAGTTGTCATACTCTGACACGCATTAAGCAGTTGTCATACTCTCACATGCACTGAACAGTTGACATACTCTCACATGCACTGAACAGTTGACATACTCTGACACGCATTGAGCAGTTGTCATACTCTCACATGCACTGAGCAGTTGACATACTCTCACATGCACTGAGCAGTTGACATACTCGGACACGCACTGAACAGTTGTCATACTCTGACACGCATTAAGCAGTTGTCATACTCTCACATGCACTGAGCAGTTGACATACTCTCACATGCACTGAGCAGTTGACATACTCTGACACGCATTAAGCAATTGTCATACTCTCACACGCACTGAGCAGTTGACATACTCTGACACGCATTAAGCAGTTGTCATACTCTCACATGCACTGAGCAGTTGACATACTCTCACATGCACTGAGCAGTTGACATACTCTGACACGCATTAAGCAATTGTCATACTCTCACATGCACTGAGCAGTTGACATACTCTGACACGCATTAAGCAATTGTCATACTCTCACACGCACTGAGCAGTTGTCATACTCTCACACGCACTGAGCAATTGTCATACTCTCACACGCACTGAGCAGTTGTCATACTCTCACACGCACTGAGCAGTTGTCATACTCTGACACGCATTGAGCAGTTGTCATACTCTGACACGCACTGAGCAGTTGTCATACTCTGACACGCACTGAGCAGTTGACATACTCTGACACGCATTGAGCAGTTGTCATACTCTGACACGCGCTGAGCAGTTGACATACTCTCACACGCACTGAGCAGTTGACATACTCTGACACGCACTGAGCAGTTGTCATACTCTCAAACGCACTGAGCAGTTGTCATACTCTCAAATGCACTGAGCAGTTGTCATACTCTCAAACGCACTGAGCAGTTGTCATACTCTGACACGCACTGAGCAGTTGTCATACTCTCACACGCACTGAGCAGTTGACAAACTCTGATACGCATTAAGCAGTTGTCATACTCTCACATGCATTGAGCAGTTGACATACTCTCACACGCGCTGAGCAGTTGACATACTCTGACACGCATTGAGCAGTTGACATACTCTGACACGCATTAAGCAGTTGTCATACTCTCACATGCATTGAGCAGTTGACATAGTCTCAAACGCACTGAGCAGTTGACATACTCTCACACGCGCTGAGCAGTTGACATACTCTGACACGCACTAAGCAGTTGTCCCCCAAAGAAACCAAATTCCTAGAAATCCAATAACGGAAATGTTTGCACACAGTTGTCATTATGTGCAGAGGTCCACCCTACCAGCCAACCTCAGATCTCCACGCATACACAAACTAAGGCACATAAGTCTGCACACATCCAGACATTAACAGATACACACACATGGCCACCCTTTATATCGGTGGACCTCCACCAGGCCTCACTGCACTCCTCTTCTCAGAGAAACACTCAACAGAAGAGTTGAGAAACACAAAACTTGTGAGATCTGAATGTCCTGGTGAGTCTCCACCTGTTACAGGTGGGTGCTGCCTGGACTGTCTCAAGACAGACCAGACCAGGTGCACCACAAACACTTCAAACCTCATTTCAGGACAAAAACTAAAAGAACAACATAAACAAGGAGAAAACTTGCATTAGAAACATGCAGGGTTAGAGGAGACGGCAGCCATGTAGAGGTGAGCCTGTGTGAGTCCTTTTTCTTTTAGTGAACAACAGAAAAAAAGAAAAAAGAAAGAAAACTTACCTTAAAAATCTGTAGGGTTGTTTTCTCTGAGACATGTTGGAATCTGTAAACAGTTACTCCGAAAAGGATCCAGATGTTTCAAAATACTTCTCTGGCGAACGTTTCAATTCTGCGAACATAAATGCTGTGATTAATGGACTAAAAGTCATCGCTTCTCACCCCTATTTATGGATTCAAGGATCAAAGGATCAAATTGGTGGTAAGATTCTAAATATATGTGATGTCATAATCCTGTTAGTTTGGAATACACAAAACAATAAGCACAGTTGTACAGACACATACACAAACTCCCAAAAACTAGCCAGCCCTCATGAGGAGGTTGAGACGCCATCCAGGTGCGGGAAAGAAAGCAGGAAAAACCGGGAGCGGGCCGCCTCACCGCTCTTTACATTAATGGACCGCCCCAAAGAAATCCAAACACGGAAATGCTTGCACACACATGTGATTATGCGCAGAGGTCCATCCTACCAGCCAACCTCAGATCTCCATGCAGGCACATATGAATGCACATACATTTACACACATCCAGAGATAAACTCCCCCAAAGAAATCCGAACATGGAAACTTTTGCGCACACTGCACACACATTCAGAGTTCATAATGTACTGGTGAGTCTCCACCTGTTACAGGTGGATGCAACCTGGACTGTCTCAAGACAGACGAGACCAGATCCACCAAAGAAACTGCAGATGTGAGGACATGCGTCTTTTTGAAATATATAAAACAATAAACACGGTCGTGCAGACACATACACTCACACAGGCTGCGAAAGCCTAGCCAGCCCTCGTGATGGGGTGGACCTCCTCCAGGCCTCACTGCCTTCCCCTCCTGAGAGAAACCCTTTATAGAAGAGTTGAGAAAGACACAATTTGTGAGGTCTGAATGTTCTGGTGAGTCTCCACCTGTTGCAGGTGAGTGCAGCCTGGACTGTCTCGAGACAGACCAGATCAGCTGCACCACAGACACTTCATACCTCATCTCAGGAGAAAAACTGAAAGAACAACATAAAAAAGGAGAAAACCGACCTCAGAAACATGGCCAACATCTGTTTGATTAGACTAACAAATAATGGTTGACCATTTTCAGGTGCTCGCCTAACCTTCAGTAGTTGTTCGAGGTCATTGAAACGCTTAGGTTTTATATATCCATGTTCCTTGGATTGATAATCTGTCTCGTATTGAAATTGTTCTTTGGTCAGTTTTACCTGTTGCAGAATTTCAGGGTCGCTCTTGTTGACTTTAATAGCCACGATCTGTCTGTTTGCTCTGTGAATTGGTTAGAAACAAAACTGAACTTGTTTTGGTTTCTTTTGTAAAATGCTCTGAAAACATCTGGAAAGGGTTTGGGTTGGTGTCAGGTCAACGTCCGTTATGCCATAAAGTATAATGGGTGAGTGCTCGTATTATGGGTTTTGGGATCAAAGCAAAGCTACCACGTCATGAAGGATCGAAGCAAAGCTACCGCGTCACAAGGGATCAAAGTGATTCTAATGTATGCGCAGGCGCACACACACATGTTTGTTTGTGTAATATTGTTCACACTAAATTTGACCGTAGGCAATTTAATATGAGTCAATCAAAGAAAATGTTAGTTTTGGAGAATTTTGAAATTACGAAAATGACAATTACGAGAATTTTTGTTCGTGTATTTTTTTTCTTTTGCATAACATGTCGAGCTTTTCTGTATATAGCCATGTCGTAGATTCCGAAGCAAACAAGAAATTGATGAAAATGTTCTATTTTATTTTAACAATCATCAACTGCATATGCAGGTTTCGTACGGGTGCTTGAAATCCTTGAAAAATCTTGGATATATTGTAGTGCTTCTATTTCGGATTTGGTGCTTAAAACGTCTTGAAACTGTATTTCATTCACCACAAATAACTATCTGACTGAATAGTTTTCTTATCAGATAGAGAAATAAAATGGCAAAGTCTAAAAGCAACATTTCTCTGCCTGGGCTGCCTTGTACCTCTGCACGTCAGTCTGTTTCAATGTGTGACCCCCCCTCCCCGAACAGTCGGGGGTGAGCGCACTAACGTGCCTGGAGGCCGTTTTAATGAGTGTTTGCTGGAAAACGAAAAATACAAGAAGGAGTCTGCAAGAAGGATTTGTACGTTTTCACTGTGGAGGAGTTTGCGTAAGTCCTAGTAAATCATTTTCTTCAGTGTGGACGTTACACATGCTAATTTTTAAAATCGTTTTTATTATTTTGCTAGCTAGCAAACTCGCGGGATAAATGATTGAAATGCACTCAGTGTGATGCAATACGGTGCCGCTATTCTAACAGTTAGTTATTGCAGGGTAATTTCTGGAATATGCTGTGAATTTAACCAAGATTACACAGCAGTAGCAGTAATGCGAGTTACTTCCCCAAAGTGAAAGCTTTAAACGTTAGCCCGATGCTTAACTAGCCAACTCAAGCTTTCTGATTGAAGGCTAAAAGCAGCGTTGTCACCAAGTAAACAGAATATTGATTCTATTTTGGTGTATTGCTGCAGTTTTTTCAAGTATTAACTTGGTGCTTTTGGCAACCTTAGGGGGAAATAATGGTAATATGACTGATCCATATGGACACAAAGAATATAGACTTTTTTGTGCTACCGAAGTTCCGTGGCTTTCATTCAAAATCTGTTTATCGTTAAACAACTTGAAGATTATAATGGCTTCAAACTCACATTGAGGCCTGTGGGGCACTATCAGCCACTGAAACAGTAGACAAATGAATATTTCATACCTTAAGGCTGCCTGTTTATTTAAGGAAGATGAACAATACATTATAATTGTATATAATAATATCACAGATGATAGATTAAATAGGTTTTTGATAGATGCTTGTGCATTGTTAAAGTCTTATATGTTGAATTGATCTGAGTATGTCATCAGTTCAAAGCCTCTCCCAGTCAGTGCTGTTCTCTATGCCTGTCTTACTCTACATGATCTTTTTTAACATCAGCATGCTAAAGGACTTGTTTGGAAGAGACTGCTATTTTATACGCTAAAATATGTTTTTCTTCTGGTTGGTGAAAACACTTTATTATCCTCTAATAGATTTTTTAAATGCTTGGTGATGGTAGTACCCAAAACTAGCTGCATCAGGTACTTCCCTGTGTATTTGGAGAGGATCAGAAGTCCCAGGAATACAAAAGCAACTAATTATTTATCTGCACAGCCGTACAAGTGGCTGACTGCTAGTTTGGTCCTCTGAGGCCGTGTCCTAGTCAGTGTGTCTCGCTAGATTTCTCTCTCTTCTGTTAATTGAGCATTTTTGTTTGTTTTGTGCAGTTCTGGTTAATAAGTGAAATTAATAAAAGCCGCAGAAATATTTTCATTGCATTTCTGTTTGTTCTGTACTTGCTAACTGTCAGTTCAGAAGAAAATGTAGCTGCTGTTTGCCAACAAACTCAGTTCCTTTGCCCGATAATTTCCTTCCAAAAAATGCCTACATATATATTTATAAGCTGAGTTATTATATAGCTGAATAATTATATCTTTCAATTAATAACTAATAATGTTTTATTTTAAATTTGTGTCTTTTAGCTTCTTCTGCTTATTATTGTTATCCATCCATTTTCTTCTGCTTATCAAGGACTGGTTTACCCGGGCAGCAGCCTAAGCAGAGAAGCCCACATCTCCCTCTCCCCAGCCACCTCCTCCACTTCTTCTGGGATAACACCAAGACATCCTCAGGCCAGCTGAGAGATATAGCCTCTCCAGAGAGTCCTAGGTCTGCCCTGGGCCTCTTTCTCCTTTTCTCATCAGCCTCTCTTCAACGTGTAGGAATAGCAGCTCTACTCTGAGCCCCTTTTGAGTAACTGAACTCCTCAGCCTGTCTTTAAGGGAGAGGCAACACCCTTAGAGAAAGCTCGTGTTTTTCATCTGTCAGTCCTCTGCTCACCTGTCCCCAAACTCGTAAACAAGAGAAGATTAAAGTCCTCCGCTTGATGCTGCAAGTCATTGTTTTTTATTGTCTTTTTCTTAATATATTCAGATCATTCTAAAAATATCTGTACAACAGTTTGTTTATGCAGTCAGCATTTGTATATATACAGCAGTATTCTCAAACAAGCAACAGTGAACGCACCTGTGTGAGGCAAATTCCACAATCACAGTTCAATCAGTCCCCCCACCCTGACACTTTTTTCCACTTTAAGTGAGGAAATGGAATTAAATCTGACACATCTTTATCTTTTTTGGACATATCAACATATCTTTTTAAGGTTAAGAGAATATGGTCATCAGATTGGAGAAGCTGAACAATCAGAGCTTTGATAATGATATTTAAGGATATTTAAGGTGTGTTGACTGGTTCATAACGTCAGCTCATGTGAGAAAACATCCCATGCTAAAAGTTGCCGCTAGCTGCTGGTTGATGGTGAATTTATTGTGTGTTTCCACCGTCTGTACAGATGAAGAGTAGCAGAGCTGGAGATGAGGCAGGAGGAAAAGTTGACTCAATTCAATTTCAGTTTATTTATATAGCGTTAATCACAACAACAGTCACCTCAAGACACTTTATACTGCAAGGTGGAGGCCCTATTGTAATACAGAGGAAACTAAATGATCAAAACAAGCCCTTTGAGCGAGCACTTGGTGACTGTGGGAAGGAAAAACACCATTTTAACTGGAAGAAACTTCCAGTAGAAGCAGGTATAGGGAGGGGCAGCCTCTGAGGACTGGTTGGGGTTGAGGGGAGGGAGAAAGGACAAAGGACACGCTGTGGAAGAGAGCCACTCTATGAGCTGTTCATTCAGTTTGTGGTTTAGCTCGACTCCATGACGTTTCTGAACTAATGCTTTGCTCAGTTAATGTTGCAATGAATTATGGGTGGATTTTACTGATATTCTATCTTTATGTTGTCACCAAACACATCTACAGATTTAGGATTAGCTACAGGCTCCTCTACCCCTGCTAGCCCTTCTGTCCTGCCCAGGATGGCGCCCCTGGTGCCCCCTCATAAGGTCCAGCAGTCCTACTGTCCATCCAACAGCTCCTTCTCCCCTCTTACAGCCCCTATGGGAGCTCCATCTGTGGTGGCTACAGGCCTTACAGCTACAGCTACGGTGGCGGCTACAGCCTGGGAGGATACAGACACACACCTCACCTTGAGGACGTCCCCCCAGCAGGTTTGTGCAGCAGGCTGAAGAGATGGAACAGCAAGCACTCACATATTCATATGAGTACATTTAGTTGTTTTGAGAGGTGTACTCAACACAGGACAGTGGCTGCAGGTGCTAATTGTTTTGAGTTCAAAGTAATTAAGGCTGCTGTTGCAAAGTTTGATAATAGAATCTGAAGCTGGTAATGTTCAGGGCTGCAGTACACGTGTAAAGATGAGTCTGCTTGTATGACATCATATGTGCCTTTGTGTAACTCAGTGGCAAATAAATTGGGTACCATAGCTCCATATGCCATTAGTTACTTTACAAGTGTAAGGAAAAGCAGAAGGACTTGTTTTTGGTTCAGACCAGTTAAAATGATGAATGTCTTTCATTCAGTTTCCTTGCTTGGTTTAGACACTAACTGGGCGAGCGAGGAGGACGACCACGTGGTGGCCAGAGGAGAATATGACTTTACAGCTGCTTCTCAGGAGGAGCTTTCTATGCAAGCTGGAGAGATGCTCAACCTCGCTCCTAAAGGTGATGAGCTTTTTACTGGCTGCGGGACATTTGATTCTGAGTGCTTTGACCCAAAACCTTCTGTTTTTGTTTTCCTTATCTTAGAAATAACAGATGAGGGCTCTTCTTTTGTTTGAGCGTGCCCCATGTTTACAACTATCTCCCTCGTGTTTAGAGCTACAGCCCCGTGTGCGTGGCTGGTTCCTGGCCAGCGTGGACGGTGAGACCACCGGCTCGTCCCAGCAAACTACGTTAAGATCCTCAGCAAGAGAAGAGACCGCCGGGCCACAGATGTGGAGAGGCTCGCTCAGGCCCAGCAGGCGAACACGCAGGCACCCCAAACAACCTCAGCTGCACAAATCTGTGTCTCTCCTGCAGCCCATAAACGTACAGCATCTACCCGCATCATGTACAGTACATGAATGACCCGTCTCGTCAGATTCATTAGGCTCAGCTGTGTCCCCCTCCTGAGTTTCCTCGTTTCCCTCTGTGTGTATTTATAGTAGTGATGGCCAAACAAAGCTTTCTGAAGCTTGTGTTTAAAAACGATTCATTACTGGAAGCTTTTTAACACAGTCCTCTGTGGTGACATCTGCTGGTCAAAAATATGAAGAGCAGCTTGAATCTACAAAAAAACTGAACTGCTTCATTATGATTGCCCACTCTGCAGAGTGGAATTCACAATTCACAATTGGACGTCACTGATCACGTGACTGTGGCCAAACGAATCGAGCATCGACAGAGTGCTTCTGAAGCGGTGTGTTGGTTTTTTTGACACACGCGCCGGAGCGTCAGCTTCAAGCGGGCCATCACTAATTTATAGCATTCGTCCTCTTGTGTGCGTTACTGGTCCGTCTGTGTTCCTCCATGCTGTTTTTCCTGCTTGTCATCGTGTTTTAACTCCATTCCCTCGTGTCCAGGTTTCTTATTTGGTTCTCAGCTTTCCCAGTTTAGGTTTTCCTAGTTTTGTTTCTCGCCTCCCTCGCCTTTGTTTGTATGTCACTCTCCATAAATAAAGCTCACTCACATCAGCAGTGCCTGCATCTTGGGTCCTCCATTCATATCTCAACACGCAAACCCTGACATTTATTGTGTAGTTACATACTGCTAGGAAGTGCTGACAAAATATGAAATTATGATGCTATTTATGTAGAGGCACAGTACCAACACAGAACAGCGGGGACACAGAACCAAAACCTAAGAACTAACAAAGACACATCAAGAAATCAAAGATTAATAAAACAAAACAGAAAACACTGAGCCAGCGACCCAGGACCGTGACATTCAGTTTCTCAAGGAGGAATCAAAGCAAACATTTGTTTCTTTTTATGAATAAGAGATTTCCTTTATGGGTTACGTGATGGTGTAAGTTCCAGCACAGCTCATTTAGTGTGCAGAAGTGCTCCGAGGCCCCTATGAAACACATGATTGAAAGAATCTAATAAATTAGAGGGGTGCAGTAGCTGTAGTATGACTTTTTGTTCTCCTGCTGCATGACGACTTTACTTTTTTCTTTTTTTGGTGGGAGGAAGTTGACATCTCAGTCCATTGTGACGTGCAGATCTTTGACTGGCTTATGAACTCCGTCAGGAGGAACTCAGCAGGAGAGGGAAACAAGGACCAACAAACCCGGCTTGGTAAAAAGGAACAAGAACAGAAAAAGTCAACATCATTACACATCCCTGAGCTGTCATTTACACCACCTGTGGCGCTTGATTTATTGGTCACTAAACGTGGTGTGTGTTTGGTGCGTCACTGGCTGCGTGTTCTGTGTTATTTGTCGGTCGTGTGGTTTGGGCGTTGATATTTGACATCACAGCAGAGAGACTGGATGTGATGTCAGACCCCTCTAAATCGTGTAATTTACAGATATTTAATTCCAATGATTTGACTGCATCATTGTGTCTTTGAGTTATGACCCAAACTCTCTTTCAACTTTGTGAATAAATTCACGTCCCCCTGTGACCTCATAATTACACCACAGTTCAGATGGCATGAATGAGTCATGAGGTCACACCAACAGTGACAACATCAGCAGTGACATCACTAAAGTTGCCAGGTGAGTCCATAAATAGAACCCGTGACGTGGAGCAGGTACCGCCGTTTTGGACGATGCCACGACGCAGCTATAGACGCAAACGTGCGAGGTCTTCTCGCCCCGTTCGCAGACGCAGGAGAGCCCACAAGGCCTCGGGTGTCCGCAGACGTGGGAGAAGATACCGTCGCAGACATTAGACAATCCCAATAAACATGTAGGATGAACATCAAAATGTGGTCCAATCAATTTTTTTTTAGATAATATATGTTGTTGTTGTTTTGTGTGTGTTTGTTATCAATGTTGTAAAAAAAGTTAAGCTTAGTAAGCCATCAAGCACTGATTACTCGTAGAAGAGCACCAATAGGAGACAGAACTAATTAGAAGGTGTTATTATTCAGTCTGTACATCGAATAGAAGGCACTAACCACAAGGTGATCTTCAATGCATCTCTGTGTGAATGTGAACGGGGCGAGAAGACCCCCACTGACTGCATGTCGTTAGACTGTGTGAGGAAGCTGGAGAGAACATGCAGACTCCACACAAAGACCCCGGCCTGATGGGGTTAGGGTCCTGAGTTTGATACCCCAAACTGAACGCAGGACAGAGGAAGGGATGGGTGATGTTCATGTGTGCCCAGGTGTATGATGTGGCTCTTTGCGGTGACACAGTAAAAAATGTGGCTGTTTGTCTGTGACTGGTTGGCTGCCCCAGCCCTGGCCCTTCATGTATTTCAGTAATGTCTTTTTCTCCCGTCTCCTCCTCTCGTTTACATGTTTTGCCCTTGTGACCCATTCCTTCTGTCACGTGTGTTTTCCCCCCAGCCATCATGTTCTGTTTGTGCTTAGTTATGTCCATGTCTCATCTCTAGTCCTCTTTTCCCTCTGTATGTATTTACAGTGTACGTGTTCCTCGTCGGTTCGTCATGCTAAGTCTGCGTGTCTTATTCCGTCATGTGTCATGTATCACTCCAAATCTCACTGACTTTAACTGATAATAACTGTTTGCTGAGTGTTATGTCTAAAAGGTATTGCACAATCGCCTCTAGTAGAGGATCAGGTTTGTTTTCCACTGATAATGGATTTTAACATGACTGACCAATGATTGTGGAGCACGTCCATGTAGGATCTTATAAATACAACGAGCAAACTTAAATGTTTTAAAATGTTCAAAACTTAATATATTATATTTCTGACGCATGACGGAAGGAAAAAGTTTCATATTTTAAAAAAATCCAATTTCATATGATCAAATTTATGTCAAAAAGTTCATATTTATTCCTCCTATGTCATGTGTGAGTACTGTACTGTAAATGTCATATATATCAGATGATACTGATAACCTAATGCTAATAACTATGCAGAGGTCTCTAGGCCTCGACTTTTATGGAGCATGTGAAGTTTGGGGCAGAGTGGACAAAGAAAAGTTTCTCAGCAGGTTCAACAGGTTGCTACAACACAGGCCGATGAAGTATTGCACTCACTCATCCAAACTGGCAAACATGTAACATACACCCTAAGACTGATCCTGCTTTTTACTCCTTTGCTATGATTTAATTTGATATTATGTAGCCATGGAGACAGTTTGCATAGATTAGAATGTTAGATTCCTGTGATGTCATCAATGCCCGATGTTTTGTTTTAATGTCTTGTGATAGTTCTAAGTGCAGACAAAGTCAGAGTTCAAGTGAGTTTAGTCCAATTTCTTTCCCTTTTTTTTATTCAAATCAGGCAACAAAGTATCTCTTTTACAGTGACATAGTTTTTTCTTTCCCTTTTTTCCCCTTCCCTTCCTTCCTCTCCCCCTCCTTTTTACATAAAATATAATTACCATTATATAAACGATCATATATCTATGTCTATACATACACATTTATATACCTAGATAAGTATATACAAAGGAGGGGGAAAGGAGAAAAAAAAACCCAGAACAAACAACCCCCCCCCCCCCCCCCCCCTCCCAAGAAAAAAAAAAAAAAAACAATACACCTGCCAATGTGTATAATCTTGGAGCAGATATGGGAGGAGGCCATCCATCCCATCTATAAAGGGTTGCCAAATTAGGTAAAACTGTTTGACATTATCTCTCAGTGAAAATTTAATTTTTTCCAACTGTAAATGATACATTGTGTGTCTTAACAAAGCAGAATGAGTTGGGGGTATAAGGCGTCTTGCAAGCAATGTTATAAAACTCAGAGCACGAATTTGTTTATTATTTAAGCGTTTAACTGTAGCTACACCAAATAGTGCCATTACTGGGTCTGGGGGGTGGGGGGGGGGGGGGGGGCTGTTCTTTAAAAATATCAGACCAAGTTTTAAATATTTTAGACCAGTAAGTAGTGATATTAGGACATGTCCAAAACATATGTGACAATGAGGCAGAATTCTGGCCACATTGATCACATCTTGAGTCCGCACCTGGAAGCATCCTTGAAACCTTCAATTTAGACAGATGGAGCTTATGCAGGACCTTAAATTGTAGTAGTTGGAAAACGCAGAGAAGACAATTTCCCAGTATGGCTTCTTATGTGTGCACTTTACAATTCTTCTAGTTCCTCCTGTTCTCTTTTTCTAAAACACATTTTCTCTGTAATGCAGGTGGTGATTAAGCATGTTGCTCAGTTTTTAGTCAGCTACCTACCAGTGGTAAGAAATGTTTGTCTTTTTCTGTTGTTTTCCCCCAACGTGTTCCTCAAACAGCCTAATGTTTGAACACTGACCTTGATGTTCTGCTTCTTAATGGTAGAATGACCGAGATTCCCAAGGAGGTGGCAATGCTAATAAAAGTGGGGGCAGGACCAGAGGCTACGAGCAGCAATGTGACGCCCGCATAAAACGACTGGTATGACTTGGAAGACGAAGTCATTATGGTCTTTGAAAGGCCAAAAAAACATAGACTTGGAAGCCTACCTGGCAAACAGAAGAACCTTTGTGCACGAGAGGGAGGTTAAGGTCAGCGAGTGGCAAGATAACATGCAGCTCTTTAGACTTATAGTGCGGCTCCACGTGGTTTGGGAAAAGTATTTAGCTGAAGTGTATTTTATTTATATTAGTTCTTTTTTAACTTGTAGTTCTAAATTAGAAGATTATTGTGATATTGAAATATAAAAATAAAAGTATGGTAAGTATGACTGCACAGGGGCTTTGTGGCCTGGCTGCAGAAGTCACTGGATAGAAAGCTGCTGACGTTTCACTGCATCCTGCACCAAGAGGCATTGTGTGCGCAAACCTTTCCTGTAGAATGCACAGAGGTCATAAATGTTGTCATTCAGATCATCAATAAAATAATGGCAAAAGGTTTAAATGCTCTCCACCTCATTACTGGATGAGGTGGAGAGCATTTACCCTGATCTCCTGCTGTATGACAGAGTCCTGCTGTCCAGAGGAGAGGTGCTGAAACGCTTTGCTCCATGTAAGATAAGATAACTCTTTATTGTCATTGCACAGTCATACATAGTACAGTAGTACAATGAAATTGGAAAATGTCTGGGAGAGGTGAAAGTTTTCATGAGCAGCAAAGGGCTCGCCTTTTCTGCGCTGGAACAGCCAGAGTGGCTGAAAAAGCTGCACTTTGTGGACATTACAGCGAACCAGAAGAAGCTGAATACAAGTCTTCAGGGGAGAGGAGGCACAGCGTTACACATGCTGGAGGAGGTGTTAGCGTTTGAGTGCAAACTGACAGTTAATAAATTCAGAGCATTTGCAGTCTGCAATCGCCACAGTTATTTGGGAAATAATTCCACGAGTTCAGAGAGGAAAAACCCACATTATCCTTCCCCATCACTGCCCTGACCATCGATCCATCCCTGTTAAATGTGACTGGATTTTCAGGTGATACTGAGAACCTTGTTTGAAACATGGAATGCCATCCCGACACATAAACATGAAGAAATATGCATTTGGAGTCCTGACGATCTTCAGATCCACATACGTATGTGAGCAGCTGTTCTCCACCATGAACTGTGTTACAAACAAACACAGCTGACGCCTCACAGACGACAGCTTACAGTCCTGCGTAGATGAAAGTGACTTTGTAACTTGTAACTGTAAATTAAATGTGTAAGTGATATTTATATAGGTGTAAACTTATACACAGCTTTATGCCTTGTTGCTGTTTTAGAAAGAGTTAAAAAATGAATGTCCACTATTTAAACCTTTTGAATGCAGGATATTTTATTAAAGCAATTTAGCAGGAGGGGGAAAAGCCAGCTCACATACTATGATCACATAATGAAATCACTTAATACTCATCTAATTAACCCACTCTTAGCTAATGTTGATCTTTTGAGGAGAGAGATTGAGGAGAGAACGGGCACATCCATGCCTGAAGAGGCCCTTATCTCTGTTTTGCATCCCTGCAACTTCAACACTCCAGGGATTCAGTTGAAATCCAAATCCTCTCAAAGTTATATTTCAAAAAAGAGCAGAGAAAAAGCCAAAAAATACAAAACCCAAGTGTAAGTGTGCAGTTCAGACAGCAGCTGATCTCTGGGCTCTAGAGTCTGACCAATTTGGTCACATTTGCGGCCAAATTTCTCACTGGTGCGACTAATAAAATCCTAGATCGCACCAGCGACCAGCCGTTCAGTACATTAAAAAGAAGTCTCTGCGATCTGAAAGTCTCCGTATCACTCCCGTATCATCACTCCCCGCCTGGTGCTGACTACAGCAGAGTACCTGGCCTACCAGTGTGAGAAACATGTGCTGGTCATCCTCACTGACATGAGTTCCTACGCTGAAGCTCTGAGAGAGGCACGACTGCCTTTACTTTCTTTGGCTCATGTTTAGGTGTTGTTTGTCAAAATAACATCAGTGTAAAAGCCAAATCCCAATGAGTCACAACGTTGTAATATAATGGTATTCAGGGCTCTAGAGTGCGACCATCATTTTAGTCGCATATTTTTCAATGATGCGACTAAAAAAGATCTTTGGTCGCACCGGTGTGACCAGCTGTTCAAAAACGTAAACACAGAGCGGACGCATCACAATCAGCTTTCTCGACTTTCTCACACGGACACGCCGTCGCGGCTGAAAGCCGACAGCTCGCTGACTCTGATACGTCGGCGCGTCGGCGCTTTGTGTTTCCGTCTTTTTTGCGCTCGATTCTGAGCTGCAGGTTTTATCTCTCTCTAACCAAAATTCACTGAAGCAGCAGCAGAAGATCCAAACTACGCTCCACATTTGATCAATGTCGTCATTAATGCCCTCTGACTTTTGCTTCAGCACGATAAAATCACACTTCCTGCACAGCTCTCTCTCTCTGTACTTCAAGAACAGTTTCCCGTCTCAAATCTCTGTTTCCTGCATCATTCATTCGCTTATCACCCACCAGTCTACCGTTGTTTACAGCGCTGTCGGCCGCTCGGACAAGAAAGCCTAATTTCTGCTGTTCAATACTGAAGAAATGTAAACTTTTTAAAACGATGCAATAAAGTGTATCTGCTACAGAAAACAGGGCAGGAAAATCTCCTTCATGTTTTTCTGTTTTATCCTCAGTTACTTTGACACAAAGGCCTCTGCTGTGATGCTCACACCTCTGATGAAGTCTCACATGTGTCAGTGCTGATAAATCATCAGAATTATAATATTTCTGACTGTCTGAGGCAAAATCAAATTGAATGGAATCAGGACCTCGTGAATCGAATGGATTACAGAAATCAGTGATGATACCCAGCCGTAGTGAGCAGCCTAGGCCCGACAGAAGTGGATGTAGCTGTGGGTAAAAAGGTGGAAAGAACTACTGATAACTTTTAAAGTTAAGGCCTGATCCTTCTGAAATTCATAGCCAGCTCTGACACACAGCCATCAATCTCTGGGCGCTGAAAAAGCAGCAGTGTATCCAGAAAACATGGTGGAGGTTAATGAGATCCAGGTGTGAGTAGAATTTTATATAAAGCAGGTGAGATTTTGACTGAGAGGTTCTTATGTTTTGTGAAATAATTGTTGAAAGGCGACGCCAGAAAATAAAGAATACTTAAAAGAAACTTGAACAGTCTGCAGATGCTGTCTTCCTATCACCTTCCATGCTGCTTATGTCACGCTACTTCACAAAGTGTCCCTCTAACACTGCCTTTCAGTGGCAAACAGGTCAGAGGACACAGGATGACATCATACTGTATGCCTATATGACATCATACTGTATGCCTATATGACATCATACTGTATGCCCATATGACATCATACTGTATGCTTATATGACATCTGTCACAGCCCAGCGGCACGAGGTAAATGGGATGGACACAAGTGCAAGATCCAAACCGGAAGCAAGACAGTGAGTGATCAAGAAGGTTCATTTCTTCCCCCACAAATTAAACACACAAGCCAAATTTAAACGAAGCCATTACACTAGTGGGTGCGCTGTCAAAACTAAGGCAGCTAAATGAAAACTAGACAGCTCTAGAATACAGCGGGACAGCTGTGGCAGTGGGGAGGTGGAAGCTGGGCTGGGAAAAATACTGTGAAGAGACCAGGGCATTGGTTTCAGGTGAAGGGGACAGGTGGGGCCCAAAGGAGGAGGACCGCTGTTGGAAACCTACAGGTACGCACCCAGACCATGACAACATCAAGCTGGATACCATACATGACATGAAGCTGTATGCAGACATGACATCATACTTTAAGACTTATGACATCAAGCTGTCTCGATCCAGGACTTCAAGCTGAGGGCATACATGAGATCAGGCTGTATGACACAAATGACATTAATCTGTAAGACTTATAAGACATGAAGCTTGTCAGGGTTATATTGTTGATTGTCATATATGCTTAGAGTTTTATAGTCAATGTCATGTTGGTAGAGGGTTGATCCTTAGGAGTCTGCAAAGACTTTGTGTGCATTCCAGAGTGTTCTGGCATTCACACCCACATCCTGGGAGCATGGGAGAGGTCGTACCTGCTCTTATTGTTTTGTGGTAGGATGAACGTATCTATATCTGTTTTAGTCTAAGTGCCTTTTGTTTAGATGAACTGCTGGACTTCCAGACCAGCAGGTTTAGGGAAGTCTTCACACACATAAATAAATAAAATAAAAGAGCAGTGTTACGAGGGAGCGGATGAGAGAGTGACTGGGGTCAAGCGAAGGAACGGCGTTTGTCCAGTTCTCTCCCGTGCACAAGAAACATGAAGAACTTTGCCTACTCGTGTCTTGCTTTGCTGTGTAGTTAAATTGTCTTGAAAGTTCTAGTGAATAGGTTTGAGATACAAACGTATCAAGGTTGCATGTCATACATGACATCATACTTTATGCCTTTATATGACATCATACTGTATGCCTATATGACATCATACTGTAGCCTGGGAAATGGTTAGCCACACAGGACACAATTACTGGGTTCTTAATGTGCAGTTTTATTGTCAATGCCGACTGAATAAACAAAAAAAATGTCCTTTGACCTTTACTTTTGTCAAACAGCAGCCATATGGACTTGTACTGAACATCGACAGCACGAGAGGTAACGTGGCAAAGTAAAAGAATAACCGACTAAAAAAAGTTGCGCCAATACAATACGAGGAATAAAGGAAATGAAATACAAAACACAAAAATACGGCAGTGACCTCTGTCTGTGCAGAACAAAATACAAAGAGCTAAATCACACAAGGCTCCTTTAAAAACTGTGGAAGTGTTACACACATTTTTATAAACACTTACATTCCACAGAAATCTCAGCTCACTCGGATACTGGAGCACACAGACGATCTCGCAACTCATCCCTTGCATGGAGAAAATGGCCACTCCACGCTGCACATACAGGTCCTTTGCATCATACATTTCAGAAATACATCATCTTGTTAAAATACTGACGTTTTGCCACTGCACTACAATTATACCAATATGTTTCAATGAACTATGTGCGTATTTAACAATTCCTTACCAACAATTTAACTCCTTCACAACATTCCCGTTCCACATCCACAACAAAGAGAAAAGTCCCGAGATGCAGTTCTTGTTAAGTCTTTTCTTGGAAATCTGCAGTTAACCCTTAAGAACTGCACCCCCCCCCCCCCCCCCCCCAAGTGACCACAATATGCAACTACACAAACCTATAAAATTAACAGCTTCAAGTGCACGCAACATGCAGATAGCCAAAGAAATAGCACAAGCAATAACATGAAATTACCCAATAACATTCTTGTCTTACCTTACATGGAAACAAAGACACAACATTTTAAGACCCATTTTTGAACCTTAAATGGACATTTGGTTAACTGAAATGGAAAATATTATTATTAATTTACCACTCGGCTAAAATACTGTATGCCTATATGACATCATACTGGATGCCTATATGACATCATAGTGTATGCCTTATATGACATCATACTGTATGCCTATATGACATCCTACTGAATGCCTACATGACATCATACTCTTCTTTTAAGATTCAAGTTCTTGCATGAATTGGACCAATAATACAGACTTGTAATGAATGCTCTTCCTTACCAGTGAGTCCTGAAGTTCTTCAGTTCTTGCTTCAATCAGAGGCATCTTATTAACACATAAATCAACGATTCCCTGAACTATTTAAAATAAAGACTTCCCCAAATAGGAGCACTAAGGCAAAAGGAAAACCACAAGTCTTTCCATTTGAGGGGTTTCTATTTGAGATGTTCTGTAAGTGAACCGTGTTATCTAAAGTTTGCTTCAAAGTGTATAATTGTTGTAAACTCATATGCAAGGTCACTTTGAGTGGGTGCACTTAAGAATAAAACCACATCAGTGTCTCCATTCAAAGTGATCTTGATATGAAACATAGAACTCAATTTGATAGACATAACTTGAAGTGTCAGGTAGAATTTGTACCAGTTGTTGTGTACAACTGGTCCAAGCAGATGCACTTACTGAATTCAAGAGACAAGTTCTTGCATGAGTTGGACCAATAATACAGACTTGTAATGAATGCTCTTCCTTACCAGTGAGTCCCGAAGCTCTTTTGGAATATCCTGTGTTGTCTGTGTTTCCAAATCCATGAGAGATGCTTGAACACGAGTCTCCTTTTATATGAACTCAAGACTCCTCTTGTGGTCCCACCCACATTTAAGTCAATGACATTCAGTCATGAGACTAATGGTTGGCTAACGACTTTAGTAATGGCCCATTGTATTTTGGTTTCCTCTTTTGTCTCCAGTAGCTGTTGAAGGTTTCGTGCGATTTCAATCAGAGGCATCTTATTAACACATAAATTAATGATTCCCTGAACTATTCAAAATAAAGAATTCCCAAAATTGGAGCACTAAGTAAAGAGGAAAACCACAAGTGTTTCCATTTAAGGGGTCTCTACTTGAAATGTTCTGTAAGTGAACCATGTTATCTAAAGTTTGCTTCAAAGTGTCTAATTGTTGTAAACTCATATGCAAGGTCACTTTGTGTGGGTGCACTTAGGAATAAAACCACCATCAGTGTCTCCATTCAAAGTGATCTTGATATGAAACATAGAACTCAATTTGATAGGCCAAAGGAGCTTGCAAAGAAAAAGCGTCTGGACTTCTATAAGTTGCTTGAAGACGTTTCACCTCTCATCCGAGAAGCTTCTTCAGTTCTAAGGTCAAATGGTGGAGAGTCCCAGATATAAACCTAGTGGGAGTATCCCCCCACGGAGGGACAAAAGGACCCCCTGATGATCCTCTAATCGCCTGAGCCAAGGTGTGAAACTGGGTGTGGGTCCCAATCAGCCAGAGTTTCAGGTGAGCTCATTGTGAAACCTGGCCCCACCTTATCATGCAAATTCCTGAGGTCAGATGGCCCAGGACTTGAGTGGGCGTTAAGGCGTCTGTGAAGGGATGTCAAAACTGGATTATAGATGACAGAGAGTTAGTGTCATAAACCACCGCCTCTGTTCAAACATGGTCGCTCACAGTGGACATAGATGGCTTCTTTCACTTCTCTTTCAAACCATCTGTCCTCTCTGTCCAAAATGTGAACATTGGCATCCTCGAAAGAGTGTCCTTTATCCTTAAGATGCAGATGGACAGCTGAGTCTTGTCCTGTGGAGTGGCTCTTCTGTGTTGTGCCATGCGCTTGTGAAGTGGCTGTTTGTCTCTCCAATGTAGAGGTCTTGGCATTCCTCGCTGCACTGTACAGCGTACACCACATTGTTAAGTCTGTGTTTTGAGTTTTGTCTTTCGGGTGAACCAGTTTGTGTCTGAGCGTGTTGCTGGGTCTGAAGTACACCGGGATGTCATGCTTGGAGAAAACTCTCCTGAGTTTTTCTGATACACCGGCTACATAGGGGATGACAATGTTGTTGCGTCTGTCCTTCTTATCCTCCCTCGCTGGTGTCTGATCTTCTTTTCTGTGCCTCTTTGCTGACTTTAAGAACGCCCATTTAGGATAGCCGCACGTTTTGAGTGCTTCCTTTACACGTGTGTGTTCCTTCTTTTTCCCTTCAGGCTTAGAGGGAACATGTTCTGCCCGGTGGTGTAGGGTCCTAATTACTCCAAGTTTGTGTTCCAGAGGGTGATGGGAGTCAAACAGGAGGTACTGGTCCGTGTGTGGGCTTCCGGTAAACTTCGATGTTGAAGTTGCCATTCTCTTCAATGTGCACAGTGCAGTCCAGGAAAGGCAAACAGTTCTCCTTTGTGTCTTCCCTGGTGAACTTGATGCTTTTATCCACAGCATTAATGTGCGTAGTGAAGGATTCCACTTCTTGTGTCTTGATTTTGACCCAGGTGTCGTCTACATATCTGTACCAGTGGCTGGGTACTCTTCCTTTGAAAGAGCCAAGAGCCTTCCTTTCCACTTCCTCCATGTAAAGGTTGGCTACAATAGGTGACATGGGGGAGCCCATGGCACAGCCATGTTTTTTCTGTAAAAGCCTTCGTTGTTTTTGAAATATGTAGTGGTGAGGCAGAGGTCTAACAGTGTGCAAATCTGATCGGGTGTGAAGTTGGTCCTGTCTTCCAAGGAGCTGTCTTCTTGTAGTCGTTTTCTGACAGTCTCCACTACCTCCGTGGTGGGTATGCAAGTGAAGAGAGAGACTACATCAAAGGACACCATGGTTTCATCTGGATCCAGGGTAAGTTTCTGGACCTTGTCAGTGAAGTCGGTGGAGTTCTTGATGTGGTGTGGGGTGTTCCCCACGAGAGGAGCAAGGATGGTAGCAAGGTGTTTTGCAATGTTATAAGTGGCTGAGTTTATGCTACTGACTATGGGTCTGAGTGGGACAGCTTCCTTGTGGATTCAATTTGATAGCCCTAACATGGAGGGTCAGGTAGAAATTGTAGCAGTTGTTGTGTACAACTGGTCCAAGCAGATGCACTTACTGAATTCAAGAGACAAGTTCTTGCATGAGTTGGACCAATAATACAGACTTGTAATGAATGCTCTTCCTTACCAGTGAGTCCCGAAGCTCTTTTGGAATATCCTGTGTTGTCTGTGTTTCCAAATCCATGAGAGATGCTTGAACATGAGTCTCCTTTTATATGAACTCAAGACTCCTCTTGCAGTCCCACCCACATTTAAATCAATGACATTCAGCCATGAAACCAATGGTTGGCTAACGACTGTTGTAGCGGCCCATTGTATTTTGGTTTCCTCTTTTGTCTTCAGTAGCTGTTGAAGGATTTGTGCGATTTCAATCAGAGGCATCTTATTAACACATAAATCAACGATTTCCCGAACTATTCAAAATAAAGAATTCCCAAAATTGGACCACTAAGTAAAGCGGAAAACCACAAGTTTTTCCATTTGAGGGGTCTCTAATTGAAATGTTCTGTAAGTGAACCGTGTTATCTAAAGTTTGCTTCAAAGTGTCTAATTGTTGTAAACTCATATGCAAGGTCACTTTGAGTGGGTGCACTTAGGAATAAAACCACCATCAGTGTCTCCATTCAAAGTGATCTTGATATGAAACATAGAACTAAATTTGATAGACCTAGCATGGAGGGTCAGGTAGAATTTGTAGCAGTCGATGAGCGTGTCTATTTGAGATGTTCTTTAAGTGAAACATATAATCTAAAGTTTGCTTCAAAGTGTCTAATTGTTGAAAACTCATATGGAAGGTCACTTTGAGTGGGTGCACTTAGGAATACAACCACCATCAGTGTCTCCATTCAAAGTGATCTTGATATGAAACATAGAACTCAATTCGAAAGACCTAACATGGAGGGTCAGGTAGAATTTGTAGCAGTCAATGAGTGTGTCTATTTGAGATGTTCTTTAAGTGAAACATATAATGTAAAATTTGCTTCAAAGTGTCTACTTGTTGTAAACTTGTATGCAAGGTCACTTTGAGTGGGTGCACTTAGGAATACAACCACCATCAGTGTCTCCATTCAAAGTGATCTTGATATGAAACATAGAACTCAATTTTTTAGATGTAATCAGGTAGAATTTGTAGCAGTTGTTGTGTACAACTGGTCCAAGCAGATGCACTTACTTAATTCAAGAGACAAGTTCTTGCATGAGTTGAACCAATAATACAGACTTGTAATGAACGCTCTTCCTTACCAGTGAGTCCAGAAGATCTTTTGGAATATCCTGTGTTGTCTGTGTTTCCAAATCCATGAGGGTTACCTAGACATGAGTCTCCTTTTATATGAACTCAATATTCCTCTTGCAGTCCCACCCACATTTAAATTAGCGAGATTCAATCATGAAACTAATGGATGGCTAACGACTGTTGTAGCACCCCATTGTATTTTGTTGTCATCTTTTGTCTCCAGTCGCTGTTGAAGGTTTCGTGCGATTTTAATCAGAGGCATTTTATTAACACATAAATTAATGATTCCCTGAACTATTCAAAATAAAGACTTCCCCAAATAGGAGCACTAAGGCAAAATGAAAACCACAAGTGTTTCAATTTGAGGGGTCTCTACTTGAGATGTTCTGTAAGTGAACCATGTTAACTAAAGTTTGCTTCAAAGTGTCTAATTGATGTAAACTCACATTCAAGGTAACTTTGTATGGGTGCACTTAGGAATACAACCACCATCAGTGTCTCCATTCAAAGTGATCTTGATATGAAACATAGAACTCAATTCGAAAGACCTAACATGGAGGGTCAGGTAGAATTTGTAGCAGTCAATGAGTGTGTCTATTTGAGATGTTCTTTAAGTGAAACATATAATGTAAAATTTGCTTCAAAGTGTCTAATTGTGGTAAACTTGTATGCAAGGTCACTTTTAGTGGGAGCACTTAGGAATACAACCACCATCAGTGTCTCCATTCAAAGTAATCTTGATATGAAACATAGAACTCAATTTGATAGACATAACTTGAAGGATCAGGTAGAATTTGTAGCAGTTGTTGTGTACAACTGGTCCAAGCAGATGCACTTACTGAATTCAAGAGACAAGTTCTTGCATGAGTTGGACCAAAAGTACAGACTTATAATGAATGCTCTTCCTTACCAGTGAGTCCCGAAGCTCTTTTGGAATATCCTGTGTTGTCTGTGTTTCCAAATCCATGAGAGATGCTTGAACATGATTCTCCTTTTATATGAACTCAAGACTCCTCTTGCAGTCCCACCCACATTTAAGTCAATGACATTCAGTCATGAAACCAATGGTTGGCTAACGACTGTAGTAGCAGCCCATTGTATTTTGGTTTCCTCTTTTGTCTCCAGTAGCTGTTGAAGGATTTGTGCGATTTCAATCAGAGGCATCTTATTAACACATAAATCAACGATTCCCCGAACTATTCAAAATAGAGAATTCCCAAAATTGGAGCACTAAGTAAAGAGGAAAACCACAAGTTTTTCCATTTGAGAGGTCTCTACTTGAAATGTTCTGTAAGTGAACCATGTTAACTAACGTTTGCTTCAAAGTGTCTAATTGTTGTAAACTCATATGCAAGGTCACTTTGAGTGGGTGCACTTAGGAATACAACCACCATCAGTGTCTCCATTCAAAGTGATCTTGATATGAAACATAGAACTCAATTTGATAGACATAACTTGAAGGGTCAGGTAGAATTTGTAGCAGTTGTTGTGTACAACTGGTCCAAGCAGATGCACTTACTGAATTGAAGAGACAAGTTCTTGCATGAGTTGGACCAATAATACAGACTTGTAATGAATGCTCTTCCTTACCAGTGAGTCCCGAAGCTCTTTTGGAATATCCTGTGTTGTCTGTGTTTCCAAATCCATGAGAGATGCTTGAACCTGAGTCTCCTTTTATATGAACTCAAGACTCCTCTTTCAGTCCCACCCACATTTAAGTCAATGACATTCAGTCATGAAACCAATGGTTGGCTAACGACTGTAGTAGCGGCCCATTGTATTTTGGTTTCCTCTTTTGTCTCCAGTAGCTGTTGAAGGATTTGTGCGATTTCAATCAGAGGCATCTTATTAACACATAAATCAACGATTCCCCGAACTATTCAAAATAAAGAATTCCCAAAATTGGAGCACTAAGTAAAGAGGAAAACCACAAGTTTTTCCATTTGAAGGGTCTCTACTTGAAATGTTCTGTAAGTGAACCATGTTAACTAACGTTTGCTTCAAAGTGTCTAATTGATGTAAACTCATATGCAAGGTCACTTTGAGTGGGTGCACTTAGGAATAAAACCACATCAGTGTCTCCATTCAAAGTGATCTTGATATGAAACATAGAACTCAATTTGATAGACCTAACATGGAGGGTCAGGTAGAATTTGTAGCAGTTGTTGTGTACAACTGGTCCAAGCAGATGCACTTACTGAATTCAAGAGACAAGTTCTTGCATGAGTTGGACCAATAATACAGACTTGTAATGAACGCTCTTCCTTACCAGTGAGTCCGGAAGATCTTTTGGAATATCCTGTGTTGTCTGTGTTTCCAAATCCATGAGGGTTACCTAGACATGAGTCTCCTTTTATATGAACTCAATACTCTCCTTGCAGTCCCACCCACATTTAAATTATTGACATTCAGTCATGAAACTAATGGATGGCTAACGACTGTTGTAGCACCCCATTGTATTTTGTTGTCATCTTTTGTCTCCAGTCGCTGTTGAAGGTTTCGTGCGGTTTTAATCAGAGGCATCTTATTAACACATAAATTAATGATTCCCTGAACTATTCAAAATAAAGACTTCCCCAAATAGGAGCACTAAGGCAAAAGGAAAACCACAAGTGTTTCCATTTGAGGGGTCTCTACTTGAGATGTTCTGTAAGTGAACCATGTTAACTAAAGTTTGCTTCAAAGTGTCTAATTGCTGTAAACTCACATTCAAGGTCACTTTGAATGGGTGCACTTAGGAATACAACCACCATCAGTGTCTCCATTTAAACTGATCTTGATATGAAACATAGAACTCAATTCGAAAGACTTAACATGGAGGGTCAGGTAGAATTTGTAGCAGTCGATGAGTGTGTCTATTTGAGATGTTCTTTAAGTGAAACATATAATGTAAAATTTGCTTCAAAGTGTCTAATTGTTGTAAACTTGTATGCAAGGTCACTTTGAGTGGGTGCACTTAGGAATAAAACCACCATCAGTGTCTCTATTCAAAGTGATCTTGATATGAAACATAGAACTCAATTTGATAGACATAACTTGAAGGATCAGGTAGAATTTGTAGCAGTTGTTGTGTACAACTGGTCCAAGCAGATGCACTTACTGAATTCAAGAGACAAGTTCTTGCATGAGTTGGACCAATAATACAGACTTATAATGAATGCTCTTTTTTACCAGTGAGTCCCGAAGCTCTTTTGGAATATCCTGTGTTGTCTGTGTTTACAAATCCATGAGAGATGCTTGAACATGAGTCTCCTTTTATATGAACTCAAGACTCCTCTTGCAGTCCCACCCACATTTAAGTCAGTGACATTCAGTCATGAAACCAATGGTTGGCTAACGACTGTAGTAGCAGCCCATTGTATTTTGGTTTCCTCTTTTGTCTCCAGTAGCTGTTGAAGGATTTGTGCGATTTCAATCAGAGGCATCTTATTAACACATAAATCAACGATTCCCCGAACTATTCAAAATAGAGAATTCCCAAAATAGGAGCACTAAGGCAAAAGGAAAACCACAAGTGTTTCAATTTGAGGGGTCTCTATTTTAGATGTTCTGTAAGTGAACCGTGTTATCTAATGTTTGCTTCAAAGTGTCTAATTGTTGTAAACTCATATGCAAGGTCACTTTGAGTGGGTGCACTTAGAAATAAAAACACATCAGTGTCTCCATTCAAAGTGATCTTGATATGAAACATAGAACTCAATTTGATAGACCTAGCATGGAGGGTCAGGTAGAATTTGTAGCAGTCGATGAGCGTGTCTATTTGAGATGTTCTTTAAGTGAAACATATAATCTAAAGTTTGCTTCAAAGTGTCTAATTGTTGAAAACTCATATGGAAGGTCACTTTGAGTGGGTGCACTTAGGAATACAACCACCATCAGTGTCTCCATTCAAAGTGATCTTGATATGAAACATAGAACTCAATTTTTTAAATGTAATCAGGTAGAATTTGTAGCAGTTGTTGTGTACAACTGGTCCAAGCAGATGCACTTACTGAATTCAAGAGACAAGTTCTTGCATGAGTTGAACCAATAATACAGACTTGTAATGAATGCTCTTCCTTACCAGTGAGTCCGGAAGATCTTTTGGAATATCCTGTGTTGTCTGTGTTTCCAAATCCATGAGGGTTACCTAGACATGAGTCTCCTTTTATATGAACTCAATACACCTCTTGCAGTCCCACCCACATTTAAATTATTGACATTCAGTCATGAAACTAATGGATGGCTAACGACTGTTGTAGCACCCCATTGTATTTTGTTGTCATCTTTTGTCTCCAGTCGCTGTTGAAGGTTTCGTGCGGTTTTAATCAGAGGCATCTTATTAACACATAAATTAATGATTCCCTGAACTATTCAAAATAAAGACTTCCCCAAATAGGAGCACTAAGGCAAAAGGAAAACCACAAGTGTTTCCATTTGAGGGGTCTCTACTTGAGATGTTCTGTAAGTGAACCATGTTAACTAAAGTTTGCTTCAAAGTGTCTAATTGCTGTAAACTCACATTCAAGGTAACTTTGAATGGGTGCACTTAGGAATACAACCACCATCAGTGTCTCCATTCAAAGTGATCTTGATATGAAACATAGAACTCAATTTGATAGACATAACTTGAAGGGTCAGGTAGAATTTGTAGCAGTTGTTGTGTACAACTGGTCCAAGCAGATGCACTTACTGAATTCAAGAGTCAAGTTCTTGCATGAGTTGGACCAACAATACAGACTTGCAATGAACGCTCTTCCTTACCAGTGAGTCCCGAAGCTCTTTTGGAATATCCTGTGTTGTCTGTGTTTCCAAATCCATGAGAGATGCTTGAACATGAGTCTCCTTTTATATGAACTCAGGACTCCTCTTGCAGTCCCACCCACATTTAAGTCAATGACATTCAGTCATGAGACTAATGGTTGGCTAACGACTGTTGTAGCGGCCCATTGTATTTTGATTTGCTCTTTTGTCTCCAGTAGCTGTTGAAGGATTTGTGCGATTTCAATCAGAGGCATCTTATTAGCACATAAATCAACGATTCCCTGAACTATTCAAAATAAAGAATTCCCAAAATTGGAGCACTAAGGAAAAGAGGAAAACCACAAGTTTTTCCATTTGAGAGGTCTCTACTTGAAATGTTCTGTAAGTGAATTGTGTTATCTAAAGTTTGCTTCAAAGTGTCTAATTGCTGTAAACTCACATGTAAGGTCACTTTGAGTGGGTGCACTTAGGAATACAACCACCATCAGTGTCTCCATTCAAAGTGATCTTGATATGAAACATAGAACTCAATTTGATAGACATAACTTGAAGGGTCAGGTAGAATTACTAGCAGTTGTTGTGTACAACTGGTCCAAGCAGATGCACTTACAGAATTCAAGAGACAAGTTCTTGCATGAGTTGGACCAATAATACAGACTTGTAATGAATGCTCTTCCTTACCAGTGAGTCCCGAAGTTCTTTTGGAATATCCTGTATTGTCTGTGTTTCCAAATCCATGAGGGATACCTGGACATGAGTCTCCTTTTATATGAACTCAAGACTCCTCTTGTGGTCCCACCCACATTTAAATTAACGGGATTCAATCATGAAACTAATGGATCGCTAACGACTGTTGTAGCACCCCATTGTATTTTGATGTTATCTTTTGTCTCCAGTAGCTGTTGAAGGTTTCGTGCGGTTTTAATCAGAGGCATCTTATTAACACATAAATTAATGATTCCCTGAGCTATTCAAAATAAAGACTTCCCCAAATAGGAGCACTAAGGCAAGAGGAAAACCACAAGTGTTTCCATTTGAGGGGTCTCTACTTGAGATGTTCTGTAAGTGAACCATGTTAACTAAAGTTTGCTTCAAAGTGTCTAATTGCTGTAAACTCACATGCAAGGTCACTTTGAGTGGGTGCACTTAGGAATAAAACCACCATCAGTGTCTCCATTCAAAGTGATCTTGATATGAAACATAGAACTCAATTTGATAGACATAACTTGAAGGGTCAGGTAGAATTTGTAGCAGTTGTTGTGTACAACTGGTCCAAGCAGATGCACTTACTGAATTCAAGAGACAAGTTCTTGCATGAGTTGGACCAACAATACAGACTTGTAATGAATGCTCTTCCTTACCAGTGAGTCCGGAAGATCTTTTGGAATATCTTGTGTTGTCTGTGTTTACAAATCCATGAGGGTTACCTAGACATGAGTCTCCTTTTATATGAACTGAATACTCCTTTTGCAGTCCCACCCACATTTAAATTAACAAGATTCAATCATGAAACTAATGGATGGCTAACGACTGTTGTAGCACCCCATTGTATTTTGTTGTCATGTTTTGTCTCCAGTCGCTGTTGAAGGTTTCGTGCGGTTTTAATCAGAGGCATCTTATTAACACATAAATTAATGATTCCCTGAACTATTCAAAATAAAGACTTTCCCAAATAGGAGCACTAAGGCAAAATGAAAACCACAAATATTTATACACCACCAAATCAAAACAACAGACCTTACAATAAAAAAAAAATTCAGAGAAAAACCCAACAATCATATGACCCCCTAAGTTTTTAAAATATCCTTAATACAGAACATATATAAGTCATATTTGTCTGTGATAGCAAACTATGGTTTCCCATATGTCATTCATCAGTTAAATTCCTCACTTATAGCATTTAACTTGGGTTAAAAAATAATGACTTAACTCTATAATGATATTTTCATGACTACTGAGAAAAGGACCTTAACCTGAAAAATTAGCACTTACTTTAGTGTAAGTCAGTGAAAGTTAGATTAATTATGTTATGATTAAGTCATGAGTGTTAGTGGTAAATTTCAGACTTACGTAATAAATTATATAACATAAACTGTAATAGGATTTTATGATTTTTGTAGTTATCTTAACGTGAAAGCTGATATATTGTTCACTGATACTGTTGTATACCTGATAGGATTTATTATGAACCAAACTGTGTTTTAATGCAATCTTTGATTGTCTTTTTTTACTTGCTGAGTGGTTTCAAACTATAATGCCTTTCTTTCTCTTTTGACATGTTTCAGCGTTTTTTGATGCAGCTGCAGACAAATATTTATTTTAGAGTCTCCGAACAATTCACCTCAATTTCAATATACTAGTGCCTGCTGAGTTTCACACCTACAGTTTCACCTTCAAGTCTGTGTGTCTTCCACTTTCTTTCTCTTTGTCTCTTAAACTAATTTGCATACTCACGCACACACACACACACACACACACACACACACACACACACACACACACACACACACAGATTCTTATCTGTGGGAATGTTACGTGGCAAAAAACGTGGTATTTTGGCCTTATATTCTTTGTGAAAACTCTTCTTTCAAAAAACCCCCAAAACTGTGCTATACACAATTTTGTCAACACCATGGACAAAACAAAAAACAAAAAAAAAAACAACTTAAGCAAATGCATAAATTAAAGCTATATTTTCTTGAATAGTCTTTTGAATGTAGGTTAGTCTTATGATTGTAAAGAGACTGTCAGCTTAGCTGCTTTGTAATTCTCTTGTTTGAATCCCTCAGCAGCACGCTTAAAAACTGTGAGGTTATGAATCTCTCCCTCTCTTTTGTTGTGTGTGTGTGTGTGTGTGTGTGTGTGTGTGTGTGTGAGACAGAGAGAAAGAGAGAAATGGTGTTTAACAAATCAGATCACATCCAATACCACTTTGCAGGAATGGAGACCACAGAGGAAAGAAGGATCAAGAATGGTGAACGATGGAAAGCTCCATACTGTTCTCATGAAAATGTCTCAAAGAGAAAACTGACAGAGGTCATAAAACTGGTTTCACAAGGCGCAATGTTAGCCGGAGACAACAAACTGCTGGCAAATTTACCATAATGTGATATTAGCCACAATGTTTTTAATTAGATGACAGTTTAAAGCCAAGGATGGAGCTTTCTTGAAATCTCAACCAAAGGCCACCGGTGTGCTTGTCCCCTCTCTGCTCTCACTCATAAGCCCCTTTCAACAAACGTATGAAACCTGTGCAGTGCAAGGAAGGTAGCCTCAGAGTATGTCATTTCCTCGTTTTACTTTCAATCATGGTCATCGAGTCTCTGACAATAAGAAAATGTGTTTACATCATTTTTATAGATCCCATAAATAATTGTGACTATATTACAGAACAGCACTGTTCATAATAAGTGTAACGTAATGAAGGAGAAGGTTATGTTAACAAGAAGATTTGTAAAAGAAATCAGCAATTACTTGTTTTAGACCAGGGGTCTCAAACTCGCTGCGTCCCACATCACCCCTACTTGTATATTGATGTGAAGAAATATAATGCAATTTGGCCCTTGAACTTTTTTTGTTAGAGAGGATTTGTTTGTTGTTGAGTGCAATGGTAAAATAAGTTCTTTAAAAAGCAAAAAATTATTTAATATGAAGACAATGTGAATAACATGTTGAGGGATTGGCTGTGTTAGTTGACATTAGACAATCTCAATAAACATGTAGGATGAACATCAAAATGTGGTCCAATCAAGTTTTTTTAGATAATATATGTTGTTGTTGTTTTGTGTGTGTTTGTTATCAATGTTGTGAAAAAGGTTAAGCTTAGTAAGCCATCAAGCACTGATTACTCGTAGAAGAGCACCAATAGGAGACAGAACTAATTAGAAGGTGTTATTATTCAGTCTGTACATCGAATAGAAGGCACTAACCACAAGGTGATCTTCAATGCATCTCTGTGTGAATGTGAACGGGGCGAGAAGACCCCCACTAACTGCATGTTTTTACACTGTGGGAGGAAGCTGGAGAGAACATGCAGACTCCACACAAAGACCCCGGCCTGATGGGGTTAGGGTCCTGAGTTTGATACCCCAAACTGAACGCAGGACAGAGGAAGGGATGGGTGATGTTCATGTGTGCCCAGGTGTATGATGTGGCTCTTTGCGGTGACACAGTAAAAAATGTGGCTGTTTGTCTGTGACTGGTTGGCTGCCCCAGCCCTGGCCCTTCATGTATTTCAGTAATGTCTTTTTCTCCCGTCTCCTCCTCTCGTTTACATGTTTTGCCCTTGTGACCCATTCCTTCTGTCACGTGTGTTTTCCCCCCAGCCATCATGTTCTGTTTGTGCTTAGTTATGTCCATGTCTCATCTCTAGTCCTCTTTTCCCTCTGTATGTATTTACAGTGTACGTGTTCCTCGTCGGTTCGTCATGCTAAGTCTGCGTGTCTTATTCCGTCATGTGTCATATATCACTCCAAATCTCACTGACTTTAACTGATAATAACTGTTTGCTGAGTGTTATGTCTAAAAGGTATTGCACAATCGCCTCTAGTAGAGGATCAGGTTTGTTTTCCACTGATAATGGATTTTAACATGACTGACCAATGATTGTGGAGCACGTCCATGAAGGATCTTATAAATACAACGAGCAAACTTAAATGTTTTAAAATGTTCAAAACTTAATATATTATATTTCTGAAGTATGACGGAAGGAAAAAGTTTCATATTTTTAAAAATATCCAATTTCATATGATCAAATTTATGTCAAAAAGTTCATATTTATTCCTCCTATGTCATGTGTGAGTACTGTACTGTAAATGTCATATATATCAGATGATACTGATAACCTAATGCTAATAACTATGCAGAGGTCTCTAGGCCTCGACTTTTATGGAGCATGTGAAGTTTGGGGCAGAGTGGACAAAGAAAAGTTTCTCAGCAGGTTCAACAGGTTGCTACAACACAGGCCGATGAAGTATTGCACTCACTCATCCAAACTGGCAAACATGTAACATACACCCTAAGACTGATCCTGCTTTTTACTCCTTTGCTATGATTTAATTTGATATTATGTTGCCATGGAGACAGTTTGCATAGATTAGAATGTTAGATTCCTGTGATGTCATCAATGCCCGATGTTTTGTTTTAATGTCTTGTGATAGTTCTAAGTGCAGACAAAGTCAGAGTTCAAGTGAGTTTAGTCCAATTTTGATCCAGTTTCTGACATGTGGTCAAAATCTTGGCCGACCTTTACCACACCACGTGCTGTGGGTGTGCGTAAATATCTAGGTGAGTAAAGTCCTTTACCTGTTAAATTCATCTTAATTTGGGGCTTTTACTTCAGGTGTTTTGATTCAGTAGTAACCAAGTGATCTTTGTACAAACTGCAGACCGCCACACTGATCCCTGGTTCCTCAGGATAGAGGACAGGACGTCAGATGGGCGAATCAAGAGCTCCAAACGGAAAGATTGTGCCACAGAAAGACTGGAAAACACAATATTGTCACAGATGTCATTTATGTCATAAAGCCTTTCTCATGTATGCACTCAGCTTGAAGTCCTGGAACGAGACGGCTTGATATCATATATGCATACAGTATGATGTCATCCTGTGTCCTCTGACGACCTGCTGCCACTGAAAGGCAGTGTTAGAGGGGACACTTGGGCATTTATCGCAGCATATATTCATATTCAGTGAATTTTGGTTAGAGAGAGATAAAACCTGCAGCTCAGAATCGAGCGCAAAAAAGACGGAAACCGCCGACGCGGTCAGTGAGCTGTCAGCTTTCAGCCCCGACGGCGTGTCCGTGTACGGGCCGTCGGGTGAGAAAGCCGAGGAAGAGAAAGCTGATTGTGATGCTTCGGGTCTGTGTTTACATCTTTGTGTGGAGTCCGTGTACCTGCTCTCATTTACTGGTTGGTGGTTGTTGAAATAGTTTTGTGAGCCTTAACCTGAGATTCTGGCGTTTCTGGCAAAATACATTTATATTTAAAAGTCGATTCAGGATTTAATGAATCAATATCGCTTCATTCAAGCTACTCACCTCTCTCTATCCACCTGCACTTTCAAACGCACACACGTAGGACTACGGGAATATCTGGACCACGGCCAGAGCGGTCCCGCCCCTGACTATCTCTGATTGGTTTAGACCACGATAGGGGCCTAATGTGTGTCAGTTGTTGACCACACGGACACTTTCAGACTTGCGGAGACTTTTTTTTAATGTACTGAACGGCTGGTCGCTGGTGCGATCTAGGATTTTATTAGTCGCACCAGTGAGAAATTTGGCCGCAAATGTGACCAAATTGGTCAGACTCTAGAGCCCAGAGATCAGCTGCTGTCTGAACTGCACACTTACACTTGGGTTTTGTATTTTTTGGCTTTTTCTCTGCTCTTTTTTGAATTATGAATTCAAGAGGATTTGGATTTCTGTCGATTTCCTGCAGGATTACAACTTCCGAGAGTTTCCATTTTGTTTTATTTTGTTTTATTTTGAATTATAACTTTGAGAGGATTTGGATTTCAACTGAATCCCTGGAGTGTTGAAGTTGCAGGGATGCAAAACAGAGATAAGGGCCTCTTCAGGCATGGATGTGCCCGTTCTCTCAATCTCTCTCCTCAAAAGATCAACATTAGCTAAGAGTGGGTTAATTAGATGAGTATTAAGTGATTTCATTATGTGATCATAGTATGTGAGCTGGCTTTCCCCCCTCCTGCTAAATTGCTTTAATAAAATATCCTGCATTCAAAAGGTTTAAATAGTGGACATTCATTTTTTAACTCTTTCTAAAACAACAACAAGGCATAAAGCTGTGTATAAGTTTACACCTATATAAATATCACTTACACATTTAATTTACAGTTACAAGTTACAAAGTCACTTTCATCTACGCAGGACTGTAAGCTGTCGTCTGTGAGGCGTCAGCTGTGTTTGTTTGTAACACAGTTCATGGTGGAGAACAGCTGCTCACATACGTATGTGGATCTGAAGATCGTCAGGACTCCAAATGCATATTTCTTCATGTTTATGTGTCGGGATGGCATTCCATGTTTCAAACAAGGTTCTCAGTATCACCTGAAAATCCAGTCACATTTAACAGGGATGGATCGATGGTCAGGGCAGTGATGGGGAAGGATAATGTGGGTTTTTCCTCTCTGAACTCGTGGAATTATTTCCCAAATAACTGTGGTGATTGCAGACTGCAAATGCTCTGAATTTATTAACTGTCAGTTTGCACTCAAACCCTAACACCTCCTCCAGCATGTGTAACGCTGTGCCTCCTCTCCCCCGAAGAGTTGTATTCAGCTTCTTCTGGTTCGCTGTAATGTTCATGAGCAGAAAAGGCGAGCCCTTTGCTGCTCATGAAAACTTTCACCTCTCCCAGACATGCAGCAAAGCGTTTCAGCACCTCTCCTCTGGACAGCAGGACTCTGTCATACAGCAGGAGATCAGGGTAAATGCTCTCCACCTCATCCAGTAATGAACAGAACTGACTGGGATTTAAACCTGTTGCCATTATTTTATTGATGATCTGAATGACAACATTTATGACCTCTGTGCATTCTACAGGAAAGGTTTGCGCACACAATGCCTCTTGGTGCCGGATGCAGTGAAACGTCAGCAGCTTTCTATCCAGTGACTTCTGCAGCCAGGCCACAAAGCCCCTGTGCAGTCATACTTACCATACTTTTATTTTTATATTTCAATATCACAATAATCTTCTAATTTAGAACTACAAGTTAAAAAAGAACTAACATAAGTTAGCCGCTGTAAACACAGTTTCTAAAATCCAGAGAGTAATTATTCATGGTAAGGAATTCATGTGGACTCTAAGCCTGTGGGCAGGCAAGGACATTTAAACAGTGAGGCTGATGACCTACCATTTCTTCGTGTAACTGCTTCTGGTCTAAAAGGGACTCCAATACCAAAATCGATGAATTTGACACATAGAAATGCTGGATGATCAGGCGATGTGTCAAACACAATGTTTTCTGGCTTAATGTCTCGATGGTAGACACCCTTGGATTGCATTTCAGTGGCTGCATGTACCAGCTGTCTCATTATGACCAGACAGAGAAATGAAAAATACGTTCAAATAATCAGATTTACATTATCCATTAAAGTTTGCCATATATGTTATCTTGCCACTCGCTGACCTTAACCTCCCTCTCGTGCACAAAGGTTCTTCTGTTTGCCAGGTAGGCTTCCAAGTCTATGTTTTTTTGGTCTTTCAAAGACCATAATGAGTTCGTCTTCCAAGTCATACCAGTCGTTTTAAGCGGGCGTCACATTGCTGCTCGTAGCCTCTGGTCCTGCCCCCAGTTTTATTAGCAATGCCACCTTCTTGGGAATCTCGGTCATTTTACCATTAAGAAGCTTGAGAAACAGAACATCAAGGTCAGTGTTCAAACATTAGGCTGTTTGAGGAACACGTTGGGGGAAAACAACAGAAAAAGACAAACATTTCTTACCACTGGTAGGTAGCTGACTAAAAACTGAGCAACATGCTTAATCACCACCTGCATTACAGAGAAAATGTGTTTTAGAAAAAGAGAACAGGAGGAACTAGAAGAATTGTAAAGTGCACACATAAGAAGCCATACTGGGAAATTGTCTTATCTGCGTTTTCCAAAGAAGATAGTCCCAAAGCCTCCTTCACCCAGCTTATCCTGCTCTTCGTATTTTTCTTCAAAGTCCTCTACAGAGAGACAAAACAAACACAGGGGTTGTGATTAGTTGTATGTAGGAAAGCTGACTTTGCCTCAATGTACACATTCATACAGTCTTTGTTAGAAGCTTCCTAGTGATTAGCAGATGGATACCAGCTAAACTCTGAGAGCTTGGGAAAGAGGCTCTATCACTGCAGGTTTGGTGTGAACTTACCTATGTACTTCTTACCTTTAGTGTGACTTTTGTATGTGCTGTGTGTATCTGACTCATAGACGGAGCAGCTGGCCTCCTCCTGTGAGCTTGATGTCTTGCTCTTTTTACTGCGTGGTTGTTTTGTTCCATCGCTGCTTGACTTTCCTTTGCTGCTCTTCTTTCTGAAAGCAGCTGCAAAAACCAAAACCAATTAGACCTCTGAACTCCACACAGGCCTACAGATGATCAATAACTATAAAACAAAAAATCTCTGAATCTCTCACTTACACTTCTCGAAGACAAGATGGCTGAGGCCAACCGGACTTTTGCTGTCCTTCCTTCTTTGGGAAGCTTTTTCCAGTCTTTCTGTGGCACAATCTTTCCGTTTGGAGGTCTTGATTCGCCCATCTGACGTCCTGTCCTCTATCCTGAGGAACCAGGGATCAGTGTGGCAGTCTGCAGTTTGTACAAAGATCACTTGGTTACTACTGAATCAAAACACCTGAAGTAAAAGCCCCAAATTAAGATGAATTTAACAGGTAAAGGACTTTACTCACCTAGATATTTACGCACACCCACAGCACGTGGTGTGGTAAAGGTCGGCCAAGATTTTGACCACATGTCAGAAACTGGATCAAAATTGGACTAAACTCACTTGAACTCTGACT
The DNA here is from genome assembly GCF_056152115.1 of Neolamprologus brichardi. Classification (NCBI taxonomy): domain Eukaryota; kingdom Metazoa; phylum Chordata; class Actinopteri; order Cichliformes; family Cichlidae; genus Neolamprologus; species Neolamprologus brichardi. Next base: position 3,426,573 of record NW_028270137.1, on the reverse strand, counting down.
TTGTCTGCACTTAGAACTATCACAAGACATTAAAACAAAACATCGGGCATTGATGACATCACAGGAATCTAACATTCTAATCTATGCAAACTGTCTCCATGGCTACATAATATCAAATTAAATCATAGCAAAGGAGTAAAAAGCAGGATCAGTCTTAGGGTGTATGTTACATGTTTGCCAGTTTGGATGAGTGAGTGCAATACTTCATCGGCCTGTGTTGTAGCAACCTGTTGAACCTGCTGAGAAACTTTTCTTTGTCCACTCTGCCCCAAACTTCACATGCTCCATAAAAGTCGAGGCCTAGAGACCTCTGCATAGTTATTAGCATTAGGTTATCAGTATCATCTGATATATATGACATTTACAGTACTCACACATGACATAGGAGGAATAAATATGAACTTTTTGACATAAATTTGATCATATGAAATTGGATTTTTTTTAAATATGAAACTTTTTCCTTCTGTCATACTTCAGAAATATAATATATTAAGTTTTGAACATTTTAAAACATTTAAGTTTGCTCGTTGTATTTATAAGATCCTACATGGATGTGCTCCACAATCATTGGTCAGTCATGTTAAAATCCATTATCAGTGGAAAACAAACCTGATCCTCTACTAGAGGCGATTGTGCAATACCTTTTAGACATAACACTCAGCAAACAGTTATTATCAGTTAAAGTCAGTGAGATTTGGAGTGATACATGACACATGACGGAATAAGACACGCAGACTTAGCATGACGAACCGACGAGGAACACGTACACTGTGAATACATACAGAGGGAAAAGAGGACTAGAGATGAGACATGGACATAACTAAGCACAAACAGAACATGATGGCTGGGGGGAAACACACGTGACAGAAGGAATGGGTCACAAGGGCAAAAGATGTAAACGAGAGGAGGAGACGGGAGAAAAAGACATTACTGAAATACATGAAGGGCCAGGGCTGGGGCAGCCAACCAGTCACAGACAAACAGCCACATTTTTTTACTGTGTCACCGCAAAGAGCCACATCATACACCTGGGCACACATGAACATCACCCATCCCTTCCTCTTTCCTGCGTTCAGTTTGGGGTATCAAACTCAGGACCCTAACCCCATCAGGCCGGGGTCTTTGTGTGGAGTCTGCATGTTCTCTCCAGCTTCCTCCCACAGTCTAAAGACATGCAGTCAGTGGGGGTCTTCTCGCCCCGTTCACATTCACACAGAGATGCATTGAAGATCACCTTGTGGTTAGTGCCTTCTATTTGATGTACAGACTGAATAATAACACCTTCTAATTAGTTCTGTCTCCTATTGGTGCTCTTCTACGAGTAATCAGTGCTTGATGGCTTACTAAGCTTAAGTTTATTCACAACATTGATAACAAACACACACAAAACAACAACAACATATATTATCTAAAAAAAACTTGGACCACAGTTTTGATGTTCATCCTACATGTTTATTGAGATTGTCTAATGTCTGCGACGGTATCTTCTCCCACGTCTGCGGACACCCGAGGCCTTGTGGGCTCTCCTGCGTCTGCGAACGGGGCGAGAAGCACGTTTGCGTCTATACCTGTGTCGTGGCATCGTCCAAAACGGCGGTACCTGCTCCACGTCACGGGTTCTATTTATGGACTCACCTGGCAACTTTAGTGATGTCACTGCTGATGTTGTCACTGTTGGTGTGACCTCATGACTCATTCATGCCATCTGAACTCTGGTGTAATTATGAGGTCACAGGGGGACGTGAATTTATTCACAAAGTTGAAAGAGAGTTTGGGTCATAACTCAAAGACACAATGATGCAGTCAAATCATTGGAATTAAATATCTGTAAATTACACGATTTAGAGGGTTCTGACATCACATCCAGTCTCTCTGCTGTGATGTCAAATATCAACGCCCAAACCCCACGACCGACAAATAACACAGAACACGCAGCCAGTGACGCACCAAACACACACCACGTTTAGTGACCAATAAATCAAGCGCCACAGGTGGTGTAAATGACAGCTCAGGGATGTGTAATGATGTTGATTTTTTCTGTTCTTGTTCCTTTTTACCAAGCTGGGTTTGTTGGTCCTTGTTTCCCTCTCCTGCTGAGTTCCTCCTGATGGAGTTCATAAGCCAGTCAAAGATCTGCACGTCACAATGGACTGAGATGTCAACTTCCTCCCACCAAAAAAAAAAGAAAAAAGAAAAGTCGTCATGCAGCAGGAGAACAAAAAGTCATACTACAGCTACTGCACCCCTCTAATTTATTAGATTCTTTCAATCATGTGTTTCATAGGGGCCTCGGAGCACTTCTGCAAACTAAATGAGCTGTGCTGGAACTTACACCATCACGTAACCCATAAAGGAAATCTCTTATTCATAAAAAGAAACAAATGTTTGCTTTGATTACTCCTTGAGAAACTGAATGTCACGGTCCTGGGTCGCTGGCTCAGTGTTTTCTGTTTTGTTTTATTAATCTTTGATTTCTTGATGTGTGATGTTAGTTCTTAGGTTTTGGTTCTGTGTCCCCGGTATTTATTTGCCACTGAGTTACACAAAGGCACATATGATGTCATACAAGCAGACTCATCTTTACACGTGTACTGCAGCCCTGAACATTACCAGCTTCAGATTCTATTATCAAACTTTGCAACAGCAGCCTTAATTACTTTGAACTCAAAACAATTAGCACCTGCAGCCACTGTCCTGTGTTGAGTACACCTCTCAAAACAACTAAATGTACTTTAATGTGTTTGGATTTCTTTGGGGTGGTCCACTACTGTAAAGAGCGGTGAGGCAGCCCGCTCCTGATTTTTCCTTCTTTCTTTCCCGCACCTGGAGGGCGTCGCCACCTCCTCATGAGGGCTGGCTAGTTTTTGGGAGTGTGTGTATGTGTCTGTACAACTGTTCTTATTGTTTTGTGTATTCCAAACTGATTCGTGTCCTCATCTCTGCAGTGCCGCCGTCTCCTGCATCCCGGCATGTTTCTAAGGTACGTTTTCTCCTTTTTTATGTTGTTCTTGTGGTTTTTGCACTCACATGAGGTCTGAAATTGGGGCTATTTAACAGGATTATGACATCACATATATTTAGAATTTTACCACCAATTTGATCCTTTGATCCTTGAATCCATAAATAGGGGTGAGAAGCGATGACTTTTAGTCCATTAATCACAGCATTTATGTTCGCAGAATTGAAACGTTCGCCAGAGAAGTATTTTGAAACATCTGGATCCTTTTCGGAGTAACTGCTTACAGATTCCAACATGTCTCAGAGTGAACAACCCTACAGATTTTTAAGATAAGTTTTCTTTCTTTTTTCTGTTTTTCTGCGATTCAGAGTATTATAACTGCTTAATGCGTGTCAGAGTATGTCAACTGCTCAGTGCATAATGCATAATTCAATGTATCACTGTAATTTTACAGTGATTGTTGGCTGTAGAAGACATCAACAATACAGCAATAATGAGCACTTACTATATTCAGAATTCAAATAAGTGCTTATGTTTCAATTTATTTATCAATTTCAATTTTATTTATATACCAAATCACAACAAAAGTTGCCTCAAGGTGCTTCATAGATACAGAGAAAAACCCAACAATCATATGACCCCCTATGAGCAAGCACTTTGGCGACAGTGGGAAGGAAAAACTCCCTTTTAACAGGAAGAAACCTCCGGCAGAACCAGGCTCAGGGAGGGGCGGCCATCTGCTGCGACCGGTTGGGGTGAGAGAAGGAAGACAGGATAAAAGACATGCTGTGGAAGAGAGACAGAGGTTAATAACAGATATGATTCAATGCAGAGAGATCTGTTAATACATAGTGAGTGAGAAAGGTGACTGGAAAGGAAAAAGGAAAAACTCAATGCATCATGGGAATCCCCCGGCAGCCTACGTCTATTGCAGCATAACTAAGGGAGGATTCAGGGTCACCTGGTCCAGCCCTAACTATATGCTTTAGCAAAAAGGAAAGTTTTAAGCCTAATCTTGAAAGTAGAGAAAGTGTCTGTCTCCCGAATCCAAACTGGAAGCTGGTTCCACAGAAGAGGGGCCTGAAAACTGAAGGCTCTCCCTCCCATTCTACTTTTAAATACTCTAGGAACAACAAGTAGGCCTGCAGAGCGAGAGCGAAGTGCTCTAATAGGGTGATATGGTACTACAAGGTCATTAAGATAAGATGGGGCCTGATTATTTAAGACCTTGTATGTGAGGAGCAGGATTTTGAATTCAATTCTGGATTTAACAGGAAGCTAATGAAGGGAAGCCAAAACAGGAGAAATATGCTCTCTCTTTCTAGTCCCTGTCAGTACTCTTGCTGCAGCATTTTGGATTAGCTGAAGGCTTTTCAGTGAGTTTTTTGGACATCCTGATAATAATGAATTGCAGTAGTCCAGCCTGGAAGTAATAAATGCATGAACTAGTTTTTCAGCGTCACTCTGAGACAGGATATTTCTAATTTTAGAGATGTTGCGCAAATGGAAGAACGCAGTCTTACATATTTGTTATATATCTGCGTTGAAGGACATATCCTGGTCAAAAATGACTCCAAGGTTCCTCACAGTGTTACTGGAGGCCAAGGTAATGCCATCCAGAGTAAGAATCTGGTTAGATACCATATTTCTAAGCTTTTCAGCGCCGAGTACAATAACCTCAGTTTTATCTGAATTGATAAGCATATTGATAATTGATAAGTTAGCGGCCATCCAGGTCTTTATGTCTTTAAGACATTCCTGCAGTTTAACTAATTGGTGTGTGTTATCTGGCTTCATGGACAGATAGAGCTGGGTGTCATCTGCATAGCAGTGAAAATGTATGCTATGTCTTCCAATGATGCTGCCTAAGGGAAGCATGTATAATGTAAACAGAATTGGTCCTAGCACTGAACCCTGTGGAACTCCATAATTAACCTCAGTGTGTGAAGAGGACTCTCCATTTACATGCACAAATTGGAGTCTATTAGATAGATATGATACAAACCACTGCAGTGCAGTACCTGTAATACCCACAGCATGTTCTAATCGCTCTAATAGGATATTATGGTCAACAGTATCGAATGCTGCACTAAGGTCTACTAGGACAAGCACAGAGATGAGTCCACTGTCAGAGGCCATAAGAAGATCATTTGTAACCTTCACTAAAGCTGTGATGAGCTCTGAAACCTGACTGAAACTCTTCAAATAAACCATTCCTCTGCAGATGGTCTGTTAGCTGTTTGACAACTACTCTTTCAAGGATTTTTGATATAAAAGGAAGGTTGGAGATTGGCCTATAATTAGCTAAGACTGCTGGGTCTAGAGATGGCTTTTTGAGTAAAGGTTTAACTACAGCCACCTTGAAGGCATGTGGTACATAGCCGATTATTAGAGATAGGTTGATCATATATAAGATCGAAGAATTAATCAATGGCAGGACTTCTTTGAGCAGTTTTGTAGGAATGGGGTCTAAAAGACACGTTGATGGTTTGGAGGAAGTAATTATTGAAGTTAACTCAGAAAGATCAATTGGAGAAAAAGAGTCTAACTTAACATCAATGGTACTAAGAGTAGCTGTAGATAATATTACATCTGTGGGATGATTATTGGTCATTTTTTCTCTAATGATAAAAATTTTATTTGTGAAGAAGTTCATGAAGTCATTACTAGTTAACGTTAAAGGGATGGTTGGCTCAAAAGAGCTCTGACTTTTTGTCAGCCTGGCTACAGTGCTGAAGAGAAACCTGGGGTTGTTCTTATTTTCTTCAATCAGTGACGAATAGTAAGATGTTCTGGCTTTGCGGAGGGCTTTCTTATAAAGCAACAAACTATTTCTCCAAGCTAAATGATGATCCTCTAAATTTGTGACACGCCATTTCCTCTCCAGATTACGAGTCATCTGCTTTAGGGTACGTGTTTGAGAATTATACCACGGAGTCAGGTACTTCTGATTAGAGACCTTAGTTTTCACTGGAGCTACAGTATCCAGAGTCGTACGTAGTGAGGAGGTGAAATTATTAACCAGATAATCGACCTCTGTTGGGGTAGCGTTCAGATGGCTACTCTGCTCTGTGTTGGTACAGGGCATTGACGATGATAACAGTGGGTGGATTATATTCTTAAACTTAGTTACAGCGCTTTCAGAAAGACATCTACTTTGATAAAGTCTACTCTCCACTGCTGTGTAATCAATTATTGTAAATGTAAATGTTATCAGGAAATGATCAGACAGGAGAGGGTTTTCAGGAAACACTGTTAAATGTTCAGTTTCTATGCCATATGTTAAAACAAGATCTAGAGTGTGATTAAAGTGGTTTGTGGGTTTTTTTACAGTTTAAAAGAAACCAATTGAGTCTAATAACAGATTAAATGCCATGTTGAGGCTGTCATTTTTAGCATCTACATGGATGTTAAAATCACCCACAATAATTATTTTATCTGAGCTAACAACTAAATTAGATATAAAGTCTGAGAAATCAGACAGAAACTCTGTGTAAGACCCAGGTGGACGATAGATGATAACAAGTAAGACTGGTTTCTGAGTTAACAGCTCCCACCCCATACAGGCCACCCTGACAACACTAACACACTGTTTTCCCTCCAGTGATAGGCTGCTGCACCCACAGTGTGCAAAGGGGAGATTTTGGAGGCCTTTCCCTCCAGCTGCTGTCAGCCTGTACACTGCACAACAGCAGTGAATGTACACCACATATGCACAAACTGGGGTCTTTACATATATCAGTGTGCAATACCTGTTAATACCTATTAACACCCAACAACTGCACTATGAAATGTTTCATTCTTCTCCTAATAGTAATCTGTATTATTGCATCACATATATAGCGAACAGTTAGATTTGCTCACCCGGTGGCTGGGAGAAGAGTCGTCTAAGCATGCCAAACGTATACGCTCTGTCCATCTCAACAATCCAGCAGAGGGCCTACGTCGAGTTTGGACACGGCTACAAGAATGTTATGGCACTCTAGAGGCTATTGAGAAGTCGCTCCTTGACAGACTTGAACGCTTTCCTAGAGTGTCAAACAAAGACCCACAGAATCTCAGAGAACTTGGCAACCTACTTTCTGAAATTGATTCAGCCAAACCAGACGGCTCTTTACCTGGGCTAGTGTATTTGGACACATCACATGGCATTGCCCCAATAGTTGATAAGTTGTCAACAAATCTTCAACACAGGTGGATGTTAGAGGGGACTAAATACAAGCAGAGACATTATGTATATTTCCCTCCATTCTCATTCTTCTGTCGCTTTATACAAGATGAAGCGAAAATGAGAAATGACCCTGGTTTTAAGTCTACTGTATCAGGTCCCACATCCTATCCAATAACTCACGACAACCACTATACCAGATTTGTCAAGTCAAGACCGCCTGTTGCCGTCCACAAAACAGAGGTAAACAAAACTCACAAACCAAGCTTAGTGAGTTCACAAACAAACTGTGTCCCATCCACAAGAAATCGCACCCGTTAAGTAAGTGTAGAGGTTTCAGTGAAAAGACACTAGATGAGCGTAAGGCATACCTCAGAGAACACAGCATCTGTTTTAGGTGCTGCGATTCCTCAGCTCACCAAGCTAAAGACTGTAAGGAAGAGATTACTTGCCTAGAGTGCAACAGCAACAAACACGTTGCAGCGCTGCATGCAGGTCCAGCTCCATGGACACAAAACACAAAAGCTCAAAACATTGCCCCAGACCAGGACAGGGAGGAGCATGGTGGTGAGAGTAGCCTAGACTTGGAGACTAGCTCAGCATGCACTCAAGTTTGTGGGGACTTATGTGGGGGGTGTTCCTGCTCAAAAATATGTCAAGCCTACATTTATCCAAAGGGGCATCCAGACAAAAAAGTCAAGGTTTACGCTATCATAGATGACCAGAGCAATAGGTCATTAGCGAAGTCACAAATGGCCGCTTAGCTGAGAACCTCAGTCCGTTGATGGCCAGTTCAGCTCTCCTCCGCCTTCTTTGCTCGAGTGTGACTCACTCCCAGACAACAAGAATGAAATCCCAATGCAAGAGATTGCTCTAGCCCATCCGCACCTCAAACACCTAGCAGATCATATGCAGCCCCTAGACCCTGAGGCCAAGATTATGTTGCTGTTAGGCCGAGACATAATACAAGTGCACAAAGTGTATGAACGAGTGAATGGACCAGTCAATGCTCCATTTGCCCAGAGACTTGCACTTGGGTGGGTTATTGTAGGTGATGTATTCTTAGGAGGAGCCCATAAGCCAGCCATCATAGGCACATACAGAACGAGTGTTCTAGAGAACGGGCGTCCAAGTCTCCTAACACCCTGTCAGAACAGCTTTCATGTCAAAGAGCAGTCACACAACAAATCCTGGGACACTCGCAGTTCATGTCAAATAGGGAAACACATATTCCAGCAAAGTGAAAAGGACGAAGAGCTAGCCCCTTCAATTCAATTCAATTCAATTCTATTTTATTTATATAGCGCCAAATCACAACAAATGTCGCCTCAAGGCGCTTCATAGATACCGAGAAAAGCCCAACAATCATATGACCCCCTATGAGCAAGCACTTTGGCGACAGTGGGAAGGAAAAACTCCCTTTTAACAGCAAGAAACCTCCGGCAGAACCAGGCTCAGGGAGGGGCGGCCATCTGCTGCGACCGGTTGGGGTGAGAGAAGGAAGACAGGATAAAAGACATGCTGTGGAAGAGAGACAGAGATTAATAACAGATATGATTCAATACAGAGAGGTCTATTAACACATAGTGAGTGAGAAAGGTGACTGGAAAGGAAAAACTCAATGCATCATGGGAATCCCCCGGCAGCCTACATCTATTGCAGCATAACTAAGGGAGGATTCAGGGTCACCTGGTCCAGCCCTAACTATATGCTTTAGAAAAAAGGAAAGTTTTAAGCCTAATCTTAAAAGTAGAGATAGTGTCTGTCTCCCGAATCCAAACTGGAAGCTGGTTCCACAGAAGAGGGGCCTGAAAACTGAAGGCTCTCCCTCCCATTCTACTTTTAAATACTCTAGGAACAACAAGTAGGCCTGCAGAGCGAGAGCGAAGTGCTCTAATAGGGTGATATGGTACTACAAGGTCATTAAGATAAGATGGGGCCTGATTATTTAAGACCTTGTATGTGAGGAGCAGGATTAAACAGGAAGCCAATGAAGGGAAGCCAAAACAGGAGAAATATGCTCTCTCTTTTCTAGTCCCTGTCAGTAGGTCCCCCTTCCCTTGAGGACCAAGTTTTTCTGGAAATAATGGAAAGAGACTTTTACCAAGACGATGCAAATAGCTGGACAGCTCCACTTCCTTTCCGTACACCGACGACCCGCCTCCCAAACAACAGACACCAAGCACTAAGTCGCTTAGAGTCGCTGCGCCGCACATTAAATAAACGCCCTGAGATGGAGAGACACTTTATGGATTTTATGCAGGGGTTGTTTGACAGAGATCACGCAGAACCATTCTGGATTGGACTATCTGAGTGAGTCGCAGACTGAGTAGAAGAGGACGGTGTGTGTGCCTGCCATGGACATTGCCTCACCTCCCTGGGATGTTTAAGAGTTTAGTGTTTAGTATTTCCAGTTCGGGAGCTGGAGGGCCCGGATCGATTCCCCAATGTGACAGCACTTTCAATTATTCTTAATTCATTTTCTAATCACATATTGTCAACACGTGATAATGTTGGCCTGTCCTGTATTAGGCATTCAGGATTTTCTTTGATGGCTATTTAGCTCTTATGGCATGAACTTGCTCAGTGCATTAAATAAGTGCATAAATAAGATGTTAAAATCATCATCATGTCATCATATCAAACATGATAGATTTGGGGGGAGTTTGTTTGGCACATGCTGACTGCATTCTAATTATAACCAGAACAGGAGGCGAGAGCAGAGAACAAGAGTGCAGCAGTTTGGTGAAAGGAACAGGAAAGGTGAAGAAGAGGTGAGCATCCAAAAGACAAGCAAGAGGACAGTTTCAAAGGAGACATTATGGCACAATAAAAACTGTAAGAGCAGAGATTCGTTCATATCTTTCGTATTTTTTCTTTAGCTTTTACTCCCGCTGCTTGCAATAAATCAAATATAAAGAACAAAGAAGAACAACTCAAATTCCATTGATTGTTTAGTTCAGTGTTACTCTGTGATTGTTTGACATTTCATGTAAATGTGACTATAAAATATAGTCAATAATATTAAAAAGGTGCTGTTACTGAGTGATGCGGATGCTGCAGGCGGTGATGCTGCAGGCGGTGATGCTGCAGGCGGTGGCTGAACGGACCTCCCTGGACCGTCAGCAGACAAGACTTGATGCTGGCTAGGTTCTCCCGAACCCCCAGCTGACGAGGCGTGGTGCTGGACGGGCTCCTCGGGCCCTCCAGCCGACATAGCAGGAAGCTGGCTGGGTTCTCCTGAACCCCCAGCCAATGTGACTTGAGGCTGGAAAGGCTCCTCGGGCCCTCCAGCTGGAGCAGATGCAGGGCCAGAGGCAAGTGGGACCCCTGGCTGCATAGGTAGCTGAATTGGTGCTTGCACTAATTGCTGAGTTACCGGCTGGGCAGTTGACTGAAACAGAAGTTGTAGTGGTGGTTGTGATGATGGTTGTGCTGGTGGTAGTGATGGTTGGAGCTTGCAACAGAGCTGGTAACCGACTCTCAGCATCTCTTCTCCGGGGAACAGGGATGGGTACTGGGCCTGGCCGAAAACCAGCCATCCCCACCTGAACAACAGATACAGGTCCAGGGAAGAGCTGTGTTCTGGCTGCCTTTACCCTGGGGTAAAGGCAGCCAGGGTAAAGGCAGTAAAGGCAGGTGTGGGTGCAGGAGCTAACTGGACCGCCGCTGCTCCCACCCGAGGAACTGAAACGGGTGCAGGAGTGAGCAGGGTCTCAGTTGCCCTCACACGGGGAACCAGAACAGGCACAGGCAACGACCGGCGACCGGCGCCATCCCCACCCAAGGAACAGGTACGGGTGCAGGGATGAACAGAGCCATGGTTTGCCTGGGAAATGAAGGACAGATCAGCTGGACCTCAGCCACCCCCACCCAATGAGCTGGTATGGATGCAAGGGAAAGCTGGGCCCGAGCTGCCCTGGGAACTGGAACTGGAGGCGGAGAGCAGAGCAGAGGAGCTGTAACAGTCACGGGGAAAACCAGGTTTATGGTACCAGACATGGTTCTAGAAAACCGAGACTTAGTGCAGGCTGACCTTGGTAAAACTGCTACTCTTAAGTCATCCAGGTTGACATTAGCAGTCTTAGGAAAGGTGAGTTCAGGGGCAGTCACAGGTGCTGGAGAAATCATACAAGCCGTGTCTGAATAAACTGGGTGCGAAGCAACATTAAACACAGTCTTACAAAACGCAGCCTGGGAAGTTGCACACAAAGTTTGCAGGGCTACTGGCTGAAAAGCATGGCGCACAGAGTTATACAGACATGATCGTGGAACCGAAACTCTAACTTGAGCAACCAACTCTGCAGTGTTCAAGCCAAGTATTTTTGCCAGCTTGTTAACAGCAGGTGACACCTTGTTGCTCTTAACCTGGACAATCACAGAACGCACAGTCTTGAAGAGTTCTCAATGAGCAACACAAACAGTCTTTGAATGAGCATACTCTGGGCTTGTGAAATTTAAGTCAGGAGAGGTTATGGAAACATGAGGTTTATCACAGGCAGCCTCAGAATGAACTGGCTGGTGAGCCGCGTAACACATGGGTGAAGCAACACCAACAACAGTCTCATGAGGTGTTGCCTGAACAGCATAGATGGAATTTGGCTGGGAAATTGAACTGTCCCTGTTTAGTTTAGCAGTAGGAGACATTGTCTTTTGAGCAGAGCAGCAAATAGTCTTTTGAACAGCATTTTTAATGTCCTGAGTGAGATTATGATTGTCCAAGTCAGAAAATTCCATTACATATTCACACATGTAATCTACATCTGAAAGCTTACTATTAATTAGCATTACCGAAGCCTTCCTTGTACTATTAACTGATCCAAAAACACGTGGCTCAGGATCAACATAACTTGGCACAGAAGTGAAAACAGAAACTCCAGTTTTTTCAGAGTTACATCCAGAAACTACACTCTTATTTACAGAACACAAAACTTCATTCAACTCTGGTGAAATAAGGTCATTTGACTCCTGAATTTTCTCAAAATTGGAGGAAACAAAAAATGGATCATTAGAATGCTCAGAGTCCCAAAAAGCAACCTCAGAGTCAGCCATCTTGGGATCATCAGTTTCTATCCTTACAGACTCAGAGTTAACAGTCAAAAAGTTAACCGACTCTGGATTCACTGCCTCTGAGCTTAAAGTTCCCCGCGTGGAAGAAGCCGGGTGAAAATTGATCTGTTCACTCACCACGTCCAGCTGTTCAAAGCATGAACTGGACTCGGTGAGGGACGGTGACGACGAGAACGCTGCTTTCTTCTGGAAACGGGAGCAGCAGAGGAAACGGAAGGTGTTGGAGCAACGGTGACCAGGCCCTCATCCTCCGACCACATTCCTGCCAGGCATGAGGCAGGTGAGGGGTGGTCGGGACCAGACGTGAGGGAGGAAAGAGTCTGATGGTGCGACTGCAGCTGCTGCAGCGGAGCTTAAGAAATCTCCGTCCGCTGCGGCGTTGTGAGAGGGTGCGCTCGCTGTGACTGAGGCGGAGTGGACGAGGAGATGAGGGTGAATTGGGCCAGCTCCCGGGTTTTGGCTGCCTCCTTAGCCTGGGTCAGCGAACGGCTGAACTCCGAAGCTATAGAGAGCTGGCGCAGGTGAGGATTTCCGTCGAATATGGCTTGTATTGCATTCAGCCCGACTGAGAATGTCTGCAAATCTGAGGCGTGGCTAATGCGAGTCATCAGTCCGAGGATGCGAGCAAGGTCCACTTCTCTTTCTCGGTGAGGTGAGTCCGCTGGGTCCATGTTATGGTTGCGTCCTTCTGTCACGATGAGCTGTGTGGCTGTCAGTGGCTGGACCCAAGTGCAGGACTCGGAGACAAAACATTAACTTAAACAGCAGCTTAATTTGGTGGTGAGACTCACTTGGCAATACATAAACAACAACTTAAACTAACTAGACTGGAGATGCATATGACTTTGCCTTTGACCTGAAGGTAGACGACGAAGAATACGCACACAACAAACGTGGAGGACACAACAACTAGCAGGGAAAAACACAGGGCTTAAATACATACTGAGGTGATTAGGGAATGTGAAACAGGAGGAGAGCACAGCTGGGACTCATCAGACATGACAAGACAAGGGGAGGCAAAACTCAACACATTGACATTGACAGTGCCACGTATTGGAGAAGCAAGATGGCGCCTGTGTTTGGCTGTGCCGCTGCCTCCGTCCATGTGTTTGTTTACTTTATATGTTATGCAAGTGTTCTTGCTACAGTTTTGTCCGGTGTCATCTCCCTTCGGATTTATGATCGCCATGCGTTACTGGCGATCAAATCTGCTATGGATAACTTTCAGAGTCAACAATACGACGTTGTTTTCCCACCGCCGCTTGAGCGTGACGCAGCACCTGGTTCACCTGCACTCTTGCCGGTCAGCTCAATTTTGCTTCAGAGGCCTCGTCGGAGGAAGCGGGGGAAGAGAGCCGGCTTTCTTATCCTGCTCCGTCGTCTTCGGGGGCTTTATTCCTGGGCTGCTAGCGGTAAGATCCGCCTGAGACTTGTCGGAGCTGGATTAATCCCCACAACCCACTGTGTTTACCACCCAAGCTCCCACCTAAAAGCATGGAAAGCAATGCCTCATCGCAGCAGGAACCCTGTTTTGCTGCGCAGCTTACCGCATATAGTACGAACTCTGTTCCTGGAAACTCTACCCCTGTCTACCCCTGGGTCGCAGCGTTAAATGGATGTTAATTAATGCAAGTCATTTAAGATATAAGACTTGTTGCCAACAAGTCTTATATCTTAAATGACTTGTTCTGTACGGAGAAGCTTGATTTTATGTTTATCTCTGAGACGTGGCAGCATGAGAATGAAGTCTCACATCTTTTAGAGCTGTGTCCCGCTGACTGTTCATTTCTCTGTGCACCTCGGATTTCTGGTCAAGGGGGTGGAACAGCGGTAATTTTCAAAAAGACATTCTTATGCCAGATGATCTCCTCAAGCTGTTACAACTCTTTTGAGATGATTATGATAAAAATTGGACGAGAACAGCCCATATACGGCATTTTAATTTATTGTCCACCTGGGTCTGCTGCATCTTTTCTGTCAGACCTACAAGAATTTTTAACTTCCACGATTAAACTGGGCAAGGTCATCATTGTTGGTGACTTCAACATTCATGCAGAGGACTCATCAAATAGTACCACTAAGGAGTTCCTGAGCATTCTGGACTCTTTCAATTTTGTTCAACATGTATCAGGTCCTACTCACACAGCTGGGCATACTCTGGACTTGGTCTTCACCTGTGGTGTTTCCCTTGACCACATGAACTTAAATGATGTTTCTTTTAGCAATCATAAGTCAGTCTTTTTTAATGTATCGTTCAATTCAGAGTCTCTTCCCCAAAGTTTTATTAGGCGTAGGCGCTTTATTGATGACTCTGTCATTTTAAAGTTTTCTTCTCTTTTTAATTTTAAACCTTCTTCTGACGAGGTTGACATCCTTATTAATTCTTTTAATGAACACTGTCTTGCCATTCTTAATCAGGTTGCTCCTTTCAAAACTAGTCATTGCACTGTTAGTTCCTGCACACCATGGTTAAATAATCAAACCCGTGGTCTTCGACGCTTCTGTCGAAAAGCAGAGCGCCTCTGGAAGTCCACTGGGCTGGTTGTCCATCGGGAACACTTCAAAGAACTTCTTCACTTATATAATAAGTCAGTTAAAGAGGCCAGATCCTCTTACTTCAATAATCTCATAAATCGTCATAAAAATAACCCAAGAATTCTATTTCAATAGTAGAGGCAGTTTCAATAGTATTGTTTCTCCTCCAACTCAGCATGCTGTGTTACTTTCTGACGAAGACTGTAGCACTCAATTACTTTGTAAATAAGGTGATGGACTTGAGATCCAAAATCTCCTCAAGTGCCTCCCCTTATGAAGATGCCCCTTGTTGTCCTGGGTCATTTACTTCTTTTTCTCCAATCACACTCAATGACTTAATTGTAGTAATAGGTAAAATGAAATCCTCATCATGCTCCTTAGATATATTACCTCCCTCTGTCCTGTCTGGGACTCTCACCAGGATTGGTCCCACATTACTATCCATCATCAACAATTCACTGAGGCAAGGCTGTGTTCCGTCCTATTTTAAACATGTTGAGTTAACCCCTCTGTTAAAAAAACAGAATTTGATCCTACCTCCCCAATAGTTATCGTCCTATTTCAAGATTGCCATTTATAAGTAAATTACTAGAAAAAATTGTAGAAAATCAGTTCAGGTCCTTACTATGCCGATTGCAGATTTTTGACCCTTTTCAGTCTGGCTTTCAAAAGCAGCACTCTATGGACACCGCTCTCTTAAGGGTCTATAATGATCTACTAATGGCATCTGATGCAGGAAATTGTTCCGTGATCATTTTGCTAGATCTTAGCGCAGCCTTCGATACCATCGACCACAAAATCCTACTCAACAGGCTGAAGGTTCTGGCTGGTATATCTAGCACCGCCTTAGACTGGTTTTCTTCCTACTTATCAGACAGGACTTTTTCTGTTAAGACTGATAGGTACTCCTCTAACACTGCTGCCCTAACCTGCGGGGTTCCACAGGGTTCAGTTTTGGGTCGATTATTATTTTCTTTTTATATGCTTCCTTTAGCTGGCATTATTCAGTCTTTTAGTGACCTGTCTTATCATTTCTATGCCGATGACATTCAGCTGTGTATGTCCTTTAAGCCTCATCAGCTGGATAGGCTGTCCACCCTAGTCCAGGCTTTAACTCAAATCTCTGATTGGCTTTCTAACAATTACCTTGTTTCAAACATGAACAAGACAGAGACCATGATCATAGCTCCTCCTGATCTATATTCTAAAATCAGTCAGGTTCTTGCCCCTTTCTGTTCTTCTGCTTAGCCAAATATTCGAAATCTTGGAGTAATATTTGACTCTTCTTTGAGCCTTGACTCACACGTAAAATCTCTGTCTCCTTCCTGTTTCTTTCATTTAAGGAATATTTCTAAACTGCGACATATGGTCTCCTTAGCTGAACTGGAAAAAATTGTCCATGCATTTGTGTCATCGCGTTTAGATTATTGTAATTCCCTGTTTACCAGCTTGGATAAATCATCTCTTTCTCGCCTCCAAGCTATACAAAACGCAGCAGCCAGACTACTAACTCGTTCTAGCAAGCGAGCTCACATCACTCCTATTTTATGTTCTTTACATTGGCTCCCAATAGATTTTAAAATTCATTTTAAAATTATTGCTTTAACGTACAGAGCACTAAATGGCCAAGCCCCAGATTATTTATCCAAGATTCTCACAAAATACACTCCTGCTCGCCGTCTCCGCTCACAGACTCAGAGTTTGTTGGTTGCTCCCAGAACACGTCTGAAGACGAAAGGGGGCGGAGCCTTTCAGTCTGTGGCACCAAGGCTGTGGAACAGTCTACCTCTACAACTACGTTTGGTGGACTCTGTGGAATCCTTTAAAAAACAGTTAAAAACTTTACTGTTTAAACAAGCTTTCTGTTTACCAATGCTTTTTACATTTTTATATTTTAATTTACATTTAAACTCTATATTGTGTATATTGTGCATTTTGCTATTTATCGTACTGTTTATTTTAATCTCTGTGTGCAGCGCTTTGTGACTACCTGTCTATGAAAAGCGGGTAATAAATAAACTTTACTTACTTACTTACATAGTACACAGACTTTCAAAGTAAAACAGGAAACTGAACAGACGTGGACTAAACTAGGGGATACAGTGACAGAGAACAAGAGACACACTGACAGAAATGACTGTATACTAACAGAAGTAAAACAGAACCACGACCTAAGAACGAGAACACAAGAAATTCCAAGGAACTAGGGAGTTAGGAATACTAGCGACAGAAATCAAAACCAAGAGAATCAAAACACATCATGAAATCAAGGATAACTAATACAACAGAAAAACACTGAGTCCACAGACTCAGGACCGCGACAGAAACTTTCAGAGATTTCAGGCCTGGATTTAGCCCCAGTGTTTTAAGATCCTAGCAACGCTGGTATTTATGGCCACATTTTTCAAAGACACGAGCTTTCTGGGTGCTGACCAGTAGCGGTTTTAGATACGGGCGACACGGGCGGTTGCCCGGGGCGGCATCGTGGTGGGGGGCGGCATCACGGCAAGCCTGTGACATAGTGGGAATGTCACAGGCACCGATCGGTTTTCTATCGCCCATTTGCTGGGAGTAAGGGCGCCCTCCGCTTGCGAGGTGCGCCTGCTGCTTGCAGCACAGGGAGGAGAGGGCGGGGCGGCGGGGGATTCTCTGGTGGCTGGAGCAGCATCTAATAACCAACTCGCAAAATAAAACAAAATAAAAACAAACACGAAAACACCAGACATCATGATACAGACTTATAATTTGCACCGATGTTTTTTCGAAATTCTGTATGCGAAAAGTGAGCGCGAGAGCCCTCGGTGCGCCTGCTCGCTGCTGAAGTCAAAGTAAACTTTATTGTCATCTCCACTACATACAGTCCAGTATATAGAGAGACGAGACGACGAGGCTCCAGTTACAGCAGTGCAAGTAAACAGACAATAAATATAAGAAGAGTAAGAAAATAAATATACACTTTAGGACTCGGGGTATGTGACACAGGACCCACCAGTGTTGGTCAAGTTTGTGTGTGTGTGTGTGTGTGTGTACAACAGCTTTATGTTAATGTACAATCCTTAATATGTTTTGTGTGTGTGTGTGTGTGTGTAGGTGTGTGTGTGTGTGTGTGTGTGTGTGGAGGGCGCCAGAGGGAGTGTTCGCCCGGGGTGCCAAACAGGCTAGGACCGCCACTGGTGCTGACTCAGGGGGACCACTTTAGTTCATTGAAACTTTAATGCCAGTTTAGTTTAAGACATTAAACTGGTCGCGTTTTGAATCCAATTGATAATAACAGAGCTATACTGAACATAAACAACTGTGTTAGTGTGACGCCCTGCATAATTGAAGGATTACAATAAACTTCAGTTCTTACTGAATCTGTAACATTGCCTTGATCTGCCTATATCATTTTAAAATGCATTTTTTAAATAGTTTGTGTTGTTAAATGAGTTTTGTGTCACTGTGCACAGTGAAAAACTCACCTGATGTAGTGGTAAGGCCATGTTCACCACTAGATGGTGACAACCTGGCACAGGTATTTTCTATACACACTAAATTTCACACTGAAAAGCCTTGGTGGGAATTTTTGTTTGCATAGAAAGTCAAGGAAAAAATGTCTTGAGGTTTTCCAGTGTTTTCAAAATTGTGTTTTTCAGATACACATCAAAACTTCACACAGACAAACACACACACAAAACAACAAAATATGTCAAATTCCATAAGATAAGATAACCTTTATTAGTCCCACACGTGGGAAATTTGTTTTGTTACAGCGGTGGACAGTGCAAAGTTACATGGAGAATTAGAAAAACATCTCATTTGTAAAAAAATTAACCAAAACCATCCTTCAGCTGCTTTCAATCACATCTCCGAGTCTCTGTGAGCAGACGCAGCTCGTGCTCGTCTTCAGGGTGAAGCTTGACGTGCTAATACAAGAAAACATGTTTGCAGCTCAATTTCAAAACACTGTGTGGGTTTCTCTGGTTCATTTGTGCAACTGTTTCTTGGTAAATTATACAAGAACAGGAAACATAAAAATGGCTGTTGTCATCCAACATGCCCATAAAAGGCTTCATGATATACTGCTGCTGTTCACCTGCTTGTCTTACTCTGCTGGACTTTTCAGAAGTCGACTGTTTCACATATAAAGTGCTGTTTCTTATTATTTTAATGTGCTGAATCCAAACCCGACAATTAAAATATCTGATTAGCTGCTGTCTCCAAGACATTTATTTTTACACTACATGTTGTTTAGATGAGTTTTTCATATGTGTTTGGTAATATCTGACCTTTCTTCATTATGAAACAATAATCAGAGAAAGGTCAACACAGATTAGTCTTAATATGAAACATTAGAAAGCACAGCAGGGTTATTGCAGCCCCGCCCTCACATTGTGAGCAATGCTGTGACGTTTCTCAGTTACAATAATGTGACATAACTTCTGCCAAGCAGCTTCTGTGTTTGGTAGCGTTGGTGTCACTGTGTCTGTAAACACGATAACTGGAAACAGGCATGTAGAGTGGCCCAGTGTTAACAATCCATTCAGAAGTTGCCTGGCGTCCAGTGAGGTCATCAAAGTCCGTCCACCTTCTTCCACTTATCAGGGTCGTGGGGGGCTGGAGCCTATCACAGCTGTCATAGGGCGAGAGGCGGGGTCAACCCTGGACAGGTCGCCAGCCCGTGGCAGGGCTAACACACAGACAACCATTCACACCAGTCGCCACTAACTGCATGTCTTTAGACTGTGTGAGGAAGCTGGAGAGAACATGCAGACTCCACACAAAGACCCCGGCCTGATGGGGTTAGGGTCCTGAGCTTGATACCCTAAACTGAACGCAGGACAGAGGAAGGGATGGGTGATGTTCATGTTTGCCCAGGTGTATGATGTGGCTCTTTGCGGTGACACAGTAAAAAATGTGGCTGTTTGTCTGTGACTGGTTGGCTGCCCCAGCCCTGGCCCTTCATGTATTTCAGTAATGTCTTTTTCTCCCGTCTCCTCCTCTCGTTTACATGTTTTGCCCTTGTGACCCATTCCTTCTGTCACGTGTGTTTTCCCCCCAGCCATCATGTTCTGTTTGTGCTTAGTTATGTCCATGTCTCATCTCTAGTCCTCTTTTCCCTCTGTATGTATTCACAGTGTACGTGTTCCTCGTCGGTTCGTCATGCTAAGTCTGCGTGTCTTATTCCGTCATGTGTCATGTATCACTCCAAATCTCACTGACTTTAACTAATAATAACTGTTTGCTGAGTGTTATGTCTAAAAGGTATTGCACAATCGCCTCTAGTAGAGGATCAGGTTTGTTTTTCACTGATAATGGATTTTAACATGACTGACCAATGATTGTGGAGCACGTCCATGTAGGATCTTATAAATACAACGAGCAAACTTAAATGTTTTAAAATGTTCAAAACTTAATATATTATATTTCTGAAGTATGACGGAAGGAAAAAGTTTCATATTTAAAAAGAATCCAATTTCATATGATCAAATTTATGTCAAAAAGTTCATATTTATTCCTCCTATGTCATGTGTGAGTACTGTACTGTAAATGTCATATATATCAGATGATACTGATAACCTAATGCTAATAACTATGCAGAGGTCTCTAGGCCTCGACTTTTATGGAGCATGTGAAGTTTGGGGCAGAGTGGACAAAGAAAAGTTTCTCAGCAGGTTCAACAGGTTGCTACAACACAGGCCGATGAAGTATTGCACTCACTCATCCAAACTGGCAAACATGTAACATACACCCTAAGACTGATCCTGCTTTTTACTCCTTTGCTATGATTTAATTTGATATTATGTAGCCTTGGAGACAGTTTGCATAGATTAGAATGTTAGATTCCTGTGATGTCATCAATGCCCGATGTTTTGTTTTAATGTCTTGTGATAGTTCTAAGTGCAGACAAAGTCAGAGTTCAAGTGAGTTTAGTCCAATTTTGATCCAGTTTCTGACATGTGGTCAAAATCTTGGCCGACCTTTACCACACCACGTGCTGTGGGTGTGCGTAAATATCTAGGTGAGTAAAGTCTCCTTTACCTGTTAAATTAAATTTGTTTTGTCTCTCTGTAGAGGACTGTTACGTCCCCACATAGAATCTAGGCGATGAGGATGGGGGGCAGTAACAGTTGGATCCGGGTTGAAATGAAAAGAACACCAGGCAGAGGTAGTTAACACAAAATATATCTTTATTACAATCAATTACCTCAATAATCATATAAATAGTAACAACAAAAAGAGACAGCACCGCTGCTTTAATGATAAATCAGACAGGTCAACCCAAAGAGATAGTGACCACTTCAACAAAGAAAACAACTATAAGGCTTCAACAGAAAAAGACAGCAACGCTGCTATTAACAATAACCAGGCAGGCCAAACAAAATCATGGAGGCCGCCGTCACTTAAGGGAAACCACCGCTCAGTTAAGAACTACTCACAAAGAGCCACACACAGTGGGGCTGGTTACACACAGCAGGCCTTTTTCCACAGCATGAGCAGCATGTGTGCCCTAACAGGAGAAGGCAGGGGCAGAGAGAGACAGGGGAGGGGCAATAAAGAAGGAGGAGGAGAGGGAGAGGACAACACCACACCCACACACTCCCACAGCCTCACAGGATGTAACATTCCCCCCACCCTATATTCACACTATACAAAACACAGAATAAACTCATCACTAAGCGCTGCGTGAGAGTGCATCAGCCACCAGATTTTCAGACCCTTTCTTGTGCTGGATAACCAGATCATAATCCTGCACCAGCAATGCCCAGCACATTAGTCGCTGGTTGTGGTTGTACATGCGTTGGAGGAAAGTAAGGGGATTGTGATCTGTATACACCGTTACTGGAAAGGAGCTAGAGCCCACATACACAGTGAAGTGCTGCAAGGCCATCAGCAGCGCTAGAGCTTCTTTCTCTATGGTGGAATAGTTTAGCTGATGGCGCTTGAACTTTACAGAGTAGTAGCAGACTGGGTGACACACACCCTCCCCGTCGTCCTGCAACAGCACCGCACCAGCTCTGGTGGCACTGGCGTCGACTTCCAGTTTGAAAGGCTGAGAGAAGTTGGGAGCAGCCAGAACTTGGGCGCTGCAAAGGAGGGACTTGAATGCATGCTGGCATTCCCCCGACCACTCAAAAGGGATTTTGGAGCTACATAGCTTTGTCAAAGGGGCCACAACTACCGCAAAGTTCTTGCAAAAACAGCGATAGTATCCAGTCATGCCCAGGAACTGCTTTAACTCCCGCCTAGTGGCTGGGGCCGGGTAGCTGAGGACAGCCTCGACTTTTGCCTCTACCGGGCGAACCTGCCCGAAACCCACCTGTTTTCCCAGGTACGTGACTGTCGCTCTGGCAAACTCACACTTAGCGAGATTTAGAGTTAACGAGGCGTCGGCCAATCGCTGAAACACTGATTGTAGGATGGCCACATGCTCTTCCCATGTGGCCGTGTATATCACTACATCATCCAAGTATACATTACACCGAGGCACATCCCCCAACACCAGCTGCATTAAACGCTGAAATGTGGCCGGAGCGTTTTTCATGCCAAACGCCATCACGGTGTACTGCATGAAATGGTCGGGTGTGACAAATGCAGAAATGTCGGAGGCTCTGGGGGTCAAAGGCACCTGCCAATACCCTTTAAGAAGGTCCAGTTTGGAAATGAATGTGGCAGGACCTATATTATCAATGCAATCCTCCATACGAGGAAGTGGAAAAGAATCGGAGACGGTCACTGCATTTACCTTCCGGTAGTCGGTGCAGAAACGTGGGGTGCCATCAGACTTGGGCGTAAGCAAACAAGGGGAGCTCCAAGGGCTGTGGCTCGGTTGTGCCAAACCATTCTCTTCTAAATAACTGACTTCCTTCTTCATCACCTCGCGCTTTCCCATGGGGCAGCGGTACGTGTGCTGTTTGATTGGGGTTGCGTCACCAACATTGATATCATGTTCACAAACACTAGTACGCGAGGGCACATCACCAAAGAGAGAAGGATAAGAGTGCAGTAGGCTAAGCACGTCTTCGCGTTGTGAAGGGGACAGATGAGACAAGTGGGCCGTTACCTCGGCTAAGTAAGCTGAATTTGCCAACCGCCCACACTGTTGTCCCTCAGAAAGCATATGCAGATCGTTGTCAGCACTGGCCTCTACGCTCACCACGGTGGCAGAGACAGAGCTGGAGATTACTGCGCTGGCAACAGTCTCATGGGTTTCCCTATCATGGTAGGGTTTTAACATGTTAATGTGGCACAGACGTGTTTTCCTCCTGCGTACTGGGGTACTGAGGACATAATCTGTCTCAGACACCTTCCTCACTATAACATACAGTCCCGCAAAACGGGCCGAAAGAGCAGAACCAGGCACCGGTAGCAACACTAAAACTTTGTCTCCAGCCTGAAAATGTCTTTTCACAGCCTTTCTGTCGTACCACTTCTTCATGCTTGCCTGGGAAGTACACAGGGCCTCTTTTGCTAATGAGGTAGCACGCTGCCAGCGATCCCTACACGTCTTCACAAAATCTGCCACGTTGGTTTTTGGAACACCCCCGCTAAGGAACCTCTCTTTCAACATCTTTAGCGGGCCCCGCACCTCGCGGCCAAACACAACGGTAGATGGGCTGAACCCTAAGGACTCCTGCTTAACATTGCGTATGGCAAACAGTACAAAGGAGACACCCTCATCCCAACTTCTGTCCGTGTCATGGCAGTACTTTTTCAACATGGCCTTAAGTGTTTGGTGCCAACGCTCAAGTGCACCCTGCGACTCTGGGTGGTAAGCACTGGACACAGAATGAGAAATGCCAAGGGAGATTAAAGTCTGTCTAAATGCTCGGGATAAGAAGTTAGTTCCCTGGTCTGTTTGCACTGTTTTTGGGAGACCAAAGGTGGTAAAAAATTTGATTAGCGCCTTAGTAATGTTTGCAGTGGTGATCCTCCGCAGAGGAATTGCTTCGGGGAACCGCGTGGACAAGCACATTATGGTCAATAAAAACTGATTACCTGCCCGTGTTC
This sequence comes from Neolamprologus brichardi, assembly GCF_056152115.1. Classification (NCBI taxonomy): domain Eukaryota; kingdom Metazoa; phylum Chordata; class Actinopteri; order Cichliformes; family Cichlidae; genus Neolamprologus; species Neolamprologus brichardi. Next base: position 3,402,850 of record NW_028270137.1, on the reverse strand, counting down.
TTGGCAACGGACCAACACAATCGACCAAAACATGCTCAAATGGCTCACCAACAGCAGGTATTGGACATAGTGGGGCGGGGGGCACAGCTTGGTTTGGTTTGCCCACCAGTTGACACGTGTGACAAGTATTACAATACTTTGCAACATCTGCCTTCATTGCCGGCCAGAAGAAGTGCTGCAGAACACGGTCATATGTTTTAGTTATCCCCAAATGTCCTGACCATGAATGGTCATGGGGCTAATTGTAGCACGTGCTGACGCAAACTCCACCTGCGCATTAACAGTCCATCACAAACAACAAATGTCTGCTTCCTGTCTCCTGTCGGACCATCGCTCTCATCTACGGCGGCAAAACATTTGGCTAACGACGGGTCCTCTTTCTGAGTGATCATAAGGGCCTCCCGTGTGAGGAGAGGGGGGGCTGTGGGTTCAGGAGCAGGCTCAGCTACTTCTTGAGCCAGTTCCTTGGCATCAGGACCCACCTCCTCCTGGGAGGGCATCACATCCTTTTCCAAAATAGAGCCGACCACTGACTCTGACAAGTCAATCACTTCTCCCTGCCGATGGGCGTGTGACCGGGTAAGAACACCTACAGGAAATACATCCGGGTGTTGCCGGCTTAAAACATCTGACAAAGGACTTGGGTCAGGAGTCTTTGTGACCTCTGGGGTAGGATAAACCTTCCCGCCTGCAATGTCATTGTCCATTATGAAATCCACGCCATCAATTGGGAAGCAAGGACACACAGCTACAGGAAAAATACCACTTACTAGGTCACTCTGCACCCAAACTCGATGGAGGGGGGCGGGCACATAAGTCATTCCAACGCCTCTAACAATAACATCAATGCCGCTGGCAGTCTTTTCATCAAAGGCAAGTGCACTGGCCACTATGAGGGACTGTGAGCCACCTGTGTCATGTAAAATGGTCACAGTACGCTCATCTTCAGGCTCACCAGAGAGCGACACTGCTCCTTTGAAAATGAAGGGTTTAAAACATTCATCAGGAGTCTCAGTGCTAAGGGGTCTGTTAACAGGAGAAGCGATTTTAATCAGCCCTATCCCTTTTGGCTTACGTGGTGTTGAAGCTGGCTGTCTTCGCCTGTAGGCCTCGCAGTCCGCTATTAAATGGCCAGATTTAAAACAGTAGAAACATTTCCAGTCTGACTTGGGACGAGGCACAGGTACCTCTCCCCTTGTGTCTTGCTCACCACTAGCACCGCTATAGCCTTCGCTAGGGTGTCGCGTCGCTCATGCTTAATGACACTGGCTTTATGGACGAGTGCGAACTCGACAGACAGTGTCGTGGCCTGCTGCAACGAGGAAACCTTCTGTTCATTCAGATATACTGCCATCCGCTCAGAGATGCAGTTTTTAAATTCCTGTAAACTCCCGTACTGAAACTAGGTCCACAGCTTTACAGGCCATACACCATCGGTCAAAGAGGACACTCTTTTTCCTCGCGAAATCCAGGAAGGATTGACCCTGCACCTTTTTCAACCCCCGAAATCGCTGCCTGTAAGCCTCGGGGACTAGTTCGTAGGCTAACAGGATTGCACTTTTCAGTTTGTCGTAGTCCAAACTGCATTCAGCGGACAACGAGGAACAAACTTCCTGTGCCTTGCCCACCAGCTTGCACTGCAGCAAGATGGCCCATGCATCCCGCGGCCAACGCAAGGCTGTCGCTATCCGCTCAAATGATTCAAAATAAATAAATCTCCACCTCAGTGTCACGAAATACAGGGACCAGACGGCTATTCCTTCCTACATCAAACTGTATCTCTGTCTGTGACAGCGAAGCCGCCACAGGAGGGGAGGAGGCCTGCTGGAGTTCCAGCTGTCGCAGCTTGACCTTAGTCTCCTCCTCCACCTTCATCAGCTCAACCTCCCTAGCCCTAGCCAGCTCCGCGTCCAAACGCCTAAGCTCTATCTCCCTTTTCAGCTGGAACTCTCTCTCACGCTGCTCCTTTTCCAGCTGGAGACGAGCCAGATGGACTTTGAGCCTAGCATCCTGCTTAGAACCCTGATGACTGGGTGGAGAGCGGATCAAAATGGGGCAGCGTCATTGGCCCGCCCTCAGGCAGCCCCTGGCCCACAGGTGGCCTGGCTTGTAACCTGAGGCAGTGCACTTGGTCCAGCTGGACCGGGTATGCACGGGGGTTCTCGCCTTACAACCACCCCCTTCTCCAACAACCCAGACACCAGAGCGGCCTTCAGCTCCGCTTTGCGTAGGCCAGTGGAGACACTGATCCCGTAATATGTTGCCACCTCATGCAGATCCCTCTTCCTACAAACATCAAGCAGGGCAAGTGACGGCTCTGCCGTAAATCCAGAAATATCAAAAGTGGCCATGAAAACTCAAAACGGCCTGCAAAACACCAGCTAACCAAAAAAGGGCCACACAACACCTTCACTACACAACCAAAAACAGGCAAAATAAAATGTGTTGTATCAAGTCAACCATTAACTAAAATTCTGCCCACACTCTCCCCAGTCCTGCCTACTCAAAATTTAGCCTGACCTAGCTTCTGGAGCGTACCAGGCTCGAGGCCACTTTAAAGGCAAATCATCAAGTGCCAAAGGCACCGAAAAGCCTACCTCCAATAGAGAATTAATCCCCACCCGGCTTTGCTCCGAAAATAACGAAGGAAAAACAAAAAACGAATATCCGAAGGAAGAGCAAATGCTCAGCTAGACACTCCCCTGTGCTAGCCGGGGAGAGCAGCAGCTAGTCAAATGACCCTCACACAACACACAAACATCTATTCACACTCGTAAACAACTCAATTCCTTTCATTCCGATCCCGGACAAGCCCCCACTTTGTTACGTCCTCACATAAAATCTAGGCGATGAGGATGGGGGGCAGTAACAGTTGGATCCGGGTTGAAATGAAAAGAACACCAGGCAGAGGTAGTTAAAAATTGTTAAAAATGTTTTTGCTCATTATTGCCAAGTGCCCTCACCTTTTCTTTCAGTGTCTGTCTGGCTCTCATCAACAGATTTTAAGCAGAGGCTTCTAAGGTTGCTGTTTGGGGCTATTGAAACAAGCTTCGCTGCCAACTTACTGAATCCTCGGATTACTTTTTTGTCCACATCAGTTTTAAGTAACATGGAAGCCTCTTGAAGAAGCTAAAATAAAGGATAAACATATACATATTAGCTTTGTACCATAATATATACAATTATATAGCAAACCAGAACAATCATTATTTCACACATCAATTATCATTAGAGAACAAATTATAATTTTGCATTTATTTACTTTAATTCTCAAGTACACATTGCTGTGCAAAAGGGATGTTTAGACTATTCTTCCCAAAAAAAACTATCATTGGCATCAGATTGGTCCAAAATTATCCTGTAGCATGAAAATAAAACCAAAGAGAAAGACATAGTCAATGTGGCAATTTCTGTTAGTGTTCTGTTAGTGTACTTTTATTACTCATGAAATAAATCTGCTGATTCAGTCACTTTGCCTGTCCTGTAGGTACGTGATTATTAGAAGTCTGTATAAATGTGCAGCACATCAGTACATATTTGTGTTTTTGCCGTGCACTATTGTTATTGTTGTTTTTTGCTGCAGTTCTTGATAAAACACTCACCACAACAGGGATAGTGAGACATGGGAATTCTCGTAGAACCTCTTCAGTAGTATGCTGAAGAATGTAGTGTGTTCTGTACTTCTGTATTTTCCTGAGGTGCGTTCGAATGACATCCACATTTGGCCTAGTTTTTTGGCTTAATCACTGATACATGTTGGTCGGTGCTCCTTTCATCCTCCCCATTGTCAAGAGGATTGATATCCTGGTTATTAAAAAGTTTAGCAAATATTGAGAGAAAAAAAACCCCAAAACAATACTTTTAACTTTTATGTACAATTTAAAATGGCAAACAAACATTGAGCATATTTAACTTGCCTTGGTTTTTTCAAAAGGATACAGGGCTGGATATCTGATGATCTTTTTCTTCCTGGATTTGGAACTGAGTATTTCTGTGTCATTTTTTCAATTTCCTCTACGTCTACTAGTGGTCTTCTTTCCTTTTTAAACTTGTTCCTGAGAGACTCATGCAGAACATCCTACAAACGATAAAAATGTAACAAATTATTCATAAATAGGTGCAACTAGGTCCTCCCTTTATACAAGACATTTACCAGAAAACTTTGAGTGACATAAAGCTGGTAGGTTTGCTGTAATCATGTCATAATCTAATTAGTTCCTATTTACAGATCTCTTCTTTAACTCTTAGGAGTTGATCGAACACATGATATAAAGGTTTGGAGCACTTTAGATTGGCTACATACACTATAAAAGGTAGATAAAGATTAGATAAAGTATTAATGGCATTATGTCCTACAAGCATACTCATCATAATCTTTCAGTCTATATGTTAATACCTCTACCTTTTAATAATAAAAATAATAATGTATACTTTATTGATCCCCACAGGGAAATTTCTCTCTTTGCATTTAACCCATTCACTCAGTGAAGCAGTGGGCAGCCACTAATCAGGCGCCCGGGGAGCAGTGTGTAGGGACAGTACCTTGCTCAAGGGTACCTCAGGGTAGCCGTTCAGTTGATTCAAACCCCTGACCTTCCGATCATGGGGCAACCACACTACCTACTGAGCTATCCCTGCCCTATTTTCAAATTTAATTTTTTAAATACAAAAACTACACTATCCTGATACAAAGGCAAACAGAGCTAATATAATGCTGAATTTCACACCATTCACTTGAGAATTCACAGAGAAATGAAACATTAATTAATTTAAAAGAGCAATTGATATTTTATTTATTGTTTGACCATACTGGACGAGATCTGCCTCAAAAATCACAATACTAATACTTGTATTGTAGTGGCCACAAGGGAACAGATAACCTCTGAATATGTAACAATGAAAATGTTAGCATGTTACACTCGTTAGCCAATAATTAGGCAATTCAAAGACAATTTGTTGGACAATTTTATCAATGTTTGCTTTTCAGGAATACTTACATATCCAGAGCCATAACTCTCCTTCAAGAAAGGAAAACTCAGAAGGACAGTCCTCAGAAGCTCTACATACTGCACATGAGAGGGATACCTGCAAATTTTGAATGATGAACTTAAATTCTGATGTACATACTGTATTTTAAATTAATCAAATCTTAATTATATATAGACTTACATTGTCTCATTACTCAAGTGGTCAAACAGAGCTTGAACAAGCATGTTTTTGAGTCTGTTCTTGGTGGGTGACTTTAGTGCTGCATCTTTATTGGTCAACGCAGTGAGCACAGCTGGAGGAAACTGCACTTTGCAGTTAAACATAGGTTGGAGTGCTGACACAGTATGCTTTTCTTTGTGTTGCCTTCCACTGCAAGAAGAAGTAAGAAATCTGTTTAGAGTTTGTTACAAGACATGAATATGCGTGTCCTTGTATCCTGCATCAGGAATATCCGCATATTTAAAACGTACAATAACAGCTGCTGAACTACAGAAACAGAATCATAACAGAGAGTAAGAGTGGCTGTGACATTTCAATTTTGAAAGTAAATGGGTGTGTGATGCACATCAACGCTGGAGAAACAGAACAGGGCTTGCGTCAACCCCTTGCCCCCCACCCTCCAACACCGTAAACCTAGGGGAGGGGAAACACTGAATTGTATGAATGTACAATTCAGTGAATCATGTCCAGTCAACTTAAGACTCACTCTTTCAGCTTCTCTACAGCAGACAAAAATTTCACTTGGTCTTTCACTTTTGGAAAAAGACGCTCACTCATTCTTTCAGTCATCTGCAGAAGAGTCGATCCATCGATTTCATTGTCTGTGTCACAGAAAAACAATAAGACACGATCAAAACAGAAATGAGCATGTTCGAAGATAAAGAATAAAAATATCATAAAACATTACTAAAAAGACAGCTATGCGTTCATTAGTGACTGTAGATGATGACAGACATGTGGAATAGCCAAAAAGTGGTTAAAATCATTTTAACAGTGGTTGACAATTCCTAACTAAAAAGTCATGGTTTAGGATGAACTTTGGTATGAACTGCCTTAAAAGGTCGGTGGATCAGTGTAATGAAGTCTTGACCATCACATCTGTATGCGTCCAAAGCATGAAAGTCTACCTCATCCCCAGGCTTGAATATCAACAGATCATCAGTCTCTCTGATGTGGTATGATTGAAGGTGTCTTATAAACTCCAGTGTTGTAAAAAGTCTTCCAACAAGAAACCATTTTGCCCTGATATACACAATCAGGACTATTTTTTTTACAAACAGTGGAATTTGCTCTGCATGCACAAGTTCCAAAATGAAGAAATCTCCAACTGCATATTTTACAGAGTTTAAAATGATGCATTTACTCGTCCAGAGTTTCTCATCCACAGTAACGGCTGTCTCCAAGTTCTGCAAACAAATCTGCAAGTTCACTGGAAGTTCTTGAAGTGATAAGTTATTAACTGCTGCTTGTGTATGATCGCTCCTGATGATCCATTCAGGCTGCCACTCCCAGCATTGACGAAGCTGATTCCTCTTTGCCAAAGTCTGACAAATATTAATATAGTTATTGGTGATTCTTGCTACTGTCTTGAAAAATTGATGTCTGGCTTCAAACCTCATGCACCAATGAGAGCGGAGTGACCCATAATCAAGGATGAGCCGAGGATAATGTAGCAGAAAATGCAGCTTGGGTATAAACACACCAGTGTATGGTGTAACTGGCCCATGTAAAGTTCTCTATAAGTTCACTCAGAGCTCGTTCAGATGATTGGGGAAATTCAACAGTTTCCTGGATGACAGGGTCACAGTCTGGGGCAGACTCTAATCCTTGTTTCTGATATTTATGTTTCTTCCTTATGTGATTTTTCAAAGATTTCACAGACAAAAACTTTCTGGGACAGTCTTCTAGTCTGCAGACAATGAAGAATCCTCATTTACTTTCATGGTATATCTGTTGATGTTTCAGCAGTTTTTCATATGTTGGTTTTCTTGTGGAGCACCGTGGACACTGATATGGCACATCCATAGAAATGCTCACCTACAAAGACCTGGGGTGGCTGTAGCTCAGGTGGCAGAGCGGATCAGCCACTAACCAGAAGGTCGGTGGCTCAATCCCAGGCTGCTCCAGTCTGCATGCCAAATATCCTTGGGCAAGATACTAACCCCATGTTGCTCTCCGATGCATCCATCGGAGTGTGAATGTGTATGAATGTTAGATACTTAGCACTAAAGCTTAGAAGTGCTTGTGTGATTGGGTGAATGAATTAGCTGTATAAAGCGCTTTGAGTGCTCGGACAGAGTAAAAAAGCGCTATATAAGAACCAGTCCATTTACCTGTTGATAATCTGCCAATTCATTTTCCCCAAGCCAAAGAGATACTTCTCCAACAGTCCACTGCTGAGCCATGATCTGTTAAAACAAAACAAAATGCCATTACATTGTTATTCTGTGACATCAAAAACTTATTTATTTATTTTTTGTTCAATCATTTTCCAAGCCACTTTATCATCATAAGGATCGGAGGGGTGCAGGAGCCTATCCCAGCTGTTTTTTTAGGCGGGGTAGACCCTGGACAGGCTGCCAGTCCATGGCCTTTTGACTGTTCCCAAAGTCAGGACACATACTCACGGAGAGGCAGCGTTTCAGTGGTATGGTCCTCATCTGTGGAACAGCCTGCCGGAGGAGCTCAGGGCCGCAGAGAACGTACATGTTTTTAAGAACAGGCTCAAGATCCAACTTTTTAATTTAGCTTTTATTTGACGTTTATTTATTTTATGCTTATTTATTCTATCCTGTTATTCTATTTATTAATTTAGGTTTTACCTAATATTTATCGATTTTATTCTTATTCATTTTTTATCTTCTTACTCTATTTACATTTATATTGTATCCCTTCTTATTTATTTTATCTTTTTACCGTGTATATATCCTATTGTGTCATATCTCCAGTGTTTCCTCGGAGGGCGCTCTCTGCGAATTCTCTCTCTGAATTGGCCATAAATGTCTGTATTTACATATATATGTATTGTAGGAATACAGCTGGAAATAAGCTGAGGAGAAAAGAGTGTTTGGTAAAAGAAATAATAAAGAGATGACGATTATGCCTAGTGGGAGGGGCCATGGGGTAAAAAAGAAGGCTGTTTTTCGGTGAGATGTTACAGAGAGGGTAACATGCAGACTGTGTTTTGTATATAGATGTTTGTTTTGTGTTGACTTAAGTTAGTTTTCTATTTTCTTTGTAAATAATCTTTTGTGCACCTGGGAGGCCGGCAGAATAAACTATCCACACTGCATGCTTCCTGACTACGCCTGCATTTGTTCGGGAGAAGTTTCAGAGAGGACCCCGCGACATATGGTGTCAGGAGTGGGATGGCTAGTCGGAAGAGGAAAACGCGCCTCCCAGTTAAGCGCACAGGGCTGCGGTCCCAGCAGCATGAGCTTCCAGTGGAGAAGACAGCAGAGGACCTGGCATGGGACACAGTACCGGCGTCGTCTTCTTCAGCAGAGGAGGAGGAGGAGGTTTCTGGCAGGATTGGTCCAGCATTGCCTACAGCTTCAACCTCAGCATGTGACCCAAACGGAGAGCTGAAATGCGATGATGAGGGACTTCCTGGCGGGACAGCAAAGGAGAGAGGAGGTTTTGTTGGCAGAACTCAGGGGGCTGAGGACTGTTTCCCCTCCCAACGCTCAGCTGCATTCAGATTTTGCTGGTCAGGAAAGCCCAGCCCAAGCACCAGCCGGAGCAAGCACCACAGCAGCAACGGCCACGCCAAGCACCGCAACAGCAATCAGCCCCAGAATGGTACTGCCTACACCTGCACACCAAAGAGGATACCGGGATCCCCCAGAGGAGGTTCCCTCTCGTCAGTCAAAAGCAGTGACCAACAGCCTCATCCAGTCAGTCTCAAAGTGGATGCGATCTGCTGGGCCGAAAATTCCACCCTTTCAGATGGGGGAAGACATTGAGAACTATTTGTGGAGTTTTGAGCGAGTTGCCAAAACCTGGAAATGGCCAGAGAGTGAATGAGCCGGTCATCTGGTTCCACTGCTATCGGGGAAGGCGTTGGAGGCCTACACTGCAATGGATGAAGAAAGAGCCAATCGTTATGAAGATTTAAAAGCTGCGTTGCTAACCAAATTTGACATTTCCTCTGAGACGTATCGGCAGAAGTTAAGGTCCAATACAGTTCCACCTGGTGAGAGCCCCACTGAGACCTATTATCGCCTGAAGGGCCTCTATCGGCGCTGGATCCGACCAGAGCAGCATATTAAAGAAGAGATGGGAGAAGCTATCATCTTGGAGCAGTTAATCCGGGTACTTCCAGGGGAGGTGAGGACCAGGGTGAGGGAGCATGAGCCAGCAGATGGACTGACTGCTGCTAAGCTGGTGTCACAGTACTTCAATGCGCGTAAAGGAGCACCACCTGCATGCTCATCTGGGACACCACAGCGACCACCACTCCCATCATCGGGTCTTCTGAAGAGGGAGAGCAACCCAAAGCCACCAGAAAACCCCAAGGCATCAAACTTACGAGCAGCGGGTAAGGACTGTCTTTGTTATTATTGCCAGCAGCCAGGTCATAAAGCCTCGGTATGCCCTATCCGGAAGGCTAAAGTCACTGGTGCCTGCTATGCACCCCGGCTGGAGATGGAGCCCACAAGGGTCCAGCCAGTGGATGTGCAACGCTATAAAAAAGTAAAGGTCAATGGTCAGCAGGCTACTGCTTTGCTGGACACTGGTAGTTTTATGTCTTTAATTAAGCATAGTTTGGTACCAGTGAACAGTGTGGACTATAGCAGACAGGAAGAAGTTTTATGTGCGCATGGTGATAAACATCCATACCCAAAAGTGGAGGTAACAGTGACTATTAATGAACAGCCCTACCTGTTGTCAGTTGGGGTGGTAAAGAACTTGCCTGTAGAGGTTATTCTGGGGATGAACTTGCCTGTACTCATAGACTTGCTGCAAGAAAAAGAAGAACAGTGGACAGAGACTGATGTGGGGGATAAGGGGAATGCTAAATTAAATGTGTCTGGCCCAGTGGTCACTAGAGCCCAGGCGAAGGCTGGATGCCAACCCTTGCCAGACTTTGACAGTAGTCTGTGTGAGGGTGGCACTAATGGGCCAAGAAAATCCCGCTGCCAACGCCGCTTTGAGAAGCAGCTATGGTCAAAGGGGCCGGACACAAAGAGCATGAAATGCGATGTACCAGAAAATATCCCTTTGTTGCAAAGGGAGGATGAAACATTGAAAGTTTTGTTTGCTAATGTGACTGAAGGGGAAACTGGAAAATGGGGAGGGAAAGAGAAGTTCATTGTTGACAAAAATGTGTTGTATGCTGTTGACGGTGACCACCAACAGCTTGTGATACCTTCTAGTTGTAGACCCCTCATTATGCACCTAGCACATACCCTCCCCTGGGCAGGTCATCTGGGTCGCCAAAAAACCTATATGCGAGTTAGCTCACGTTTCTTTTGGCCGTCAATGTACACAGACATACAAAAATATTGCCGTACATGCCCTACCTGCCAGAAAACCTGTCCAGCTCGCAAGTCTGACAGGGCCCTGCTACAGCCACTTCCGGTCATCTCCACCCCCTTCCGTAAGATAGCTATGGACATTGTGGGTCGTCTGGTAAAAAGTAGTCGGGGTCATCAGTACATTTTGGTGGTGTGTGATTATGCGACTCGTTTCCCAGAAGCTTTCCCTCTGCGTGCGCTCACGGCACCCAATGTTCTGCGTGCACTGGTACAGCTGTTCTCCCGGGTGGGGATACCAGATGAGATTTTGACCGACCAAGGGACTAACTTTACCTCTAGGTTGATGCAGCTCTTCCACAACCAGCTAGGCATCTCTGCCATCAGGACGTCACCCTACCATCCACAGACAGATGGGTTGGTGGAGAGGTTCAACCAAACTCTGAAGAGGATGCTGCAGAAGTTTGTGTCAGACACTGGGAAAGACTGGGACCAGTGGCTACCCTTCCTGCTGTTTGCGTACAGAGAAGTTCCCCAGGCTTCCACTGGTTTCTCACCATTCGAGCTACTCTATGGTTGGGATGTGCAGGGGCCGTTGGATCTCCTCCGGAAGGGTCGGGAGTCTCCTGCTTCTGCTCCAAATGATAAAGGAGTGGTGCAATTTGTGCTGGAAATGAGAGATCGGTTGGGGAGATACCATGAAGAGGCCGAGGTCAACCTGCGAGACGCTCAACGAAGCCAGAAGACCTGGTATGACCAATAGGCCCGGCAACGTGAATTTCAACCTGGTCAAAAGGTGTTGTTACTTCTCCCCTCAGCCAACAGTAAACTTCTGGCGAAATGGCAAGGGCCATACAAGGTTCTTCGCAGAATGGGGCCAGTGACCTATGAGATTCATCTTCCTGAAAAGAGGAAACCGAAGCAGACTTACCATGTGAATCTCCTGAAAGAATGGGAAGAGCGTGCCCACCAGGCCCCTGCGAAAGCTCTGATGGCAAGAGAAGTGCCAAGAGAAGGGAAGACAGAACCCGAGCAGGGAGCCGATCCAATGTCTCCGGTGCTGACTCATCTTACCCCACAGCAGGCTGCTGAGCTACTCCAAATCCTTCGGTAGACTCCATCTCTGTGTTCAGTTAACCCCGGCAGGACCACCCTTGTCGAACATGTGATATGCCTAAAGGATGGACATCCCAACGTCCATACCGGGTTCCACAACACTTAGTGGATAAATTGCGACAGGAGAAGATGCTGGTCTTGGGGTGATAGAGCCGTCCTGCTCAGAGTGGTGTAGCCCGGTGGTCATCATCTTCAAGAAAGATGGCTCCCTACGCATCTGCATTGATTTCCGGAAGCTTAATTCCATTTCAGAGTTTGATGCCTACCCCATGCCTCGAATCGAGGGTTTGCTGGAGAAGATTGGAGCGGCCAGGTACATCACCACCCTGGATCTGTGCAAAGGTTACTGGCAAGTGCCACTGGAGGAGTCTTCTCGACCGTACAATGCCTTCAGGACACCTACCGGCCTGTTCCAGTTCACGGTGATGCCATTTGGGCTACATGGGGCTCCGGCCACCTTCCAAAGGCTGATGGACAAATTACTACAGGGGTGTGACCACTATAGTGCCGCCTACCTGGATGATGTAGTGATCTTCAGCAACACCTGGGAAGAGCATCAGCAGCACCTGTCCGAAGTCCTGGGAAGAATCCATAAGGCAGGGTTGACCCTCAACCCCTCTAAATGTGAGTGGGCACGGCAGGAGACCCGCTACCTTGGCTACCAAGTGGGCAGAGGTGTGGTGCGCCCGCAGATGGATAAAGTGGATTTTATCCAGAACTGCCCTCGGCCTCGCACCAGCCCCTTCCTGGGGCTGGTTGGCTGGTACCAAAGATTTGTGCCCCAGTTTGCAACTATTGCGGCCCCTCTTACTGCTATGACCAGCAAGGACCAACGGAATCCTGTCACATGGACAGCGGAATGTGAACAAGCTTTCAAAAGGCTGAAAACCTGCCTGTGTACGACCCCAGTTCTCAGGAGCCCAGACTTCAGGAAGAAATTTCTGGTCCAGGTGGATGCCTCCAAAAGCGGCCTGGGAGCAGTGCTGGCCCAAGGGGACCCTGGAGAAGAGCTTCCGGTCCTATACCTAAGCCAAAAGCTGCTGCCACGAGAGACCAACTACTCAACTGTGGAGAAGGAGGCCTTGGCCATTAAGTGGGCACTGGAGAAACTCAGGAATTATTTACTTGGAAGGGAGTTTGAGTTGGAAACTGATCACCGAGCGCTCACCTGGATCCATTCCATGAAGGACCATAACAGCCGACTGACACGCTGGTACCTTTCACTGCAGCCGTTCAGATTCACCATCCGTCAAAGACCAGGCAAGCTCACTGTAGTGGCAGATTATCTCTCCAGGTTGCCGCACAACGCCAACCTTCAGGTGGAAGGGGATGATGTAACGGAGTTACACCGTCCCGGGCCACAGACAGCTGATCTGGGCGCATACACGCACCACCACCATTAGTTTCTACAATTACGGTGGCTGCGTGTCTTTTCGTCGACCGGGCAGATAAACAAAAAGGGGTGAGAGGTATATTTTGAGCGGCGCAGAGGGTGGCCAACATATTTTTCCCACTTACCTTTAATAAAGTCGGTCGCGTAGACTCGCTGTGATCGCCGATTGTACAAGTGGTTATGCAAGCCGATGGTATGGTGTTCCGGGGTTCAAATAGTGGGTTCGGGCGCGCTTGAAAGGTCACGTGAACTGCATTATTTTTGTTTGTTTTTTTGGTTATTGTGAAACACTGTAGGCTGCCTGGAATTGGCCATAAATGTCTGTATTTACTTATATATGTATTGTAGGAATACAGCTGGAAATAAGCTGAGGAGAAGAAATAATAAAGAGATGACGATTATGCCTAGTGGGAGGGGCCATGGGGTATAAAAGAAGGCTGTCAGGGCCTACCTGGGTTTTTTCGGTGAGATGTTACAGAGAGGGTAACATGCAGACTGTGTTTTTTATATAGATGTTTGTTTTGTGTTGACTTAAGTCAGTTTTCTATTTTTTTTGTAAAAAATCTTTTGTGCACCTGGGAGGCCGGCAGAATAAACTATCCACACTGAATGCTTCCTGACTACGCCTGCATTTGTTCGGGAGAAGTTTCGGAGAGGACCCCGCGACAAGTTTACATACTCTCACACGCACTAAGCAGTTGACATACTCGGACACGCACTGAACAGTTGTCATACTCTCACATGCACTGAGCAGTTGACATACTCTCACATGCACTGAGCAGTTGACATACTCTCACATGCACTGAACAGTTGTCATACTCTCACATGCACTGAGCAGTTGACATACTCTCACATGCACTGAGCAGTTGACATACTCGGACACGCACTGAACAGTTGTCATACTCTGACACGCATTAAGCAGTTGTCATACTCTCACATGCACTGAGCAGTTGACATACTCTGACACGCACTGAACAGTTGTCATACTCTGACACGCATTAAGCAATTGTCATACTCTCACATGCACTGAGCAGTTGACATACTCTGACACGCATTAAGCAATTGTCATACTCTCACACGCACTGAGCAGTTGACATACTCTGACACGCACTGAACAGTTGTCATACTCTGACACGCATTAAGCAATTGTCATACTCTCACATGCACTGAGCAGTTGACATACTCTGACACGCATTAAGCAGTTGTCATACTCTCACACGCGCTGAGCAGTTGACATACTCTGACACGCATTGAGCAGTTGACATACTCTCACATGCATTGAGCAGTTGACATACTCTCACACGCGCTGAGCAGTTGACATACTCTGACACGCACTAAGCAGTTGTCATACTCTGACACGCACTGAGCAGTTGTCATACTCTCACACGCGCTGAGCAGTTGACATACTCTGACACGCACTAAGCAGTTGTCATACTCTGACACGCACTGAGCAGTTGTCATACTCTCACACGCGCTGAGCAGTTGACATACTCTGACACGCACTAAGCAGTTGTCATACTCTGACACGCATTGAGCAGTTGACATACTCTCAAACGCACTGAGCAGTTGTCATACTCTGACACGCACTGAGCAGTTGACATACTCTCAAACGCACTGAGCAGTTGTCATACTCTCAAACGCACTGAGCAGTTGTCATACTCTGACACGCACTGAGTAGTTGTCATACTCTCACACGCGCTGAGCAGTTGACATACTCTGACACGCATTGAGCAGTTGACATACTCTCAAACGCACTGAGCAGTTGACATACTCTCAAACGCACTGAGCAGTTGACAAACTCTGACACGCATTAAGCAGTTGTCATACTCTCACATGCACTGAGCAGTTGTCATACTCTCACATGCACTGAGAAGTTGTCATACTCTCACACGCGCTGAGCAGTTGACATACTCTGACACGCATTGAGCAGTTGACATACTCTCAAACGCACTGAGCAGTTGACATACTCTCACACGCGCTGAGCAGTTGACATACTCTGACACGCATTAAGCAGTTGTCATACTCTCACATGCATTGAGCAGTTGACATACTCTCAAACGCACTGAGCAGTTGACATACTCTCACACGCGCTGAGCAGTTGACATACTCTCACACGCATTGAGCAGTTGACATACTCTGACACGCATTAAGCAGTTGTCATACTCTCACATGCATTGAGCAGTTGACATACTCTCAAACGCACTGAGCAGTTGACATACTCTCACACGCGCTGAGCAGTTGACATACTCTGACACGCACTAAGCAGTTGTCCCCCAAAGAAACCAAATTCCTAGAAATCCAATAATGGAAATGTTTGCACACAGTTGTCATTATGTGCAGAGGTCCACCCTACCAGCCAACCTCAGATCTCCACGCATACACAAACTAAGGCACATAAGTCTGCACACATCCAGACATTAACAGATACACACACATGGCCACCCTTTATATCGGTGGACCTCCACCAGGCCTCACTGCACTCCTCTTCTCAGAGAAACCCTCAACAGAAGGGTTGAGGTATGGACATCCCAACGTCCATACCGGGTTCCACAACACTTAGTGGATAAATTGCGACAGGAGAAGATGCTGGTCTTGGGGTGATAGAGCCGTCCTGCTCAGAGTGGTGTAGCCCGGTGGTCATCATCTTCAAGAAAGATGGCTCCCTACGCATCTGCATTGATTTCCGGAAGCTTAATTCCATTTCAGAGTTTGATGCCTACCCCATGCCTCGAATCGAGGGTTTGCTGGAGAAGATTGGAGCGGCCAGGTACATCACCACCCTGGATCTGTGCAAAGGTTACTGGCAAGTGCCACTGGAGGAGTCTTCTCGACCGTACAACGCCTTCAGGACACCTACCGGCCTGTTCCAGTTCACGGTGATGCCATTTGGGCTACATGGGGCTCCGGCCACCTTCCAAAGGCTGATGGACAAATTACTACAGGGGTGTGACCACTATAGTGCCGCCTACCTGGATGATGTAGTGATCTTCAGCAACACCTGGGAAGAGCATCAGCAGCACCTGTCCGAAGTCCTGGGAAGAATCCATAAGGCAGGGTTGACCCTCAACCCCTCTAAATGTGAGTGGGCACGGCAGGAGACCCGCTACCTTGGCTACCAAGTGGGCAGAGGTGTGGTGCGCCCGCAGATGGATAAAGTGGATTTTATCCAGAACTGCCCTCGGCCTCGCACCAGCCCCTTCCTGGGGCTGGTTGGCTGGTACCAAAGATTTGTGCCCCAGTTTGCAACTATTGCGGCCCCTCTTACTGCTATGACCAGCAAGGACCAACGGAATCCTGTCACATGGACAGCGGAATGTGAACAAGCTTTCAAAAGGCTGAAAACCTGCCTGTGTACGACCCCAGTTCTCAGGAGCCCAGACTTCAGGAAGAAATTTCTGGTCCAGGTGGATGCCTCCAAAAGCGGCCTGGGAGCAGTGCTGGCCCAAGGGGACCCTGGAGAAGAGCTTCCGGTCCTATACCTAAGCCAAAAGCTGCTGCCACGAGAGACCAACTACTCAACTGTGGAGAAGGAGGCCTTGGCCATTAAGTGGGCACTGGAGAAACTCAGGAATTATTTACTTGGAAGGGAGTTTGAGTTGGAAACTGATCACCGAGCGCTCACCTGGATCCATTCCATGAAGGACCATAACAGCCGACTGACACGCTGGTACCTTTCACTGCAGCCGTTCAGATTCACCATCCGTCAAAGACCAGGCAAGCTCACTGTAGTGGCAGATTATCTCTCCAGGTTGCCGCACAACGCCAACCTTCAGGTGGAAGGGGATGATGTAACGGAGTTACACCGTCCCGGGCCACAGACAGCTGATCTGGGCGCATACACGCACCACCACCATTAGTTTCTACAATTACGGTGGCTGCGTGTCTTTTCGTCGACCGGGCAGATAAACAAAAAGGGGTGAGAGGTATATTTTGAGCGGCGCAGAGGGTGGCCAACATATTTTTCCCACTTACCTTTAATAAAGTCGGTCGCGTAGACTCGCTGTGATCGCCGATTGTACAAGTGGTTATGCAAGCCGATGGTATGGTGTTCCGGGGTTCAAATAGTGGGTTCGGGCGCGCTTGAAAGGTCACGTGAACTGCATTATTTTTGTTTGTTTTTTTGGTTATTGTGAAACACTGTAGGCTGCCTGGAATTGGCCATAAATGTCTGTATTTACTTATATATGTATTGTAGGAATACAGCTGGAAATAAGCTGAGGAGAAGAAATAATAAAGAGATGACGATTATGCCTAGTGGGAGGGGCCATGGGGTATAAAAGAAGGCTGTCAGGGCCTACCTGGGTTTTTTCGGTGAGATGTTACAGAGAGGGTAACATGCAGACTGTGTTTTTTATATAGATGTTTGTTTTGTGTTGACTTAAGTCAGTTTTCTATTTTTTTTGTAAAAAATCTTTTGTGCACCTGGGAGGCCGGCAGAATAAACTATCCACACTGAATGCTTCCTGACTACGCCTGCATTTGTTCGGGAGAAGTTTCGGAGAGGACCCCGCGACAAGTTTACATACTCTCACACGCACTAAGCAGTTGACATACTCGGACACGCACTGAACAGTTGTCATACTCTCACATGCACTGAGCAGTTGACATACTCTCACATGCACTGAGCAGTTGACATACTCTCACATGCACTGAACAGTTGTCATACTCTCACATGCACTGAGCAGTTGACATACTCTCACATGCACTGAGCAGTTGACATACTCGGACACGCACTGAACAGTTGTCATACTCTGACACGCATTAAGCAGTTGTCATACTCTCACATGCACTGAGCAGTTGACATACTCTGACACGCACTGAACAGTTGTCATACTCTGACACGCATTAAGCAATTGTCATACTCTCACATGCACTGAGCAGTTGACATACTCTGACACGCACTGAACAGTTGTCATACTCTGACACGCATTAAGCAATTGTCATACTCTCACACGCACTGAGCAGTTGACATACTCTGACACGCACTGAACAGTTGTCATACTCTGACACGCATTAAGCAATTGTCATACTCTCACATGCACTGAGCAGTTGACATACTCTGACACGCATTAAGCAGTTGTCATACTCTCACACGCGCTGAGCAGTTGACATACTCTGACACGCATTGAGCAGTTGACATACTCTCACATGCATTGAGCAGTTGACATACTCTCACACGCGCTGAGCAGTTGACATACTCTGACACGCACTAAGCAGTTGTCATACTCTGACACGCACTGAGCAGTTGTCATACTCTCACACGCGCTGAGCAGTTGACATACTCTGACACGCACTAAGCAGTTGTCATACTCTGACACGCACTGAGCAGTTGTCATACTCTCACACGCGCTGAGCAGTTGACATACTCTGACACGCACTAAGCAGTTGTCATACTCTGACACGCATTGAGCAGTTGACATACTCTCAAACGCACTGAGCAGTTGTCATACTCTGACACGCACTGAGCAGTTGACATACTCTCAAACGCACTGAGCAGTTGTCATACTCTCAAACGCACTGAGCAGTTGTCATACTCTGACACGCACTGAGTAGTTGTCATACTCTCACACGCGCTGAGCAGTTGACATACTCTGACACGCATTGAGCAGTTGACATACTCTCAAACGCACTGAGCAGTTGACATACTCTCAAACGCACTGAGCAGTTGACAAACTCTGACACGCATTAAGCAGTTGTCATACTCTCACATGCACTGAGCAGTTGTCATACTCTCACATGCACTGAGAAGTTGTCATACTCTCACACGCGCTGAGCAGTTGACATACTCTGACACGCATTGAGCAGTTGACATACTCTCAAACGCACTGAGCAGTTGACATACTCTCACACGCGCTGAGCAGTTGACATACTCTGACACGCATTAAGCAGTTGTCATACTCTCACATGCATTGAGCAGTTGACATACTCTCAAACGCACTGAGCAGTTGACATACTCTCACACGCGCTGAGCAGTTGACATACTCTCACACGCATTGAGCAGTTGACATACTCTGACACGCATTAAGCAGTTGTCATACTCTCACATGCATTGAGCAGTTGACATACTCTCAAACGCACTGAGCAGTTGACATACTCTCACACGCGCTGAGCAGTTGACATACTCTGACACGCACTAAGCAGTTGTCCCCCAAAGAAACCAAATTCCTAGAAATCCAATAACGGAAATGTTTGCACACAGTTGTCATTATGTGCAGAGGTCCACCCTACCAGCCAACCTCAGATCTCCACGCATACACAAACTAAGGCACATAAGTCTGCACACATCCAGACATTAACAGATACACACACATGGCCACCCTTTATATCGGTGGACCTCCACCAGGCCTCACTGCACTCCTCTTCTCAGAGAAACCCTCAACAGAAGAGTTGAGAAACACAAAACTTGTGAGATCTGAATGTCCTGGTGAGTCTCCACCTGTTACAGGTGGGTGCTGCCTGGACTGTCTCAAGACAGACCAGACCAGGTGCACCACAAACACTTCAAACCTCATCTCAGGACAAAAACTAAAAGAACAACATAAACAAGGAGAAAACTTGCCTTAGAAACATGCAGGGTTAGAGGAGACGGCAGACATGTAGAGGTGAGCCTGTGTGAGTCCGTTTTCTTTTAGTGAACAACAGAAAAAAAGAAAAAAGAAAGAAAACTTACCTTAAAAATCTGTAGGGTTGTTTTCTCTGAGACATGTTGGAATCTGTAAACAGTAACTCCGAAAAGGATCCAGATGTTTCAAAATACTTCTCTGGCGAACGTTTCAATTCTGCGAACATAAATGCTGTGATTAATGGACTAAAAGTCATCGCTTCTCACCCCTATTTATGGATTCAAGGATCAAAGGATCAAATTGGTGGTAAGATTCTAAATATATGTGATGTCATAATCCTGTTAGTTTGGAATACACAAAACAATAAGCACAGTTGTACAGACACACACACACTCCCAAAAACTAGCCAGCCCTCATGAGGAGGTTGTGACGCCCTCCAGGTGCGGGAAAGAAAGCAGGAAAAACCGGGAGCGGGCCGCCTCACCGCTCTTTACATTAATGGACCGCCCCAAAGAAATCCAAACACGGAAATGCTTGCACACACATGTGATTATGCGCAGAGGTCCATCCTACCAGCCAACCTCAGATCTCCATGCAGGCACATATGAATGCACATACATTTACACACATCCAGAGATAAACTCCCCCAAAGAAATCCGAACATGGAAACTTTTGCGCACACTGCACACACATTCAGAGTTCATAACGCACTGGTGAGTCTCCACCTGTTACAGGTGGATGCAACCTGGACTGTCTCAAGACAGACGAGACCAGATCCACCAAAGAAACTGCAGATGTGAGGACATGCGTCTTTTTGAAATATATAAAACAATAAACACGGTCGTGCAGACACATACACTCACACAGGCTGAGAAAGTCTAGCTAGCCCTCGTGATGGGGTGGACCTCCTCCAGGCCTCACTGCCTTCCCCTCCTGAGAGAAACCCTTTATAGAAGAGTTGAGAAAGACACAATTTGTGAGGTCTGAATGTTCTGGTGAGTCTCCACCTGTTGCAGGTGAGTGCAGCCTGGACTGTCTCGAGACAGACCAGATCAGCTGCACCACAGACACTTCATACCTCATCTCAGGAGAAAAACTGAAAGAACAACATAAAAAAGGAGAAAACCGACCTCAGAAACATGGCCAACATCTGTTTGATTAGACTAACAAATAATGGTTGACCATTTTCAGGTGCTCGCCTAACCTTCAGTAGTTGTTCGAGGTCATTGAAACGCTTAGGTTTTATATATCCAGTTTCCTTGGATTGATAATCTGTCTCGTATTGAAATTGTTCTTTGGTCAGTTTTGCCTGTTGCAGAATTTCAGGGTCGCTCTTGTTGACTTTAATAGCCACGATCTGTCTGTTTGCTCTGTGAATTGGTTAGAAACAAAACTGAACTTGTTTTGGTTTCTTTTGTAAAATGCTCTGAAAACATCTGGAAAGGGTTTGGGTTGGTGTCAGGTCAACGTCCGTTATGCCATAAAGTATAATGGGTGAGCGCTCGTATTATGGGTTTTGGGATCAAAGCAAAGCTACCACGTCATGAAGGATCGAAGCAAAGCTACCGCGTCACAAGGGATCAAAGTGATTCTAATGTATGCGCAGGCGCGCACACACATGTTTGTTTGTGTAATATTGTTCACACTAAATTTGACCGTAGGCAATTTAATATGAGTCAATCAAAGAAAATGTTAGTTTTGGAGAATTTTGAAATTACGAAAATGACAATTACGAGAATTTTTGTTCGTGTATTTTTTTTTTCTTTTGCATAACATGTCGAGCTTTTCTGTATATAGCCATGTCGTAGATTCCGAAGCAAACAAGAAATTGATGAAAATGTTCTATTTTATTTTAACAATCATCAACTGCATATGCAGGTTTCGTACGGGTGCTTGAAATCCTTGAAAAATCTTGGATATATTGTAGTGCTTCTATTTCGGATTTGGTGCTTAAAACGTCTTGAAACTGTATTTCATTCACCACAAATAACTATCTGATTGAATAGTTTTCTTATCAGATAGAGAAATAAAATGGCAAAGTCTAAAAGCAACATTTCTCTGCCTGGGCTGCCTTGTACCTCTGCACGTCAGTCTGTTTCAATGTGTGACCCCCCACCCCCTCCCCGAACAGTCGGGGGTGAGCGCACTAACGTGCCTGGAGGCCGTTTTAATGAGTGTTTGCTGGAAAACGAAAAATACAAGAAGGAGTCTGCAAGAAGGATTTGTACGTTTTCACTGTGGAGGAGTTTGCGTAAGTCCTAGTAAATCATTTTCTCCAGTGTGGACGTTACACATGCTAATTTTTAAAATCGTTTTTATTATTTTGCTAGCTAGCAAACTCGCGGGATAAATGATTGAAATGCACTCAGTGTGATGCAATACGGTGCCGCTATTCTAACAGTTAGTTATTGCAGGGTAATTTCTGGAATATGCTGTGAATTTAACCAAGATTACACAGCAGTAGCAGTAATGCGAGTTACTTCCCCAAAGTGAAAGCTTTAAACGTTAGCCCGATGCTAAACTAGCCAACTCAAGCTTTCTGATTGAAGGCTAAAAGCAGCGTTGTCACCAAGTAAACAGAATATTGATTCTATTTTGGTGTATTGCTGCAGTTTTTTCAAGTATTAACTTGGTGCTTTTGGCAACCTTAGGGGGAAATAATGGTAATATGACTGATCCATATGGACACAAAGAATATAGACTTTTTTTGTGCTACCGAAGTTCCGTGGCTTTCATTCAAAATCTGTTTATCGTTAAACAACTTGAAGATTATAATGGCTTCAAACTCACATTGAGGCCTGTGGGGCACTATCAGCCACTGAAACAGTAGACAAATGAATATTTCATACCTTAAGGCTGCCTGTTTATTTAAGGGAGATGAACAATACATTATAATTGTATATAATAATATCACAGATGATAGATTAAATAGGTTTTTGATAGATGCTTGTGCATTGTTAAAGTCTTATATGTTGAATTGATCTGAGTATGTCATCTGTTCAAAGCCTCTCCCAGTCAGTGCTGTTCTCTATGCCTGTCTTACTCTACATGATCTTTTTTAACATCAGCATGCTAAAGGACTTGTTTGGAAGAGACTGCTATTTTATACGCTAAAATATGTTTTTCTTCTGGTTGGTGAAAACACTTTATTATCCTCTAATAGATTTTTTAAATGCTTGGTGATGGTAGTACCCAAAACCAGCTGCATCAGGTACTTCCCTGTGTATTTGGAGAGGATCAGAAGTCCCAGGAATAAAAAAGCAACTAATTATTTATCTGCACAGCCGTACAAGTGGCTGACTGCTAGTTTGTTCCTCTGAGGCCGTGTCCTAGTCAGTGTGTCTCGCTAGATTTCTCTCTCTTCTGTTAATTGAGCATTTTTGTTTGTTTTGTGCAGTTCTGGTTAATAAGTGAAATTAATAAAAGCCGCAGAAATATTTTCATTGCATTTCTGTTTGTTCTGTACTTGCTAACTGTCAGTTCAGAAGAAAATGTAGCTGCTGTTTGCCAACAAACTCAGTTCCTTTGCCCGATAATTTCCTTCAAAAAAATGCCTACATATATATTTATAAGCTGAGTTATTATATAGCTGAATAATTATATCTTTCAATTAATAACTAATAATGTTTTATTTTAAATTTGTGTCTTTTAGCTTCTTCTGCTTATTATTGTTATCCATCCATTTTCTTCTGCTTATCAAGGACTGGTTTACCCGGGCAGCAGCCTAAGCAGAGAAGCCCACATCTCCCTCTCCCCAGCCACCTCCTCCACTTCTTCTGGGATAACACCAAGACATCCTCAGGCCAGCTGAGAGATATAGCCTCTCCAGAGAGTCCTAGGTCTGCCCTGGGCCTCTTTCTCCTTTTCTCATCAGCCTCTCTTCAACGTGTAGGAATAGCAGCTCTACTCTGAGCCCCTTTTGAGTAACTGAACTCCTCAGCCTGTCTTTAAGGGAGAGGCAACACCCTTAGAGAAAGCTCGTGTTTTTCATCTGTCAGTCCTCTGCTCACCTGTCCCCAAACTCGTAAACAAGAGAAGATTAAAGTCCTCCGCTTGATGCTGCAAGTCATTGTTTTTTATTGTCTTTTTCTTAATATATTCAGATCATTCTAAAAATATCTGTACAACAGTTTGTTTATGCAGTCAGCATTTGTATATATACAGCAGTATTCTCAAACAAGCAACAGTGAACGCACCTGTGTGAGGCAAATTCCACAATCACAGTTCAATCAGTCCCCCCACCCTGACACTTTTTTCCACTTTAAGTGAGGAAATGGAATTAAATCTGACACATCTTTATCTTTTTTGGACATATCAACATATCTTTTTAAGGTTAAGAGAATATGGTCATCAGATTAGAGAAGCTGAACAATCAGAGCTGTGATAATGATATTTAAGGATATTTAAGGTGTGTTGACTGGTTCATAACGTCAGCTCATGTGAGAAAACATCCCATGCTAAAAGTTGCCGCTAGCTGCTGGTTGATGGTGAATTTATTGTGTGTTTCCACCGTCTGTACAGATGAAGAGTAGCAGAGCTGGAGATGAGGCAGGAGGAAAAGTTGACTCAATTCAATTTCAGTTTATTTATATAGCGTTAATCACAACAACAGTCACCTCAAGACACTTTATACTGCAAGGTGGAGGCCCTATTGTAATACAGAGAAAACTAAATGATCAAAACAAGCCCTTTGAGCGAGCACTTGGTGACTGTGGGAAGGAAAAACACCATTTTAACTGGAAGAAACTTCCAGTAGAAGCAGGTATAGGGAGGGGCAGCCTCTGAGGACTGGTTGGGGTTGAGGGGAGGGAGAAAGGACAAAGGACACGCTGTGGAAGAGAGCCACTCTATGAGCTGTTCATTCAGTTTGTGGTTTAGCTCGACTCCATGACGTTTCTGAACTAATGCTTTGCTCAATTAATGTTGCAATGAATTATGGGTGGATTTTACTGATATTCTATCTTTATGTTGTCACCAAACACATCTACAGATTTAGGATTAGCTACAGGCTCCTCTACCCCTGCTAGCCCTTCTGTCCTGCCCAGGATGGCGCCCCTGGTGCCCCCTCATAAGGTCCAGCAGTCCTACTGTCCATCCAACAGCTCCTTCTCCCCTCTTACAGCCCCTATGGGAGCTCCATCTGTGGTGGCTACAGGCCTTACAGCTACAGCTACGGTGGCGGCTACAGCCTGGGAGGATACAGACACACACCTCACCTTGAGGACGTCCCCCCAGCAGGTTTGTGCAGCAGGCTGAAGAGATGGAACAGCAAGCACTCACATATTCATATGAGTACATTTAGTTGTTTTGAGAGGTGTACTCAACACAGGACAGTGGCTGCAGGTGCTAATTGTTTTGAGTTCAAAGTAATTAAGGCTGCTGTTGCAAAGTTTGATAATAGAATCTGAAGCTGGTAATGTTCAGGGCTGCAGTACACGTGTAAAGATGAGTCTGCTTGTATGACATCATATGTGCCTTTGTGTAACTCAGTGGCAAATAAATTGGGTACCATAGCTCCATATGCCATTAGTTACTTTACAAGTGTAAGGAAAAGCAGAAGGACTTGTTTTTGGTTAAGACCAGTTAAAATGATGAATGTCTTTCATTCAGTTTCCTTGCTTGGTTTAGACACTAACTGGGCGAGCGAGGAGGACGACCACGTGGTGGCCAGAGGAGAATATGACTTTACAGCTGCTTCTCAGGAGGAGCTTTCTATGCAAGCTGGAGAGATGCTCAACCTCGCTCCTAAAGGTGATGAGCTTTTTACTGGCTGCGGGACATTTGATTCTGAGTGCTTTGACCCAAAACCTTCTATTTTTGTTTTCCTTATCTTAGAAATAACAGATGAGGGCTCTTCTTTTGTGTGAGCGTGCCCCATGTTTACAACTATCTCCCTCGTGTTTAGAGCTACAGCCCCGTGTGCGTGGCTGGCTCCTGGCCAGCGTGGACGGTGAGACCACCGGCTCGTCCCAGCAAACTACGTTAAGATCCTCAGCAAGAGAAGAGACCGCCGGGCCACAGATGTGGAGAGGCTCGCTCAGGCCCAGCAGGCGAACACGCAGGCACCCCAAACAACCTCAGCTGCACAAATCTGTGTCTCTCCTGCAGCCCATAAACGTACAGCATCTACCCGCATCATGTACAGTACATGAATGACCCGTCTCGTCAGATTCATTAGGCTCAGCTGTGTCCCCCTCCTGAGTTTCCTCGTTTCCCTCTGTGTGTATTTATAGTAGTGATGGCCAAACAAAGCTTTCTGAAGCTTGTGTTGAAAAACGATTCATTACTGGAAGCTTTTTAACACAGTCCTCTGTGGTGACATCTGCTGGTCAAAAATATGAAGAGCAGCTTGAATCTACAAAAAAACTGAACTGCTTCATTATGATTGCCCACTCTGCAGAGTGGAATTCACAATTCACAATTGGACGTCACTGATCACGTGACTGTGGCCAAACGAATCGAGCATCGACAGAGTGCTTCTGAAGCGGTGTGTTGGTGTTTTCGACACACGCGCCGGAGCGTCAGCTTCAAGCGGGCCATCACTAATTTATAGCATTCGTCCTCTTGTGTGTGTTACTGGTCCGTCTGTGTTCCTCCATGCTGTTTTTCCTGCTTGTCATCCTTCGTGTTTTAACTCCATTCCCTTGTGTCCAGGTTTCTTATTTGGTTCTCAGCTTTCCCAGTTTAGGTTTTCCTAGTTTTGTTTCTCGCCTCCCTCGCCTTTGTTTGTATGTCACTCTCCATAAATAAAGCTCACTCACATCAGCAGTGCCTGCATCTTGGGTCCTCCATTCATATCTCAACACGCAAACCCTGACATTTATTGTGTAGTTACATACTGCTAGGAAGTGCTGACAAAATATGAAATTATGATGCTATTTATGTAGAGGCACAGTACCAACACAGAACAGCGGGGACACAGAACCAAAACCTAAGAACTAACAAAGACACATCAAGAAATCAAAGATTAATAAAACAAAACAGAAAACACTGAGCCAGCGACCCAGGACCGTGACATTCAGTTTCTCAAGGAGGAATCAAAGCAAACATTTGTTTCTTTTTATGAATAAGAGATTTCCTTTATGGGTTACGTGATGGTGTAAGTTCCAGCACAGCTCATTTAGTGTGCAGAAGTGCTCCGAGGCCCCTATGAAACACATGATTGAAAGAATCTAATAAATTAGAGGGGTGCAGTAGCTGTAGTATGACTTTTTGTTCTCCTGCTGCTTGACGACTTTACTTTTTTCTTTTTTTTGGTGGGAGGAAGTTGACATCTCAGTCCATTGTGACGTGCAGATCTTTGACTGGCTTATGAACTCCGTCAGGAGGAACTCAGCAGGAGAGGGAAACAAGGACCAACAAACCCGGCTTGGTAAAAAGGAACAAGAACAGAAAAAATCAACATCATTACACATCCCTGAGCTGTCATTTACACCACCTGTGGCGCTTGATTTATTGGTCACTAAACGTGGTGTGTGTTTGGTGCGTCACTGGCTGCGTGTTCTGTGTTATTTGTCGGTCGTGTGGTTTGGGCGTTGATATTTGACATCACAGCAGAGAGACTGGATGTGATGTCAGACCCCTCTAAATCGTGTAATTTACAGATATTTAATTCCAATGATTTGACTGCATCATTGTGTCTTTGAGTTATGACCCAAACTCTCTTTCAACTTTGTGAATAAATTCACGTCCCCCTGTGACCTCATAATTACACCACAGTTCAGATGGCATGAATGAGTCATGAGGTCACACCAACAGTGACAACATCAGCAGTGACATCACTAAAGTTGCCAGGTGAGTCCATAAATAGAACCCGTGACGTGGAGCAGGTACCGCCGTTTTGGACGATGCCACGACACAGGTATAGACGCAAACGTGCTTCTCGCCCCGTTCGCAGACGCAGGAGAGCCCACAAGGCCTCGGGTGTCCGCAGACGTGGGAGAAGATACCGTCGCAGACACTAGACAATCTC
Organism: Neolamprologus brichardi; assembly: GCF_056152115.1. Lineage (NCBI taxonomy): Eukaryota > Metazoa > Chordata > Actinopteri > Cichliformes > Cichlidae > Neolamprologus > Neolamprologus brichardi. The sequence continues at coordinate 3,375,340 of NW_028270137.1, read as the reverse complement.
AATAAACATGTAGGATGAACATCAAAACTGTGGTCCAATCAAGTTTTTTTTAGATAATATATGTTGTTGTTGTTTTGTGTGTGTTTGTTATCAATGTTGTGAAAAAAGTTAAGCTTAGTAAGCCATCAAGCACTGATTACTCGTAGAAGAGCACCAATAGGAGACAGAACTAATTAGAAGGTGTTATTATTCAGTCTGTACATCGAATAGAAGGCACTAACCACAAGGTGATCTTCAATGCATCTCTGTGTGAATGTGAACGGAGCGAGAAGACCCCCACTGACTGCATGCCTTTAGACTGTGGGAGGAAGCTGGAGAGAACATGCAGACTCCACACAAAGACCCCGGCCTGATGGGGTTAGGGTCCTGAGTTTGATACCCCAAACTGAGGACAGAGGAAGGGATGGGTGATGTTCATGTGTGCCCAGGTGTATGATGTGGCTCTTTGCGGTGACACAGTAAAAAATGTGGCTGTTTGTCTGTGACTGGTTGGCTGCCCCAGCCCTGGCACTTCATGTATTTCAGTAATGTCTTTTTCTCCCGTCTCCTCCTCTCGTTTACATGTTTTTTCCTTGTGACCCATTCCTTCTGTCACGTGTGTTTTCCCCCCAGCCATCATGTTCTGTTTGTGCTTAGTTATGTCCATGTCTCATCTCTAGTCCTCTTTTCCCTCTGTATGTATTCACAGTGTACGTGTTCCTCGTCGGTTCGTCATGCTAAGTCTGCGTGTCTTATTCCGTCATGTGTCATGTATCACTCCAAATCTCACTGACTTTAACTGATAATAACTGTTTGCTGAGTGTTATGTCTAAAAGGTATTGCACAATCGCCTCTAGTAGAGGATCAGGTTTGTTTTTCACTGATAATGGATTTTAACATGACTGACCAATGATTGTGGAGCACGTCCATGTAGGATCTTATAAATACAACGAGCAAACTTAAATGTTTTAAAATGTTCAAAACTTAATATATTATATTTCTGAAGTATGACGGAAGGAAAAAGTTTCATATTTTTAAAAAAATCCAATTTCATATGATCAAATTTATGTCAAAAAGTTCATATTTATTCCTCCTATGTCATGTGTGAGTACTGTACTGTAAATGTCATATATATCAGATGATACTGATAACCTAATGCTAATAACTATGCAGAGGTCTCTAGGCCTCGACTTTTATGGAGCATGTGAAGTTTGGGGCAGAGTGGACAAAGAAAAGTTTCTCAGCAGGTTCAACAGGTTGCTACAACACAGGCCGATGAAGTATTGCACTCACTCATCCAAACAAACATGTAACATACACCCTAAGACTGATCCTGCTTTTTACTCCTTTGCTATGATTTAATTTGATATTATGTAGCCATGGAGACAGTTTGCATAGATTAGAATGTTAGATTCCTGTGATGTCATCAATGCCCGATGTTTTGTTTTAATGTCTTGTGATAGTTCTAAGTGCAGACAAAGTCAGAGTTCAAGTGAGTTTAGTCCAATTTCTTTCCCTTTTTTTTATTCAAATCAGGCAACAAAGTATCTCTTTTACAGTGACATAGTTTTTTCTTTCCCTTTTTTCCCCTTCCCTTCCTTCCTCTCCCCCTCCTTTTTACATAAAATATAATTACCATTATATAAACGATCATATATCTATGTCTATGGGGGGAGGGGGGGGGGGGGCTGTTTTTTAAAAATATCAGACAAAGTTTTAAATATTTTAGACCAGTAAGTAGTGATATTAGGACATGTCCAAAACATATGTGATAATGAGGCAGAATTCTGGCCACATTGATCACATCTTGAGTCCGCACCTGGAAGCATCCTTGAAACCTTCAATTTAGACAGACGGAGCTTATGCAGGACCTTAAATTGTAGTAGTTGGAAAACGCAGAGAAGACAATTTCCCAGTATGGCTTCTTATGTGTGCACTTTACAATTCTTCTAGTTCCTCCTGTTCTCTTTTTCTAAAACACATTTTCTCTGTAATGCAGGTGGTGATTAAGCATGTTGCTCAGTTTTTAGTCAGCTACTTACCAGTGGTAAGAAATGTTTGTCTTTTTCTGTTGTTTTCCCCCAACGTGTTCCTCAAACAGCCTAATGTTTGAACACTGACCTTGATGTTCTGCTTCTTAATGGTAAAATGACCGAGATTCCCAAGGAGGTGGCAATGCTAATAAAAGTGGGGGCAGGACCAGAGGCTACGAGCAGCAATGTGACGCCCGCATAAAACGACTGGTATGACTTGGAAGACGAACTCATTATGGTCTTTGAAAGGCCAAAAAAACATAGACTTGGAAGCCTACCTGGCAAACAGAAGAACCTTTGTGCACGAGAGGGAGGTTAAGGTCAGCGAGTGGCAAGATAACATGCAGCTCTTTAGACTTATAGTGCGGCTCCACGTGGTTTGGGAAAAGTATTTAGCTGAAGTGTATTTTATTTATATTAGTTCTTTTTTAACTTGTAGTTCTAAATTAGAAGATTATTGTGATATTGAAATATAAAAATAAAAGTATGGTAAGTATGACTGCACAGGGGCTTTGTGGCCTGGCTGCAGAAGTCACTGGATAGAAAGCTGCTGACGTTTCACTGCATCCGGCACCAAGAGGCATTGTGTGCGCAAACCTTTCCTGTAGAATGCACAGAGGTCATAAATGTTGTCATTCAGATCATCAATAAAATAATGGCAAAAGGTTTAAATGCTCTCCACCTCATTACTGGATGAGGTGGAGAGCATTTAGCCTGATCTCCTGCTGTATGACAGAGTCCTGCTGTCCAGAGGAGAGGTGCTGAAACGCTTTGCTCCATGTAAGATAAGATAACTCTTTATTGTCATTGCACAGTCATACATAGTACAGTAGTACAATGAAATTGGAAAATGTCTGGGAGAGGTGAAAGTTTTCATGAGCAGCAAAGGGCTCGCCTTTTCTGCGCTGGAACAGCCAGAGTGGCTGAAAAAGCTGCACTTTGTGGACATTACAGCGAACCAGAAGAAGCTGAATACAAGTCTTCAGGGGAGAGGAGGCACAGCGTTACACATGCTGGAGGAGGTGTTAGCGTTTGAGTGCAAACTGACAGTTAATAAATTCAGAGCATTTGCAGTCTGCAATCACCACAGTTATTTGGGAAATAATTCCACGAGTTCAGAGAGGAAAAACCCACATTATCCTTCCCCATCACTGCCCTGACCATCGATCCATCCCTGTTAAATGTGACTGGATTTTCAGGTGATACTGAGAACCTTGTTTGAAACATGGAATGCCATCCCGACACATAAACATGAAGAAATATGCATTTGGAGTCCTGACGATCTTCAGATCCACATACGTATGTGAGCAGCTGTTCTCCACCATGAACTGTGTTACAAACAAACACAGCTGACGCCTCACAGACGACAGCTTACAGTCCTGCGTAGATGAAAGTGACTTTGTAACTTGTAACTGTAAATTAAATGTGTAAGTGATATTTATATAGGTGTAAACTTATACACAGCTTTATGCCTTGTTGCTGTTTTAGAAAGAGTTAAAAAATGAATCCACTATTTAAACCTTTTGAATGCAGGATATTTTATTAAAGCAATTTAGCAGGAGGGGGAAAAGCCAGCTCACATACTATGATCACATAATGAAATCACTTAATACTCATCTAATTAACCCACTCTTAGCTAATGTTGATCTTTTGAGGAGAGAGATTGAGGAGAGAACGGGCACATCCATGCCTGAAGAGGCCCTTATCTCTGTTTTGCATCCCTGCAACTTCAACACTCCAGGGATTCAGTTGAAATCCAAATCCTCTCAAAGTTATATTTCAAAAAAGAGCAGAGAAAAAGCCAAAAAATACAAAACCCAAGTGTAAGTGTGCAGTTCAGACAGCAGCTGATCTCTGGGCTCTAGAGTCTGACCAATTTGGTCACATTTGCGGCCAAATTTCTCACTGGTGCGACTAATAAAATCCTAGGTCGCACCAGCGACCAGCCGTTCAGTACATTAAAAAAAAGTCTCTGCGATCTGAAAGTCTCCGTATCACTCCCGTATCATCACTCCCCGCCTGGCGCTGACTACAGCAGAGTACCTGGCCTACCAGTGTGAGAAACATGTGCTGGTCATCCTCACTGACATGAGTTCCTACGCTGAAGCTCTGAGAGAGGCACGACTGCCTTTACTTTCTTTGGCTCATGTTTAGGTGTTGTTTGTCAAAATAACATCAGTGTAAAAGCCAAATCCCAATGAGTCACAACGTTGTAATATAATGGTATTCAGGGCTCTAGAGTGCGACCATATTTTTCAATGATGCGACTAAAAAAGATCTTTGGTCGCACCGGTGTGACCAGCTGTTCAAAAACGTAAACACAGAGCCGACGCATCACAATCAGCTTTCTCGACTTTCTCACACGGACACGCCGTCGCGGCTGAAAGCCGACAGCTCGCTGACTCTGATACGTCGGCGCGTCGGCGCTTTGTGTTTCCGTCTTTTTTGCGCTCGATTCTGAGCTGCAGGTTTTATCTCTCTAACCAAAATTCACTGAAGCAGCAGCAGAAGATCCAAACTACGCTCCACATTTGATCAATGTCGTCATTAATGCCCTCTGACTTTTGCTTCAGCACGATAAAAATCACACTTCCTGCACAGCTCTCTCTCTCTGTACTTCAAGAACAGTTTCCCGTCTCAAATCTCTGTTTCCTGCATCATTCATTCGCTTATCACCCACCAGTCTACCGTTGTTTACAGCGCTGTCGGCCGCTCGGACAAGAAAGCCTAATTTCTGCTGTTCAATACTGAAGAAATGTAAACTTTTTAAAACGATGCAATAAAGTGTATCTGCTACAGAAAACAGGGCAGGAAAATCTCCTTCATGTTTTTCTGTTTTATCCTCAGTTACTTTGACACAAAGGCCTCTGCTGTGATGCTCACACCTCTGATGAAGTCTCACATGTGTCAGTGCTGATAAATCATCAGAATTATAATATTTCTGACTGTCTGAGGCAAAATCAAATTGAATGGAATCAGGACCTCGTGAATCGAATGGATTACAGAAATCAGTGATGATACCCAGCCGTAGTGAGCAGCCTAGGCCCGACAGAAGTGGATGTAGCTGTGGGTAAAAAGGTGGAAAGAACTACTGATAACTTTTAAAGTTAAGGCCTGATCCTTCTGAAATTCATAGCCAGCTCTGACACACAGCCATCAATCTCTGGGCGCTGAAAAAGCAGCAGTGTATCCAGAAAACACATTATATGCTGCGATAAATGCCCAAGTGTGTGACAAAGTGGCTAGGAGAGAAGTCATTTGCCATTTGTCACTTGTGTATGTTGTTATTCTGTGTTCTGTTATCTTATAGTTTATCATAATGCTTTAATGTAAACACAGCACATGTAGCCTTGGCTCTACATACTATCCCGGGTCTGTTTGTGTTAGCATTGGTTATATTCATTTCATCTGTGCAAATGTACTTAAAGCTAAATGTCACTTCGTCATTAATTGATTTGAATCTTTCATTTGTTTATGTAGTTTGGTTATAGTTACCATTGTGTGTTCCTCTGGACAGGTCCTATGTGTAAAACGGGTATGTGGGAATGGCCGCCCCAGTACTTCCTGGTTTTATAGGATATGATGTCACTGATCATGTCAATTGGGTGTAACCAAATGAAGGGGTGTTTCTTTTGTGTAAAATTGTTTATTTCATTTAAAATAACCTCATGAGTCTGTAAGTGAAGAGATTGACTTTTCAAACTGTTTAGTTGGGTGAATGAGTTTGTTAAGTGGAAAAATGATTTTATTCCTGTTTCTTTGGACTAGACTGTGTTATTTAGTCTACCCTGTTTTCCCAATGGTGGAGGTTAATGAGATCCAGGTGTGAGTAGAATTTTATATAAAGCAGGTGAGATTTTGACTGAGAGGTTCTTATGTTTTGTGAAATAATTGTTGAAAGGCGACGCCAGAAAATAAAGAATACTTAAAAGAAACTTGAACAGTCTGCAGATGCTGTCTTCCTATCACCTTCCATGCTGCTTATGTCACGCTACTTCACAAAGTGTCTCTCTAACACTGCCTTTCAGTGGCAAACAGGTCAGAGGACACAGGATGACATCATACTGTATGCCTATATGACATCATACTGTATGCCTATATGACATCATACTGTATGCCCATATGACATCATACTGTATGCTTATATGACATCTGTCACAGCCCAGCGGCACGAGGTAAATGGGATGGACACAAGTGCAAGATCCAAACCGGAAGCAAGACAGTGAGTGATCAAGAAGGTTCATTTCTTCCCCCACAAATTAAACACACAAGCCAAATTTAAACGAAGCCATTACACTAGTGGGTGCGCTGTCAAAACTAAGGCAGCTAAATGAAAACTAGACAGCTCTAGAATACAGCGGGACAGCTGTGGCAGTGGGGAGGTGGAAGCTGGGCTGGGAAAAATACTGTGAAGAGACCAGGGCATTGGTTTCAGGTGAAGGGGAGAGGTGGGGCCCAAAGGAGGAGGACCGCTGTTGGAAACCTACAGGTACGCACCCAGACCATGACAACATCAAGCTGGATACCATACATGACATGAAGCTGTATGCAGACATGACATCATACTTTAAGACTTATGACATCAAGCTGTCTCGATCCAGGACTTCAAGCTGAGGGCATACATGAGATCAGGCTGTATGACACAAATGACATTAATCTGTAAGACTTATAAGACATGAAGCTTGTCAGGGTTATATTGTTGATTGTCATATATGCTTAGAGTTTTATAGTCAATGTCATGTTGGTAGAGGGTTGATCCTTAGGAGTCTGCAAAGACTTTGTGTGCATTCCAGAGTGTTCTGGCATTCACACCCACATCCTGGGAGCATGGGAGAGGTCGTACCTGCTCTTATTGTTTTGTGGTAGGATGAACGTATCTATATCTGTTTTAGTCTAAGTGCCTTTTGTTTAGATGAACTGCTGGACTTCCAGACCAGCAGGTTTAGGGAAGTCTTCACACACACACACACACACACACACATGCTTACACAACGCACAGGCAAGGTACTCTTTGTTTGCATGTATACGTCATATGTTAATGAATATTCATGTAACCTCAATAAAAGAGCAGTGTTACGAGGGAGCGGATGAGAGTGACTGGGGTCAAGCGAAGGAACGGCGTTTGTCCAGTTCTCTCCCGTGCACGAGAAACATGAAGAACTTTGCCTACTCGTGTCTTGCTTTGCTGTGTAGTTAAATTGTCTTGAAAGTTCCAGCGAATAGGTTTGAGCTACAAACCTATCAAGGTTGCATGTCATACATGACATCATACTTTATGCCTATATGACATGAAGCTGTATGCCTATATGACATCATACTGTAGCCTGGGAAATGGTTAGCCACACAGGACACAATTACTGGGTTCTTAATGTGCAGTTTTATTGTCAATGCCGACTGAATAAACAAAAAAAATGTCCTTTGACCTTTACTTTTGTCAAACAGCAGCCATATGGACTTGTACTGAACATCGACAGCACGAGAGGTAACGTGGCAAAGTAACAGAATAACCGACTAAACAAAGATGCGCCAATACAATACGAGGAATAAAGGAAATGAAATACAAAACACAAAAATACGGCAGTGACCTCTGTCTGTGCAGAACAAAATACAAAGAGCTAAATCACACAAGGCTCCTTTAAAAACTGTGGAAGTGTTACACACATTTTTATAAACACTTACATTCCACAGAAATCTCAGCTCACTCGGATACTGGAGCACACAGACGATCTCGCAACTCATCCCTTACATGGAGAAAATGGCCGCTCCACGCTGCACATACAGGTCCTTTGCATCATACATTTCAGAAATACATCATCTTGTTAAAATACTGACGTTTTGCCACTGCACTACAATTATACCAATATGTTTCAATGAGTTATGTGCATATTTAACAATTCCTTACCAACAATTTAACTCCTTCACAACATTCCCGTTCCACATCGACAACAAAAAGAAAAGTCCCGAGATGCAGTTCTTGTTAAGTCTTTTTTTGGAAAACTGCAGTTAACCCTTAAGAACTGCCCCCCCCCACCCCCCCAAGTGACCACAATATGCAACTACACAAACCTATAAAATTAACAGCTTCAAGTGCACGCAACATGCAGATAGCCAAAGAAATAGCACAAGCAATAACATGAAATTACCCAATAACATTCTTGTCTTACCTTACATGGAAACAAAGACACAACATTTTAAGACCCATTTTTGAAACTTAAATGGACATTTGATTAACTGAAATGGAAAATATTATTATTAATTTACCACTCGGCTAAAATACTGTATGCCTATATGACATCATACTGTATGCCTTATATGACATAATACTGTATGCCTACATGACATCTTACTGTTCTTTTAAGAGTCAAGTTCTTGCATGAATCGGACCAATAATACAGACTTGTAATGAATGCTCTTCCTTACCAGTGAGTCCTGAAGTTCTTCAGTTCTTGCTTCAATCAGAGGCATCTTATTAACACATAAATCAACGATTCCCTGAACTATTTAAAATAAAGACTTCCCCAAATAGGAGCACTAAGGCAAAAGGAAAACCACAAGTTTTTCCATTTGAGGGGTCTCTGCTTGAAATGTTCTTTAAGTGAACCATGATATCTAAAGTTTGCTTCAAAGTGTCTAATTGTTGTGAACTCATATGCAAGGTCCCGAAGCTCTTTTGGAATATCCTGTGTTGTCTGTGTTTCCAAATCCATGAGGGTTACCTAGACATGAGTCTCCTTTTACATGAACTCAATATTCCTCTTGCAGTCCCACCCACATTTAAGTCAATGACATTCAGTCATGAAACCAATGGTTGGCTAACGACTGTTGTAGCGGCCCATTGTATTTTGGTTTCCTCTTTTGTCTCCAGTAGCTGTTGAAGGATTTGTGCGATTTCAATCAGAGGCATCTTATTAGCACATAAATCAACGATTCCCTGAACTATTCAAAATAAAGAATTCCCAAAATTGGAGCACTAAGTAAAGAGGAAAACCACAAGTTTTTCCATTTGAGGGGTCTCTACTTGAGATGTTCTGTAAGTGAACCGTGTTATCTAAAGTTTGCTTCAAAGTGTCTAATTGTTGTAAACTCATATGCAAGGTCACTTTGAGTGGGTGCACTTAGGAATAAAACCACCATCAGTGTCTCCATTCAAAGTGATCTTGATATGAAACATAGAACTCAATTTGATAGACATAACTTGAAGGGTCAGGTAGAATTTGTAGCAGTTGTTGTGTACAACTGGTCCAAGCAGATGCACTTACTGAATTCAAGAGTCAAGTTCTTGCATGAGTTGGACCAACAATACAGACTTGCAATGAACGCTCTTCCTTACCAGTGAGTCCCGAAGCTTTTTTGGAATATCCTGTGTTGTCTGTGTTTCCAAATCCATGAGAGATGCTTGAACATGAGTCTCCTTTTATATGAACTCAAGACTCCTCTTGCAGTCCCACCCACATTTAAGTCAATGACATTCAGTCATGAGACTAATGGTTGGCTAACGACTGTTGTAGCACCCCATTGTATTTTGGTTTGCTCTTTTTATTGTCATCTTTTGTCTCCAGTAGCTGTTGAAGGTTTCGTGCGGTTTTAATCAGAGGCATCTTATTAACGCATACATTAATGATTCCCTGAACTATTCAAAAAAAAGACTTCCCTACTTGAGATGTTCTTTAAGTGAAACATATACAGTAAAGCCACATAGAATTTTCTTCTATTTGAAGTTTGCTTCAAAGTGTCAAATTGCTGTTAACTCATATGCAAGTTCACTTTGATTGGATGCACTTAGGAAAAGAACCACCATTGATATGAAGCGCAGGACATGTAGCTTCAAATATTTATGAATTTCTTAAGTATATCTCTAATCCATGATTACTATATTAGACCTAATGAGTACAACAATAATTAGCACGTAATGTACTCAGAATCCAAGTAAGTGCTTAAGTCTCTGTAATGTTCATGACCAATCTTATGCTTATTGAATACATATATAACAAGGGTATCAGTGAAAAAGCTGATGTTTTGAATGTAATGCTTTGTTGCTGAGATCAAGAGTATAATTGCTAACACTTACAGAACCTAAAATTCTAGTTGGTAATAGTCTTTTTTGTTATGATGGTGAATAATTCCTTAAATTATGTCATTGTTTCATCCTGATGTGAACCCAATCCAAGATTATCTCAAAGGAAGCACTTGGGAAAAAAAGAATCATTCCATTTTCATTCCATGAAATCTTGACAACTCAGTTCAATTCAACTGTATTTATACACCACCAAATCACAACAACAGACGTCTCAAGGCGCTTTATATTGTATGTAGACCTTACAATAAAGAATTCAGAGAAAAACCCAACAATCATATGACCCCCTATGAGAAAGAACTTTGGTGATACTGGGAAGGATTAACTCCCTGCTGTGGAAGAGAGCCAGAGATTAATAACGAGTGTGATTAAATGCAGAGAGATCTATTAACACATGTTGAGTGAGATAGGTGACTAGAAGGAAATACTCAGTGCATCATGGGAATCCCCCAACAGTCTACACCTATTGCAGCATAACTAAGGGAGGACTCAGGGTCACCTGATCCAGCCCTAACTATATGCTTTAGAAAAAAGGAAAGTTTTACGCTTAAGTTGTAATAAGGAATTTTATTTTAACAGGACATAAAGATTTCGGAATGTCAAAATACAATATAAATCAAAATCCAAGAGTCCAATCCAAAACTTGCACAGAAGAAGAAAAGTTTCTCAGCAGGTTCAACAGGTTGCTACAACACAGGCCGATGAAGTATTGCACTCACCCATCCAAACTGGCAAACATGTAACATACACCCTAAGACTGATCCTGCTTTTTACTCCTTTGCTATGATTTAATTTGATATCATCATCATTGATTCGCATCATTGCATCATTCATTTGCTTATCACTAGTGTTGGGACTAACGCGTTATTAAGTAACGCGTTACAGTAACTACGTTATTATTGTGGTAACGAGCACGGTAACTAGTTATTATGCTAAAATCAGGAACGCGTTAGTCGTTACTGGGATTTAGATAGGGTCGTTACTCGTTACTTCGTGTGGTGGCTATCGCGGAGCTTCCACAGATTCTGCAACATTAGCAAGTGGTGGAGGCCAGCAGGTGGATGAGGGAAAGGGGACGCAGAAGGAAAAGAGACCCGAGGCGGCCGCCGGTCCAAGTGTGAACTGAACTTCAGGTAAGAAGTTATGACCTGCAGGCTATCCGAGTCAGATATAAACCAAGTTTAGGTGGAGTTTATTTTCGTTATTCTGACTTTTTCCGTACTGCGTACTAGCTAGCATGACGGAGTTTCTATAGAGCTGGGTGGGTGCTATGAAGTTAATGATGTTGAACTTTATTTTGTTCATAAGTTATTAGAGTTGCCAATCGTCCCGTCTGGTATTCAGATAAAATATTATGCGTTTCTTATTGAGGTGAAAAGGAACAGTTTGTCCCGTAATTCAGCTACAATGAAAAAGGCACAAAGCTGCAGTTATTCTGTGTCTTTGCTGCACAGCTGCCTCTTCTTCTTTCATTCTCTCCCCTCTCTCTCCTGTTTCTACTTCAATCATGAAAACTGATCAATGATCAGCTGATCGGCTCTCTTGTTTGTTTATCGCCCACTTTGCGCCAGAAAGAGGAAACCAGCCAATGTCGCGTTAAACAACAGCAGCACGTTTAAGCTTGATCAGCTGTTGTTAGAATTTATTTAATATTAATTTCTAGTATCAGCTGATGTTTGCTGGAGCCACAGCTGCAAAAAAGCTGCTGGTCATGATGTGGGTTTGGTTATCTGGTGAGAGGGAAACATGAAGATGAAACCAGGAGATGTCCTTACTGAATCATCAGAGCTGAACAGGTGATGGAGAAACAGGTTTACCTTTTAGGTGACATGAATGAGTTGAAGGGAAGTTATGAACTGTTTCTGAGAGACAAATAACACCAGGATCCTTTTTTAGGTAGCTGACAGCTGGTAACTGTGCAGGTGCGGATCTAGCAAAGTTTTGCCAGGGGGGCCAGGTAGGGCATTAACAGGGAGAGGTGGGCACAAACAAATACTTTTCTTTCTTATTCTCATTTAAAATGTCTAGCTTTTAAAAAATAATTATCTGAATCTTACAACAAACGATTGATAGATTGATGCATATATACCATCAAAACAGTGTACATCACTGTCACAACAGCGTTTGTTTTCATTCAAAGGCTTTATGATTTTTCCCTGTATGCCGCTCATCTGCAGTGTGGTGTTACGTACATCTTCCTATTCAGAAGGCAGAATTTCCGAGTTCTGAGTACAATCAAAGCACCACGACTGCAGTTTTTGTGTTGGATGTAAAAGGTGCACATGACGCTGTGACGTAGGCTAGAATCATGGCAGCAGTCAATGATGGTCCAGGCGTGGGATTTCTCTCGTGGAAATGTGCACATTATCTTTTCCTTTCTATTGGTAGGTGGCACAGTGCACTTGTGGCAAGTAAGCAAGCTAGAAGACTGGCAAAGTTGTGGAAGCAACACATTAACAAGAGAATTCTGAGTAAAACCAAAGTTACTTTCCCTAGTAACTAGTTACTTTGAAAGTAACGAGTAACTTGAAGTAACTGAGTTACTTTTGATAGAAGTAACTAGTAATGTAACTAAGTTACTATTTTAAAATAACTTACCCAACACTGCTTATCACCCACCAGTCTACCGTTGTTTACAGCGCTGTCGGCCGCTCGGACAAGAAAGCCTAATTTCTGCTGTTTAATACTGAAGAAATGTAAACTTTTTAAAACGATGCAATAAAGTGTATCTGCTACAGAAAACAGGGCAGGAAAATCTCCTTCATGTTTTTCTGTTTTATCCTCAGTTACTTTGACACAAAGGCCTCTGCTGTGATGCTCACACCTCTGATGAAGTCTCACATGTGTCAGCGCTGATAAATCATCAGAATTATAATATTTCTGACTGTCTGAGGCAAAATCAAATTGAATGGAATCAGGACCTCGTGAATCGAGTGGATTACAGAAATCAGTGATGATACCCAGCCGTAGTGAGCAGCCTAGGCCCGACAGAAGTGGATGTAGCTGTGGGTAAAAAGGTGGAAAGAACTACTGATAACTTTTAAAGTTAAGGCCTGATCCTTCTGAAATTCATAGCCAGCTCTGACACACAGCCATCAATCTCTGGGCGCTGAAAAAGCAGCAGTGTATCCAGAAAACACATTATATGCTGCGATAAATGCCCAAGTGTGTGACAAAGTGGCTAGGAGAGAAGTCATTTGCCATTTGTCACTTGTGTATGTTGTTATTCTGTGTTCTGTTATCTTATAGTTTATCATAATGCTTTAATGTAAACACAGCACATGTAGCCTTGGCTCTACATACTATCCCGGGTCTGTTTGTGTTAGCATTGGTTATATTCATTTCATCTGTGCAAATGTACTTAAAGCTAAATGTCACTTCGTCATTAATTGATTTGAATCTTTCATTTGTTTATGTAGTTTGGTTATAGTTACCATTGTGTGTTCCTCTGGACAGGTCCTATGTGTAAAACGGGTATGTGGGAATGGCCGCCCCAGTACTTCCTGGTTTTATAGGATATGATGTCACTGATCATGTCAATTGGGTGTAACCAAATGAAGGGGTGTTTCTTTTGTGTAAAATTGTTTATTTCATTTAAAATAACCTCATGAGTCTGTAAGTGAAGAGATTGACTTTTCAAACTGTTTAGTTGGGTGAATGAGTTTGTTAAGTGGAAAAATGATTTTATTCCTGTTTCTTTGGACTAGACTGTGTTATTTAGTCTACCCTGTTTTCCCAATGGTGGAGGTTAATGAGATCCAGGTGTGAGTAGAATTTTATATAAAGCAGGTGAGATTTTGACTGAGAGGTTCTTATGTTTTGTGAAATAATTGTTGAAAGGCGACGCCAGAAAATAAAGAATACTTAAAAGAAACTTGAACAGTCTGCAGATGCTGTCTTCCTATCACCTTCCATGCTGCTTATGTCACGCTACTTCACAAAGTGTCCCTCTAACACTGCCTTTCAGTGGCAAACAGGTCAGAGGACACAGGATGACATCATACTGTATGCCTATATGACATCATACTGTATGCCTATATGACATCATACTGTATGCCCATATGACATCATACTGTATGCTTATATGACATCTGTCACAGCCCAGCGGCACGAGGTAAATGGGATGGACACAAGTGCAAGATCCAAACCGGAAGCAAGACAGTGAGTGATCAAGAAGGTTCATTTCTTCCCCCACAAATTAAACACACAAGCCAAATTTAAACGAAGCCATTACACTAGTGGGTGCGCTGTCAAAACTAAGGCAGCTAAATGAAAACTAGACAGCTCTAGAATACAGCGGGACAGCTGTGGCAGTGGGGAGGTGGAAGCTGGGCTGGGAAAAATACTGTGAAGAGACCAGGGCATTGGTTTCAGGTGAAGGGGACAGGTGGGGCCCAAAGGAGGAGGACCGCTGTTGGAAACCTACAGGTACGCACCCAGACCATGACAACATCAAGCTGGATACCATACATGACATGAAGCTGTATGCAGACATGACATCATACTTTAAGACTTATGACATCAAGCTGTCTCGATCCAGGACTTCAAGCTGAGGGCATACATGAGATCAGGCTGTATGACACAAATGACATTAATCTGTAAGACTTATAAGACATGAAGCTTGTCAGGGTTATATTGTTGATTGTCATATATGCTTAGAGTTTTATAGTCAATGTCATGTTGGTAGAGGGTTGATCCTTAGGAGTCTGCAAAGACTTTGTGTGCATTCCAGAGTGTTCTGGCATTCACACCCACATCCTGGGAGCATGGGAGAGGTCGTACCTGCTCTTATTGTTTTGTGGTAGGATGAACGTATCTATATCTGTTTTAGTCTAAGTGCCTTTTGTTTAGATGAACTGCTGGACTTCCAGACCAGCAGGTTTAGGGAAGTCTTCACACACACACACACACACACACACATGCTTACACAACGCACAGGCAAGGTACTCTTTGTTTGCATGTATACGTCATATGTTAATGAATATTCATGTAACCTCAATAAAAGAGCAGTGTTACGAGGGAGCGGATGAGAGTGACTGGGGTCAAGCGAAGGAACGGCGTTTGTCCAGTTCTCTCCCGTGCACGAGAAACATGAAGAACTTTGCCTACTCGTGTCTTGCTTTGCTGTGTAGTTAAATTGTCTTGAAAGTTCCAGCGAATAGGTTTGAGCTACAAACCTATCAAGGTTGCATGTCATACATGACATCATACTTTATGCCTATATGACATGAAGCTGTATGCCTATATGACATCATACTGTAGCCTGGGAAATGGTTAGCCACACAGGACACAATTACTGGGTTCTTAATGTGCAGTTTTATTGTCAATGCCGACTGAATAAACAAAAAAAATGTCCTTTGACCTTTACTTTTGTCAAACAGCAGCCATATGGACTTGTACTGAACATCGACAGCACGAGAGGTAACGTGGCAAAGTAACAGAATAACCGACTAAACAAAGATGCGCCAATACAATACGAGGAATAAAGGAAATGAAATACAAAACACAAAAATACGGCAGTGACCTCTGTCTGTGCAGAACAAAATACAAAGAGCTAAATCACACAAGGCTCCTTTAAAAACTGTGGAAGTGTTACACACATTTTTATAAACACTTACATTCCACAGAAATCTCAGCTCACTCGGATACTGGAGCACACAGACGATCTCGCAACTCATCCCTTACATGGAGAAAATGGCCGCTCCACGCTGCACATACAGGTCCTTTGCATCATACATTTCAGAAATACATCATCTTGTTAAAATACTGACGTTTTGCCACTGCACTACAATTATACCAATATGTTTCAATGAGTTATGTGCATATTTAACAATTCCTTACCAACAATTTAACTCCTTCACAACATTCCCGTTCCACATCGACAACAAAAAGAAAAGTCCCGAGATGCAGTTCTTGTTAAGTCTTTTTTTGGAAAACTGCAGTTAACCCTTAAGAACTGCCCCCCCCCACCCCCCCAAGTGACCACAATATGCAACTACACAAACCTATAAAATTAACAGCTTCAAGTGCACGCAACATGCAGATAGCCAAAGAAATAGCACAAGCAATAACATGAAATTACCCAATAACATTCTTGTCTTACCTTACATGGAAACAAAGACACAACATTTTAAGACCCATTTTTGAAACTTAAATGGACATTTGATTAACTGAAATGGAAAATATTATTATTAATTTACCACTCGGCTAAAATACTGTATGCCTATATGACATCATACTGTATGCCTTATATGACATAATACTGTATGCCTACATGACATCTTACTGTTCTTTTAAGAGTCAAGTTCTTGCATGAATCGGACCAATAATACAGACTTGTAATGAATGCTCTTCCTTACCAGTGAGTCCTGAAGTTCTTCAGTTCTTGCTTCAATCAGAGGCATCTTATTAACACATAAATCAACGATTCCCTGAACTATTTAAAATAAAGACTTCCCCAAATAGGAGCACTAAGGCAAAAGGAAAACCACAAGTTTTTCCATTTGAGGGGTCTCTGCTTGAAATGTTCTTTAAGTGAACCATGATATCTAAAGTTTGCTTCAAAGTGTCTAATTGTTGTGAACTCATATGCAAGGTCCCGAAGCTCTTTTGGAATATCCTGTGTTGTCTGTGTTTCCAAATCCATGAGGGTTACCTAGACATGAGTCTCCTTTTACATGAACTCAATATTCCTCTTGCAGTCCCACCCACATTTAAGTCAATGACATTCAGTCATGAAACCAATGGTTGGCTAACGACTGTTGTAGCGGCCCATTGTATTTTGGTTTCCTCTTTTGTCTCCAGTAGCTGTTGAAGGATTTGTGCGATTTCAATCAGAGGCATCTTATTAGCACATAAATCAACGATTCCCTGAACTATTCAAAATAAAGAATTCCCAAAATTGGAGCACTAAGTAAAGAGGAAAACCACAAGTTTTTCCATTTGAGGGGTCTCTACTTGAGATGTTCTGTAAGTGAACCGTGTTATCTAAAGTTTGCTTCAAAGTGTCTAATTGTTGTAAACTCATATGCAAGGTCACTTTGAGTGGGTGCACTTAGGAATAAAACCACCATCAGTGTCTCCATTCAAAGTGATCTTGATATGAAACATAGAACTCAATTTGATAGACATAACTTGAAGGGTCAGGTAGAATTTGTAGCAGTTGTTGTGTACAACTGGTCCAAGCAGATGCACTTACTGAATTCAAGAGTCAAGTTCTTGCATGAGTTGGACCAACAATACAGACTTGCAATGAACGCTCTTCCTTACCAGTGAGTCCCGAAGCTTTTTTGGAATATCCTGTGTTGTCTGTGTTTCCAAATCCATGAGAGATGCTTGAACATGAGTCTCCTTTTATATGAACTCAAGACTCCTCTTGCAGTCCCACCCACATTTAAGTCAATGACATTCAGTCATGAGACTAATGGTTGGCTAACGACTGTTGTAGCACCCCATTGTATTTTGGTTTGCTCTTTTTATTGTCATCTTTTGTCTCCAGTAGCTGTTGAAGGTTTCGTGCGGTTTTAATCAGAGGCATCTTATTAACGCATACATTAATGATTCCCTGAACTATTCAAAAAAAAGACTTCCCTACTTGAGATGTTCTTTAAGTGAAACATATACAGTAAAGCCACATAGAATTTTCTTCTATTTGAAGTTTGCTTCAAAGTGTCAAATTGCTGTTAACTCATATGCAAGTTCACTTTGATTGGATGCACTTAGGAAAAGAACCACCATTGATATGAAGCGCAGGACATGTAGCTTCAAATATTTATGAATTTCTTAAGTATATCTCTAATCCATGATTACTATATTAGACCTAATGAGTACAACAATAATTAGCACGTAATGTACTCAGAATCCAAGTAAGTGCTTAAGTCTCTGTAATGTTCATGACCAATCTTATGCTTATTGAATACATATATAACAAGGGTATCAGTGAAAAAGCTGATGTTTTGAATGTAATGCTTTGTTGCTGAGATCAAGAGTATAATTGCTAACACTTACAGAACCTAAAATTCTAGTTGGTAATAGTCTTTTTTGTTATGATGGTGAATAATTCCTTAAATTATGTCATTGTTTCATCCTGATGTGAACCCAATCCAAGATTATCTCAAAGGAAGCACTTGGGAAAAAAAGAATCATTCCATTTTCATTCCATGAAATCTTGACAACTCAGTTCAATTCAACTGTATTTATACACCACCAAATCACAACAACAGACGTCTCAAGGCGCTTTATATTGTATGTAGACCTTACAATAAAGAATTCAGAGAAAAACCCAACAATCATATGACCCCCTATGAGAAAGAACTTTGGTGATACTGGGAAGGATTAACTCCCTGCTGTGGAAGAGAGCCAGAGATTAATAACGAGTGTGATTAAATGCAGAGAGATCTATTAACACATGTTGAGTGAGATAGGTGACTAGAAGGAAATACTCAGTGCATCATGGGAATCCCCCAACAGTCTACACCTATTGCAGCATAACTAAGGGAGGACTCAGGGTCACCTGATCCAGCCCTAACTATATGCTTTAGAAAAAAGGAAAGTTTTACGCTTAAGTTGTAATAAGGAATTTTATTTTAACAGGACATAAAGATTTCGGAATGTCAAAATACAATATAAATCAAAATCCAAGAGTCCAATCCAAAACTTGCACAGAAGAAGAAAAGTTTCTCAGCAGGTTCAACAGGTTGCTACAACACAGGCCGATGAAGTATTGCACTCACCCATCCAAACTGGCAAACATGTAACATACACCCTAAGACTGATCCTGCTTTTTACTCCTTTGCTATGATTTAATTTGATATCATCATCATTGATTCGCATCATTGCATCATTCATTTGCTTATCACTAGTGTTGGGACTAACGCGTTATTAAGTAACGCGTTACAGTAACTACGTTATTATTGTGGTAACGAGCACGGTAACTAGTTATTATGCTAAAATCAGGAACGCGTTAGTCGTTACTGGGATTTAGATAGGGTCGTTACTCGTTACTTCGTGTGGTGGCTATCGCGGAGCTTCCACAGATTCTGCAACATTAGCAAGTGGTGGAGGCCAGCAGGTGGATGAGGGAAAGGGGACGCAGAAGGAAAAGAGACCCGAGGCGGCCGCCGGTCCAAGTGTGAACTGAACTTCAGGTAAGAAGTTATGACCTGCAGGCTATCCGAGTCAGATATAAACCAAGTTTAGGTGGAGTTTATTTTCGTTATTCTGACTTTTTCCGTACTGCGTACTAGCTAGCATGACGGAGTTTCTATAGAGCTGGGTGGGTGCTATGAAGTTAATGATGTTGAACTTTATTTTGTTCATAAGTTATTAGAGTTGCCAATCGTCCCGTCTGGTATTCAGATAAAATATTATGCGTTTCTTATTGAGGTGAAAAGGAACAGTTTGTCCCGTAATTCAGCTACAATGAAAAAGGCACAAAGCTGCAGTTATTCTGTGTCTTTGCTGCACAGCTGCCTCTTCTTCTTTCATTCTCTCCCCTCTCTCTCCTGTTTCTACTTCAATCATGAAAACTGATCAATGATCAGCTGATCGGCTCTCTTGTTTGTTTATCGCCCACTTTGCGCCAGAAAGAGGAAACCAGCCAATGTCACGTTAAACAACAGCAGCACGTTTAAGCTTGATCAGCTGTTGTTAGAATTTATTTAATATTAATTTCTAGTATCAGCTGATGTTTGCTGGAGCCACAGCTGCAAAAAAGCTGCTGGTCATGATGTGGGTTTGGTTATCTGGTGAGAGGGAAACATGAAGATGAAACCAGGAGATGTCCTTACTGAATCATCAGAGCTGAACAGGTGATGGAGAAACAGGTTTACCTTTTAGGTGACATGAATGAGTTGAAGGGAAGTTATGAACTGTTTCTGAGAGACAAATAACACCAGGATCCTTTTTTAGGTAGCTGACAGCTGGTAACTGTGCAGGTGCGGATCTAGCAAAGTTTTGCCAGGGGGGCCAGGTAGGGCATTAACAGGGAGAGGTGGGCACAAACAAATACTTTTCTTTCTTATTCTCATTTAAAATGTCTAGCTTTTAAAAAATAATTATCTGAATCTTACAACAAACGATTGATAGATTGATGCATATATACCATCAAAACAGTGTACATCACTGTCACAACAGCGTTTGTTTTCATTCAAAGGCTTTATGATTTTTCCCTGTATGCCGCTCATCTGCAGTGTGGTGTTACGTACATCTTCCTATTCAGAAGGCAGAATTTCCGAGTTCTGAGTACAATCAAAGCACCACGACTGCAGTTTTTGTGTTGGATGTAAAAGGTGCACATGACGCTGTGACGTAGGCTAGAATCATGGCAGCAGTCAATGATGGTCCAGGCGTGGGATTTCTCTCGTGGAAATGTGCACATTATCTTTTCCTTTCTA
Source organism: Neolamprologus brichardi (assembly GCF_056152115.1). NCBI lineage: Eukaryota > Metazoa > Chordata > Actinopteri > Cichliformes > Cichlidae > Neolamprologus > Neolamprologus brichardi. The sequence goes on along the minus strand of NW_028270137.1, from coordinate 3,354,860 downwards.
TTGGTAGGTGGCACAGTGCACTTGTGGCAAGTAAGCAAGCTAGAAGACTGGCAAAGTTGTGGAAGCAACACATTAACAAGAGAATTCTGAGTAAAACCAAAGTTACTTTCCCTAGTAACTAGTTACTTTGAAAGTAACGAGTAACTTGAAGTAACTGAGTTACTTTTGATAGAAGTAACTAGTAATGTAACTAAGTTACTATTTTAAAATAACTTACCCAACACTGCTTATCACCCACCAGTCTACCGTTGTTTACAGCGCTGTCGGCCGCTCGGACAAGAAAGCCTAATTTCTGCTGTTTAATACTGAAGAAATGTAAACTTTTTAAAACGATGCAATAAAGTGTATCTGCTACAGAAAACAGGGCAGGAAAATCTCCTTCATGTTTTTCTGTTTTATCCTCAGTTACTTTGACACAAAGGCCTCTGCTGTGATGCTCACACCTCTGATGAAGTCTCACATGTGTCAGCGCTGATAAATCATCAGAATTATAATATTTCTGACTGTCTGAGGCAAAATCAAATTGAATGGAATCAGGACCTCGTGAATCGAGTGGATTACAGAAATCAGTGATGATACCCAGCCGTAGTGAGCAGCCTAGGCCCGACAGAAGTGGATGTAGCTGTGGGTAAAAAGGTGGAAAGAACTACTGATAACTTTTAAAGTTAAGGCCTGATCCTTCTGAAATTCATAGCCAGCTCTGACACACAGCCATCAATCTCTGGGCGCTGAAAAAGCAGCAGTGTATCCAGAAAACACATTATATGCTGCGATAAATGCCCAAGTGTGTGACAAAGTGGCTAGGAGAGAAGTCATTTGCCATTTGTCACTTGTGTATGTTGTTATTCTGTGTTCTGTTATCTTATAGTTTATCATAATGCTTTAATGTAAACACAGCACATGTAGCCTTGGCTCTACATACTATCCCGGGTCTGTTTGTGGTAGCATTGGTTATATTCATTTCATCTGTGCAAATGTACTTAAAGCTAAATGTCACTTCGTCATTAATTGATTTGAATCTTTCATTTGTTTATGTAGTTTGGTTATAGTTACCATTGTGTGTTCCTCTGGACAGGTCCTATGTGTAAAACGGGTATGTGGGAATGGCTGCCCCAGTACTTCCTGGTTTTATAGGATATGATGTCACTGATCATGTCAATTGGGTGTAACCAAATGAAGGGGTGTTTCTTTTGTGTAAAATTGTTTATTTCATTTAAAATAACCTCATGAGTCTGTAAGTGAAGAGATTGACTTTTCAAACTGTTTAGTTGGGTGAATGAGTTTGTTAAGTGGAAAAATGATTTTATTCCTGTTTCTTTGGACTAGACTGTGTTATTTAGTCTACCCCGTTTTCCCAATGGTGGAGGTTAATGAGATCCAGGTGTGAGTAGAATTTTATATAAAGCAGGTGAGATTTTGACTGAGAGGTTCTTATGTTTTGTGAAATAATTGTTGAAAGGCGACGCCAGAAAATAAAGAATACTTAAAAGAAACTTGAACAGTCTGCAGATGCTGTCTTCCTATCACCTTCCATGCTGCTTATGTCACGCTACTTCACAAAGTGTCCCTCTAACACTGCCTTTCAGTGGCAAACAGGTCAGAGGACACAGGATGACATCATACTGTATGCCTATATGACATCATACTGTATGCCTATATGACATCATACTGTATGCCCATATGACATCATACTGTATGCTTATATGACATCTGTCACAGCCCAGCGGCACGAGGTAAATGGGATGGACACAAGTGCAAGATCCAAACCGGAAGCAAGACAGTGAGTGATCAAAAAGGTTAATTTCTTCCCCCACAAATTAAACACACAAGCCAAATTTAAACGAAGCCACTACACTAGTGGGTGCGCTGTCAAAACTAAGGCAGCTAAATGAAAACTAGACAGCTCTAGAATACAGCGGGACAGCTGTGGCAGTGGGGAGGTGGAAGCTGGGCTGGGAAAAATACTGTGAAGAGACCAGGGCATTGGTTTCAGGTGAAGGGGACAGGTGGGGCCCAAAGGAGGAGGACCGCTGTTGGAAACCTACAGGTACGCACCCAGACCATGACAACATCAAGCTGGATACCATACATGACATGAAGCTGTATGCAGACATGACATCATACTTTAAGACTTATATGACATCAAGCTGTCTCGATCCAGGACTTCAAGCTGAGGGCATACATGAGATCAGGCTGTATGACACAAATGACATTAATCTGTAAGACTTATAAGACATGAAGCTTGTCAGGGTTATATTGTTGATTGTCATATATGCTTAGAGTTTTATAGTCAATGTCATGTTGGTAGAGGGTTGATCCTTAGGAGTCTGCAAAGACTTTGTGTGCATTCCAGAGTGTTCTGGCATTCACACCCACATCCTGGGAGCATGGGAGAGGTCGTACCTGCTCTTATTGTTTTGTGGTAGGATGAACGTATCTATATCTGTTTTAGTCTAAGTGCCTTTTGTTTAGATGAACTGCTGGACTTCCAGACCAGCAGGTTTAGGGAAGTCTTCACACACACACACACACATGCTTACACAACGCACAGGCAAGGTACTCTTTGTTTGCATGTATACGTCATATGTTAATGAATATTCATGTAACCTCAGTAAAAGAGCAGTGTTACGAGGGAGCGGATGAGAGTGACTGGGGTCAAGCGAAGGAACGGCGTTTGTCCAGTTCTCTCCCGTGCACGAGAAACATGAAGAACTTTGCCTACTCGTGTCTTGCTTTGCTGTGTAGTTAAATTGTCTTGAAAGTTCTAGTGAATAGGTTTGAGATACAAACGTATCAAGGTTGCATGTCATACATGACATCATACTTTATGCCTTTATATGACATCATACTGTATGCCTATATGACATCATACTGTAGCCTGGGAAATGGTTAGCCACACAGGACACAATTACTGGGTTCTTAATGTGCAGTTTTATTGTCAATGCCGACTGAATAAACAAAAAAAATGTCCTTTGACCTTTACTTTTGTCAAACAGCGGCCATATGGACTTGTACTGAACATCGACAGCACGAGAGGTAACGTGGCAAAGTAACAGAATAACCGACTAAACAAAGATGCGCCAATACAATACGAGGAATAAAGGAAATGAAATACAAAACACAAAAATACGGCAGTGACCTCTGTCTGTGCAGAACAAAATACAAAGAGCTAAATCACACAAGGCTCCTTTAAAAACTGTGGAAGTGTTACACACATTTTTATAAACACTTACATTCCACAGAAATCTCAGCTCACTCGGATACTGGAGCACACAGACGATCTCGCAACTCATCCCTTGCATGGAGAAAATGGCCGCTCCACGCTGCACATACAGGTCCTTTGCATCATACATTTCAGAAATACATCATCTTGTTAAAATACTGACGTTTTGCCACTGCACTACAATTATACCAATATGTTTCAATGAGTTATGTGCGTATTTAACAATTCCTTACCAACAATTTAACTCCTTTACAACATTCCCGTTCCACATCCACAACAAGAAGAAAAGTCCCGAGGTGCAGTTCTTGTTAAGTCTTTTTTTGGAAAACTGCAGTTAACCCTTAAGAACTGCCCCCCCCCAAAACTTAAATGGACATTTGGTTAACTGAAATGGAAAATATTATTATTAATTTACCACTCGGCTAAAATACTGTATGCCTATATGACATCATACTGGATGCCTATATGACATCATACTGTATGCCTTATATGACATCATACTGTATGCCTATATGACATCATACTGAATGCCTACATGACATCATACTCTTCTTTTAAGATTCAAGTTCTTGCATGAATCGGACCAATAATACAGACTTGTAATGAATGCTCTTCCTTACCAGTGAGTCCTGAAGTTCTTCAGTTCTTGCTTCAATCAGAGGCATCTTATTAACACATAAATCAACGATTCCCTGAACTATTTAAAATAAAGACTTCCCCAAATAGAAGCACTAAGGCAAAAGGAAAACCACAAGTTTTTCCATTTGAGGGGTTTCTATTTGAGATGTTCTGTAAGTGAACCGTGTTATCTAAAGTTTGCTTCAAAGTGTATAATTGTTGTAAACTCATATGCAAGGTCACTTTGAGTGGGTGCACTTAAGAATAAAACCACATCAGTGTCTCCATTCAAAGTGATCTTGATATGAAACATAGAACTCAATTTGATAGACATAACTTGAAGTGTCAGGTAGAATTTGTACCAGTTGTTGTGTACAACTGGTCCAAGCAGATGCACTTACTGAATTCAAGAGACAAGTTCTTGCATGAGTTGGACCAATAATACAGACTTGTAATGAATGCTCTTCCTTACCAGTGAGTCCCGAAGCTCTTTTGGAATATCCTGTGTTGTCTGTGTTTCCAAATCCATGAGAGATGCTTGAACACGAGTCTCCTTTTATATGAACTCAAGACTCCTCTTGTGGTCCCACCCACATTTAAGTCAATGACATTCAGTCATGAGACTAATGGTTGGCTAACGACTGTAGTAATGGCCCATTGTATTTTGGTTTCCTCTTTTGTCTCCAGTAGCTGTTGAAGGTTTCGTGCGATTTCAATCAGAGGCATCTTATTAACACATAAATTAATAATTCCCTGAACTATTCAAAATAAAGAATTCCCAAAATTGGAGCACTAAGTAAAGAGGAAAACCACAAGTGTTTCCATTTAAGGGGTCTCTACTTGAAATGTTCTGTAAGTGAACCATGTTATCTAAAGTTTGCTTCAAAGTGTCTAATTGTTGTAAACTCATATGCAAGGTCACTTTGAGTGGGTGCACTTAGGAATAAAACCACCATCAGTGTCTCCATTCAAAGTGATTTTGATATGAAACATAGAACTCAATTTGATAGGCCAAAGGAGCTTGCAAAGAAAAAGCGTCTGGACTTCTATAAGTTGCCTGAAGACGTTTCACCTCTCATCCGAGAAGCTTCTTCAGTTCTAAGGTCAAATGGTGGAGAGTCCCAGATATAAACCTAGTGGGAGTATCCCCCCACGGAGGGACAAAAGGACCCCCTGATGATCCTCTAATCGCCTGAGCCAAGGTGTGAAACTGGGTGTGGGTCCCAATCAGCCAGAGTTTCAGGTGAGCTCATTGTGAAACCTGGCCCCACCTTATCATGCAAATTCCTGAGGTCAGATGGCCCAGGATGTGAGTGGGCGTTAAGGCGTCTGGGAAGGGATGTCAAAACTGGATTATAGATGACAGAGAGTTAGTGTCGTAAACCACTGCCTCTGTTCAAACATGGTCGCTCACAGTGGACATAGATGGCTTCTTTCACTTCTCTTTCAAACCATCTGTCCTCTCTGTCCAAAATGTGAACATTGGCATCCTCGAAAGAGTGTCCTTAATCCTTAAGATGCAGATGGACAGCTGAGTCTTGTCCTGTGGAGTGGCTCTTCTGTGTTGTGCCATGCGCTTGTGAAGTGGCTGTTTGTCTCTCCAATGTAGAGGTCTTGGCATTCCTCGCTGCACTGTACAGCGTACACCACATTGTTAAGTCTGTGTTTTGAGTTTTGTCTTTCGGGTGAACCAGTTTGTGTCTGAGCGTGTTGCTGGGTCTGAAGTACACCGGGATGTCATGCTTGGAGAAAACTCTCCTGAGTTTTTCTGATACACCGGCTACATAGGGGATGACAATGTTGTTGCGTCTGTCCTTCTTATCCTCCCTCGCTGGTGTCTGATCTTCTTTTCTGTGCCTCTTTGCTGACTTTAAGAACGCCCATTTAGGATAGCCGCACGTTTTGAGTGCTTCCTTTACACGTGTGTGTTCCTTCTTTTTCCCTTCAGGCTTAGAGGGAACATGTTCTGCCCGGTGGTGTAGGGTCCTAATTACTCCATGTTTGTGTTCCAGAGGGTGATGGAGTCAAAGAGGAGGTACTGGTCCGTGTGTGGGCTTCCGGTAAACTTCGATGTTGAAGTTGCCATTCTCTTCAAGGTGCACAGTGCAGTCCAGGAAAGGCAAACAGTTCTCCTTTGTGTCTTCCCTGGTGAACTTGATGCTTTTATCCACAGCATTAATGTGCGTAGTGAAGGATTCCACTTCTTGTGTCTTGATTTTGACCCAGGTGTCGTCTACATATCTGTACCAGTGGCTGGGTACTCTTCCTTTGAAAGAGCCAAGAGCCTTCCTTTCCACTTCCTCCATGTAAAGGTTGGCTACAATAGGTGACATGGGGGAGCCCATGGCACAGCCATGTTTTTTCTGTAAAAGCCTTCGTTGTTTTTGAAATATGTAGTGGTGAGGCAGAGGTCTAACAGTGTGCAAATCTGATCGGGTGTGAAGTTGGTCCTGTCTTCCAAGGAGCTGTCTTCTTGTAGTCGTTTTCTGACAGTCTCCACTACCTCCGTGGTGGGTATGCAAGTGAAGAGAGAGACTACATCAAAGGACACCATGGTTTCATCTGGATCCAGGGTAAGTTTCTGGACCTTGTCAGTGAAGTCGGTGGAGTTCTTGATGTGGTGTGGGGTGTTCCCCACGAGAGGAGCAAGGATGGTAGCAAGGTGTTTTGCAATGTTATAAGTGGCTGAGTTTATGCTACTGACTATGGGTCTGAGTGGGACAGCTTCCTTGTGGATTCAATTTGATAGACCTAACATGGAGGGTCAGGTAGAATTTGTAGCAGTCGATGAGCGTGTCTATTTGAGATGTTCTTTAAGTGAAACATATAATCTAAAGTTTGCTTCAAAGTGTCTAATTGTTGAAAACTCACATTCAAGGTAACTTTGTATGGGTGCACTTAGGAAAACAACCACCATCAGTGTCTCCATTCAAAGTGATCTTGATATGAAACATAGAACTCAATTTGATAGACCTAACATGGAGGGTCAGGTAGAATTTGTAGCAGTCGATGAGCGTATGTATTTGAGATGTTCTTTAAGTGAAACATATAATCTAAAGTTTGCTTCAAAGTGTCTAATTGTTGAAAACTCATATGGAAGGTCACTTTGAGTGGGTGCACTTAGGAATACAACCACCATCAGTGTCTCCATTCAAAGTGATCTTGATATGAAACATAGAACTCAATTTTTTAAATGTAATCAGGTAGAATTTGTAGCAGTTGTTGTGTACAACTGGTCCAAGCAGATGCACTTACTTAATTCAAGAGACAAGTTCTTGCATGAGTTGGACCAATAATACAGACTTGTAATGAACGCTCTTCCTTACCAGTGAGTCCGGAAGATCTTTTGGAATATCCTGTGTTGTCTGTGTTTCCAAATCCATGAGGGTTACCTAGACATGAGTCTCCTTTTATATGAACTCAATATTCCTCTTGCAGTCCCACCCACATTTAAATTAGCGAGATTCAATCAAGAAACTAATGGATGGCTAACGACTGTTGTAGCACCCCATTGTATTTTGTTGTCATCTTTTGTCTCCAGTCGCTGTTGAAGGTTTCGTGCGGTTTTAATCAGAGGCATTTTATTAACACATAAATTAATGATTCCCTGAACTATTCAAAATAAAGAATTCCCAAAATTGGAGCACTAAGTAAAGAGGAAAACCACAAGTGTTTCCATTTGAAGGGTCTCTAATTGAAATGTTCTGTAAGTGAACCATGTTAACTAACGTTTGCTTCAAAGTGTCTAATTGTTGTAAACTCATATGCAAGGTCACTTTGAGTGGGTGCACTTAGGAATAAAACCACCATCAGTGTCTCCATTCAAACTGATCTTGATATGAAACATAGAACTCAATTCGAAAGACTTAACATGGAGGGTCAGGTAGAATTTGTAGCAGTCGATGAGTGTGTCTATTTGAGATGTTCTTTAAGTGAAACATATAATGTAAAATTTGCTTCAAAGTGTCTAATTGTTGTAAACTTGTATGCAAGGTCACTTTGAGTGGGTGCACTTAGGAATAAAACCACCATCAGTGTCTCCATTCAAAGTGATCTTGATATGAAACATAGAACTCAATTTGATAGACATAACTTGATGGATCAGGTAGAATTTGTAGCAATTGTTGTGTACAACTGGTCCAAGCAGATGCACTTACTGAATTCAAGAGACAAGTTCTTGCATGAGTTGGACCAATAATACAGACTTATAATGAATGCTCTTCCTTACCAGTGAGTCCCGAAGCTCTTTTGGAATATCCTCTGTTGTCTGTGTTTCCAAATCCATGAGAGATGCTTGAACATGAGTCTCCTTTTATATGAACTCAAGACTCCTCTTACAGTCCCACCCACATTTAAGTCAATGACATTCAGTCATGAAACCAATGCTTGGCTAACGACTGTAGTAGCGGCCCATTGTATTTTGGTTTCCTCTTTTGTCTCCAGTAGCTGTTGAAGGATTTGTGCGATTTCAATCAGAGGCATCTTATTAACACATAAATCAACGATTCCCCGAACTATTCAAAATAAAGAATTCCCAAAATTGGAGCACTAAGTAAAGAGGAAAACCACAAGTGTTTCCATTTGAAGGGTCTCTAATTGAAATGTTCTGTAAGTGAACCATGTTAACTAACGTTTGCTTCAAAGTGTCTAATTGTTGTAAACTCATATGCAAGGTCACTTTGAGTGGGTGCACTTAGGAATACAACCACCATCAGTGTCTCCATTCAAAGTGATCTTGATATGAAACATAGAACTCAATTTGATAGACATAACTTGAAGGGTCAGGTAGAATTTGTAGCAGTTGTTGTGTACAACTGGTACAAGCAGATGCACTTACTGAATTCAAGAGACAAGTTCTTGCATGAGTTGGACCAATAATACAGACTTGTAATGAACACTCTTCCTTACCAGTGAGTCCGGAAGATCTTTTGGAATATCCTGTGTTGTCTGTGTTTCCAAATCCATGAGGGTTACCTAGACATGAGTCTCCTTTTATATGAACTCAATACTCCTCTTGCAGTCGCACCCACATTTAAATTATTGACATTCAGTCATGAAACTAATGGATGGCTAACGACTGTTGTAGCACCCCATTGTGTTTTGTTGTCATCTTTTGTCTCCAGTCGCTGTTGAAGGTTTCGTGCGGTTTTAATCAGAGGCATCTTATTAACACATAAATTAATGATTCCCTGAACTATTCAAAATAAACACTTCCCCAAATAGGAGCACTAAGGCAAAAGGAAAACCACAAGTGTTTCCATTTGAGGGGTCTCTACTTGAGATGTTCTGTAAGTGAACCATGTTAACTAAAGTTTGCTTCAAAGTGTCTAATTGCTGTAAACTCACATTCAAGGTAACTTTGAATGGGTGCACTTAGGAATACAACCACCATCAGTGTCTACATTCAAACTGATCTTGATATGAAACATAGAACTCAATTCGAAAGACTTAACATGGAGGGTCAGGTAGAATTTGTAGCAGTCGATGAGTGTGTCTATTTGAGATGTTCTTTAAGTGAAACATATAATGTAAAATTTGCTTCAAAGTGTCTAATTGTTGTAAACTTGTATGCAAGGTCACTTTGAGTGGGTGCACTTAGGAATAAAACCACCATCAGTGTCTCCATTCAAAGTGATCTTGATATGAAACATAGAACTCAATGTGATAGACATAACTTGAAGGATCAGGTAGAATTTGTAGCAGTTGTTGTGTACAACTGGTCCAAGCAGATGCACTTACTGAATTCAAGAGACAAGTTCTTGCATGAGTTGGACCAATAATACAGACTTATAATGAATGCTCTTTCTTACCAGTGAGTCCCGAAGCTCTTTTGGAATATCCTGTGTTGTCTGTGTTTCCAAATCCATGAGAGATGCTTGAACATGAGTCTCCTTTTATATGAACTCAAGACTCCTCTTGCAGTCCCACCCACATTTAAGTCAATGACATTCAGTCATGAAACCAATGGTTGGCTAACGACTGTAGTAGCAGCCCATTGTATTTTGGTTTCCTCTTTTGTCTCCAGTAGCTGTTGAAGGATTTGTGCGATTTCAATCAGAGGCATCTTATTAACACATAAATCAACGATTCCCCGAACTATTCAAAATAGAGAATTCCCAAAATAGGAGCACTAAGGCAAAAGGAAAACCACAAGTGTTTCAATTTTAGGGGTCTCTATTTTAGATGTTCTGTAAGTGAACCGTGTTATCTAACGTTTGCTTCAAAGTGTCTAATTGTTGTAAACTCATATGCAAGGTCACTTTGAGTGGGTGCACTTAGAAATAAAAACACATCAGTGTCTCCATTCAAAGTGATCTTGATATGAAACATAGAACTCAATTTGATAGACCTAACATGGAGGGTCAGGTAGAATTTGTAGCAGTCGATGAGCGTGTCTATTTGAGATGTTCTTTAAGTGAAACATATAATCTAAAGTTTGCTCCAAAGTGTCTAATTGTTGAAAACTCATATGGAAGGTCACTTTGAGTGGGTGCACTTAGGAATACAACCACCATCAGTGTCTCCATTCAAAGTGATCTTGATATGAAACATAGAACTCAATTTTTTAAATGTAATCAGGTAGAATTTGTAGCAGTTGTTGTGTACAACTGGTCCAAGCAGATGCACTTACTGAATTCAAGAGAGAAGTTCTTGCATGAGTTGGACCAATAATACAGACTTGTAATGAAATCTCTTCCTTACCAGTGAGTCCAGAAGATCTTTTGGAATATCCTATGTTGTCTGTGTTTCCAAATCCATGAGGGTTACCTAGACATGAGTCTCCTTTTATATGAACTCAATACTCCTCTTGCAGTCCCACCCACATTTAAATTATTGACATTCAGTCATGAAACTAATGGATGGCTAACGACTGTTGTAGCACCCCATTGTATTTTGTTGTCGTCTTTTGTCTCCAGTCGCTGTTGAAGGTTTCGTGCGGTTTTAATCAGAGGTATCTTATTAACACATAAATTAATGATTCCCTGAACTATTCAAAATAAAGACTTCCCCAAATAGGAGCACTAAGGCAAAAGGAAAACCACAAGTGTTTCCATTTGAGGGGTCTCTACTTGAGATGTTCTGTAAGTGAACCATGTTAACTAAAGTTTGCTTCAAAGTGTCTAATTGCTGTAAACTCACATTCAAGGTAACTTTGAATGGGTGCACTTAGGAATACAACCACCATCAGTGTCTCCATTCAAACTGATCTTGATATGAAACATAGAACTCAATTCGAAAGACTTAACATGGAGGGTCAGGTAGAATTTGTAGCAGTCGATGAGTGTGTCTATTTGAGATGTTCTTTAAGTGAAACATATAATGTAAAATTTGCTTCAAAGTGTCTAATTGTTGTAAACTTGTATGCAAGGTCACTTTGAGTGGGTGCACTTAGGAATAAAACCACCATCAGTGTCTCCATTCAAAGTGATCTTGATATGAAACATAGAACTCAATTTGATAGACATAACTTGATGGATCAGGTAGAATTTGTAGCAATTGTTGTGTACAACTGGTCCAAGCAGATGCACTTACTGAATTCAAGAGACAAGTTCTTGCATGAGTTGGACCAATAATACAGACTTATAATGAATGCTCTTCCTTACCAGTGAGTCCCGAAGCTCTTTTGGAATATCCTCTGTTGTCTGTGTTTCCAAATCCATGAGAGATGCTTGAACATGAGTCTCCTTTTATATGAACTCAAGACTCCTCTTACAGTCCCACCCACATTTAAGTCAATGACATTCAGTCATGAAACCAATGGTTGGCTAACGACTGTAGTAGCGGCCCATTGTATTTTGGTTTCCTCTTTTGTCTCCAGTAGCTGTTGAAGGATTTGTGCGATTTCAATCAGAGGCATCTTATTAACACATAAATCAACGATTCCCCGAACTATTCAAAATAAAGAATTCCCAAAATTGGAGCACTAAGTAAAGAGGAAAACCACAAGTGTTTCCATTTGAAGGGTCTCTAATTGAAATGTTCTGTAAGTGAACCATGTTAACTAACGTTTGCTTCAAAGTGTCTAATTGTTGTAAACTCATATGCAAGGTCACTTTGAGTGGGTGCACTTAGGAATAAAACCACCATCAGTGTCTCCATTCAAAGTGATCTTGATATGAAACATAGAACTCAATTTGATAGACATAACTTGAAGGGTCAGGTAGAATTTGTAGCAGTTGTTGTGTACAACTGGTCCAAGCAGATGCACTTACTGAATTCAAGAGACAAGTTCTTGCATGAGTTGGACCAATAATACAGACTTGTAATGAATGCTCTTCCTTACCAGTGAGTCCCGAAGCTCTTTTGGAATATCCTGTGTTGTCTGTGTTTCCAAATCCATGAGAGATGCTTGAACATGAGTCTCCTTTTATATGAACTCAAGACTCCTCTTTCAGTCCCACCCACATTTAAGTCAATGACATTCAGTCATGAAACAAATGGTTGGCTAACGACTGTAGTAGCGGCCCATTGTATTTTGGTTTCCTCTTTTGTCTCCAGTAGCTGTTGAAGGTTTTGTGCGGCTTCAATCAGAGCCATCTTATTAACACATAAATTAACGATTCCCTGAACTATTTAAAATAAAGACTTCCCCAAATAGGAGCACTAAGGCAAAAGGAAAACCACAAGTGTTTCCATTTGAGGGGTCTCTACTTGAGATGTTCTGTAAGTGAACCATGTTAACTAAAGTTTGCTTCAAAGTGTCTAATTGCTGTAAACTCACATTCAAGGTAACTTTGTATGGGTGCACTTAGGAATACAACCACCATCAGTGTCTCCATTCAAAGTGATCTTGATATGAAACATAGAACTCAATTCGAAAGACCTAACATGGAGGGTCAGGTAGAATTTGTAGCAGTCAATGAGTGTGTCTATTTGAGATGTTCTTTAAGTGAAACATATAATGTAAAATTTGCTTCAAAGTGTCTAATTGTTGTAAACTTGTATGCAAGGTCACTTTGAGTGGGTGCACTTAGGAATACAACCACCATCAGTGTCTCCATTCAAAGTAATCTTGATATGAAACATAGAACTCAATTTGATAGACATAACTTGAAGGATCAGGTAGAATTTGTAGCAGTTGTTGTGTACAACTGGTCCAAGCAGATGCACTTACTGAATTCAAGAGACAAGTTCTTGCATGAGTTGGACCAAAAATACAGACTTATAATGAATGCTCTTCCTTACCAGTGAGTCCCGAAGCTCTTTTGGAATATCCTGTGTTGTCTGTGTTTCCAAATCCATGAGAGATGCTTGAACATGAGTCTCCTTTTATATGAACTCAAGACTCCTCTTGCAGTCCCACCCACATTTAAGTCAATGACATTCAGTCATGAAACCAATGGTTGGCTAACGACTGTAGTAGCGGCCCATTGTATTTTGGTTTCCTCTTTTGTCTCCAGTAGCTGTTGAAGGTTTTGTGCGGCTTCAATCAGAGCCATCTTATTAACACATAAATTAACGATTCCCTGAACTATTTAAAATAAAGACTTCCCCAAATAGGAGCACTAAGGCAAAAGGAAAACCACAAGTGTTTCCATTTGAGGGGTCTCTACTTGAGATGTTCTGTAAGTGAACCATGTTAACTAAAGTTTGCTTCAAAGTGTCTAATTGCTGTAAACTCACATTCAAGGTAACTTTGTATGGGTGCACTTAGGAATACAACCACCATCAGTGTCTCCATTCAAAGTGATCTTGATATGAAACATAGAACTCAATTCGAAAGACCTAACATGGAGGGTCAGGTAGAATTTGTAGCAGTCAATGAGTGTGTCTATTTGAGATGTTCTTTAAGTGAAACATATAATGTAAAATTTGCTTCAAAGTGTCTAATTGTTGTAAACTTGTATGCAAGGTCACTTTGAGTGGGTGCACTTAGGAATACAACCACCATCAGTGTCTCCATTCAAAGTAATCTTGATATGAAACATAGAACTCAATTTGATAGACATAACTTGAAGGATCAGGTAGAATTTGTAGCAGTTGTTGTGTACAACTGGTCCAAGCAGATGCACTTACTGAATTCAAGAGACAAGTTCTTGCATGAGTTGGACCAAAAATACAGACTTATAATGAATGCTCTTCCTTACCAGTGAGTCCCGAAGCTCTTTTGGAATATCCTGTGTTGTCTGTGTTTCCAAATCCATGAGAGATGCTTGAACATGAGTCTCCTTTTATATGAACTCAAGACTCCTCTTGCAGTCCCACCCACATTTAAGTCAATGACATTCAGTCATGAAACCAATGGTTGGCTAACGACTGTAGTAGCGGCCCATTGTATTTTGGTTTCCTCTTTTGTCTCCAGTAGCTGTTGAAGGATTTGTGCGATTTCAATCAGAGGCATCTTATTAACACATAAATCAACGATTCCCCGAACTATTCAAAATAGAGAATTCCCAAAATTGGAGCACTAAGTAAAGAGGAAAACCACAAGTTTTTCCATTTGAAGGGTCTCTACTTGAAATGTTCTGTAAGTGAACCATGTTAACTAATGTTTGCTTCAAAGTGTCTAATTGTTGTAAACTCATATGCAAGGTCACTTTGAGTGGGTGCACTTAGGAATACAACCACCATCAGTGTCTCCATTCAAAGTGATCTTGATATGAAACATAGAACTCAATTTTTTAAATGTAATCAGGTAGAATTTGTAGCAGTTGTTGTGTACAACTGGTCCAAGCAGATGCACTTACTGAATTCAAGAGACAAGTTCTTGCATGAGTTGGACCAATAATACAGACTTGTAATGAAATCTCTTCCTTACCAGTGAGTCCAGAAGATCTTTTGGAATATCCTATGTTGTCTGTGTTTCCAAATCCATGAGGGTTACCTAGACATGAGTCTCCTTTTATATGAACTCAATACTCCTCTTGCAGTCCCACCCACATTTAAATTATTGACATTCAGTCATGAAACTAATGGATGGCTAACGACTGTAGTAGCACCCCATTGTATTTTGTTGTCGTCTTTTGTCTCCAGTCGCTGTTGAAGGTTTCGTGCGGTTTTAATCAGAGGCATCTTATTAACACATAAATTAATGATTCCCTGAACTATTCAAAATAAAGACTTCCCCAAATAGGAGCACTAAGGCAAAAGGAAAACCACAAGTGTTTCCATTTGAGGGGTCTCTACTTGAGATGTTCTGTAAGTGAACCATGTTAACTAAAGTTTGCTTCAAAGTGTCTAATTGCTGTAAACTCACATTCAAGGTAACTTTGAATGGGTGCACTTAGGAATACAACCACCATCAGTGTCTCCATTCAAAGTGATCTTGATATGAAACATAGAACTCAATTTTTTAAATGTAATCAGGTAGAATTTGTAGCAGTTGTTGTGTACAACTGGTCCAAGCAGATGCACTTACTGAATTCAAGAGACAAGTTCTTGCATGAGTTGGACCAATAATACAGACTTGTAATGAAATCTCTTCCTTACCAGTGAGTCCAGAAGATCTTTTGGAATATCCTATGTTGTCTGTGTTTCCAAATCCATGAGGGTTACCTAGACATGAGTCTCCTTTTATATGAACTCAATACTCCTCTTGCAGTCCAACCCACATTTAAATTATTGACATTCAGTCATGAAACTAATGGATGGCTAACGACTGTAGTAGCACCCCATTGTATTTTGTTGTCGTCTTTTGTCTCCAGTCGCTGTTGAAGGTTTCGTGCGGTTTTAATCAGAGGCATCTTATTAACACATAAATTAATGATTCCCTGAACTATTCAAAATAAAGACTTCCCCAAATAGGAGCACTAAGGCAAAAGGAAAACCACAAGTGTTTCCATTTGAGGGGTCTCTACTTGAGATGTTCTGTAAGTGAACCATGTTAACTAAAGTTTGCTTCAAAGTGTCTAATTGCTGTAAACTCACATTCAAGGTAACTTTGAATGGGTGCACTTAGGAATACAACCACCATCAGTGTCTCCATTCAAACTGATCTTGATATGAAACATAGAACTCAATTTGATAGACATAACTTGAAGGATCAGGTAGAATTTGTAGCAGTTGTTGTGTACAACTGGTCCAAGCAGATGCACTTACTGAATTCAAGAGAGAAGTTCTTGCATGAGTTGGACCAATAATACAGACTTGTAATGAATGCTCTTCCTTACCAGTGAGTCCCGAAGCTCTTTTGGAATATCCTGTGTTGTCTGTGTTTCCAAATCCATGAGAGATGCTTGAACATGAGTCTCCTTTTATATGAACTCAAGACTCCTCTTGCAGTCCCACCCACATTTAAGTCAATGACATTCAGTCATGAAACCAATGGTTGGCTAACGACAGTAGTAGCGGCCCATTGTATTTTGGTTTCCTCTTTTGTCTCCAGTAGCTGTTGAAGGATTTGTGCGATTTCAAACAGAGGCATCTTATTAACACATAAATCAACGATTTCCCGAACTATTCAAAATAGAGAATTCCCAAAATTGGAGCACTAAGTAAAGAGGAAAACCACAAGTTTTTCCATTTGAAGGGTCTCTACTTGAAATGTTCTGTAAGTGAACCATGTTAACTAACGTTTGCTTCAAAGTGTCTAATTGTTGTAAACTCATATGCAAGGTCACTTTGAGTGGGTGCACTTAGGAATACAACCACCATCTGTGTCTCCATTCAAAGTGATCTTGATATGAAACATAGAACTCAATTTTTTAGATGTAATCAGGTAGAATTTTTAGCAGTTGTTGTGTACGACTGGTCCAAGCAGATGCACTTACTGAATTCAAGAGACAAGTTCTTGCATGAGTTGAACCAATAATACAGACTTGTAATGAACGCTCTTCCTTACCAGTGAGTCCAGAAGATCTTTTGGAATATCCTGTGTTGTCTGTGTTTCCAAATCCATGAGGGTTACCTAGACATGAGTCTCCTTTTATATGAACTCAATACTCCTCTTGCAGTCCCACCCACATTTAAATTAACGAGATTCAATCATGAAACTAATCGATGGCTAACAACTGTTGTAGCGGCCCATTGTATTTTGTTGTCATCTTTTGTCTCCAGTAGCTGTTGAAGGTTTCGTGCGGTTTTAATCAGAGGCATCTTATTAACACATAAATTAATGATTCCCTGAACTACTCAAAATAAACACTTCCCCAAATAGGAGCACTAAGGCAAAAGGAAAACCACAAGTGTTTCCATTTGAGGGGTCTCTACTTGAGATGTTCTGTAAGTGAACCATGTTAACTAAAGTTTGCTTCAAAGTGTCTAATTGCTGTAAACTCACATTCAAGGTCACTTTGAGTGGGTGCACTTAGGAATACAACCACCATCAGTGTCTCCATTCAAACTGATCTTGATATGAAACATAGAACTCAATTTGAAAGACCTAACATGGAGGGTCAGGTAGAATTTGTAGCAGTCGATGAGTGTGTCTATTTGAGATGTTCTTTAAGTGAAACATATAATGTAAAATTTGCTTCAAAGTGTCTAATTGCTGTAAACTCACATTCAAGGTAACTTTGAATGGGTGCACTTAGGAATACAACCACCATCAGTGTCTCCATTCAAACTGATCTTGATATGAAACATAGAACTCAATTTGATAGACATAACTTGAAGGATCAGGTAGAATTTGTAGCAGTTGTTGTGTACAACTGGTCCAAGCAGATGCACTTACTGAATTCAAGAGAGAAGTTCTTGCATGAGTTGGACCAATAATACAGACTTGTAATGAATGCTCTTCCTTACCAGTGAGTCCCGAAGCTCTTTTGGAATATCCTGTGTTGTCTGTGTTTCCAAATCCATGAGAGATGCTTGAACATGAGTCTCCTTTTATATGAACTCAAGACTCCTCTTGCAGTCCCACCCACATTTAAGTCAATGACATTCAGTCATGAAACCAATGGTTGGCTAACGACTGTAGTAGCGGCCCATTGTATTTTGGTTTCCTCTTTTGTCTCCAGTAGCTGTTGAAGGATTTGTGCGATTTCAAACAGAGGCATCTTATTAACACATAAATCAACGATTTCCCGAACTATTCAAAATAGAGAATTCCCAAAATTGGAGCACTAAGTAAAGAGGAAAACCACAAGTTTTTCCATTTGAAGGGTCTCTACTTGAAATGTTCTGTAAGTGAACCATGTTAACTAACGTTTGCTTCAAAGTGTCTAATTGTTGTAAACTCATATGCAAGGTCACTTTGAGTGGGTGCACTTAGGAATACAACCACCATCTGTGTCTCCATTCAAAGTGATCTTGATATGAAACATAGAACTCAATTTTTTAGATGTAATCAGGTAGAATTTTTAGCAGTTGTTGTGTACGACTGGTCCAAGCAGATGCACTTACTGAATTCAAGAGACAAGTTCTTGCATGAGTTGAACCAATAATACAGACTTGTAATGAACGCTCTTCCTTACCAGTGAGTCCAGAAGATCTTTTGGAATATCCTGTGTTGTCTGTGTTTCCAAATCCATGAGGGTTACCTAGACATGAGTCTCCTTTTATATGAACTCAATACTCCTCTTGCAGTCCCACCCACATTTAAATTAACGAGATTCAATCATGAAACTAATCGATGGCTAACAACTGTTGTAGCGGCCCATTGTATTTTGTTGTCATCTTTTGTCTCCAGTAGCTGTTGAAGGTTTCGTGCGGTTTTAATCAGAGGCATCTTATTAACACATAAATTAATGATTCCCTGAACTACTCAAAATAAACACTTCCCCAAATAGGAGCACTAAGGCAAAAGGAAAACCACAAGTGTTTCCATTTGAGGGGTCTCTACTTGAGATGTTCTGTAAGTGAACCATGTTAACTAAAGTTTGCTTCAAAGTGTCTAATTGCTGTAAACTCACATTCAAGGTCACTTTGAGTGGGTGCACTTAGGAATACAACCACCATCAGTGTCTCCATTCAAAGTGATCTTGATATGAAACATAGAACTCAATTTGAAAGACCTAACATGGAGGGTCAGGTAGAATTTGTAGCAGTCGATGAGTGTGTCTATTTGAGATGTTCTTTAAGTGAAACATATAATGTAAAATTTGCTTCAAAGTGTCTAATTGCTGTAAACTCATATGCAAGGTCACTTTGAGTGGGTGCACTTTGGAATACAACCACCATCAGTGTCTCCATTCAAAGTGATCTTGATATGAAACATAGAACTCAATTTGATAGACATAACTTGAACGGTCAGGTAGAATTACTAGCAGTTGTTGTGTACAACTGGTCCAAGCAGATGCACTTACAGAATTCAAGAGACAAGTTCTTGCATGAGTTGAACCAATAATACAGACTTGTAATGAATGCTCTTCCTTACCAGTGAGTCCCAAAGCTCTTTTGGAATATCCTGTATTGTCTGTGTTTCCAAATCCATGAGGGATACCTGGACATGAGTCTCCTTTTATATGAACTCAAGACTCCTCTTGTGGTCCCACCCACATTTAAATTAACGGGATTCAATCATGAAACTAATGGATCGCTAACGACTGTTGTAGCACCCCATTGTATTTTGATGTCATCTTTTGTCTCCAGTAGCTGTTGAAGGTTTCGTGCGGTTTTAATCAGAGGCATCTTATTAACACATAAATTAATGATTCCCTGAGCTATTCAAAATAAAGACTTCCCCAAATAGGAGCACTAAGGCAAAAGGAAAACCACAAGTGTTTCCATTTGAGGGGTCTCTACTTGAGATGTTCTGTAAGTGAACCATGTTAACTAAAGTTTGCTTCAAAGTGTCTAATTGCTGTAAACTCACATGTAAGGTCACTTTGAGTGGGTGCACTTAGGAATACAACCACCATCAGTGTCTCCATTAAAAGTGATCTTGATATGAAACATAGAACTCAATTTGATAGACATAACTTGAAGGGTCAGGTAGAATTACTAGCAGTTGTTGTGTACAACTGGTCCAAGCAGATGCACTTACAGAATTCAAGAGACAAGTTCTTGCATGAGTTGGACCAATAATACAGACTTGTAATTAATGCTCTTCCTTACCAGTGAGTCCCGAAGTTCTTTTGGAATATCCTGTATTGTCTGTGTTTCCAAATCCATGAGGGATACCTGGACATGAGTCTCCTTTTATATGAACTCAAGACTCCTCTTGTGGTCCCACCCACATTTAAATTAACGGGATTCAATCATGAAACTAATGGATCGCTAACGACTGTTGTAGCACCCCATTGTATTTTGAAGTCATCTTTTGTCTCCAGTAGCTGTTGAAGGTTTCGTGCGGTTTTAATCAGAGGCATCTTATTAACACATAAATTAATGATTCCCTGAACTATTCAAAATAAAGACTTCCCCAAATAGGAGCACTAAGGCAAAAGGAAAACCACAAGTGTTTCCATTTGAGGGGTCTCTACTTGAGATGTTCTGTAAGTGAACCATGTTAACTAAAGTTTGCTTCAAAGTGTCTAATTGTTGTAAACTCACATGCAAGGTCACTTTGAGTGGGTGCACTTTGGAATTCAACCACCATCAGTGTCTCCATTCAAAGTGATCTTGATATGAAACATAGAACTCAATTTGATAGACATAACTTGAAGGGTCAGGTAGAATTTGTAGCAGTTGTTGTGTACAACTGGTCCAAGCAGATGCACTTACTGAATTCAAGAGACAAGTTCTTGCATGAGTTGGACCAACAATACAGACTTGTAATGAATGCTCTTCCTTACCAGTGAGTCCGGAAGATCTTTTGGAATATCTTGTGTTGTCTGTGTTTCCAAATCCATGAGGGTTACCTAGACATGAGTCTCCTTTTATATGAACTGAATACTCCTTTTGCAGTCCCACCCACATTTAAATCAACAAGATTCAATCATGAAACTAATGGATCGCTAACGACTGTTGTAGCACCCCATTGTATTTTGTTGTCATGTTTTGTCTCCAGTAGCTGTTGAAGGTTTCGTGCGGTTTTAATCAGAGGCATCTTATTAACACATAAATTAATGATTCCCTGAACTATTCAAAATAAAGACTTTCCCAAATAGGAGCACTAAGGCAAAATGAAAACCACAAGAATTTATACACCACCAAATCAAAACAACAGACCTTACAATAAAAAAAAAATTCAGAGAAAAACCCAACAATCATATGACCCCCTAAGTTTTTAAAATATCCTTAATACAGAACATATATAAGTCATATTTGTCTGTGATAGCAAACTATGGTTTCCCATATGTCATTCATCAGTTAAATTCCTCACTTATAGCATTTAACTTGGGTTAAAAAATAATGACTTAACTCTATAATGATATTTTCATGACTACTGAGAAAAGGACCTTAACCTGAAAAATTAGCACTTACTTTAGTGTAAGTCAGTGAAAGTTAGATTAATTATGTTATGATTAAGTCATGAGTGTTAGTGGTAAATTTCAGACTTACGTAATAAATTATATAACATAAACTGTAATAGGATTTTATGATTTTTGTAGTTATCTTAACGTGAAAGCTGATATATTGTTTACTGATACTGTTGTATACCTGATAGGATTTATTATGAACCAAACTGTGTTTTAATGCAATCTTTGATTGTCTTTTTTTACTTGCTGAGTGGTTTCAAACTATAATGCCCTTCTTTCTCTTTTGACATGTTTCAGCGTTTTTTGATGCAGCTGAGACTCAGATTTATTTTAGAGTCTCCGAACAATTCACCTCAATTTCAATATACTAGTGCCTGCTGAGTTTCACACCTACAGTTTCACCTTCAAGTCTGTGTGTCTTCCACTTTCTTTCTCTTTGTCTCTTAAACTAATTTGCATACTCACGCACACACACACACACACACACACACACACACACACAGATTCTTATCTGTGGGAATGTTACGTGGCAAAAAACGTGGTATTTTGGCCTTATATTCTTTGTGAAAACTCTTCTTTCAAAAAACCCCCAAAACTGTGCTATACACAATTTTCTCAACACCATGGACAAAACAAAAAACAAAAAAAACCAACTTAAGCAAATGCATAAATTAAAGCTATATTTTCTTGAATAGTCTTTTGAATGTAGGTTAGTCTTATGATTGTAAAGAGACCGTCAGCTTAGCTGCTTTGTAATTCTCTTGTTTGAATCCCTCAGCAGCACGCTTAAAAACTGTGAGGTTATGAATCTCTCCCTCTCTTTTGTTGTGTGTGTGTGTGTGTGTGTGTGTGTGTGTGTGTGTGTGTGTGTGTGTGTGTGTGTGTGTGTGTGTGACAGAGAGAAAGAGATAAATGGTGTTTAACAAATCAGATCACATCCAATACCACTTTGCAGGAATGGAGACCACAGAGGAAAGAAGGATCAAGAATGGTGAACGATGGAAAGCTCCATACTGTTCTCATGAAAATGTCTCAAAGAGAAAACTGACAGAGGTCATAAAACTGGTTTCACAAGGCGCAATGTTAGCCGGAGACAACAAACTGCTGGCAAATTTACCATAATGTGATATTAGCCACAATGTTTTTAATTAGATGACAGTTTAAAGCCAAGGATGGAACTTTCTTGACATCTCAACCAAAGGCCACCGGTCTGCTTGTCCCCTCTCTGCTCTCACTCATAAGCCCCTTTCAACAAACGTATGAAACCTGTGCAGTGCTAGGAAGGTAGCCTCAGAGTATGTCATTTCCTCGTTTTACTTTCAATCATGGTCATCGAGTCTCTGACAATAAGAAAATGTGTTTACATCATTTTTATAGATCCCATAAATAATTGTGACTATATTACAGAACAGCACTGTTCATAATAAGTGTAACGTAATGAAGGAGAAGGTTATGTTAACAAGAAGATTTGTAAAAGAAATCAGCAGTTACTTGTTTTAGACCAGGGGTCTCAAACTCGCTGCGTCCCACATCACCCCTACTTGTATATTGATGTGAAGAAATATAATGCAATTTGGCCCTTGAACTTTTTTTGTTAGAGAGGATTTGTTTGTTGTTGAGTGCAATGGTAAAATAAGTTCTTTAAAAAGCAAAAAATGATTTAATATGAAGACAATGTGAATAATATGTTGAGGGATTGGCTGTGTTAGTTGACATTAGACAATCTCAATAAACATGTAGGATGAACATCAAAATGTGGTCCAATCAAGTTTTTTTAGATAATATATGTTGTTGTTGTTTTGTGTGTGTTTGTTATCAATGTTAAAGTTAAGCTTAGTAAGCCATCAAGCACTGATTACTCGTAGAAGAGCACCAATAGGAGACAGAACTAATTAGAAGGTGTTATTATTCAGTCTGTACATCGAATAGAAGGCACTAACCACAAGGTGATCTTCAATGCATCTCTGTGTGAATGTGAACGGGGCGAGAAGACCCCCACTAACTGCATGTTTTTACACTGTGGGAGGAAGCTGGAGAGAACATGCAGACTCCACACAAAGACCCCGGCCTGATGGGGTTAGGGTCCTGAGCTTGATACCCCAAACTGAACGCAGGACAGAGGAAGGGATGGGTGATGTTCATGTGTGCCCAGGTGTATGATGTGGCTCTTTCAAAGCCTCCTTCACCCAGCTTATCCTGCTCTTCGTATTTTTCTTCAAAGTCCTCTACTAAGAGACAAAACAAATTGAATTTAACAGGTAAAGGACTTTACTCACCTAGATATTTACGCACACCCACAGCACGTGGTGTGGTAAAGGTCGGCCAAGATTTTGACCACATGTCAGAAACTGGATCAAAATTGGACTAAACTCACTTGAACTCTGACTTTGTCTGCACTTAGAACTATCACAAGACATTAAAACAAAACATCGGGCATTGATGACATCACAGGAATCTAACATTCTAATCTATGCAAACTGTCTCCATGGCTACATAATATCAAATTAAATCATAGCAAAGGAGTAAAAAGCAGGATCAGTCTTAGGGTGTATGTTACATGTTTGCCAGTTTGGATGAGTGAGTGCAATACTTCATCGGCCTGTGTTGTAGCAACCTGTTGAACCTGCTGAGAAACTTTTCTTTGTCCACTCTGCCCCAAACTTCACATGCTCCATAAAAGTCGAGGCCTAGAGACCTCTGCATAGTTATTAGCATTAGGTTATCAGTATCATCTGATATATATGACATTTACAGTACAGTACTCACACATGACATAGGAGGAATAAATATGAACTTTTTGACATAAATTTGATCATATGAAATTGGATTTTTTTAAAAATATGAAACTTTTTCCTTCCGTCATACTTCAGAAATATAATATATTAAGTTTTGAACATTTTAAAACATTTAAGTTTGCTCGTTGTATTTATAAGATCCTACATGGACGTGCTCCACAATCATTGGTCAGTCATGTTAAAATCCATTATCAGTGGAAAACAAACCTGATCCTCTACTAGAGGCGATTGTGCAATACCTTTTAGACATAACACTCAGCAAACAGTTATTATCAGTTAAAGTCAGTGAGATTTGGAGTGATACATGACACATGACGGAATAAGACACGCAGACTTAGCATGACGAACCGACGAGGAACACGTACACTGTAAATACATACAGAGGGAAAAGAGGACTAGAGATGAGACATGGACATAACTAAGCACAAACAGAACATGATGGCTGGGGGGAAAACACACGTGACAGAAGGAATGGGTCACAAGGGCAAAACATGTAAACGAGAGGAGGAGACGGGAGAAAAAGACATTACTGAAATACATGAAGGGCCAGGGCTGGGGCAGCCAACCAGTCACAGACAAACAGCCACATTTTTTTACTGTATCACCGCAAAGAGCCACATCATACACCTGGGCACACATGAACATCACCCATCCCTTCCTCTGTCCTGCGTCCAGTTTAGGGTATCAAACTCAGGACCCTAACCCCATCAGGCCGGGGTCTTTGTGTGGAGTCTGCATGTTCTCTCCAGCTTCCTCACACAGTCTAAAGACATGCAGTCAGTGGGGGTCTTCTATTCAATTCAATTCAATTTTATTTATATAGCGCCAAATCACAACAAATGTCGCCTCAAGGCGCTTCATAGATACAGAGAAAAGCCCAACAATCATATGACCCCCTATGAGCAAGCACTTTGGCGACAGTGGGAAGGAAAAACTCCCTTTTAACAGGAAGAAACCTCCGGCAGAACCAGGCTCAGGGAGGGGCGGCCATCTGCTGCGACCGGTTGGGGTGAGAGAAGGAAGACAGGATAAAAGACATGCTGTGGAAGAGAGTCAGAGATTAATAACAGATACGATTCAATACAGAGAGGTCTGTTAATACATAGTGAGTGAGAAAGGTGACTGGAAAGGAAAAACTCAATGCATCATGGGAATCCCCCGGCAGCCTACATCTATTGCAGCATAACTAAGGGAGGATTCAGGGTCACCTGGTCCAGCCCTAACTATATGCTTTAGCAAAAAGGAACGTTTTAAGCCTAATCTTAAAAGTAGAGATAGTGTCTGTCTCCCGAATCCAAACTGGAAGCTGGTTCCACAGAAGAGGGGCCTGAAAACTGAAGGCTCTCCCTCCCATTCTACTTTTAAATACTCTAGGAACAACAAGTAGGCCTGCAGAGCGAGAGCGAAGTGCTCTAATAGGGTGATATGGTACTACAAGGTCATTAAGATAAGATGGGGCCTGATTATTTAAGACCTTGTATGTGAGGAGCAGGATTTTGAATTCAATTCTGGATTTAACAGGAAGCCAATGAAGGGAAGCCAAAACAGGAGAAATATGCTCTCTCTTTCTAGTCCCTGTCAGTACTCTTGCTGCAGCATTTTGGATTAACTGAAGGCTTTTCAGTGAGTTTTTTGGACATCCTGATAATAATGAATTGCAGTAGTCCAGCCTGGAAGTAATAAATGCATGAACTAGTTTTTCAGCGTCACTCTGAGACAGGATATTTCTAATTTTAGAGATGTTGCGCAAATGGAAGAACGCAGTCTTACATATTTGTTTAATATGTGCGTTGAAGGACATATCCTGGTCAAAAATGACTCCAAGGTTCCTCACAGTGTTACTGGAGGCCAAGGTAATGCCATCCAGAGTAAGAATCTGGTTAGATACCAAATTTCTAAGCTTTTCAGCGCCGAGTACAATGACCTCAGTTTTATCTGAGTTGAGAAGCAGAAAGTTAGTGGCCATCCAAGTTTTTATGTCTTTAAGACATTCCTGCAGTTTAACTAATTGGTGTGTGTTATCTGGCTTCATGGACAGATAGAGCTGGGTGTCATCTGCATAGCAGTGAAAATGTATGCTATGTCTTCTAATGATGCTGCCTAGGGGAAGCATGTATAATGTAAACAGAATTGGTCCTAGCACTGAACCCTGTGGAACTCCATAATTAACCTCAGTGTGTGAAGAGGACTCTCCATTTACATGCACAAATTGGAGTCTATTAGATAGATATGATACAAACCACTGCAGTGCAATACCTGTAATACCTACAGCATGTTCTAATCGCTCTAATAGAATATTATGGTCAACAGTATCGAATGCTGCACTAAGGTCAAGAAGGACAAGCACAGAGATGAGTCCACTGTCAGAGGCCATAAGAAGATCATTTGTAACCTTCACTAAAGCTGTTTCTGTGCTGTGATGAGCTCTGAAACCTGACTGAAACTCTTCAAATAAACCATTCCTCTGCAGATGATCTGTTAGCTGTTTGACAACTACTCTTTCAAGGATTTTTGATATGAAAGGAAGGTTGGAGATTGGCCTATAATTAGCTAAGACTGCTGGGTCTAGAGATGGCTTTTTGAGTAAAGGTTTAACTGCAGCCACCTTGAAGGCCTGTGGTACATAGCCGATTATTAGAGATAGGTTGATCATATATAAGATCGAAGAATTAATCAATGGCAGAACTTCTTTGAGCAGTTTTGTAGGAATGGGGTCTAAAAGACACGTTGATGGTTTGGAGGAAGTAATTATTGACGTTAACTCAGAAAGATCGATTGGAAAAAAAGAGTCTAACTTAACATCAATGGAACTACAAGTAGCTGTAGATAATATTACATCTGTGGGATGATTATTGGTAATTTTTTCTCTAATGATAAAAATTTTATTTGTGAAGAAGATCATGAAGTCATCACTTCTCGCCCCGTTCACATTCACACAGAGATGCATTGAAGATCACCTTGTGGTTAGTGCCTTCTATTCGATGTACAGACTGAATAATAACACCTTCTAATTAGTTCTGTCTCCTATTGGTGCTCTTCTACGAGTAATCAGTGCTTGATGGCTTACTAAGCTTAACGTTTTTCACAACATTGACAACAAACACACA
Organism: Neolamprologus brichardi; assembly: GCF_056152115.1. NCBI lineage: Eukaryota > Metazoa > Chordata > Actinopteri > Cichliformes > Cichlidae > Neolamprologus > Neolamprologus brichardi. Next base: position 3,327,874 of record NW_028270137.1, on the reverse strand, counting down.
CAAAACAACAACAACATATACTAGAAAGTGCATTTCCTGAAGAAACTGCAGTGTGAATGCTTGAATCTGAATGTATGCACTGAAATGAATTAATTACTGAATATTAAGCTAAAAATGTTGAATGACCTGGAAAATATAGAGTTTTTAACCTGAAAACCAAAGTGCTGAACTGCTAAAAGCTGACATTTACACAGAAGAAGTTGGAAAATAGCTGAAAATGTTTTAAATGTAAATCAGAAAAACCTAAGAAATGAGAAAACACAATTTAGAGTAAGAAAACATCTGAATGAATATTAAAAGTTCCTATTCTTTGAATCACTGAATGACTAAAATGTGATCCCTCCACTTGGATCCACATAGTTTAAAAATTTTAAATGTCTGAGCTTTGAAAGACACAGTGTTGGAAAGAGAACAACGATGGCGACATTTTGAGGGTAAAATGATGGCTGTAGAGCAAACACTGTAGACACAGCAGCAGTTGAAAGAGAAGTGTTTAAGATGAATCTTGGCAGAGTGAGACAGAGCTCGTTAAGCAGGCAGGTATGAGCCTGGTTGCTATAGTGACTGCACCCAATGGCTCCATACACGCGACACAGACATGCGCCTCACTTTTGCTGCTTAAAATGAAGAGAAACGTCAGCCCGAAACAAATGAAAAGTACAAGTCGTATTGACAAAATCCTTTCACCGTGAGCGGCAGCAATGTCTAGTCTACCAAATTCTCAGTTTTCATGCCTGTGGAGTTTATTATATGGACGTGGTGACAGTGTAAAGACAGCCTGTACTTCAGATTTTCAAACGAACTTTCTGAGCCTTTTTAACATTAGAGTCTATGGAAGAGCTGGAGGGAGGAGGCTGTGCATTGGTGACATTTATGAAAGAACCATAACACCTATTACAATAATAAACACATTGGATGAAAGAGGACAGCGATGGCTACGTTTTGAGGGTAAAATGATGGCAGTAGAGAGAACATTGTGGACACAACAGCAGTTTTAAGAAAAGATTTTAAGATTAATCCCAACCCTCCTCTCACTCTAGCAGTTGAGCTGTCTCACTCTAGCGCCAACATTCCGTCCCATACACACCCATTATAAACTCTGAAATTGCTGAAAAAAAGGATGAAACTTAAACTGGAACTGAAGAAAAAGTATAATAGATATTGAAAAGATAAATACAAGTTTAATAGTTGAATGGCTTGTCTTCGTTTTAAAGTTTGAATGGTGACTCTACGTCAATGTATGTGGAAGTAGTTAGATTTGAAAAATGAGTAAGTTTAATGAAAATTTGAAGATTCTCCCATTCAAATACATGGGAAATTTTTGTTGAATAAAGTTGAATAAAATTAAAAATATAAATGCTAAAAATGAGAAAAATAGAAGCAGTCATGTCCAAAAGAAGAGGAATCTAACGGTGTTTGAATGGTTTTTCTAAGTTGAACGGTTTTGAAGGATCAATTAGTTCTGTCTCCTATTGGTGCTCTTCTACGAGTAATCAGTGCTTGATGGCTTACTAAGCTTAACTTTTTTCACAACATTGATAACAAACAGAAAACAACAACAACATATATTATCTAAAAAAAACTTGATTGGACCACATTTTGATGTTCATCCTACATGTTTATTGAGATTGTCTAATGTCTGCGACGGTATCTTCTCCCACGTCTGCGGACACCCGAGGCCTTGTGGGCTCTCCTGCGTCTGCGAACGGGGCGAGAAGAGCGTTTGCGTCTATACCTGTGTCGTGGCATTGTCCAAAACGGCGATACCTGCTCCACGTCACGAGTTCTATTTATTGACTCACCTGGCAACTTTAGTGATGTCACTGCTGATGTTGTCACTGTTGGTGTGACCTCATGACTCATTCATCCCATCTGAACTGTGGTGTAATTATGAGGTCACAGGGGGACGTGAATTTATTCACAAAGTTGAAAGAGAGTTTGGGTCATAACTCAAAGACACAATGATGCAGTCAAATCATTGGAATTAAATATCTGTAAATTACACGATTTAGAGGGGTCTGACATCACATCCAGTCTCTCTGTTGTGATGTCAAATATCAATGCCAGACTCGCTTCTCTTTGATATTTAATGGATCGGATTACATTTTTTATTTCTCGCCGATATCCGATCCAGTAATTTGGGTCAGTATCGGACCGATACCGATACGTAATATCGGATCGGTCCATCTCTAGTAACTACACAATAAATGTCAGGGTTTGCGTGTTGAGTTATGAATGGAGGACCCAAGATGCAGGCACTGCTGATGTGAGTGAGCTTTATTTATGGAGAGTGACATACAAACAAAGGCGAGGGAGGCGAGAAACAAAACTAGGAAAACCTAAACTGGGAAAGCTGAGAACCAGATAAGAAACCTGGACACGAGGGAATGGAGTTAAAACACGAAGGATGACAAGCAGGAAAAACAGCATGGAGGAACACAGACGGACCAGTAACGCACACAAGAGGACGAATGCTATAAATTAGTGATGGCCCGCTTGAAGCTGACGCTCCGGCGCGTGTCAAAAACACCAACACACCGCTTCAGAAGCACTCTGTCGATGCTCGATTCGTTTGGCCACAGTCACGTGATCAGTGACGTCCAATTGTGAATTGTGAATTGTGAATTCCACTCTGCAGAGTGGGCAATCATAATGAAGCAGTTCAGTTTTTCTGTAGATTCAAGCTGCTCTTCATATTTTTGACCAGCAGATGTCACCACAGAGGACTGTGTTAAAAAGCTTCCAGTAATGAATCGTTTTTCAACACAAGCTTCAGAAAGCTTTGTTTGGCCATCACTACTATAAATACACACAGAGGGAAACGAGGAAACACAGGAGGGGGACACAGCTGAGCCTAATGAATCTGACGAGATGGGTCATTCATGTACTGTACATGATGCGGGTAGATGCTGTACGTTTATGGGCTGCAGGAGAGACACAGATTTGTGCAGCTGAGGTTGTTTGGGGTGCCTGCGTGTTCGCCTGCTGGGCCTGAGCGAGCCTCTCCACATCTGTGGCCCGGCGGTCTCTTCTCTTGCTGAGGATCTTAACGTAGTTTGCTGGGACGAGCCGGTGGTCTCACCGTCCACGCTGGCCAGGAGCCAGCCACGCACACGGGGCTGTAGCTCTAAACACGAGGGAGATAGTTGTAAACATGGGGCACGCTCACATAAAAGAAGAGCCCTCATCTGTTATTTCTAAGATAAGGAAAACAAAAATAGAAGGTTTTGGGTCAAAGCACTCAGAATCAAATGTCCCGCAGCCAGTAAAAAGCTCATCACCTTTAGGAGCGAGGTTGAGCATCTCTCCAGCTTGCATAGAAAGCTCCTCCTGAGAAGCAGCTGTAAAGTCATATTCTCCTCTGGCCACCACGTGGTCGTCCTCCTCGCTCGCCCAGTTAGTGTCTAAACCAAGCAAGGAAACTGAATGAAAGACATTCATCATTTTAACTGGTCTTAACCAAAAACAAGTCCTTCTGCTTTTCCTTACACTTGTAAAGTAACTAATGGCATATGGAGCTATGGTACCCAATTTATTTGCCACTGAGTTACACAAAGGCACATATGATGTCATACAAGCAGACTCATCTTTACACGTGTACTGCAGCCCTGAACATTACCAGCTTCAGATTCTATTATCAAACTTTGCAACAGCAACCTTAATTACTTTGAACTCAAAACAATTAGCACCTGCAGCCACTGTCCTGTGTTGAGTACACCTCTCAAAACAACTAAATGTACTTTAATGTGTTTGGATTTCTTTGGGGCGGTCCACTACTGTAAAGAGCGGTGAGGCAGCCCGCTCCTGATTTATCCTGCTTTCTTTCCCGCACCTGGAGGGCGTCGCCACCTCCTCATGAGGGCTGGCTAGTTTTTGGGAGTGTGTGTATGTGTCTGTACAACTGTGCTTATTGTTTTGTGTATTCCAAACTGATTCGTGTCCTCATCTCTGCAGTGCTGCCGTCTCCTGCATCCCGGCATGTTTCTAAGGTACGTTTTCTCCTTTTTTATGTTGTTCTTGTGGTTTTTGCACTCACATGAGGTCTGAAATTTGGGCTATTTAACAGGATTATGACATCACATATATTTAGAATTTTACCACCAATTTGATCCTTTGATCCTTGAATCCATAAATAGGGGTGAGAAGCGATGACTTTTAGTCCATTAATCACAGCATTTATGTTCACAGAATTGAAACGTTCGCCAGAGAAGTATTTTGAAACATCTGGATCCTTTTCGGAGTAACTGCTTACAGATTCCAACATGTCTCAGAGAAAACAACCCTACAGATTTTTAAGATAAGTTTTCTTTCTTTTTTCTGTTTTTCTGCGATTCAGAGTATTATAACTGCTTAATGCGTGTCAGAGTATGTCAACTGCTCAGTGCATAATGCATAATTTAATGTATCACTGAAATTTTACAGTGATTGTTGGCTGTAGAAGACATCAACAATACAGCAATAATGAGCACTTACTATATTCAGAATTCAAATAAGTGCTTGTGTTTCAATTTATTTATCAATTTCAATTTTATTTATATAGCGCCAAATCACAACAAAAGTTGCCTCAAGGCGCTTCATAGATACAGAGAAAAACCCAACAATCATATGACCCCCTATGAGCAAGCACTTTGGCGACAGTGGGAAGGAAAAACTCCCTTTTAACAGGAAGAAACCTCCGGCAGAACCAGGCTCAGGGAGGGGCGGGGCCATCTGCTGCCACCGGTTGGGGTGAGAGAAGGAAGACAGGATAAAAGACATGCTGTGGAAGAGAGACAGAGGTTAATAACATATATGATTCAATGCAGAGAAGTCTATTAATACATAGTGAGCGAGAAAGGTGACTGGAAAGGAAAAAGGAAAAACTCAATGCATCATGGGAATCCCCCGGCAGCCTACATCTATTGCAGCATAACTAAGGGAGGATTCAGGGTCACCTGGTCCAGCCCTAACTATATGCTTTAGCAAAAAGGAAAGTTTTAAGCCTAATCTTAAAAGTAGAGATAGTGTCTGTCTCCCGAATCCAAACTGGAAGCTGGTTCCACAGAAGAGGGGCCTGAAAACTGAAGGCTCTCCCTCCCATTCTACTTTTAAATACTCTAGGAACAACAAGTAGGCCTGCAGAGCGAGAGCGAAGTGCTCTAATAGGGTGATATGGTACTACAAGGTCATTAAGATAAGATGGGGCCTGATTATTTAAGACCTTGTATGTGAGGAGCAGGATTTTGAATTCAATTCTGGATTTAACAGGAAGCCAATGAAGGGAAGCCAAAACAGGAGAAATATGCTCTCTCTTTCTAGTCCCTGTCAGTACTCTTGCTGCAGCATTTTGGATTAGCTGAAGGCTTTTCAGTGAGTTTTTTGGACATCCTGATAATAATGAATTGCAGTAGTCCAGCCTGGAAGTAATAAATGCATGAACTAGTTTTTCAGCGTCACTCTGAGACAGGATATTTCTAATTTTAGAGATGTTGCGCAAATGGAAGAACGCAGTCTTACATATTTGTTATATATCTGCGTTGAAGGACATATCCTGGTCAAAAATGACTCCAAGGTTCCTCACAGTGTTACTGGAGGCCAAGGTAATGCCATCCAGAGTAAGAATCTGGTTAGATACCATATTTCTAAGCTTTTCAGCGCCGAGTACAATAACCTCAGTTTTATCTGAATTGATAAGCAGAAAGTTAGCGGCCATCCAGGTCTTTATGTCTTTAAGACATTCCTGCAGTTTAACTAATTTGTGTTTGTTATCTGGCTTTATGGACAGATAGAGCTGGGTGTCATCTGCATAGCAGTGAAAATGTATGCTATGTCTTCCAATGATGCTGCCTAAGGGAAGCATGTATAATGTAAACAGAATTGGTCCTAGCACTGAACCCTGTGGAACTCCATAATTAACCTCAGTGTGTGAAGAGGACTCTCCATTTACATGCACAAATTGGAGTCTATTAGATAGATATGATACAAACCACTGCAGTGCAGTACCTGTAATACCCACAGCATGTTCTAATCGCTCTAAAAGGATATTATGGTCAACAGTATCGAATGCTGCACTAAGGTCTACTAGGACAAGCACAGAGATGAGTCCACTGTCAGAGGCCATAAGAAGATCATTTGTAACCTTTACTAAAGCTGTTTCTGTGCTGTGATGAGCTCTGAAACCTGACTGAAACTCTTCAAATAAGCCATTCCTCTGCAGATGGTCTGTTAGCTGTTTGACAACTACTCTTTCAAGGATTTTTGATATGAAAGGAAGGTTGGAGATTGGCCTATAATTAGCTAAGACTGCTGGGTCTAGAGATGGCTTTTTGAGTAAAGGTTTAACTGCAGCCACCTTGAAGGCCTGTGGTACATAGCCGATTATTAGAGATAGGTTGATCATATATAAGATCGAAGAATTAATCAATGGCAGGACTTCTTTGAGCAGTTTTGTAGGAATGGGGTCTAAAAGACACGTTGATGGTTCGGAGGAAGTAATTATTGAAGTTAACTCAGAAAGATCAATTGGAGAAAAAGAGTCTAACTTAACATCAATGGTACTAAGAGTAGCTGTAGATAATATTACATCTGTGGGATGATTATTGGTCATTTTTTCTCTAATGATAAAAATTTTATTTGTGAAGAAGTTCATGAAGTCATTACTAGTTAACGTTAAAGGGATGGTTGGCTCAAAAGAGCTCTGACTTTTTGTCAGCCTGGCTACAGTGCTGAAGAGAAACCTGGGGTTGTTCTTATTTTCTTCAATCAGTGACGAATAGTAAGATGTTCTGGCTTTGCGGAGGGCTTTCTTATAAAGCAACAAACTATTTCTCCAGGCTAAATGATGATCCTCTAAATTTGTGACACGCCATTTCCTCTCCAGATTACGAGTCATCTGCTTTAGGGTACGTGTTTGAGAATTATACCACGGAGTCAGGTACTTCTGATTAGAGACCTTAGTTTTCACTGGAGCTACAGTATCCAGAGTCGTACGTAGTGAGGAGGTGAAATTATTAACCAGATAATCGACCTCTGTTGGGGTAGCGTTCAGATAGCTACTCTGCTCTGTGTTGGTACAGGGCATTGACGATGATAACAGTGGGTGGATTATATTCTTAAACTTAGTTACAGCGCTTTCAGAAAGACATCTACTTTGATAAAGTCTACTCTCCACTGCTGTGTAATCAATTATTGTAAATGTAAATGTTATCAGGAAATGATCAGACAGGAGAGGGTTTTCAGGAAACACTGTTAAATGTTCAGTTTCTATGCCATATGTTAAAACAAGATCTAGAGTGTGATTAAAGTGGTGGGTGGATTTTTTTACAGTTTAAGAGAAACCAATTGAGTCTAATAACAGGTTAAATGCCATGTTGAGGCTGTCATTTTTAGCATCTACATGGATGTTAAAATCACCCACAATAATTATTTTATCTGAGCTCACAACTAAATTAGATATAAAGTCTGAGAAATCAGACAGAAACTCTGTGTAAGGCCCAGGTGGACGATAGATGATAACAAGTAAGACTAGTTTCTGAGTTAACAGCTCCCACCCCATACAGGCCACCCTGACAACACTAACACACTGTTTTCCCTCCAGTGATAGGCTGCTGCACCCACAGTGTGCAAAGGGGAGATTTTGGAGGCCTTTCCCTCCAGCTGCTGTCAGCCTGTACACTGCACAACAGCAGTGAATGTACACCACATATGCACAAACTGGGGTCTTTACATATATCAGTGTGCAATACCTGTTAATACCTATTAACACCCAACAACTGCACTATGAAATGTTTCATTCTTCTCCTAATAGTAATCTGTATTATTGCATCACATATATAGCGAACAGTTAGATTTGCTCACCCGGTGGCTGGGAGAAGAGTCGTCTAAGCATGCCAAACGTATACGCTCTGTCCATCTCAACAATCCAGCAGAGGGCCTACGTCGAGTTTGGACACGGCTACAAGAATGTTATGGCACTCTAGAGGCTATTGAGAAGTCGCTCCTTGACAGACTTGAACGCTTTCCTAGAGTGTCAAACAAAGACCCACAGAATCTCAGAGAACTTGGCAACCTACTTTCTGAAATTGATTCAGCCAAACCAGACGGCTCTTTACCTGGGCTAGTGTATTTGGACACATCACATGGCATTGCCCCAATAGTTGATAAGTTGCCAACAAATCTTCAACACAGGTGGATGTCAGAGGGGACTAAATACAAGCAGAGACATTATGTATATTTCCCTCCATTCTCATTCTTCTGTCGCTTTATACAAGATGAAGCGAAAATGAGAAATGACCCTGGTTTTAAGTCTACTGTATCAGGTCCCACATCCTATCCAATAACTCACGACAACCACTATACCAGATTTGTCAAGTCAAGACCGCCTGTTGCCATCCACAAAACAGAGGTAAACAAAACTCACAAACCAAGCTTAGGCAGCACAAGTGAGTTCACAAACAAACTGTGTCCCATCCACAAGAAATCGCACCCGTTAAGTAAGTGTAGAGGTTTCAGTGAAAAGACACTAGATGAGCGTAAGGCATACCTCAGAGAACACAGCATCTGTTTTAGGTGCTGCGATTCCTCAGCTCACCAAGCTAAAGACTGTAAGGAAGAGATTACTTGCCTAGAGTGCAACAGCAACAAACACGTTGCAGCGCTGCATGCAGGTCCAGCTCCATGGACACAAAACACAAAAGCTCAAAACATTGCCCCAGACCAGGACAGGGAGGAGCATGGTGGTGAGAGTAGCCTAGACTTGGAGACTAGCTCAGCATGCACTCAAGTTTGTGGGGACTTATGTGGGGGGTGTTCCTGCTCAAAAATATGTCAAGCCTACATTTATCCAAAGGGGCATCCAGACAAAAAAGTCAAGGTTTACGCTATCATAGATGACCAGAGCAATAGGTCATTAGCGAAGTCACAAATGGCCGCTTAGCTGAGAACCTCAGTCCGTTGATGGCCAGTTCAGCTCTCCTCCGCCTTCTTTGCTCGAGTGTGACTCACTCCCAGACAACAAGAATGAAATCCCAATGCAAGAGATTGCTCTAGCCCATCCGCACCTCAAACACCTAGCAGATCATATGCAGCCCCTAGACCCTGAGGCCAAGATTATGTTGCTGTTAGGCCGAGACATAATACAAGTGCACAAAGTGTATGAACGAGTGAATGGACCAGTCAAAGCTCCATTTGCCCAGAGACTTGCACTTGGGTGGGTTATTGTAGGTGATGTATTCTTAGGAGGAGCCCATAAGCCAGCCATCATAGGCACATACAGAACGAGTGTTCTAGAGAACGGGCGTCAAAGTCTCCTAACACCCTGTCAGAACAGCTTTCATGTCAAAGAGCAGTCACACAACAAATCCTGGGACACTCGCAGTTCATGTCAAATAGGGACACACATATTCCAGCAAAGTGAAAAGGACGAAGAGCTAGCCCCTTCCCTTGAGGACCAAGTCTTTCTGGAAATAATGGAAAGAGACTTTTACCAAGACGATGCAAATAGCTGGACAGCTCCACTTCCTTTCCGTACACCGACGACCCGCCTCCCAAACAACAGACACCAAGCACTAAGTCGCTTAGAGTCGCTGCGCCGCACATTAAACAAACGCCCTGAGATGGAGAGACACTTTATGGATTTTATGCAGGGGTTGTTTGACAGAGATCACGCAGAACCATTCTGGATTGGACTGAGTGAGTCGCAGACTGAGTAGAAGAGGACGGTGTGTGTGCCTGCCATGGACATTGCCTCACCTCCCTGGGATGTTTAAGAGTTTAGTGTTTAGTATTTCCAGTTCGGGAGCTGGAGGGCCCGGATCGATTCCCCAATGTGACAGCACTTTCAATTATTCTTAATTCATTTTCTAATCACATATTGTCAACACGTGATAATGTTGGCCTGTCCTGTATTAGGCATTCAGGATTTTCTTTGATGGCTATTTAGCTCTTATGGCATGAACTTGCTCAGTGCATTAAATAAGTGCATAAATAAGATGTTAAAATCATCATCATGTCATCATATCAAACATGATAGATTTGGGGGGAGTTTGTTTGGCACATGCTGACTGCATTCTAATTATAACCAGAACAGGAGGCGAGAGCAGAGAACAAGAGTGCAGCAGTTTGGTGAAAGGAACAGGAAAGGTGAAGAAGAGGTGAGCATCCAAAAGACGAGCAAGAGGACAGTTTCAAAGGAGACATTATGGCACAATAAAAACTGTAAGAGCAGAGATTCGTTCATATCTTTCGTATTTTTTCTTTAGCTTTTACTCCCGCTGCTTGCAATAAATCAAATATAAAGAACAAAGAAGAACAACTCAAATTCCATTGATTGTTTAGTTCAGTGTTACTCTGTGATTGTTTGACATTTCATGTAAATGTGACTATAAAATATAGTCAATAATATTAAAAAGGTGCTGTTACTGAGTGATGCGGATGCTGCAGGCGGTGATGCTGCAGGCGGTGATGCTGCAGGCGGTGATGCTGCAGGCGGTGATGCTGCAGGCGGTGATGCTGCAGGCGGTGATGCTGCAGGCGGTGGCTGAACGGACCTCCCTGGACCGTCAGCAGACAAGACTTGATGCTGGCTAGGTTCTCCCGAACCCCCAGCTGACGAGGCGTGGTGCTGGACGGGCTCCTCGGGCCCTCCAGCCGACATAGCAGGAAGCTGGCTGGGTTCTCCTGAACCCCCAGCCAATGTGACTTGAGGCTGGACAGGCTCCTCGGGCCCTCCAGCTGGAGCAGATGCAGGGCCAGAGGCAAGTGGGACCCCTGGCTGCATAGGTAGCTGAATTGGTGCTTGCACTAATTGCTGAGTTACCGGCTGGGCAGTTGACTGAAACAGAAGTTGTAGTGGTGGTTGTGATGATGGTTGTGCTGGTGGTAGTGATGGTTGGAGCTTGCAACAGAGCTGGTAACCGACTCTCAGCATCTCTTCTCCGGGGAACAGGGATGGGTACTGGGTCTGGCCGAAAACCAGCCATCCCCACCTGAACAACAGATACAGGTCCAGGGAAGAGCTGTGTTCTGGCTGCCTTTACCCTGGGGGCCGGTGTGGGTGCAGGAGCTAACTGGACCGCCGCTGCTCCCACCCGAGGAACTGAAACGGGTGCAGGAGTGAGCAGGGTCTCAGTTGCCCTCACACGGGGAACCAGAACAGGCACAGGCAACGACCGGCGACCGGCGCCATCCCCACCCAAGGAACAGGTACGGGTGCAGGGATGAACAGAGCCATGGTTTGCCTGGGAAATGAAGGACAGATCAGCTGGACCTCAGCCACCCCCACCCAATGAGCTGGTATGGATGCAAGGGAAAGCTGGGCCCGAGCTGCCCTGGGAACTGGAACTGGAGGCGGAGAGCAGAGCAGAGGAGCTGTAACAGTCACGGGGAAAACCAGGTTTATGGTACCAGACATGGTTCTAGAAAACCGAGACTTAGTGCAGGCTGACCTTGGTAAAACTGCTACTCTTAAGTCATCCAGGTTGACATTAGCAGTCTTAGGAAAGGTGAGTTCAGGGGCAGTCACAGGTGCTGGAGAAATCATACAAGCCGTGTCTGAATAAACTGGGTGCGAAGCAACATTAAACACAGTCTTACAAAACGCAGCCTGGGAAGTTGCACACAAAGTTTCCAGGGCTACTGGCTGAAAAGCATGGCGCACAGAGTTATACAGACATGATCGTGGAACCGAAACTCTAACTTGAGCAACCAACTCTGCAGTGTTCAAGCCAAGTATTTTTGCCAGCTTGTTAACAGCAGGTGACACCTTGTTGCTCTTAACCTGGACAATCACAGAACGCACAGTCTTGAAGAGTTCTCAATGAGCAACACAAACAGTCTTTGAATGAGCATACTCTGGGCTTGTGAAATTTAAGTCAGGAGAGGTTATGGAAACATGAGGTTTATCACAGGCAGCCTCAGAATGAACTGGCTGGTGAGCCGCGTAACACATGGGTGAAGCAACAACAACAACAGTCTCATGAGGTGTTGCCTGAACAGCATAGATGGAATTTGGCTGGGAAATTGAACTGTCCCTGTTTAGTTTAGCAGTAGGAGACATTGTCTTTTGAGCAGAGCAGCAAATAGTCTTTTAAACAGCATTTTTAATGTCCTGAGTGAGATTATGATTGTCCAAGTCAGAAAATTCCATTACATATTCACACATGTAATCTACATCTGAAAGCTCACTATTAATTAGCACTACCGAAGCCTTCCTTGTACTATTAACTGATCCAAAAACACGTGGCTCAGGATCAACATAACTTGGCACAGAAGTGAAAACAGAAACTCCAGTTTTTTCAGAGTTACATCCAGAAACTACACTCTTATTTACAGAACACAAAACTTCATTCAACTCTGGTGAAATAAGGTCATTTGACTCCTGAATTTTCTCAAAATTGGAGGAAACAAAAAATGGATCATTAGAATGCTCAGAGTCCCAAAAAGCAACCTCAGAGTCAGCCATCTTGGGATCATCAGTTTCTATCCTTACAGACTCAGAGTTAACAGTCAAAAAGTTAACTGACTCTGGATTCACTGCCTCTGAGCTTAAAGTTCCCCGCGTGGAAGAAGCCGTTTGAAAATTGATCTTTTCACTCACCACGTCCAGCTGTTCAAAGCATGAACTGGACTCGGTGAGGGACGGTGACGACGAGAACGCTGCTTTCTTTTGGAAACGGGAGCAGCAGAGGAAACGGAAGGTGTTGGAGCAACGGTGACCAGGCCCTCATCCTCCGACCACATTCCTGCCAGGCATGAGGCAGGTGAGGGGTGGTCGGGACCAGACGTGAGGGAGGAAAGAGTCTGATGCTGCGACTGCAGCTGCTGCAGCGGAGCTGAAGAAATCTCCGTCCGCTGCGGCGGTGTGAGAGGGCTTGCTCGCTGTGACTGAGGCGGAGTGGACGAGGAGATGAGGGTGAATTGGGCCAGCTCCCGGGTTTTGGCTGCCTCCTTAGCCTGGGTCAGCGAACGGCTGAACTCCGAAGCTATAGAGAGCTGGCGCAGGTGAGGATTTCCGTCGAATATGGCTTGTATTGCATTCAGCCCGACTGAGAATGTCTGCAAATCTGAGGCGTGGCTAATGCGAGTCATCAGTCCGAGGATGCGAGCAAGGTCCACCTCTCTTTCTCGGTGAGGTGAGTCCGCTGGGTCCATGTTATGGTTGCGTCCTTCTGTCACGATGAGCTGTGTGGCTGTCAGTGGCTGGACCCAAGTGCAGGACTCGGAGACAAAACATTAACTTAAACGGCAGCTTAATTTGGTGGTGAGACTCACTTGGCAATACATAAACAACAACTTAAACTAACTAGACTGGAGATGCATATGACTTTGCCATTGACCTGAAGGTAGACGACGAAGAATATGCACACAGCAAACGTGGAGGACGCAACAACTAGCAGGGAAAAACACAGGGCTTAAATACATACTGAGGTGATTAGGGAATGTGAAACAGGAGGAGAGCACAGCTGGGACTCATCAGACATGACAAGACAAGGGGAGGCAAAACTCAACACATTGACATTGACAGTGCCACGTATTGGAGAAGCAAGATGGCGCCTGTGTTTGGCTGTGCCGCTGCCTCCGTCCATGTGTTTGTTTACTTTATATGTTATGCAAGTGTTCTTGCTAGTTTTGTCCGGTGTCATCTCCCTTCGGATTTATGATCGCCATGCGTTACTGGCGATCAAATCTGCTATGGATAACTTTCAGAGTCAACGATACGACGTTGTTTTCCCACCGCCGCTTGAGCGTGACGCAGCACCCGGTTCACCTGCACTCTTGCCGGTCAGCTCAATTTTGCTTCAGAGGCCTCGTCGGAGGAAGCGGGGGAAGAGAGCCGGCTTTCTTGTCCTGCTCCGTCGTCTTCGGGGGCTTTATTCCTGGGCTGCTAGTGGTAAGATCCGCCTGAGACTTGTCGGAGCTGGATTAATCCCCACAACCCACTGTGTTTACCACCCAAGCTCCCACCTAAAAGCATGGAAAGCAATGCCTCATCGCAGCAGGAACCCTGTTTTGCTGCGCAGCTTACCGCATATAGTACGAACTCTGTTCCTGGAAACTCTACCCCTGTCTACCCCTGGGTCGCAGCGTTAAATGGATGTTAATTAATGCAACGGGCGGCATCGTGGTGGGGGGCGGCATCACGGCCAGCCTGTGACATAGTGGGAATGTCACAGGCACCGATCGGTTTTCTATCGCCCATTTGCTGGGAGTAAGGGCGCCCTCCGCTTGCGAGGTGCGCCTGCTGCTTGCAGCACAGGGAGGAGAGGGCGGGGCGGCGGGGGATTCTCATGTGGCTGGAGCAGCATCTAATAACCAACTCGCAAAATAAAACAAAATAAAAACAAAACAAACAAACACGAAAACACCAGACATCATGATACAGACTTATAATTTGCACCGATGTTTTTTCGAAATTCTGTATGCGAAAAGTGAGCGCGAGAGCCCTCGGTGCGCCTGCTCGCTGCTGAAGTCAAAGTAAACTTTATTGTCATCCCCACTACATACAGTCCAGTATATAGAGAGACGAGATGACGAGGCTCCAGTTACAGCAGTGCAAGTAAACAGACAATAAATATAAGAAGAGTAAGAAAATAAATTTACACTTTAGGACTCGGGGTATGTGACACAGGACCCACCAGTGTTGGTCAAGTTTGTGTGTGTGTGTGTGTGTGTGTACAACAGCTTTATGTTAATGTACAATCCTTAATATGTTTTGTGTGTGTGTGTGTGTGTGTGTTTGTGTGTGCGTGTGTGTGTGTGTGTGTGTGTGTGTGGAGGGCGCCAGAGGGAGTGTTCGCCCGGGGTGCCAAACAGGCTAGGACCGCCACTGGTGCTGACTGAGGGGGACCACTTTAGTTCATTGAAACTTTAATGCCAGTTTAGTTTAAGACATCAAACTGGTCGCGTTTTGAATCCAATTGATAATAACAGAGCTATACTGAACATAAACAACTGTGTTAGTGTGACGCCCTGCATAATTGAAGGATTACAATAAACTTCAGTTCTTACTGAAACTGTAACATTGCCTTGATCTGCCTACGTCATTTTAAAATGCATTTTTAAATAGTTTGTGTTGTTAAATGAGTTTTGTGTCACTGTGCACAGTGAAAAACTCACCTGATGTAGTGGTAAGGCCATGTTCACCACTAGATGGTGACAACCTGGCACAGGTATTTTCTATACACACTAAATTTCACACTGAAAAGCCTTGGTGGGAATTTTTGTTTGCATAGAAAGTCAAGGAAAAAATGTCTTGAGGTTTTCCAGTGTTTTCAAAATTGTGTTTTTCAGATACACATCAAAACTTCACACAGACAAACACACACACAAAACAACAAAATATGTCAAATTACATAAGATAAGAAAACCTTTATTAGTCCCACACGTGGGAAATTTGTTTTGTTACAGCGGTGGACAGTGCAAAGTTACATGGGGAATTAGAAAAACATCTCATTTGTAAAAAAATAAACCAAAACCATCCTTCAGCTGCTTTCAATCACATCTCCGAGTCTCTGTGAGCAGACGCAGCTCGTGCTCGTCTTCAGGGTGAAGCTTGACGTGCTAATAAAAGAAAACATGTTTGCAGCTCAATTTCAAAACACTGTGTGGGTTTCTCTGGTTCATTTGTGCAACTGTTTCTTGGTAAATTATACAAGAACAGGAAACATAAAAATGGCTGTTGTCATCCAACATGCCCATAAAAGGCTTCATGATATACTGCTGCTGTTCACCTGCTTGTCTTACTCTGCTGGACTTTTCAGAAGTCGACTGTTTCACATATAAAGTGCTGTTTCTTATTATTTTAATGTGCTGAATCCAAACCCGACAATTGAAATATCTGATTAGCTGCTGTCTCCAAGACATTTATTTTTACACTACATGTTGTTTAGATGAGTTTTTCATATGTGTTTGGTAATATCTGACCTTTCTTCATTATGAAACAATAATCAGAGAAAGGTCAACACAGATTAGTCTTAATATGAAACATTAGAAAGCACAGCAGGGTTATTGCAGCCCCGCCCTCACATTGTGAGCAATGCTGTGACGTTTCTCAGTTACAATAATGTGACATAACTTCTGCCAAGCAGCTTCTGTGTTTGGTAGCGTTGGTGTCACTGTGTCTGTAAACACGATAACTGGAAACAGGCATGTAGAGTGGCCCAGTGTTAACAATCCATTCAGAAGTGGCCTGGCGTCCAGTGAGGTCATCAAAGTCCGTCCACCTTCTTCCACTTATCAGGGTCGTGGGGGGCTGGAGCCTATCACAGCTGTCATAGTGCGAGAGGCGGGGTCAACCCTGGACAGGTCGCCAGCCCGTGGCAGGGCTAACACACAGACAACCATTCACACCAATCCCCACTGACTGCATGTCTTTAGACTGTGGGAGGAAGCTGGAGAGAACATGCAGACTCCACACAAAGACCCCGGCCTGATGGGGTTAGGGTCCTGAGCTTGATACCCTAAACTGAACGCAGGACAGAGGAAGGGATGGGTGATGTTCATGTGTGCCCAGGTGTATGATGTGGCTCTTTGCGGTGACACAGTAAAAAATGTGGCTGTTTGTCTGTGACTGGTTGGCTGCCCCAGCCCTGGCCCTTCATGTATTTCAGTAATGTCTTTTTCTCCCGTCTCCTCCTCTCGTTTACATGTTTTGCCCTTGTGACCCATTCCTTCTGTCACGTGTGTTTTCCCCTCCAGCCATCATGTTCTGTTTGTGTTTAGTTACGTCCATGTCTCATCTCTAGTCCTTTTTTCCCTCTGTATGTATTCACAGTGTACGTGTTCCTCGTCGGTTCGTCATGCTAAGTCTGCGTGTCTTATTCCGTCATGTGTCATGTATCACTCCAAATCTCACTGACTTTAACTGATAATAACTGTTTGCTGAGTGTTATGTCTAAAAGGTATTGCACAATCGCCTCTAGTAGAGGATCAGGTTTGTTTTCCACTGATAACATGACTGACCAATGATTGTGGAGCACGTCCATGTAGGATCTTATAAATGCAACGAGCAAACCTAAATGTTTTAAAATGTTCAAAACTTAATATATTATATTTCTGAAGTATGACGGAAGGAAAAAGTTTCATATTTAAAAAAAATCCAATTTCATATGATCAAATTTATGTCAAAAAGTTCATATTTATTCCTCCTATGTCATGTGTGAGTACTGTACTGTAAATGTCATATATATCAGATGATACTGATAACCTAATGCTAATAACTATGCAGAGGTCTCTGGGCCTCGACTTTTATGGAGCATGTGAAGTTTGGGGCAGAGTGGACAAAGAAAAGTTTCTCAGCAGGTTCAACAGGTTGCTACAACACAGGCCGATGAAGTATTGCACTCACTCATCCAAACTGGCAAACATGTAACATACACCCTAAGACTGATCCTGCTTTTTACTCCTTTGCTATGATTTAATTTGATATTATGTAGCCATGGAGACAGTTTGCATAGATTAGAATGTTAGATTCCTGTGATGTCATCAATGCCCGATGTTTTGTTTTAATGTCTTGTGATAGTTCTAAGTGCAGACAAAGTCAGAGTTCAAGTGAGTTTAGTCCAATTTTGATCCAGTTTCTGACATGTGGTCAAAATCTTGGCCGACCTTTACCACACCACGTGCTGTGGGTGTGCGTAAATATCTAGGTGAGTAAAGTCTCCTTTACCTGTTAAATTCAATTTGTTTTGTCTCTCTGTAGAGGACTTTGAAGAAAAATACGAAGAGAAGGATAAGCTGGGTGAAGGAGGCTTTGGGACTGTCTTCTTTGGAAAACGCAGAGAAGACAATTTCCCAGTATGGCTTCTTATGTGTGCACTTTACAATTCTTCTAGTTCCTCCTGTTCTCTTTTTCTAAAACACATTTTCTCTGTAATGCAGGTGGTGATTAAGCATGTTGCTCAGTTTTTAGTCAGCTACTTACCAGTGGTAAGAAATGTTTGTCTTTTTCTGTTGTTTTCCCCCAACGTGTTCCTCAAACAGCCTAATGTTTGAACACTGACCTCGATGTTCTGTTTCTCAAGCTTCTTAATGGTAAAATGACCGAGATTCCCAAGGAGGTGGCATTGCTAATAATAGTGGGGGCAGGACCAGAGGCTACGAGCAGCAATGTGACGCCCGCTTAAAACGACTGGTATGACTTGGAAGACGAACTCATCATGGTCTTTGAAAGGCCAAAAAACCATAGACTTGGAAGTCTACCTGGCAAACAGAAGAACCTTTGTGCACGAGAGGGAGGTTAAGGTCAGCGAGTGGCAAGATAACATATATGGCAAACTTTAATGGACAATGTAAATCTGATTATTTGAACGTATTTTTCATTTGTCTGTCTGGTCATAATGAGACAGCTGGTACATGCAGCCACTGAAATGCAATCCAAGGGTGTCTACCATCGAGACAATAAGCCAGAAAACATTGTGTTTGACACATCGCCTGATCATCCAGCATTTCTATGTGTCAAATTCATCGATTTTGGTATTGGAGTCCCTTTTAGACCAGAAGCAGTCACACGAAGAAATGGTAGGTCATCAGCCTCACTGTTTAAATGTCCTTGCCTGCCCACACGCTTAGTGTCCACATGAATTCCTTACCATGAATAATTACTCTCTGGATTTTAGGGACCAAATCAGCCGCTGTAAACTGGCAGGACTTTAATGCCACCACAGCAGATTGAGTCACAGTTTTGCAGCTGGGTGCGGTGATGGATTGGCTGGTACGTCACATCATCCTTGATGACAACAACACATCTGAGATGCACACTGACATTTCAGAGGGTAAGCTGAATGTTAATTCTTTAACCTGTCGCATTACAAAAACTTGAAAAAATCCCCTTTAAAGAACCTTTAAAGGTTTTTCAAAAAACCTTTTTTTTTAATGGTTCTTTGAAGAACTATTTTCTGAGTGGTTCTTTAAAGAACCATTTTAAATCTTTCAAAATAAAATGCATCTTAAATTGAATTAACTAGAGTAGGGTAAAATAAATACAAGCACATAGACATATATTAATGCTTTATTGGCACTTTGTATTACAGAAAAAGACAAAAAGGCATTTTAACGCTAAGCACAACACCACTACTAATAATAGCATATAAGTCATTTAAACAGTAATAATTGAATATCTTTACTATACTATAAATAAATACATATAAATATTATACTATAGATAAAACAACAATCATTACATTAGAAATAGCAATACTTTCATAACAGACAATTAAACAACACATTTTCATCAGCATGTTTGCATTTTCAGTAAAACTATTTCAAGAACAATCTTTTTATTTAAATTATCAATGAACTGCAGCCTTAAGTTATGTAAGTTAAGTTTAATGTGGGACTCATGGTCCTTTGTTAGTCCACATTGGGACAATTTCAGTCTCTCACCTGCACTATGCTGGCAATCTAGGAGATATTTAATGCATTTGCCACTCTTTGCACAGCTACTGGTACAGGTGTAGTCAGAGTTCCCAAGTTGAGAACAAATGCCTCCAAAAAGCAAAATGTCTTTTTTAGTTCACTTGGATAGGCAACATTGTAGTTATGGTACAGGGAGAAGACAATACCCATCGCCAATGAAATGTCAATTTCCCCACTGTCCAGAATCATTTTTTGTCCATCCATCTGGACATTGCCCTCAGTTGAATCACTCAAGGGCTTGCTGTCACTGCTGCTGAGTACGATTGTAGGTATTGGGCTGTGTGGATCCTGAAACAGAAATTAAATTCTTGAAATGAGGAGTATAGTTTAAATAAGCATAAACAACAGGTGTCCCAATGAAAGTATGAAACTCCTGTAAAATACTGGATTAGTTTTAGACCCCCCCTCACCATACCAAAAAAAATCTAAATTTACCTTATTTATGACGGAGAGATGAGCGGCATTTTCTTTGAAAATAGATGGCAGGAGAAGAACAGCTGTGTTTACTATCTGACCTGGAAAATAAAGAGAAATATGTAAATATTTTCTGGCCAATTTTGTTAATACAAAGCAGTAAAGGCCATATGAGTACCTTCATCAGGAGTTGAATGTCTTGCAGAACATAAGCATTAGTGCAGTAAATGTATACCTAATTAACTTTTCAGTGTAATTCAGTGTAAATGTTAAGCATTTATACAAAACCCCCAAAATGTTGTTCAGTTCTGTAAGTTGCTAGCTTTAAATAATTTGAGTCCTAAAGAACTTGCAGAGCAAGTCTAGCTGCCACTGAACATTTTTTGGGATAAACATTGTGTGAATGACTGAAAATCCTCATAGAGATATATATAGCATCGAGGGTGTATCAGTTAAATCTTAAAGTACATCAGTGCAGAGACGAGAAAGGAGAAATGTCTGTCAGGGTTCCTGGGTCATCGACCCAGTGCTTTCAGTTTTGTTCATGTTCAGTTTATTTTGCCACTGCCTGTTTCACTTCCTGTTTGTTCCCCGTGTCAGCTTGTGTCATTAGTCAGATTATGTTCAGCCCTGTACTCACCTGTTTCCAATCATTGTCATCATTCAACCTGTGTATTTAAGTTCCTCGGTTTCACCAGTTCTTTGTCGTGTCATTGATGTTATGTTGTCGTTTCCGCCAGCCAGCCAGCCAGCCACTCAGTCCGTCCGTCCGTCCGTCCGTCCTTCCTTCATTCATTCATTCATTCAGTCAGTCGTCCAGCCAGCCAGCCATTTCCTACCTCTGTTCTGTTTGCTCACGCCATCACAATAAACACCAGTCTTCACCTACCTGTGAGTCCTGCGTTTGGGTTCCTTCTTCCTCGCCTCCACACCACGCCTGACAGAATGACACGACCCGTGCCACGAAGACACGACTGGAACCCAGCGGACTCGGACCTTTTTGAGCGGCAGGAGGCAGCGCTCTCCTTGTGGGCGGAAAAGCTCAAGGAGAGACAGCGGCTCTTCGCGGAGCGAGAGCACGTCTTCGAGGGCACTCGCTTGGCTCTGGGCGGGCCTCGGAGACGCCGCGTTCACCCACCTGCTACCTCCCATGCACCGGAGCATCTGCCGCGGAGAGTGGGCGTTTCGCGCCGCGCTTCGGCGGCTCCCCCTCTCGCGGATCCGCTCCTCGCTCACACGTCACCTGCCTCATTTGCCGGATCCTCCACTTCGCCACGGCACAGCGGCTATGCCTCCCACCTCGGCTCAACAGAGGCTCCCGCGCCAGAGGCTCGGCTGTGTACCCCGCCCGCTTCCTCTTCCCGGAGAAAGCGGGGCACACGCCGCCATAACACGGACTATTTTCAGCAACTCCCGGTGGTGAGTTCCGGTAACTGTTTTCCACCCTCCTCATTTGACTCTTCACCCAGATTAACTAATAGACTCATCTCTGATTCATGGGATGTTTCCCTCCTGGAGGATTCTGTAGACTGGGAAGAGTTTTTCTGCTCTGCTCCTCCAAAGACTATAAATGGTGGTGGCAGAAGGACCAGAACAATCCCAGATAAACCTGCCTGTATCACACACCCAGTCACTATTTTCACACCCATTACTCAGCCATTTCCCACCAGCACGGCGGCCCAGATTCGGCCTTCCCCTTCAGCCGTTTCACCACCTCAGATGGCTAGGGCCCAGCCTACACCCACACCTGTGCCAGCTCCTAGGAAGAAGGCAGCTGCGACGCAGTCTACCTCCACATCCGCTCTTGTTTCCCGGGTGGGGGGTAACTGGTGTCCAGCCACCTCCCGTGCCTGTCCCAGCGCCCAGGCTGAGGGCAGCCTCAACCCAGCCTGACCTCCCTAGAGGCTTGAAAGAGCTAACCAGTCCACCTGCTACTTCACCACTTCCTCCACCTCCTCACTCAGCTTTCCACGCCCTGGCACTATCACTGGTTAGGCTAGCTGAGGTGTCCCCTGCTCAGGCACCAGCCTTATTAGCCCAGGCTGCAGTTTTATCCCCCTCGGTAACTCTGTCGTTAGCTCAGCCATTAGCATCGCCAACCTCTGTTCATCCCTTAGCTTCCCCACTCCAGTCAGTTCCCTCACCTGCTGTTCAGCTTTCACTCCAGTCAGTTCCCTCACCTGCTGTTCAGCTTTCACTCCAGTCAGTTCCCTCACCTGCTGTTCAGCCTTCCCTCCTGTCCCCTGTCGTCCAGTCTCCTCCTGTCCTCCTGTCCCCTGTAGTCCAGTCTCCTCCTGTCCTCCAGTTCCCTGTCCTCCAGTCTCCTCCCGTCCTCCAGTCTGTCCAGTCTGTAGTCCAGTCAGTCCAGTCGTCCCCTGTAGCTCAGTGTCCTGTTCTCCAGTCGCCTCCCGTCCAGTCAGTCCAGTCGCCTCCCGTCCAGTCAGTCCAATCAGTTCAGTCACTCATCCACCACCCTGTTCAGTTCCCGGACCTGCAGCCACAGCACCCAGAGCCAGCTGTGAGCCCTCCTGCTCTCCAGCCAGGGGCCTCCGCGCCCGCTGGCCCGGCCGCTCTCCAGCCAGGGGCTTCCGCGCCCGCTGGCCCTGCCTGTCTCCAGCCAGGGGCTTCCGCGCCCGCTGGCCCTAAAGCTGTGGCTCTGTCACCCCCGGCTCCCGTGCCGTCGCCTGGTCCAGACTCAGACTCAGCCTCAGCTTCTGCTTCGCCTGGGCCAGCCTCAGACTCAGCCTCAGCTTCTGCTTCGCCTGGGCCAGCCTCAGCTTTAGCTTCTGCTTCGCCTGGTCCAGACT
The DNA here is from genome assembly GCF_056152115.1 of Neolamprologus brichardi. NCBI lineage: Eukaryota > Metazoa > Chordata > Actinopteri > Cichliformes > Cichlidae > Neolamprologus > Neolamprologus brichardi. The sequence goes on along the minus strand of NW_028270137.1, from coordinate 3,305,261 downwards.
CAGCCTCAGCTTCAGCTTCTGCTTCCCCTGGTCCAGCCTCAGCTTCCACTTCGCCTGGGCCAGCCTCAGCCTCGGCGTCAGCCTCTGCTTTGCCTGGTCCTGCGGCTGCCGCGCCGTCGCCCCAGCCACGTTCTGGACGTCATCGCCGGCGCGGCCGCCCACCGGACCTGCTCAGCGGCCGCCGCCGCCTTCCTCGCGGCCGCCCACCGGACCTGCTCAGCGGCCGCCGCCGCCTTCCTCGCGGCCGCCGCCGCCTTCCTCGCGGCCGCCCACCGGACCAGCTCAGCGGCCGCCGCCGTCTTCCTGAACCGTCTCGTCTCGGCCGCCGGCCACGTGGCCGCCCACCTGAACTGTTTCTGTTTTGGACTCCGTCCCTCCGTCCTGGGCCCCCTCCACCCGCCCTGTTCTGGTTTTTCTTTCTTTTGGCCGTCGGGTGCCGGCCTTTGGGGGGGGGGGGTACTGTCAGGGTTCCTGGGTCATCGACCCAGTGCTTTCAGTTTTGTTCATGTTCAGTTTATTTTGCCACTGCCTGTTTCACTTCCTGTTTGTTCACCGTGTCAGCTTGTGTCATTAGTCAGATTATGTTCAGCCCTGTACTCACCTGTTTCCAATCATTGTCATCATTCAACCTGTGTATTTAAGTTCCTCGGTTTCACCAGTTCTTTGTCGTGTCATTGATGTTATGTTGTCGTTTCCGCCAGCCAGCCAGCCAGCCACTCAGTCCGTCCGTCCTTCCGTCCGTCCGTGGATATTGTAAGGGACACTGTGTTTACTAATGTGCTGTATGTGAAACCTTAAAAAGTGGTATCTGAGATAGGAGTTAAAAATGTTTTTGCCCATTATTGCCAAGTGCCCTCACCTTTTCTTTCAGTGTCTGTCTGGCTCTCATCAACAGATTTTAAGCAGAGGCTTTTAAGGTTGCTGTTTGGGGCTATTGACACAAGCTTCGCTGCCAACTTACTGAATCCTCGGATTACTTTTTTGTCCACATCAGTTTTAAGTAACATGGAAGCCTCTTCAAGAAGCTAAAATAAAGGATAAACATATACATATTAGCTTTGTACCATAATATATACCATTATATAGCAAACCAGAACAATCATTATTTCACACATCAATTATCATTAGAGAACAAATTATAATTTTGCATTTGTTTACTTTAATTCTCAAGTACACATTGCTGTGCAAAAGGGATGTTTAGACTATTCTTCCCAAAAAACTATCATTGGCATCAGATTGGTCCAAAATTATCCTGTAGCATGAAAATAAAACCAAAGAGAAAGACATAGTCAATGTTGCAATTTCTGTTAGTGTTCTGTTAGTGTACTTTTATTACTCATGAAATAAATCTGCTGATTCAGTCACTTTGCCTGTCCTGTAGGTACGTGATTATTAGAAGTCTATATAAATGTGCAGCACATCAGTACATATTCGTGTTTTTGCCGTGCACTATTGTTATTGTTGTTTTTTGCTGCAGTTTTTGATAAAACACTCACCACAACAGGGATAGTGAGACATGGGAATTCTCGTAGAACCTCTTCAGTAGTATGCTGAAGAACGTAGTGTGTTCTGTACTTCTGTATTTTCCTGAGGTGCGTTCGAATGACATCCACATTTGGCCTAGTTTTTTGGCACTCTTGCTTAATCACTGATACATGTTGGTCGGTGCTACTTTCATCCTCCCCATCGTCAAGAGGATTGATATCCTGGTTATTAAAAAGTTTAGCAAATATTGAGAGAAAAAAACCCAAAACAATACTTTTAACTTTTATGTACAATTTAAAATGGCAAACAAACATTGAGCATATTTAACTTGCCTTGGTTTTTTCAAAAGGATACAGGGCTGGATATCTGATGATCTTTTTCTTCCTGAATTTGGAACTGAGTATTTCTGTCTCATTTTTTCAATTTCCTCTACGTCTACTAGTGGTCTTCTTTCCTTTTTAAACTTGTTCCTGAGAGACTCATGCAGAACATCCTACAAACGATAAAATGTAACTAATTATTCATAAATAGGTGCAACTAGGTCCTCCCTTTATACAAGACATTTACCAGAAAACTTTGAGTGACATAAAGCTGGTAGGTTTGCTGTAATCATGTCATAACCTAATTAGTTCCTATTTACAGATCTCTTCTTTAACTCTTAGGAGTTGATCGAACACATGATATAAAGGTTTGGAGCACCTTAGATTGGCTACATACACTATAAAAGGTAGATAAAGATTAGATAAAGTATCAATGGCATTATGTCCTACAAGCATACTCATCATAATCTTTCAGTCTATATGTTAATACCTCTACCTTTTAATAATAAAAATAATAATGTATACTTTATTGATCCCCACAGGGAAATTTCTCTCTTTGCATTTAACCCATTCACTCAGTGAAGCAGTGGGCAGCCACTAATCAGGCGCCCGGGGAGCAGTGTGTAGGGACAGTACCTTGCTCAAGGGTACCTCAGGGTAGCCGTTCAGTTGATTCAAACCCCTGACCTTCCGATCATGGGGCAACCACACTACCTACTGAGCTATCCCTGCCCTATTTTCAAATTTAATTTTTTAAATACAAAAACTACACTATCCTGATACAAAGGCAAACAGAGCTAATATAATGCTGAATTTCACACCATTCACTTGAGAATTCACAGAGAAATGAAACATTAATTAATTTAAAAGAGCAATTGATATTTTATTTATTGTTTGACCATACTGGACGAGATCTGCCTCAAAAATCACAATACTAATACTTGTATTGTAGTGGCCACAAGGGAACAGATAACCTCTGAATATGTAACAATGAAAATGTTAGCATGTTACACTCGTTAGCCAATAATTAGGCAATTCAAAGACAATTTGTTGGACAATTTTATCAATGTTTGCTTTTCAGGAATACTTACATATCCAGAGCCATAACTCTCCTTCAAGAAAGGAAAACTCAGAAGGACAGTCCTCAGAAGCTCTACATACTGCACATGAGAGGGATACCTGCAAATTTTGAATGATGAACTTAAATTCTGATGTACATACTGTATTTTAAAAGAATCAAATCTTAATTATATATAGACTTACATTGTCTCATTACTCAAGTGGTCAAACAGTGCTTGAATAAGCATGTTTTTGAGTCTGCTCTTGGTGGGTGACTTTAGTGCTGCATCTTTATTGGTCAACGCAGTGAGCACAGCTGGACAAAACTGCACTTTGCAGTTAAACATAGGTTGGAGTGCTGACACAGTATGCTTTTCTTTGTGTTGCCTTCCACTGCAAGAAGAAGTAAGAAGTATGTTTAGAGTTTGTTACAAGACATGAATATGCGTGTCCTTGTATCCTGCATCAGGAATATCCGCATATTTAAAACGTACAATAACAGCTGCTGAACTACAGAAACAGAATCATAACAGAGAGTAAGAGTGGCTGTGACATTTCAATTTTGAAAGTAAATGGGTGTGTGATGCACATCAACGCTGGAGAAACAGTACAGGGCTTGCGTCAACCCCTTGCCCCCCACCCTCCAACACCGTAAACCTAGGGGAGGGGAAACACTGAATTGTATGAATGTACAATTCAGTGAATCATGTCCAGTCAACTTAAGACTCACTCTTTCAGCTTCTCTACAGCAGACAAAAATTTCACTTGGTCTTTCACTTTTGGAAAAAGACGCTCACTCATTCTTTCAGTCATCTGCAGAAGAGTCGATCCATCGATTTCATTGTCTGTGTCACAGAAAAACAATAAGACACGATCAAAACAGAAATGAGCATGTTCGAAGATAAAGAATAAAAATATCATAAAACATTACTAAAAAGACAGCTATGCGTTCATTAGTGACTGTAGATGATGACAGACATGTGGAATAGCCAAAAAGTGGTTAAAATCATTTTAACAGTGGTTGACAATTCCTAACTAAAAAGTCATGGTTTAGGATGTATCTTACCTAACTTTGGTATGAACTGCCTTAAAAGGTCGGTGGATCAGTGTAATGAAGTCTTGACCATCACATCTGTATGTGTCCAAAGCATGAAAGTCTACCTCATCCCCAGGCTTGAATATCAACAGATCATCAGTCTCTCTGATGTGGTATGATTGAAGGTGTCTTATAAACTCCAGTGTTGTAAAAAGTCTTCCAACAAGAAACCATTTTGCCCTGATATACACAATCAGGACTATTTTTTTTACAAACAGTGGAATTTGCTCTGCATGCACAAGTTCCAAAATGAAGAAATCTCCAACTGCATATTTTACAGAGTTTAAAATGATGCATTTACTCGTCCAGAGTTTCTCATCCACAGTAACGGCTGTCTCCAAGTTCTGCAAACAAATCTGCAAGTTCACTGGAAGTTCTTGAAGTGATAAGTTATTAACTGCTGCTTGTGTATGATCGCTCCTGATGATCCATTCAGGCTGCCACTCCCAGCATTGACGAAGCTGATTCCTCTTTGCCAAAGTCTGACAAATATTAATATAGTTATTGGTGATTCTTGCTACTGTCTTGAAAAATTGATGTCTGGCTTCAAACCTCATGCACCAATGAGAGCGGAGTGACCCATAATCAAGGATGAGCCGAGGATAATGTAGCAGAAAATGCAGCTTGGGTATAAACACACCAGTGTATGGTGTAACTGGCCCATGTAAAGTTCTCTATAAGTTCACTCAGAGCTCGTTCAGATGATTGGGGAAATTCAACAGTTTCCTGGATGACAGGGTCACAGTCTGGGGCAGACTCTAATCCTTGTTTCTGATATTTATGTTTCTTCCTTATGTGATTTTTCAAAGATTTCACAGACAAAAACTTTCTGGGACAGTCTTCTAGTCTGCAGACAATGAAGAATCCTCATTTACTTTCATGGTATATCTGTTGATGTTTCAGCAGTTTTTCATATGTTGGTTTTCTTGTGGAGCACCGTGGACACTGATATGGCACATCCATAGAAATGCTCACCTACAAAGACCTGGGGTGGCTGTAGCTCAGGTGGCAGAGCGGATCAGCCACTAACCAGAAGGTCGGTGGCTCAATCCCAGGCTGCTCAAGTCTGCATGCCAAATATCCTTGGGCAAGATACTAACCCCATGTTGCTCTCCGATGCATCCATCGGAGTGTGAATGTGTATGAATGTTAGATACTTAGCACTAAAGCTTAGAAGTGCTTGTGTGATTGGGTGAATGAATTAGCTGTATAAAGCGCTTTGAGTGCTCGGACAGAGTAGAAAAGCGCTATATAAGAACCAGTCCATTTACCTGTTGATAATCTGCCAATTCATTTTCCCCAAGCCAAAGAGATACTTCTCCAACAGTCCACTGCTGAGCCATGATCTGTTAAAACAAAACAAAATGCCATTACATTGTTATTCTGTGACATCAAAAACTTATTTATTTATTTTTTGTTCAATCATTTTCCAAGCCACTTTATCATCATAAGGATCGGAGGGGTGCAGGAGCCTATCCCAGCTGTTTTTTTAGGCGGGGTAGACCCTGGACAGGCTGCCAGTCCATGGCCTTTTGACTGTTCCCAAAGTCAGGACACATACTCACGGAGAGGCAGCGTTTCAGTGGTGTGGTCCTCATCTGTGGAACAGCCTGCCGGAGGAGCTCAGGGCCGCAGAGAACGTACATGTTTTTAAGAACAGGCTCAAGATCCAACTTTTTAATTTAGCTTTTACTTGACGTTTATTTATTTTATGCTTATTTATTCTATCCTGTTATTCTATTTATTAATTTAGGTTTTACCTAATATTTATCGATTTTATTCTTATTCATTTTTTATCTTCTTACTCTATTTACATTTATATTGTATCCCTTCTTATTTATTTTATCTTTTTACCCTGTATATATCCTATTGTGTCATATCTCCAGTGTTTCCTCGGCGGGCGCTCTCTGCACCGGCGCTGTAATCGACCGTGGCTGCTGGGGCTCTGGGGGTCCTCTCAGCCTGGCTGGGGGGCTTCTTTGCCTCTCACACGCACTAAGCAGTTGTCAAACTCTCAAACGCAGTAAGCAGTTGTCATACTCTGACACGCACTAAGCAGTTGTCATACTCTCACACACACTAAGCGTAAGTGACGGAGTTACACCGTCCCGGGCCACAGACAGCTGATCTGGGCGCATACACACACCACCACCATTAGTTTCTACAATTACGGTGGCTGCGTGTCTTTTCGTCGACCAGGCAGATAAACAAAAAGGGGTGAGAGGTATATTTTGAGCGGCGCAGAGGGTGGCCAACATATTTTTCCCACTTACCTTTAATAAAGTCGGTCGCGTAGACTCGCTGTGATCACCGATTGTACGAGTGGTTATGCAAGCCGATGGTATGGTGTTCCGGGGTTCAAATAGTGGGTTCGGGCACGCTTGAAAGGTCACGAGAACTGCATTATTTTTGTTTGTTTTTTTTTGTTATTGTGAAACACTGTAGGCTGCCTGGAATTGGCCATAAATGTCTGTATTTACATATATATGTATTGTAGGAATACAGCTGGAAATAAGCTGAGGAGAAAAGAGTGTTTGGTAAAAGAAATAATAAAGAGATGACGATTATGCCTAGTGGGAGGGGCCATGGGGTAAAAAAGAAGGCTGTTTTTCGGTGAGATGTTACAGAGAGGGTAACATGCAGACTGTGTTTTGTATATAGATGTTTGTTTTGTGTTGACTTAAGTTAGTTTTCTATTTTCTTTGTAAATAATCTTTTGTGCACCTGGGAGGCCGGCAGAATAAACTATCCACACTGAATGCTTCCTGACTACGCCTGCATTTGTTCGGGAGAAGTTTCAGAGAGGACCCCGCGACATATGGTGTCAGGAGTGGGATGGCTAGTCGGAAGAGGAAAACGCGCCTCCCAGTTAAGCGCACAGGGCTGCGGTCCCAGCAGCATGAGCTTCCAGTGGAGAAGACAGCAGAGGACCTGGCATGGGACACAGTACCGGCGTCGTCTTCTTCAGCAGAGGAGGAGGAGGAGGTTTCTGGCAGGATTGGTCCAGCATTGCCTACAGCTTCAACCTCAGCACGTGACCCAAACGGAGAGCTGAAATGCGATGATGAGGGACTTCCTGGCGGGACAGCAAAGGAGAGAGGAGGTTTTGTTGGCAGAACTCAGGGGGCTGAGGACTGTTTCCCCTCCCAACGCTCAGCTGCATTCAGATTTTGCTGGTCAGGAAAGCCCAGCCCAAGCACCAGCCGGAGCAAGCACCACAGCAGCAACGGCCACGCCAAGCACCGCAACAGCAAGCAGCCCCAGAATGGTACTGCCTACACCTGCACACCAAAGAGGATACCGGGATCCCCCAGAGGAGGTTCCCTCTCTTCAGTCAAAAGCAGTGACCAACAGCCTCATCCAGTCAGTCTCAAAGTGGATGCGATCTGCTGGGCCGAAAATTCCACCCTTTCAGATGGGGGAAGACATTGAGAACTATTTGTGGAGTTTTGAGCGAGTTGCCAAAACCTGGAAATGGCCAGAGAGTGAATGAGCCGGTCATCTGGTTCCACTGCTATCGGGGAAGGCGTTGGAGGCCTACACTGCAATGGATGAAGAAAGAGCCAATCGTTATGAAGATTTAAAAGCTGCGTTGCTAACCAAATTTGACATTTCCTCTGAGACGTATCGGCAGAAGTTAAGGTCCAATACAGTTCCACCTGGTGAGAGCCCCACTGAGACCTATTATCGCCTGAAGGGCCTCTATCGGCGCTGGATCCGACCAGAGCAGCATATTAAAGAAGAGATGGGAGAAGCTATCATCTTGGAGCAGTTAATCCGGGTACTTCCAGGGGAGGTGAGGACCAGGGTGAGGGAGCATGAGCCAGCAGATGGACTGACTGCTGCTAAGCTGGTGTCACAGTACTTCAATGCGCGTAAAGGAGCACCACCTGCATGCTCATCTGGGACGCCACAGCGACCACCACTCCCATCATCGGGTCTTCTGAAGAGGGAGAGCAACCCAAAGCCACCAGAAAACCCCAAGGCATCAAACTTACGAGCAGCGGGTAAGGACTGTCTTTGTTATTATTGCCAGCAGCCAGGTCATAAAGCCTCGGTATGCCCTATCCGGAAGGCTAAAGTCACTGGTGCCTGCTATGCACCCCGGCTGGAGATGGAGCCCACAAGGGTCCAGCCAGTGGATGTGCAACGCTATAAAAAAGTAAAGGTCAATGGTCAGCAGGCTACTGCTTTGCTGGACACTGGTAGTTTTATGTCTTTAATTAAGCATAGTTTGGTACCAGTGAACAGTGTGGACTATAGCAGACAGGAAGAAGTTTTATGTGCGCATGGTGATAAACATCCATACCCAAAAGTGGAGGTAACAGTGACTATTAATGAACAGCCCTACCTGTTGTCAGTTGGGGTGGTAAAGAACTTGCCTGTAGAGGTTATTCTGGGGATGGACTTGCCTGTACTCATAGACTTGCTGCAAGAAAAAGAAGAACAGTGGACAGAGACTGATGTGGGGGATAAGGGGAATGCTAAATTAAATGTGTCTGGCCCAGTGGTCACTAGAGCCCAGGCGAAGGCTGGATGCCAACCCTTGCCAGACTTTGACAGTAGTCTGTGTGAGGGTGGCACTAATGGGCCAAGAAAATCCCGCTGCCAACGCCGCTTTGAGAAGCAGCTATGGTCAAAGGGGCCGGACACAAAGAGCATGAAATGCGATGTACCAGAAAATATCCCTTTGTTGCAAAGGGAGGATGAAACGTTGAAAGTTTTGTTTGCTAATGTGACTGAAGGGGAAACTGGAAAATGGGGAGGGAAAGAGAAGTTCATTGTTGACAAAAATGTGTTGTATGCTGTTGACGGTGACCACCAACAGCTTGTGATACCTTCTAGTTGTAGACCCCTCATTATGCACCTAGCACATACCCTCCCCTGGGCAGGTCATCTGGGTCGCCAAAAAACCTATATGCGAGTTAGCTCACGTTTCTTTTGGCCGTCAATGTACACAGACATACAAAAATATTGCCGTACATGCCCTACCTGCCAGAAAACCTGTCCAGCTCGCAAGTCTGACAGGGCCCTGCTACAGCCACTTCCGGTCATCTCCACCCCCTTCCGTAAGATAGCTATGGACATTGTGGGTCGTCTGGTAAAAAATAGTCGGGGTCATCAGTACATTTTGGTGGTGTGTGATTATGCGACTCGTTTCCCAGAAGCTTTCCCTCTGCGTGCGCTCACGGCACCCAATGCTCTGCGTGCACTGGTACAGCTGTTCTCCCGGGTGGGGATACCAGATGAGATTTTGACCGACCAAGGGACTAACTTTACCTCTAGGTTGATGCAGCTCTTCCACAACCAGCTAGGCATCTCTGCCATCAGGACGTCACCCTACCATCCACAGACAGATGGGTTGGTGGAGAGGTTCAACCAAACTCTGAAGAGGATGCTGCAGAAGTTTGTGTCAGACACTGGGAAAGACTGGGACCAGTGGCTACCCTTCCTGCTGTTTGCGTACAGAGAAGTTCCCCAGGCTTCCACTGGTTTCTCACCATTCGAGCTACTCTATGGTTGGGATGTGCAGGGGCCGTTGGATCTCCTCCGGAAGGGTCGGGAGTCTCCTGCTTCTGCTCCAAATGATAAAGGAGTGGTGCAATTTGTGCTGGAAATGAGAGATCGGTTGGGGAGATACCATGAAGAGGCCGAGGTCAACCTGCGAGACGCTCAACGAAGCCAGAAGACCTGGTATGACCAATAGGCCCGGCAACGTGAATTTCAATCTGGTCAAAAGGTGTTGTTACTTCTCCCCTCAGCCAACAGTAAACTTCTGGCGAAATGGCAAGGGCCATACAAGGTTCTTCGCAGAATGGGGCCAGTGACCTATGAGATTCATCTTCCTGAAAAGAGGAAACCGAAGCAGACTTACCATGTGAATCTCCTGAAAGAATGGGAAGAGCGTGCCCACCAGGCCCCTGCGAAAGCTCTGATGGCAAGAGAAGTGCCAAGAGAAGGGAAGACAGAACCCGAGCAGGGAGCCGATCCAATGTCTCCGGTGCTGACTCATCTTACCCCACAGCAGGCTGCTGAGCTACTCCAAATCCTTCGGTAGACTCCATCTCTGTGTTCAGTTAACCCCGGCAGGACCACCCTTGTCGAACATGTGATATGCCTAAAGGATGGACATCCCAACGTCCATACCAGGTTCCACAACACTTAGTGGATAAATTGCGACAGGAGAAGATGCTGGTCTTGGGGTGATAGAGCCGTCCTGCTCAGAGTGGTGTAGCCCGGTGGTCATCATCTTCAAGAAAGATGGCTCCCTACGCATCTGCATTGATTTCCGGAAGCTTAATTCCATTTCAGAGTTTGATGCCTACCCCATGCCTCGAATCGAGGGTTTGCTGGAGAAGATTGGAGCGGCCAGGTACATCACCACCCTGGATCTGTGCAAAGGTTACTGGCAAGTGCCACTGGAGGAGTCTTCTCGACCGTACAACGCCTTCAGGACACCTGCCGGCCTGTTCCAGTTCACGGTGATGCCATTTGGGCTACATGGGGCTCCGGCCACCTTCCAAAGGCTGATGGACAAATTACTACAGGGGTGTGACCCCTATAGTGCCGCCTACCTGGATGATGTAGTGATCTTCAGCAACACCTGGGAAGAGCATCAGCAGCACCTGTCCGAAGTCCTGGGAAGAATCCATAAGGCAGGGTTGACCCTCAACCCCTCTAAATGTGAGTGGGCACGGCAGGAGACCCGCTACCTTGGCTACCAAGTGGGCAGAGGTGTGGTGCGCCCGCAGATGGATAAAGTGGATTTTATCCAGAACTGCCCTCGGCCTCGCACCAGCCCCTTCCTGGGGCTGGTTGGCTGGTACCAAAGATTTGTGCCCCAGTTTGCAACTATTGCGGCCCCTCTTACTGCTATGACCAGCAAGGACCAACGGAATCCTGTCACATGGACAGCGGAATGTGAACAAGCTTTCAAAAGGCTGAAAACCTGCCTGTGTACGACCCCAGTTCTCAGGAGCCCAGACTTCAGGAAGAAATTTCTGGTCCAGGTGGATGCCTCCAAAAGCGGCCTGGGAGCAGTGCTGGCCCAAGGGGACCCTGGAGAAGAGCTTCCGGTCCTATACCTAAGCCAAAAGCTGCTGCCACGAGAGACCAACTACTCAACTGTGGAGAAGGAGGCCTTGGCCATTAAGTGGGCACTGGAGAAACTCAGGAATTATTTACTTGGAAGGGAGTTTGAGTTGGAAACTGATCACCGAGCGCTCACCTGGATCAATTCCATGAAGGACCATAACAGCCGACTGACATGCTGGTGCCTTTCACTGCAGCCGTTCAGATTCACCATCCGTCAAAGACCAGGCAAGCTCACTGTAGTGGCAGATTATCTCTCCAGGTTGCCGCACAACGCCAACCTTCAGGTGGAAGGGGATGATGTAACGGAGTTACACCGTCCCGGGCCACAGACAGCTGATCTGGGCGCATACACGCACCACCACCATTAGTTTCTACAATTACGGTGGCTGCGTGTCTTTTCGTCGACCGGGCAGATAAACAAAAAGGGGTGAGAGGTATATTTTGAGCGGCGCAGAGGGTGGCCAACATATTTTTCCCACTTACCTTTAATAAAGTCGGTCGCGTAGACTCGCTGTGATCGCCGATTGTACGAGTGGTTATGCAAGCCGATGGTATGGTGTTCCGGGGTTCAAATAGTGGGTTCGGGCGCGCTTGAAAGGTCACGTGAACTGCATTATTTTTGTTTGTTTTTTTGGTTATTGTGAAACACTGTAGGCTGCCTGGAATTGGCCATAAATGTCTGTATTTACTTATATATGTATTGTAGGAATACAGCTGGAAATAAGCTGAGGAGAAGAAATAATAAAGAGATGACGATTATGCCTAGTGGGAGGGGCCATGGGGTATAAAAGAAGGCTGTCAGGGCCTACCTGGGTTTTTTCGGTGAGATGTTACAGAGAGGGTAACATGCAGACTGTGTTTTTTATATAGATGTTTGTTTTGTGTTGACTTAAGTCAGTTTTCTATTTTTTTTGTAAAAAATCTTTTGTGCACCTGGGAGGCCGGCAGAATAAACTATCCACACTGAATGCTTCCTGACTACGCCTGCATTTGTTCGGGAGAAGATTCGGAGAGGACCCCGCGACAAGTTTACATACTCTCACAAGCACTAAGCAGTTGACATACTCGGACACGCACTGAACAGTTGTCATACTCTCACATGCACTGAGCAGTTGACATACTCTCACATGCACTGAGCAGTTGACATACTCTCACATGCACTGAACAGTTGTCATACTCTCACATGCACTGAGCAGTTGACATACTCTCACATGCACTGAGCAGTTGACATACTCGGACACGCACTGAACAGTTGTCATACTCTGACACGCATTAAGCAGTTGTCATACTCTCACATGCACTGAGCAGTTGACATACTCTGACACGCACTGAACAGTTGTCATACTCTGACACGCATTAAGCAATTGTCATACTCTCACACGCACTGAGCAGTTGACATACTCTGACACGCATTAAGCAATTGTCATACTCTCACATGCACTGAGCAGTTGTCATACTCTGACACGCACTAAGCAGTTGTCATACTCTCACACGCGCTGAGCAGTTGACATACTCTGACACGCACTAAGCAGTTGTCATACTCTCACATGCACTGAGCAGTTGACATACTCTGACACGCACTGAGCAGTTGTCATACTCTCACATGCACTGAGCAGTTGACATACTCTGACACGCATTAAGCAATTGTCATACTCTCACACGCACTGAGCAGTTGACATACTCTGACACACATTAAGCAATTGTCATACTCTCACATGCACTGAGCAGTTGTCATACTCTGACACGCACTAAGCAGTTGTCATACTCTCACACGCGCTGAGCAGTTGACATACTCTGACACGCACTAAGCAGTTGTCATACTCTCACACGCACTGAGCAGTTGTCATACTCTCAAACGCACTGAGCAGTTGTCATACTCTCAAACGCACTGAGTAGTTGTCATACTCTGACACGCACTGAGCAGTTGACATACTCTCAAACGCACTGAGCAGTTGTCATACTCTCAAACGCACTGAGCAGTTGTCATACTCTGACACGCACTGAGCAGTTGTCATACTCTCACACGCGCTGAGCAGTTGACATACTCTGACACGCATTGAGCAGTTGACATACTCTCAAACGCACTGAGCAGTTGACATACTCTCAAACGCACTGAGCAGTTGACAAACTCTGACACGCATTAAGCAGTTGTCATACTCTCACATGCACTGAGCAGTTGTCATACTCTCACATGCACTGAGAAGTTGTCATACTCTCACACGCGCTGAGCATTTGACATACTCTGACACGCATTGAGCAGTTGACATACTCTCACACGCGCTGAGCAGTTGACATACTCTCACACGCGCTGAGCAGTTGACATACTCTGACACGCATTAAGCAGTTGTCATACTCTGACATGCATTGAGCAGTTGACATACTCTCAAACGCACTGAGCAGTTGACATACTCTCACACGCGCTGAGCAGTTGACATACTCTGACACGCACTAAGCAGTTGTCCCCCAAAGAAACCAAATTCCTAGAAATCCAATAACGGAAATGTTTGCACACAGTTGTCATTATGTGCAGAGGTCCACCCTACCAGCCAACCTCAGATCTCCACGCATACACAAACTAAGGCACATAAGTCTGCACACATCCAGACATTAACAGATACACACACATGGCCACCCTTTATATCGGTGGACCTCCACCAGGCCTCACTGCACTCCTCTTCTCAGAGAAACCCTCAACAGAAGAGTTGAGAAACACAAAACTTGTGAGATCTGAATGTCCTGGTGAGTCTCCACCTGTTACAGGTGGGTGCTGCCTGGACTGTCTCAAGACAGACCAGACCAGGTGCACCACAAACACTTCAAACCTCATCTCAGGACAAAAACTAAAAGAACAACATAAACAATTAGAAAACTTGCCTTAGAAACATGCAGGGTTAGAGGAGACGGCAGCCATGTAGAGGTGAGCCTGTGTGAGTCCGTTTTCTTTTAGTGAACAACAGAAAAAAAGAAAAAAGAAAGAAAACTTACCTTAAAAATCTGTAGGGTTGTTTTCTCTGAGACATGTTGGAATCTGTAAACAGTTACTCCGAAAAGGATCCAGATGTTTCAAAATACTTCTCTGGCGAACGTTTCAGTTCTGCGAACATAAATGCTGTGATTAATGGACTAAAAGTCATCGCTTCTCACCCCTATTTATGGATTCAAGGATCAAAGGATCAAATTGGTGGTAAGATTCTAAATATATGTGATGTCATAATCCTGTTAGTTTGGAATACACAAAACAATAAGCACAGTTGTACAGACACACACACACTCCCAAAAACTAGCCAGCCCTCATGAGGAGGTTGTGACGCCCTCCAGGTGCGGGAAAGAAAGCAGGAAAAACCGGGAGCGGGCCGCCTCACCGCTCTTTACATTAATGGACCGCCCCAAAGAAATCCAAACACGGAAATGCTTGCACACACATGTGATTATGCGCAGAGGTCCATCCTACCAGCCAACCTCAGATCTCCATGCAGGCACATATGAATGCACATACATTTACACACATCCAGAGATAAACTCCCCCAAAGAAATCCGAACATGGAAACTTTTGCGCACACTGCACACACATTCAGAGTTCATAACGCACTGGTGAGTCTCCACCTGTTACAGGTGGATGCAACCTGGACTGTCTCAAGACAGACGAGACCAGATCCACCAAAGAAACTGCAGATGTGAGGACATGCGTCTTTTTGAAATATATAAAACAATAAACACGGTCGTGCAGACACATACACTCACACAGGCTGAGAAAGTCTAGCCAGCCCTCGTGATGGGGTGGACCTCCTCCAGGCCTCACTGCCTTCCCCTCCTGAGAGAAACCCTTTATAGAAGAGTTGAGAAAGACACAATTTGTGAGGTCTGAATGTTCTGGTGAGTCTCCACCTGTTGCAGGTGAGTGCAGCCTGGACTGTCTCGAGACAGACCAGATCAGCTGCACCACAGACACTTCATACCTCATCTCAGGAGAAAAACTGAAAGAACAACATAAAAAAGGAGAAAACCGACCTCAGAAACATGGCCAACATCTGTTTGATTAGACTAACAAATAATGGTTGACCATTTTCAGGTGCTCGCCTAACCTTCAGTAGTTGTTCGAGGTCATTGAAACGCTTAGGTTTTATATATCCAGTTTCCTTGGATTGATAATCTGTCTCGTATTGAAATTGTTCTTTGGTCAGTTTTGCCTGTTGCAGAATTTCAGGGTCGCTCTTGTTGACTTTAATAGCCACGATCTGTCTGTTTGCTCTGTGAATTGGTTAGAAACAAAACTGAACTTGTTTTGGTTTCTTTTGTAAAATACTCTGAAAACATCTGGAAAGGGTTTGGGTTGGTGTCAGGTCAACGTCCGTTATGCCATAAAGTATAATGGGTGAGCGCTCGTATTATGGGTTTTGGGATCAAAGCAAAGCTACCACGTCATGAAGGATCGAAGCAAAGCTACCGCGTCACAAGGGATCAAAGTGATTCTAATGTATGCGCAGGCGCGCACACACATGTTTGTTTGTGTAATATTGTTCACACTAAATTTGACCGTAGGCAATTTAATATGAGTCAATCAAAGAAAATGTTAGTTTTGGAGAATTTTGAAATTACGAAAATGACAATTACGAGAATTTTTGTTCGTGTATTTTTTTTTCTTTTGCATAACATGTCGAGCTTTTCTGTATATAGCCATGTCGTAGATTCCGAAGCAAACAAGAAATTGATGAAAATGTTCTATTTTATTTTAACAATCATCAACTGCATATGCAGGTTTCGTACGGGTGCTTGAAATCCTTGAAAAATCTTGGATATATTGTAGTGCTTCTATTTCGGATTTGGTGCTTAAAACGTCTTGAAACTGTATTTCATTCACCACAAATAACTATCTGATTGAATAGTTTTCTTATCAGATAGAGAAATAAAATGGCAAAGTCTAAAAGCAACATTTCTCTGCCTGGGCTGCCTTGTACCTCTGCACGTCAGTCTGTTTCAATGTGTGACCCCCCACCCCCTCCCCGAACAGTCGGGGGTGAGCGCACTAACGTGCCTGGAGGCCGTTTTAATGAGTGTTTGCTGGAAAACGAAAAATACAAGGAGTCTGCAAGAAGGATTTGTACGTTTTCACTGTGGAGGAGTTTGCGTAAGTCCTAGTAAATCATTTTCTTCAGTGTGGACGTTACACATGCTAATTTTTAAAATCGTTTTTATTATTTTGCTAGCTAGCAAACTCGCGGGATAAATGATTGAAATGCACTCAGTGTGATGCAATACGGTGCCGCTATTCTAACAGTTAGTTATTGCAGGGTAATTTCTGGAATATGCTGTGAATTTAACCAAGATTACACAGCAGTAGCAGTAATGCGAGTTACTTCCCCAAAGTGAAAGCTTTAAACGTTAGCCCGATGCTAAACTAGCCAACTCAAGCTTTCTGATTGAAGGCTAAAAGCAGCGTTGTCACCAAGTAAACAGAATATTGATTCTATTTTGGTGTATTGCTGCAGTTTTTTCAAGTATTAACTTGGTGCTTTTGGCAACCTTAGGGGGAAATAATGGTAATATGACTGATCCATATGGACACAAAGAATATAGACTTTTTTTGTGCTACCGAAGTTCCGTGGCTTTCATTCAAAATCTGTTTATCGTTAAACAACTTGAAGATTATAACTGCGGTCAAGTGAGCCCTCACTTACGAAGTCACAGTCAAGCTAGCCGCACCGCCAGCCGCACCGAAAATGTTGTTGCGCTACTATTACGCATATTACGGTATCGGTGCCGACTGGCTTAGAAACGCAGTCTTTTGTGTCCTGGGACTATTTTGCTTCACAATCCACTCCCAGTTTTGGTTTATCTCCACTTTTCCCCCTGTGATCCACAGCCCAAATTACTGTATGATTCAGAGAAATTTAACAATAAAATTTACACAATTTACTCTACTGTACTTTTAATCTCCTCATTTTTGACCTCAGATTACAGGAAAACTATAAGAGGTGACACAGATATTTCACTGGATTCTGAATACAGGCCATTTCCACTCTGCACCCTGTCATCCACAGCAAAAATTACTGTACGGTTTTTGAGAAAATTGATAGTAAAATCTTCCTATTTTTCTTTACTGTACTCTACATATTCTCATCTTTGACCTCAGATTACAGGAAAACTGTAAGAGGTGACGCAGATATCTCACTGGATTCTAACTCTGGGTGACCCCCACTCTTCACCCTGTCATCCACAGCCAAAATTACTGTACGGTTTTTGAGAAAATTGATAGTAAACTTAACACATTTTACTGTACTGTACTCTATATATTCTCATCTTTGACCTCAGATTACAGGAAAACTGTAAGAGGTGACGCAGATATTTCATTGGATTCTAACTCTGGGTGACCCCCACTCTTCACCCTGTCATCCACAGCAAAAATTACTGTACGGTTTTTGAGAAAAGTGATAGTAAACTTTGCACAATTTACTCTACTGTACTTTTAATCTCCTCATCTTTGGCCTCAAATTACAGGAAAACTGTAAGAGGTGACGCAGATATTTCACTGGATTCTGACTCTGGGTGACCCCCACTCTTCACCCTGTGATCCACAGCAAAAATTACTGTACGGTTTTTGAGAAAATTGATAGTAAAATCTTCCCATTTTACTGTACTGTACTCTATATATTCTCATCTTTGACCTCAGATTACAGGAAAACTATAAGAGGTGACGCAGATATCTCACTGGATTCTGACTCTGGGTGACCCCCACTCTTCACCCTGTCATCCACAGCAAAAATTACTGTACGGTTTTTGAGAAAATTGATAGTAAAATCTTCCCATTTTACTGTACTGTACTCTACATATTGACATCTTTGACCTCAGATTACA
This sequence comes from Neolamprologus brichardi, assembly GCF_056152115.1. Classification (NCBI taxonomy): domain Eukaryota; kingdom Metazoa; phylum Chordata; class Actinopteri; order Cichliformes; family Cichlidae; genus Neolamprologus; species Neolamprologus brichardi. The sequence goes on along the minus strand of NW_028270137.1, from coordinate 3,287,354 downwards.
GGAAAACTGTAAGAGGTGACGCAGATATTTCACTGGATTCTGAACCTAGGCCATCTCCACTCTGCACCCTGTGATCCACAGCAAAAGTTACTGTACGGTTTTCCAGAAAATTGATAGTAAACTTAACACATTTCACTGTACTGTACTCTATATATTCTCATCTTTGACCTCAGATTACAGGAAAACTGTAAGAGGTGACGCAGATATCTCACTGGATTCTAACTCTGGGTGACCCCCACTCTTCACCCTGTGATCCACAGCAAAAATTACTGTACGGTTTTTGAGAAAATTGATAGTAAACTTAACACATTTTACTGTACTGTACTCTATATATTCTCATCTTTGACCTCAGATTACAGGAAAACTGTAAGAGGTGACGCAGATATCTCACTGGATTCTAACTCTGGGTGACCCCCACTCTTCACCCTGTGATCCACAGCAAAAATTACTGTACGGTTTTTGAGAAAATTGATAGTAAAATCTTCCCATTTTACTGTACTGTACTCTACATATTGACATTTTTGAGCTCAGATTACAGGAAAACTATAAGAGGTGACGCAGATATTTCACTGGATTCTGACTCTGGGTGACCCCCACTCTTCACCCTGTCATCCACAGCCAAAATTACTGTACGGTTTTTGAGAAAATTGATAGTAAAATCTTCCCATTTTACTGTACTGTACTCTACATATTGACATTTTTGAGCTCAGATTACAGGAAAACTATAAGAGGTGACGCAGATATTTCACTGGATTCTGACTCTGGGTGACCCCCACTCTTCACCCTGTGATCCACAGCAAAAGTTACTGTACGGTTTTCCAGAAAATTGATAGTAAAATCTTCCCATTTTACTGTACTGTACTCTACATATTGACATCTTTGAGCTCAGATTACAGGAAAACTGTAAGAGGTGACGCAGATATTTCACTGGATTCTGAACCTAGGCCAATTCCACTCTGCACCCTGTGATCCACAGCAAAAGTTACTGTACGGTTTTCCAGAAAATTGATAGTAAAATCTTCCCATTTTACTGTACTGTACTCTAAATATTGACATCTTTGAGCTCAGATTACAGGAAAACTATAAGAGGTGACGCAGATATTTCACTGGATTCTGAACCTAGGCCATCTCCACTCTGCACCCTGTGATCCACAGCAAAAATTACTGTACGGTTTTTGAGAAAAGTGATAGTAAACTTTGCACAATTTACTCTACTGTACTTTTAATGTCCTCATCTTTGGCCTCAAATTACAGGAAAACTGTAAGAGGTGACGCAGATATCTCACTGGATTCTGAATCTAGGCCATCTCCACTCTTCACCCTGTGATTCACAGCAAAAATTACTGTACGGTTTTTGAGAAAATTGATAGTAAAATCTTCCCATTTTACTGTACTGTACTCTACATATTGACATCTTTGAGCTCAGATTACAGGAAAACTGTAAGAGGTGACGCAGATATTTCACTGGATTCTGAACCTAGGCCATCTCCACTCTTCACCCTGTGATCCACAGCAAAAATTACTGTACGGTTTTTGAGAAAAGTGATAGTAAACTTTGCACAATTTACTCTACTGTACTTTTAATCTCCTCATCTTTGACCTCAGATTACAGGAAAACTGTAAGAGGTGACGCAGATATCTCACTGGATTCTAACTCTGGGTGACCCCCACTCTTCACCCTGTCATCCACAGCCAAAATTACTGTACGGTTTTTGAGAAAAGTGATAGTAAACTTTGCACAATTTACTCTACTGTACTTTTAATCTCCTCATCTTTGGCCTCAGATTACAGGAAAACTGTAAGAGGTGACGCAGATATTTCACTGGATTCTGAATCTAGGCCATCTCCACTCTGCACCCTGTGATCCACAGCAGAAATTACTGTACGGTTTTCCAGAAAATTGATAGTAAACTTAACACAATTTACTGTACTCTATATATTCTCATCTTTGACCTCAGGTTACAGGAAAACTATAAGAGGTGACGCAGATATCTCACTGGATTCTGACTCTGGGTGACCCCCACTCTGCACCCTGTGATCCACAGCAAAAGTTACTGTATGGTTTTTGAGATTGCTGTGTTAACAGAGTATGTCAAAGGCTAAGAATATATACTGCCTAAAATAATATCAAATTTATACAACAAATTACAAAATTGCCACATCTGCTGTTATTGCCATGTGTTAGATAGAGCATTATTTAGTCATAGAAAATACATATCATTGAAATATCATCAGTAAAAGAAATACTCTCACTATGTAAGACATGTTAGCAAATTCAGTTAATAAATATTGTATCAAGTCTATACAGATGTTTAAAGGCATAATTTGTTTGTTTCTTTTGGCTTACAATTGTGTTTGCCTTTAACATAATTTACATTTCATTTATACAGTTTCACAGATGAAAAAAAAAATAGGTTTCCTGAACTGTTCTTCATGGCCCAAATTTTGAATCCTTTTGAGGGTGATGCATTATTCATGAAGGTGGGCAATTTGTTCATTGATCTCTGACCCTCGCTGACTATGACGCCTCCTAATTCTGCTTCCAGCCTTGCTGGTTAATTTGTTCTTCCTTTTGGCATCCCTGTCACCGATGCTGTCACCAGTTGTACACAACATCTCTGTTTGTCCACCAGTCTAATCTGTAATTCAGGTGAACCCAGAATTACATGTATCTTTGTAATGTTTCAAAGAATATACACTATTTGTTGATGGGCATTGTCACACTTTTCTTTCCTTTATAAGTAAGAATCTCTATGGTTTTAATGACAATTCATATACAGATTGTGGAGGACATTTAATTCAACACTCAAAGAAGTTCCTCATCAGCAGACTGTAGTACAATTTCAGCCCACCGTTAATAAACCCATCCAATGCAGGGTTATCAGAGAAATTATGCAAATGTTATGTTTTTATGTACTGGTAATGTATTTATCATTTATCATGATTCCTGCTCTGATGATTACTTCCTTCTACTTCTGTAATTTTAATAGATAAAGGATGTTGAACATTAAGCTCCAAACAGGATGAATGAGAAAGACCACAGTGGAGAATCATGAATGTAGTAAAATAATACATGCAGTTGTTTTTTTTTCATGGTGGAGGAGCAACTTCTGATACTATCTTAAAGAAAAAACACATCAAATTGAAGAGTAAAAATAATGACAACAATATGTCTAAATTTTTTATTAATTTCTTAGATCAAATGCATTCTTGTCATGGTCAGAGTTGCCCACTCATATTTAACTAATTCAAATACAGTTACTGCATTTAAATGCTTATGTTCTAATAAAAGGCATTGTTTAATACTTCTTCCATGACAACCCAAATAAATCAATGATAGGGAAAAGGGAAGATTAGTCATCAGGCAAGGTTTACTGTTCATTTACCATGCCTTGATAACGGTAAGCTTAACATAAGAAAAAGGCTGGGGACGAGAACCGAGCGGCTGAGCCAGATCAAAGACATTACTAAAACAAAAAGACGCCAACAGCTTCCCTAAAGTGGAAATAAAATAATATGCAAAACAAAAGGCCTGTGTACCTGCTTGACACATAAGGTCAGTCACAGGATACAAAAGTGTCATCATCTGCATAACCTAGTGTTTTTAACACTTAAAGCTCAGTTGATGTGTTTGGGGTACCCCGATCTTATCTGTCCAGCCTCACACCCAAACACTCTATTCACATACACAGACACCTACTAACAAAAGTTCAAAGACAGTCTGAAGCCAACCTGCTGGCCTGGGAGCTGGTTTTTTGAAATTATCCCAGGCAAGCGATTGGTCTACTGTTCCCCAGATCAGCCAATAGAGACGTGCCAATTACCTTTGTATTGAGTGTATTGAGTATTGAATGAGGCTTGACACCTGAAAGACAAGAGTAAGAGAAAACAAAGAGCTGGGTACCAGGGCATGTAACAGATGTTGTTCCATGCTCATTTTTGATTGTCTCAGTAAATATGTTAACTGCAAAAACATTGAAAATCTAATTCAACTCACTTGTTCAATAGAAAATAATATTTTCCTTCTTGTTCATTAATTTTCAAGTTACTCTAAGTAATAGTAGTCTTAGAAGTATAAAAACAATTTTCAATTCTCATAATTTATATGAAAGTCTTTAATCACATCTTTTACAATATATTTTAAGCAATATGCTTTTGTCTTTTTCTCTGACACGCATTGTCTTTAACATTAATATTCTAAATTACCTATACAATATCTTGCCTTTTGATTACAAGTTTCATAAAAAAAATTTCAGACTGTAACTCGTAGAAATATTTCTGCCAATACTATTTTGATTATATTTTATACATGAAATAACAAGGTCGCACATTGCCTTAACATTTTTTAGTTTTTGCTTCATTATTAGAATTAAATTAGTATTATTGGTTAATTCAATGCAAACTGATGTGTGGGACAAGAGTCACATGACATAGAGCCAACCCACTTTTGATCTTTCGGTATTTATTGAGTCGTTGCGTCGCACGGACAGATAGCGTAGCTTTCATTGCGACGGGAAACGTTTATATGTGGTTACGCTGTCATTACACATTAGTACACTGAACTTTTCATCGAGGCCTACGTGGACAAAAATTTTCGGTTTACCCACCAACAATAAAATGGAAAGGTGAGTAATTAACACTAAAAATGGGGCTACCATTTAATGCCAGTTATTTTCCTCAGTCTAATTATAGAAATTTTTTTAGATTGTTTGCGCTTTGTATATAGTCTTCGTCCAGAAATTTGTCTAAAATCATAATTTTTAGAATTTGAAAACTTCAATAATATTGATATACTAACCAATAGAGAGCATATATAGAAATATAACATATACCTAAGATTAGATTTTGTACTCTTAGGCGTACATTTAAAAGTAACACCCTCCATTTAAGCGTAGTGAAAACTGTTCAGTCGTTTGACTTTTGATGTTGTATCTTTTCTTAAATATATATATTCATTAAGAAAAAGAAGTCATAACACATTGAGATAATTGAAAAATACGTAACATTTTGTAGTATGAACAAATACGTTAAAACAAAATCAATGTTTGGTTTGGTTGCATTACTTGTAAAAAAAAAAACAAAAACATAATAAGTAACACTGTTCACCATGATAAATAAATCATCTTACAAAAGTGTTTTTGTCACATAAGGTCACAAATTCTCATTTAAGCAGATTTGCACTGGGTATTACCCGATTTTAAATTTTAATTGGCTTGACACAATGATTCTTTCAAGTCATGGTGATTGTGATAATGATTGTAAAGTCCGTTCAGAGCAATGGTCTTTAACAGCTTGTTTTTGTGGTTTAGGAGACACTCAAAATATGTATGTAACATAGTATAACATTATTAATATTAATAAATCAATTAGGGAATGTGTATTACACACAGTGAATTAGTGCTTGTGTTATTTAACTATAGTGTTAATTACAGTAATTTGCACTGTGAATTTTAAAATTTAGAACTTAGAGATAGTTTCTTAGCAAATGACCATTAACAAGGGCTGTGTTAGTTAGCGCTTGTATGTCCAAAATTCTAAATACTACCCGTTATGTTGTTGGCATAGAAAAAGTTACCAAAAAGATTTTTTCGCATCATGCGTTTTGGACATCACTAGAGTGTGGGTACTTGGAGTGCCTCAAAATGTTTTCTGAAGTCTATTAAACTTAAATGAAGAGTTCACATTTCATATGTTATTGTTGATCAGTATTGCAAGGTTGATCTCAGGATAACAGATATGTTCATATGGTTTGTTTTTCTTTGTATTAATTTTAATTTGTCTCAAAATTTCAGGACCTGCACTTTTTCAGTTTTTGGAAAGGCAAGTAATGTAACAATCAATAATGTGATAATAATATACATTGTTCAATCTGTATCACTTACAGCACAATAAAGGTATAATGTGTTAATGTCACTGTTCTCTTTTACATTAAAAGGCACGGACAATTTCAAAATCCCTGCAAAATATATTAGAGGTCATTCACAAGTATGCTGAACCCGGGACCAGTCTAAAGACCTACAGTGTTCACAAAGTGCATGGCTTTTGGGAAAATGTCTCAAGAGATTTGGGAGTGCCTAATACATGTCTTAATAGGAAAAAAATTGTCAAGGCAGTCCTGCAGTATGAAAAGGTAAGCAATGTTTTTTTAGTATTTATATTTAGTCCATTAAAAAAAATACTTAAAAAAAGAACAGATATTTCTTTGGTAGAACTTCCTGTAATAAAAATTATTATGCAAAAATCAAATATTTTTACAGACCACATCAGGGGTAGAGGGTCCCTTGCTACAGACTGATTTTCCTACTGCAGAGACAACACTTGGAGATGATGTTCCTTCCATTGTAAGAAATGTGTCATACACTTACTGTCAGATTTAAAAATTTAAAGCCATCATGACAACCTTATCCAGCCATTGTAGTTATCCTGCTTTTTAGATACAAATAAAACAAATTCACTCCAAAATGTCATCTTGAAAATAATTTAAATCTTGAAACAGAGTAATAATGAGTCATATGGAGAGCAAGAATGTAGATTACAATAGACTTCACAGCAGGTAAACACATATGAAAGCAAGCCACCAAACCATGAGGTGTAGAGCCTTAAGCACCCACAGGAGAGCCAGACAAAGACCTGAGTGTCACATCTGACCCCATTTTAAAGGAGTAACCAACTCATCCTCCTGCTGCTGACTAACTTTTCACTCCATGTCTTCCACTCTTCTAATTTCTCCATTTGATCTTGTTATTGCCCAATCAAGTTCCAAAATCTGAATCAGAATATTACTTTTTCATTTACAATAATTATAGTACTATATTCCTTTGCTGAATATTTTTTCCCTTATAAAACCGTCATTACATAGTGATTCTTTTCAAAATATTTTGTAACAATGTGTGTTAACAAAGACATACTGAAATTTCAGTCTTGTTATGTAATTGTTATGTTTTAATTAATTTGTGATTCGTTAGAATGAGGAAGACGTTGTTGCGCCAAAGTCTCCACAATCTGTAGGAAATGTACCTTTACCTTCAAGAAAAGAGGTAATTATTTGTATTTTATTCAGTATTACATTGTGTTGCTTTGGAAAAACATTAATTTGTAAAGAAACGACATCGCTTTCTCTTCCCAGGATGCACTTCAAAAAACTGCAGAGAGCGGCATCCATACCCCAGACACACAATCCCTCGAGAGTGACTCTAAATCTTCGTCTTCAAATGCAAATGCTAAGGTAATTTCATAACTTTCGCTGTTTTTAATACACAACAGAGAAAGAAAACACAGAGTTTATATGTTTGTTAAACACTATCAGCATGTAATTATTATATTAAAAATTTCAATTATTTTGAACTGTAATCCAAAGTTTACATTTAAAGTTAAAATCTTTTTGTGATGATCTTTCGAGGTAAAATAAATATTTCTTAGTCATATTCACTTACTAAGACAAATTTACTAAGATAATGTGAAACTTGTCCTATGGGTTCGTTAGTGAAATTGTAACATAATGATGCTGTTGGATTTTCATAGAGACACTGTAGTGACAAACATTGAAAGTGTTTATATATATTTTTTAAAATGTATATCTGAATGTTGCAGAGGAATGGATCAGATGAATCAGCTAAAGTCAACACAGACAGTAGCACTTCAGAAGAAAAATTTTTCACATCTGGTTTGCCACAGCAGAAAAGTTTCTTTTTCATAAATGAGAATGAATGGAAGGAGTTACGGCAACATCAGTCAGGAAGACTATTTAAAGGACTGCAGTGGACAAATATAATTGCCAGTGGAATCAGAACCCTTAATCCGTACTGCAGCTTTGGATTTCGGAGACACAGTGTGAAAAAACTCTCTTCAAGATCAAAGGCACCGGTTTTCAGGTGTGTGGGGTACTGCAGATTTCAGGACTGCCCTGTCACTGTGGCTGTGGTGGTTTATGACGAAGAGACACTGAAAGCAGAAGTCGTTTTCAAAGGAGGTGAGGTCTGCCATAATAACAAAGAGCTGAAAAGGCGGCCTGTGCGTGCACAATCACGTCAAAGTGCTGGAGAACTCCTCAAAAACAAATTACCAAGGAGCTTGTACTTGGAGTCTTTACAGAAAGTGCCACAAAAGGTGATCCAATCTGGCAACAGGGATGATGCTCCAACAAAAGAAGTGTTGAAAAACATTGCATGGTCTGAAAGAAAAGCCACTAGAGCAGATCCCAACGAGTTGATTAGCTTACAAAAGATAATTCAACAGTATCAGGACACTGAAAAGGACGTACTGCAGAAGATTCTGATGCATCCAAAGGGCATAATGCTGTGGTCTAAGAAAACCTTGTCAGTTTTTCATCAAAGATGCAAAGAAGACATTGTGTACTTTGATGCCACTGGAAGTATAATAAGAAAAGAAAGTGCTGGAACGCCACCTTACTATGTGTATGAGTTGGTTGTCAGAAACCCATCCAAAGGTGCTTCTCCTCTTCCAGTTGCTACATATGTCACATGTGACCACACTACAGCTTCTGTGACATACTTCTTGCAGGCCTTTCAGACTGATCTGGTAAGAGCATTTGGTAATCGGGCCTACAACAGGCCTGTCATGTTCATGTGTGATGGATCCCTGGTACTCCTCCGATCCATTTCCATGACATTCTGCAGAACAAGTCTAGAGGATCTGCTGCAGAAGTACTATGTCTTACTCACTGGCCAGCATTCAGCACAGCAATTCAACATTCCCATTCTGCATCGATGTTTGAGCCATGTCATGAAAAATGCCAAGGACCTTTGTAAAAAACAGTGAGTACATTTATATCAATAATTAAAAAAGAATACAAGATTTGTAATGTAAAGGTCTCACTAACAGTGATTTCATTTGTTCATTTTCCCAGCATTCCAGAGAACTACAGGCTTGGAATGCATGTGTTTGGGCTCCTTGCATGCTGTGATAACTTAAAAGACATGGATGATGTTGTCCATAGTGCAGCAATAGTGTTTTGCAGTCCTTGTAGTGGAAGGAACGTAACAAAACACTACAACAACTTGAAAATCCTTATGCAAAAACGGGGGACCCTGGATTTGGATGAGAAGACTGTGATTGCTGAAGATTACAAGGTTAGCTAAGATTTATTTTTTAAGTAACCATATTAATAACTTTTTTACTTGTGTCTGTCCCAAATGTGTGTCACGTTATTGTGGTTTAAAATATATATATTTAAAATAATATTTTATATAATTAATTTGTCTTTGGTTTGATAACTTGCTGAATACAGATATATATCTGTTTTACAGACTGATGTTCAGAATGCCCCTTTGAAGACCCATTTCCAGGCAATTGTTGACAATGCAACACTGGACTGTGAGGGCGAAAGAAACATCTTTCATGCACCCAAATTTATTGCCGGTCTGGTAAATCACCTTCTACCACATGCAACTTTGTGGTCATCAATGATGCTCGGTACGTTTTTTTATTTGTTGTATTACTATCTTAAATTGTCAGTTATTCATTAAATGTTGAATTATCTATTTTAATTGTGTTTTTGAATTGCTTGTATTCTCCTTAGGGGATCTTGGACGTCATGGTACTGGTCCTGCTTACCAGCAGCTCAGTAAACTCTATGGTGACATTCAGCAATCCAAGAACCAGGTATCATAGCGAGAAGAATAAGTGAAAAAGAAACATAAATTGTACATAAATTTACAATACATAGATACTGATTTAAACAATGTACTATTGCATTTAAGAATTTTACACAAGACAATAGAACCCAAGGAATCATGGAGAAAAGCCAGTGGGATTTGAAAAAAATCCGTATCCAGAGAAGGAGACTGACAAGGCTTGATGACTTTGTGGAAATTTATCAAAAAATGCACGATGCCCTCCTGCTTGAATATGCAGACATGAAAAAATCAAGACAAAAGGTATGAATAACTTCCTAATAATGAAAATTGTGTTTTATACAACTAGAACAAGAAACTAAGAAAAAGTGAAAACATTTGGCTATGACTATAGAATTAAGAGATGATAAAATAAGTAAGCATTAAAAGTATGTATGTGTAATCAACAGTCTTTTCGCGTGGAAATGGAGAAATGGAAAGACAAACGCATTAAATGAAAAGGTGTGTACGTGTCACCGTTACTGACAGAACTGCCACTGAAGAAAAAGAAAACTGAGGTAAGTCATCATGTTCCCATTATTTTCAATAATTAAACCTTGTGATGTCCTCCTGATTGCCATACTCCTTTTGTCCTCTGGGGTAAAGCGTCTGCTTTGACTTGATAAAGCATGAATTATAAATTATCATCCGTCTCCATGTTTCAATGTTTTATCAAACTGTATTCCAACTGATTACCTGAAATCTTTATGTGTTTTGACATTGTATTACACCTAGGCATGGGCCTTAGTGAACCCCCACTTTAATGCCAAAAAATGCATGTCCATAGGTGACATAAGTGCAGGAGGAAGCTCAGGTTTTTTGCTTTTTGCTGGTCACACCATGTACAGCTTTGTTTTCAGCAGTTGTAGGCCAAGGGCATATGAATTAAACAAGCTTTCAAGGCTGATTAATTGTCTTTTGGAGACCTACTGTATTAAGCACAGCTCGCGTGCCCTGACTGCAGGCAAGCAAGTTTGCAATCATACACTAGCATGTTCTCTGTACGGCTGGACCAGGCATCACATACTGACGATGTTTTTATCTCATAGTTCCTCTGTTTACTTGGGACGTAATGTTGGACAGAGTCCTTTAAGGGGACTAGGCACCCATACACAGTCATATCAGTTCCTGTGTGTTACACCAACAGCAGGACAGATGCTCACTCGTTACATACATCTCAAATCAGAACAAGTTTGTCTCATTCATGACCATATTCTTTTGTATATTATATTCTATTATATAAAGTCATTCAAAAATGTTATCTGTTAACAGGTAAAAGGGAAGACCACTGTTCAAACCTTTAAACAGGAACAGCACAAACAATATGATGCTCGTCAAAACCAGGTATTTTTAGAAATGTTTTGAATGTCTACATTTATGTTTTGTGTGTTATTGTCATAAATGACTCTGAAAATTGACAAGTGTCTATCTTTGTAGGATGAGAGCCAGGAACAAATAGCCGTTTGCCAAAAAATAGCAACATACATGGCTAATAAAGCATCGGTCACAGTATGGAAAGGAGACTTATGTGCCTTCAAAGTGGATGCAATTGTTAATGCAGCTAATGAAAATCTCTCTCACATGGGTGGACTTGCAAAGGCACTGTCTGCTACTGGAGGACATACTATCCAAGCAGAGAGTGATCTCTTCATTGCCAAAAATGGCAAATTAAAGGCTGGACAAGTTGCAGTTACCACAGCAGGCAGACTACCTTGCATGAAGCTGATTCATTTGGTAGGCCCGTGTCTGCAGACTGACCCCACAGTGCACATGATATCCCATGCAAAGAAACTTTTAACTAAAGGTATTTCGAACGTCATGACATGTGCAGAAGAGCACAAATTTTCCTCTGTTGCCATTCCAGCAGTGAGCTCTGGAATATTCAACTTTCCAGTCTCAATTTGTGCTGATGTTGTGGTCACCACAATCAAAAAGTACATTGACCATAAGAACCCCACAAGTCCTCCATTTGAAATACACCTGGTAAACAACGATGATCCAACCGTGAAGGAAATGGAAAGGGCCTTCAAAGAGATCCTTTTGGAGCCACTCTCTGATGTCAGGAGGACAGTGAGTACACCCATTTTTTTTCCTTAATAAAAAAACTTACTTAAAATGATCACAGCAGTAACAAATATTTTCTTTAAAATTCAACCCACAAATCAAGGGGCCAGAGGATTCTCCATCTACACTGGAAAGGACAGAGCACCTTGAGAGAAACACAACCGGTCTGACAAAGGACACTGCATCACAGGTGATGTTTCACAAACAAACTCTAATTCAATAACTATGTCATCTGTTTGAAAAACCAAGTTTGTTTGTACATATTTTTGTAATTATATATTAGATTTTATTATATGTATGTGTTGATGAAGTAAAAAAAAACATACCACAGAAAAATGACAAATGTCAGTCCAACAATAAATGTAACTTTTACATGTTACTGTCCTTAATATTACAAAAACAACAGTAACTGACTCAATTTTTAATTTCTTAATGTAGTTTAACATCTCAAATAAATTACATTAAAATCTATGTCAAATTTGGAGATGTTTTCGTGTTGTTGCGTTAGGTACATAAAATACTTTTAAAAATTAGATTTAAAAGCGTTGTAATCGATTACAATGAATGTTCTCATAAGAAGAATTATTAGAATTTATTTCTATTGTCTTGTTGAAACACAGGTCGCATATTTGTGGAAACAACAGGAAACGGAAGTTGTTGTTTCTGTGGTCCCATCTCAGATTAGAGGTAACAACTTTGTCATACGTCACAGTGAGTTCCTGACCCTTAGACCACACAGCTGGCTTGTTGGAGAGGTATGTAATCCAGTTATTTAAAAAAAAAGAAAAAGAAATACATAAGGTTAACGTTAAAGCTGGGGCAGAACATTAGTTGTTCCCTACACATTCAGTAAGTACTGCTTTAGATCGACATTCCAGGCATATCCTCATGACTGAATACTGAGTATATGTAAGTAAAAAAATCTTTATTAACCTTTGTATTCCAAAACTTTATCATGTTTACAAAGTAATAAAAGGTTATTTATTATACTCCTCAGGTCATTGAAAGTCTCCTGCACCACTGGGCCATTCGGCTGAATCTGGGGAATAATATCTACATTATGAACCACTACACGAGCGGTGTGATCCTCTATGGAGAGAGAGAACTAATCAGGAGACAAAGCTTGTCCAAGGTAAAAAAAAAAAAATATATATATTCTAGAATTAATTTTTTTAAATTTAATTAATGTCTCGAAATGGAAAAAGTATTGTTGCAAATTTGTAATTAATTCCTAATATGTCACAGGTGAACTTTGACAACTACAGAGCCATTTTATCCTTTGTGAACATTGGAAATATACACTGGAAGTTTCTGGTTAGTACGAGCAGCATTTCTGTGAAGACAGTTTGTTTCAATAACACATTATTCATAACTTATGTACTTTTTAAATTTATATATCTATCGCAGTACATAAATGCAGATGACAGCTGTCTGTATTTGGTCGATCCTTCAAGAAACTCTTTGGAGCAGGAAGAGTCTGACCGTGCAGCCAAAAGATTCCGGTAATTATGCGTTATTACATGTATATAATAACATAAAATATTAGAAAAGTGACAGGAGGACTTAGGAGGTCTTTTTCTAAAGGTGAACATATGGTTGTAGATGAAAGTTTAATAAAATCTGTGGTTATCAGTTCTTTAAAGAATTCAAAAAAATAATTCAAAATTACACACGTATGTAATTTTAAATAATAAAAAAAAACACTGACCGTGTTTAAGCAGTGAGACATTTGAGACAGTTAACATTTGTAGATTTAAAAGAACATGTTAATAATTTTGATACTTCATTTAACATAATCTAGAGCACAGGGCTTTCTGACACACCATTAAAAACAGTGATATGTACTATATGTGTCTTTTTCTGTGTGACTTTTATCTTTCATTTGTATATAAATGTAATGTATGTTATGTTCACAAAGTGAATACTTCAAAATGAGGAGGACATGCTACAACAAAACAGACTGGGTGAATGTGAGACTTCGAGGAGGAGTACTGACACATCCATTTCAACGGGATGGTTCTAGCTGCGGAGTAATGGTCATCATGGTATGGTACCACATTAACGCAATAATATTTTTCTGTAAAATTAGATAAGAAGTTGGGGTGGGGGTGGGGAAAGTTAAAATAATCTTAAAAGGTTAAATTGTGTAAACAGGAAGTGTAACATTTGCAGATGTTTTCAATTAAATTGTATTTTTTGTTTTGATTTCAGATGGCCAAAGAAGTAATGGAAGCATTCCCAAATAAACCAGAAATGACATTTTTGACGACAAAAAAAGAGATGGCCCAGGCACGAAGGACATTTGCACAGACAATACTTGAGGCCTCTGGTGTGTAATATCTTCTTCAAATGGACATATTTATTTGTGTCAAACTGATGAATACTAACATATATATATATATATATATTATGTTTTAGTATTTGACAGTGACAACAACTGTGCCATGTGTGCAACGGCGAAACCACCTAATCCAGGACCCTCCATCACTGACTGGGTATAGTATTTTTAAAAATAGTTTTATGTTATCTACAACAAAAGTATTTGACTCTGTGTCTTTAAGGATTTTAATTGATTAAAACATAGAATTATTTACTTAATGTGTTTATGAAAGTTAATATGTTTTTTTGTTTACAGATCCAGTGTGATAACTGCAACCGCTGGTTCCATTCTGAATGCCTGGACATGACAAATGAACAGCTCAGCAGTGCTCAGAAGACCGAGTGGAAGTGTGTGCTTTGTGTAACCTAATTCTACATGCAGTGAAAGCTACTTGAATAATCTGCTTATAGTTGTTATTGGTGTTGTGAGGAACACATGTGTAAAACACAATATGTATAACATTCTTGCTTTGTGCGTGTACTTTAAGTATTTCCTTTTTGATTTTTTGGGTTGATTTGTGTGATGACAGATAATGAATAACAATATATCTAAACTGTGTAGTAGTAATATGAGAAATCAGTAATCTGAGAAATGTAATTTCTCACCCTGACCGGTCGAGGCAGATGGCCGCCCCTCCCTGAGCCTGGTTCTGCTGGAGGTTTCTTCCTGTTAAAAGGGAGTTTTTCCTTCCCACTGTTGCTCATAGGGGGTCATATGATTGTTGGGTTTGTCTCTGTATGTATTATTGTAAGGTTTACCTTATTATTTAAAGTGCCTAAAGGTGACTATTGTTGTGATTAAGCACTGAATAAATAATGTCTAAAATTTGCTACTTGAGGTGGTGTGTGAATGACATTTTGAAATATTTAAATTGTGTGTGGAAAGAAATTTATTGTAGTTAAGCAAATACTTCAATGAACTCATTTTGTTCGGTAATGGATTAGGATTTAATTTTATCAGAAAACCATACAGTAATTTACAGTAAAGGACGTTAAAAGTACAGTAAAGTAAATTGTGCAAAGTTTACTATCACTTTTCTCAAAAACCGTACAGTAACTTTTGCTGTGGATCACAGGGTGCAGAGTGGAGATGGCCTAGGTTCAGAATCCAGTGAGATATCTGCGTCACCTCTTACAGTTTTCCTGTAATCTGAGCTCAAAGATGAGAATATATAGAGTACAGTACAGTAAAATGTGTTAAGTTTACTATCAATTTTCTGGAAAACCATACAGTAATTTTTGCTGTGGATCACAGGGTGAAGAGTGGAGATGGCCTAGATTCAGAATCCAGTGAAATATCTGCGTCACCTCTTATAGTTTTCCTGTAATCTGAGCTCAAAGATGTCAATATGTAGAGTACAGTACAGTAAAATGGGAAGATTTTACTATCAATTTTCTCAAAAACCGTACAGTAATTTTTGCTGTGAATCACAGGGTGAAGAGTGGAGATGGCCTAGATTCAGAATCCAGTGAGATATCTGCGTCACCTCTTACAGTTTTCCTGTAATTTGAGGCCAAAGATGAGGACATTAAAAGTACAGTAGAGTAAATTGTGCAAAGTTTACTATCACTTTTCTCAAAAACCGTACAGTAATTTTTGCTGTGGATCACAGGGTGCAGAGTGGAGATGGCCTAGGTTCAGAATCCAGTGAAATATCTGCGTCACCTCTTATAGTTTTCCTGTAATCTGAGCTCAAAGATGTCAATATGTAGAGTACAGTACAGTAAAATGGGAAGATTTTACTATCAATTTTCTCAAAAACCGTACAGTAATTTTTGCTGTGAATGACAGGGTGAAGAGTGGAGATGGCCTAGGTTCAGAATCCAGTGAAATATCTGCGTCAACTCTTACAGTTTTCCTGTAATCTGAGCTCAAAGATGTCAATATGTAGAGTACAGTACAGTAAAATGGGAAGATTTTACTATCAATTTTCTCAAAAACCGTACAGTAATTTTTGCTGTGGATGACAGGGTGAAGAGTGGGGGTCACCCAGAGTTAGAATCCAGTGAAATATCTGCGTCACCTCTTACAGTTTTCCTGTAATCTGAGCTCAAAGATGTCAATATGTAGAGTACAGTACAGTAAAATGGGAAGATTTTACTATCAATTTTCTGGAAAACCGTACAGTAACTTTTGCTGTGGATCACAGGGTGAAGAGTGGGGGTCACCCAGAGTCAGAATCCAGTGAAATATCTGCGTCACCTCTTATAGTTTTCCTGTAATCTGAGCTCAAAAATGTCAATATGTAGAGTACAGTACAGTAAAATGGGAAGATTTTACTATCAATTTTCTCAAAAACCGTACAGTAATTTTTGCTGTGGATCACAGGGTGAAGAGTGGAGATGGCCTAGGTTCAGAATCCAGTGAAATATCTGCGTCACCTCTTACAGTTTTCCTGTAATCTGAGGTCAAAGATGAGAATATATAGAGTACAGTACAGTAAAATGTGTTAAGTTTACTATCAATTTTCTCAAAAACCGTACAGTAATTTTTGCTGTGGATCACAGGGTGAAGAGTGGGGGTCACCCAGAGTTAGAATCCAGTGAGATATCTGCGTCACCTCTTACAGTTTTCCTGTAATCTGAGGTCAAAGATGAGAATATATAGAGTACAGTACAGTGAAATGTGTTAAGTTTACTATCACTTTTCTGGAAAACCGTACAGTAACTTTTGCTGTGGATCACAGGGTGCAGAGTGGAGATGGCCTAGGTTCAGAATCCAGTGAAATATCTGCGTCACCTCTTACAGTTTTCCTGTAATCTGAGGTCAAAGATGTCAATATGTAGAGTACAGTACAGTAAAATGGGAAGATTTTACTATCAATTTTCTCAAAAACCGTACAGTAATTTTTGCTGTGGATGACAGGGTGAAGAGTGGGGGTCACCCAGAGTCAGAATCCAGTGAGATATCTGCATCACCTCTTATAGTTTTCCTGTAATCTGAGGTCAAAGATGAGAATATATAGAGTACAGTACAGTAAAATGGGAAGATTTTACTATCAATTTTCTCAAAAACCGTACAGTAATTTTTGCTGTGGATGACAGGGTGAAGAGTGGGGGTCACCCAGAGTCAGAATCCAGTGAAATATCTGCGTCACCTCTTATAGTTTTCCTGTAATCTGAGCTCAAAGATGTCAATATGTAGAGTACAGTACAGTAAAATGGGAAGATTTTACTATCAATTTTCTCAAAAACCGTACAGTAATTTTTGCTGTGGATGACAGGGTGAAGAGTGGGGGTCACCCAGAGTCAGAATCCAGTGAAATATCTGCGTCACCTCTTATAGTTTTCCTGTAATCTGAGCTCAAAAATGTCAATATGTAGAGTACAGTACAGTAAAATGGGAAGATTTTACTATCAATTTTCTCAAAAACCGTACAGTAATTTTTGCTGTGGATCACAGGGTGAAGAGTGGGGGTCACCCAGAGTTAGAATCCAGTGAGATATCTGCGTCACCTCTTACAGTTTTCCTGTAATCTGAGGTCAAAGATGAGAATATATAGAGTACAGTACAGTGAAATGTGTTAAGTTTACTATCACTTTTCTGGAAAACCGTACAGTAACTTTTGCTGTGGATCACAGGGTGCAGAGTGGAGATGGCCTAGGTTCAGAATCCAGTGAAATATCTGCGTCACCTCTTACAGTTTTCCTGTAATCTGAGGTCAAAGATGTCAATATGTAGAGTACAGTACAGTAAAATGGGAAGATTTTACTATCAATTTTCTCAAAAACCGTACAGTAATTTTTGCTGTGGATGACAGGGTGAAGAGTGGGGGTCACCCAGAGTCAGAATCCAGTGAAATATCTGCGTCACCTCTTATAGTTTTCCTGTAATCTGAGCTCAAAAATGTCAATATGTAGAGTACAGTACAGTAAAATGGGAAGATTTTACTATCAATTTTCTCAAAAACCGTACAGTAATTTTTGCTGTGGATCACAGGGTGAAGAGTGGGGGTCACCCAGAGTTAGAATCCAGTGAGATATCTGCGTCACCTCTTACAGTTTTCCTGTAATCTGAGGTCAAAGATGAGAATATATAGAGTACAGTACAGTGAAATGTGTTAAGTTTACTATCACTTTTCTGGAAAACCGTACAGTAACTTTTGCTGTGGATCACAGGGTGCAGAGTGGAGATGGCCTAGGTTCAGAATCCAGTGAAATATCTGCGTCACCTCTTACAGTTTTCCTGTAATCTGAGGTCAAAGATGTCAATATGTAGAGTACAGTACAGTAAAATGGGAAGATTTTACTATCAATTTTCTCAAAAACCGTACAGTAATTTTTGCTGTGGATGACAGGGTGAAGAGTGGGGGTCACCCAGAGTCAGAATCCAGTGAGATATCTGCGTCACCTCTTAGAGTTTTCCTGTAATCTGAGGTCAAAGATGAGAATATATAGAGTACAGTACAGTAAAATGGGAAGATTTTACTATCAATTTTCTCAAAAACCGTACAGTAATTTTTGCTGTGGATGACAGGGTGAAGAGTGGGGGTCACCCAGAGTTAGAATCCAGTGAGATATCTGCGTCACCTCTTACAGTTTTCCTGTAATCTGAGGTCAAAGATGAGAATATATAGAGTACAGTACAGTAAAATGTGTTAAGTTTACTATCAATTTTCTGGAAAACCGTACAGTAACTTTTGCTGTGGATCACAGGGTGCAGAGTGGAGATGGCCTAGGTTCAGAATCCAGTGAAATATCTGCGTCACCTCTTACAGTTTTCCTGTAATCTGAGGTCAAAGATGTCAATATGTAGAGTACAGTACAGTAAAATGGGAAGATTTTACTATCAATTTTCTCAAAAACCGTACAGTAATTTTTGCTGTGGATGACAGGGTGAAGAGTGGAGATGGCCTAGGTTCAGAATCCAGTGAAATATCTGCGTCACCTCTTACAGTTTTCCTGTAATCTGAGGTCAAAGATGTCAATATGTAGAGTACAGTACAGTAAAATGGGAAGATTTTACTATCAATTTTCTCAAAAACCGTACAGTAATTTTTGCTGTGGATGACAGGGTGAAGAGTGGGGGTCACCCAGAGTCAGAATCCAGTGAAATATCTGCGTCACCTCTTATAGTTTTCCTGTAATCTGAGCTCAAAAATGTCAATATGTAGAGTACAGTACAGTAAAATGGGAAGATTTTACTATCAATTTTCTCAAAAACCGTACAGTAATTTTTGCTGTGGATCACAGGGTGAAGAGTGGGGGTCACCCAGAGTTAGAATCCAGTGAGATATCTGCGTCACCTCTTACAGTTTTCCTGTAATCTGAGGTCAAAGATGAGAATATATAGAGTACAGTACAGTGAAATGTGTTAAGTTTACTATCACTTTTCTGGAAAACCGTACAGTAACTTTTGCTGTGGATCACAGGGTGCAGAGTGGAGATGGCCTAGGTTCAGAATCCAGTGAAATATCTGCGTCACCTCTTACAGTTTTCCTGTAATCTGAGGTCAAAGATGTCAATATGTAGAGTACAGTACAGTAAAATGGGAAGATTTTACTATCAATTTTCTCAAAAACCGTACAGTAATTTTTGCTGTGGATGACAGGGTGAAGAGTGGGGGTCACCCAGAGTCAGAATCCAGTGAGATATCTGCGTCACCTCTTAGAGTTTTCCTGTAATCTGAGGTCAAAGATGAGAATATATAGAGTACAGTACAGTAAAATGGGAAGATTTTACTATCAATTTTCTCAAAAACCGTACAGTAATTTTTGCTGTGGATGACAGGGTGAAGAGTGGGGGTCACCCAGAGTTAGAATCCAGTGAGATATCTGCGTCACCTCTTACAGTTTTCCTGTAATCTGAGGTCAAAGATGAGAATATATAGAGTACAGTACAGTAAAATGTGTTAAGTTTACTATCAATTTTCTGGAAAACCGTACAGTAACTTTTGCTGTGGATCACAGGGTGCAGAGTGGAGATGGCCTAGGTTCAGAATCCAGTGAAATATCTGCGTCACCTCTTACAGTTTTCCTGTAATTTGAGGCCAAAGATGAGGACATTAAAAGTACAGTAGAGTAAATTGTGCAAAGTTTACTATCACTTTTCTCAAAAACCGTACAGTAATTTTTGCTGTGGATGACAGGGTGAAGAGTGGGGGTCACCCAGAGTTAGAATCCAATGAAATATCTGCGTCACCTCTTACAGTTTTCCTGTAATCTGAGGTCAAAGATGAGAATATATAGAGTACAGTACAGTAAAATGTGTTAAGTTTACTATCAATTTTCTCAAAAACCGTACAGTAATTTTGGCTGTGGATGACAGGGTGAAGAGTGGGGGTCACCCAGAGTTAGAATCCAGTGAGATATCTGCGTCACCTCTTACAGTTTTCCTGTAATCTGAGGTCAAAGATGAGAATATATAGAGTACAGTACAGTAAAATGTGTTAAGTTTACTATCAATTTTCTCAAAAACCGTACAGTAATTTTGGCTGTGGATGACAGGGTGAAGAGTGGGGGTCACCCAGAGTTAGAATCCAGTGAGATATCTGCGTCACCTCTTACAGTTTTCCTGTAATCTGAGGTCAAAGATGAGAATATGTAGAGTACAGTAAAGAAAAATAGGAAGATTTTACTATCAATTTTCTCAAAAACCGTACAGTAATTTTTGCTGTGGATGACAGGGTGCAGAGTGGAAATGGCCTGTATTCAGAATCCAGTGAAATATCTGTGTCACCTCTTATAGTTTTCCTGTAATCTGAGGTCAAAAATGAGGAGATTAAAAGTACAGTAGAGTAAATTGTGTAAATTTTATTGTTAAATTTCTCTGAATCATACAGTAATTTGGGCTGTGGATCACAGGGGGAAAAGTGGAGATAAACCAAAACTGGGAGTGGATTGTGAAGCAAAATAGTCCCAGGACACAAAAGACTGCGTTTCTAAGCCAGTCGGCACCGATACCGTAATATGCGTAATAGTAGCGCAACAACATTTTCGGTGCGGCTGGCGGTGCGGCTAGCTTGACTGTGACTTCGTAAGTGAGGGCTCACTTGACCGCAGTAGATTATAATGGCTTCAAACTCACATTGAGGCCTGTGGGGCACTATCAGCCACTGAAACAGTAGACAAATGAATATTTCATACCTTAAGGCTGCCTGTTTATTTAAGGGAGATGAACAATACATTATAATTGTATATAATAATATCACAGATGATAGATTAAATAGGTTTTTGATAGATGCTTGTGCATTGTTAAAGTCTTATATGTTGAATTGATCTGAGTATGTCATCTGTTCAAAGCCTCTCCCAGTCAGTGCTGTTCTCTATGCCTGTCTTACTCTACATGATCTTTTTTAACATCAGCATGCTAAAGGACTTGTTTGGAAGAGACTGCTATTTTATACGCTAAAATATGTTTTTCTTCTGGTTGGTGAAAACACTTTATTATCCTCTAATAGATTTTTTAAATGCTTGGTGATGGTAGTACCCAAAACTAGCTGCATCAGGTACTTCCCTGTGTATTTGGAGAGGATCAGAAGTCCCAGGAATAAAAAAGCAACTAATTATTTATCTGCACAGCCGTACAAGTGGCTGACTGCTAGTTTGTTCCTCTGAGGCCGTGTCCTAGTCAGTGTGTCTCGCTAGATTTCTCTCTCTTCTGTTAATTGAGCATTTTTGTTTGTTCTGTGCAGTTCTGGTTAATAAGTGAAATTAATAAAAGCCGCAGAAATATTTTCATTGCATTTCTGTTTGTTCTGTACTTGCTAACTGTCAGTTCAGAAGAAAATGTAGCTGCTGTTTGCCAACAAACTCAGTTCCTTTGCCCGATAATTTCCTTCAAAAAAATGCCTACATATATATTTATAAGCTGAGTTATTATATAGCTGAATAATTATATCTTTCAATTAATAACTAATAATGTTTTATTTTAAATTTGTGTCTTTTAGCTTCTTCTGCTTATTATTGTTATCCATCCATTTTCTTCTGCTTATCAAGGACTGGTTTACCCGGGCAGCAGCCTAAGCAGAGAAGCCCACATCTCCCTCTCCCCAGCCACCTCCTCCACTTCTTCTGGGATAACACCAAGACATCCTCAGGCCAGCTGAGAGATATAGCCTCTCCAGAGTGTCCTAGGTCTGCCCTGGGCCTCTTTCTCCTTTTCTCATCAGCCTCTCTTCAACGTGTAGGAATAGCAGCTCTACTCTGAGCCCCTTTTGAGTAACTGAACTCCTCAGCCTGTCTTTAAGGGAGAGGCAACACCCTTGGAGAAAGCTCGTGTTTTTCATCTGTCAGTCCTCTGCTCACCTGTCCCCAAACTCGTAAACAAGAGAAGATTAAAGTCCTCCGCTTGATGCTGCAAGTCATTGTTTTTTATTGTCTTTTTCTTAATATATTCAGGTCATTCTAAAAATATCTGTACAACAGTTTGTTTATGCAGTCAGCATTTGTATATATACAGCAGTATTCTCAAACAAGCAACAGTGAACGCACCTGTGTGAGGCAAATTCCACAATCACAGTTCAATCAGTCCCCCCACCCTGACACTTTTTTCCACTTTAAGTGAGGAAATGGAATTAAATCTGACACATCTTTATCATTTTTGGACATATCAACATATCTTTTTAAGGTTAAGAGAATATGGTCATCAGATTGGAGAAGCTGAACAATCAGAGCTGTGATAATGATATTTAAGGATATTTAAGGTGTGTTGACTGGTTCATAACGTCAGCTCATGTGAGAAAACATCCCATGCTAAAGTTGCCGCTAGCTGCTGGTTGATGGTGAATTTATTGTGTGTTTCCACCGTCTGTACAGATGAAGAGTAGCAGAGCTGGAGATGAGGCAGGAGGAAGAGTTGACTCAATTCAATTTCAGTTTATTTATATAGCGTTAATCACAACAACAGTCACCTCAAGACACTTTATACTGCAAGGTGGAGGCCCTATTGTAATACAGAGAAAACGAAATGATCAAAACAAGCCCTTTGAGCGAGCACTTGGTGACTGTGGGAAGGAAAAACACCATTTTAACTGGAAGAAACTTCCAGTAGAAGCAGGTATAGGGAGGGGCAGCCTCTGAGGACTGGTTGGGGTTGAGGGGAGGGAGAAAGGACAAAGGACACGCTGTGGAAGAGAGCCACTCTATGAGCTGTTCATTCAGTTTGTGGTTTAGCTCGACTCCATGACGTTTCTGAACTAATGCTTTGCTCAGTTAATGTTGCAATGAATTATGGGTGGATTTTACTGATATTCTATCTTTATGTTGTCACCAAACACATCTACAGATTTAGGATTAGCTACAGGCTCCTCTACCCCTGCTAGCCCTTCTGTCCTGCCCAGGATGGCGCCCCTGGTGCCCCCTCATAAGGTCCAGCAGTCCTACTGTCCATCCAACAGCTCCTTCTCCCCTCTTACAGCCCCTATGGGAGCTCCATCTGTGGTGGCTACAGGCCTTACAGCTACAGCTACGGTGGCGGCTACAGCCTGGGAGGATACAGACACACACCTCACCTTGAGGACGTCCCCCCAGCAGGTTTGTGCAGCAGGCTGAAGAGATGGAACAGCAAGCACTCACATATTCATATGAGTACATTTAGTTGTTTTGAGAGGTGTACTCAACACAGGACAGTGGCTGCAGGTGCTAATTGTTTTGAGTTCAAAGTAATTAAGGCTGCTGTTGCAAAGTTTGATAATAGAATCTGAAGCTGGTAATGTTCAGGGCTGCAGTACACGTGTAAAGATGAGTCTGCTTGTATGACATCATATGTGCCTTTGTGTAACTCAGTGGCAAATAAATTGGGTACCATAGCTCCATATGCCATTAGTTACTTTACAAGTGTAAGGAAAAGCAGAAGGACTTGTTTTTGGTTCAGACCAGTTAAAATGATGAATGTCTTTCATTCAGTTTCCTTGCTTGGTTTAGACACTAACTGGGCGAGCGAGGAGGACGACCATGTGGTGGCCAGAGGAGAATATGACTTTACAGCTGCTTCTCAGGAGGAGCTTTCTATGCAAGCTGGAGAGATGCTCAACCTCGCTCCTAAAGGTGATGAGCTTTTTACTGGCTGCGGGACATTTGATTCTGAGTGCTTTGACCCAAAACCTTCTATTTTTGTTTTCCTTATCTTAGAAATAACAGATGAGGGCTCTTCTTTTGTGTGAGCGTGCCCCATGTTTACAACTATCTCCCTCGTGTTTAGAGCTACAGCCCCGTGTGCGTGGCTGGCTCCTGGCCAGCGTGGACGGTGAGACCACCGGCTCGTCCCAGCAAACTACGTTAAGATCCTCAGCAAGAGAAGAGACCGCCGGGCCACAGATGTGGAGAGGCTCGCTCAGGCCCAGCAGGCGAACACGCAGGCACCCCAAACAACCTCAGCTGCACAAATCTGTGTCTCTCCTGCAGCCCATAAACGTACAGCATCTACCCGCATCATGTACAGTACATGAATGACCCGTCTCGTCAGATTCATTAGGCTCAGCTGTGTCCCCCTCCTGTGTTTCCTCGTTTCCCTCTGTGTGTATTTATAGTAGTGATGGCCAAACAAAGCTTTCTGAAGCTTGTGTTGAAAAACGATTCATTACTGGAAGCTTTTTAACACAGTCCTCTGTGGTGACATCTGCTGGTCAAAAATATGAAGAGCAGCTTGAATCTACAGAAAAACTGAACTGCTTCATTATGATTGCCCACTCTGCAGAGTGGAATTCACAATTCACAATTGGACGTCACTGATCACGTGACTGTGGCCAAACGAATCGAGCATCGACAGAGTGCTTCTGAAGCGGTGTGTTGGTGTTTTTGACACACGCGCCGGAGCGTCAGCTTCAAGCGGGCCATCACTAATTTATAGCATTCGTCCTCTTGTGTGCGTTACTGGTCCGTCTGTGTTCCTCCATGCTGTTTTTCCTGCTTGTCATCCTTCGTGTTTTAACTCCATTCCCTTGTGTCCAGGTTTCTTATTTGGTTCTCAGCTTTCCCAGTTTAGGTTTTCCTAGTTTTGTTTCTCGCCTCCCTCGCCTTTGTTTGTATGTCACTCTCCATAAATAAAGCTCACTCACATCAGCAGTGCCTGCATCTTGGGTCCTCCATTCATATCTCAACACGCAAACCCTGACATTTATTGTGTAGTTACATACTGCTAGGAAGTGCTGACAAAATATGAAATTATGATGCTATTTATGTAGAGGCACAGTACCAACACAGAACAGCGGGGACACAGAACCAAAACCTAAGAACTAACAAAGACACATCAAGAAATCAAAGATTAATAAAACAAAACAGAAAACACTGAGCCAGCGACCCAGGACCGTGACATTCAGTTTCTCAAGGAGGAATCAAAGCAAACATTTTTTTCTTTTTATGAATAAGAGATTTCCTTTATGTGTTACGTGATGGTGTAAGTTCCAGCACAGCTCATTTAGTGTGCAGAAGTGCTCCGAGGCCCCTATGAAACACATGATTGAAAGAATCTAATAAATTAGAGGGTGCAGTAGCTGTAGTATGACTTTTTGTTCTCCTGCTGCTTGACGACTTTACTTTTTTCTTTTTTTTGGTGGGAGGAAGTTGACATCTCAGTCCATTGTGACGTGCAGATCTTTGACTGGCTTATGAACTCCGTCAGGAGGAACTCAGCAGGAGAGGGAAACAAGGACCAACAAACCCGGCTTGGTAAAAAGGAACAAGAACAGAAAAAATCAACATCATTACACATCCCTGAGCTGTCATTTACACCACCTGTGGCGCTTGATTTATTGGTCACTAAACGTGGTGTGTGTTTGGTGCGTCACTGGCTGCGTGTTCTGTGTTATTTGTCGGTCGTGTGGTTTGGGCGTTGATATTTGACATCACAGCAGAGAGACTGGATGTGATGTCAGACCCCTCTAAATCGTGTAATTTACAGATATTTAATTCCAATGATTTGACTGCATCATTGTGTCTTTGAGTTATGACCCAAACTCTCTTTCAACTTTGTGAATAAATTCACGTGCCCCTGTGACCTCATAATTACACCACAGTTCAGATGGCATGAATGAGTCATGAGGTCACACCAACAGTGACAACATCAGCAGTGACATCACTAAAGTTGCCAGGTGAGTCCATAAATAGAACCCGTGACGTGGAGCAGGTACCGCCGTTTTGGACGATGCCACGACGCAGTTATAGACGCAAACGTGCTTCTCGCCCCGTTCGCAGACGCAGGAGAGCCCACAAGGCCTCGGGTGTCCGCAGACGTGGGAGAAGATACCGTCGCAGACACTAGACAATCTCAATAAACATGTAGGATGAACATCAAAACTGTGGTCCAATCAAGTTTTTTTTAGATAATATATGTTGTTGTTGTTTTGTGTGTGTTTGTTATCAATGTTGTGAAAAAAGTTAAGCTTAGTAAGCCATCAAGCACTGATTACTCATAGAAGAGCACCAATAGGAGACAGAACTAATTAGAAGGTGTTATTATTCAGTCTGTACATCGAATAGAAGGCACTAACCACAAGGTGATCTTCAATGCATCTCTGTGTGAATGTGAACGGGGCGAGAAGACCCCCACTCACTGCATGTCTTTAGACTGTGGGAGGAAGCTGGAGAGAACATGCAGACTCCACACAAAGACCCCGGCCTGATGGGGTTAGGGTCCTGAGTTTGATACCCCAAACTGAGGACAGAGGAAGGGATGGGTGATGTTCATGTGTGCCCAGGTGTATGATGTGGCTCTTTGCGGTGACACAGTAAAAAATGTGGCTGTTTGTCTGTGACTGGTTGGCTGCCCCAGCCCTGGCCCTTCATGTATTTCAGTAATGTCTTTTTCTCCCGTCTCCTCCTCTCGTTTACATGTTTTGCCCTTGTGACCCATTCCTTCTGTCACGTGTGTTTTCCCCCCAGCCATCATGTTCTGTTTGTGCTTAGTTATGTCCATGTCTCATCTCTAGTCCTCTTTTCCCTCTGTATGTATTCACAGTGTACGTGTTCCTCGTCGGTTCGTCATGCTAAGTCTGCGTGTCTTATTCCGTCATGTGTCATGTATCACTCCAAATCTCACTGACTTTAACTGATAATAACTGTTTGCTGAGTGTTATGTCTAAAAGGTATTGCACAATCGCCTCTAGTAGAGGATCAGGTTTGTTTTCCACTGATAATGGATTTTAACATGACTGACCAATGATTGTGGAGCACGTCCATGTAGGATCTTATAAATACAACGAGCAAACTTAAATGTTTTAAAATGTTCAAAACTTAATATATTATATTTCTGAAGTATGACGGAAGGAAAAAGTTTCATATTTTTAAAAAAATCCAATTTCATATGATCAAATTTATGTCAAAAAGTTCATATTTATTCCTCCTATGTCATGTGTGAGTACTGTACTGTAAATGTCATATATATCAGATGATACTGATAACCTAATGCTAATAACTATGCAGAGGTCTCTAGGCCTCGACTTTTATGGAGCATGTGAAGTTTGGGGCAGAGTGGACAAAGAAAAGTTTCTCAGCAGGTTCAACAGGTTGCTACAACACAGGCCGATGAAGTATTGCACTCACTCATCCAAACTGGCAAACATGTAACATACACCCTAAGACTGATCCTGCTTTTTACTCCTTTGCTATGATTTAATTTGATATTATGTAGCCATGGAGACAGTTTGCATAGATTAGAATGTTAGATTCCTGTGATGTCATCAATGCCCGATGTTTTGTTTTAATGTCTTGTGATAGTTCTAAGTGCAGACAAAGTCAGAGTTCAAGTGAGTTTAGTCCAATTTCTTTCCCTTTTTACCCTGATCTCCTGCTGTATGACAGAGTCCTGCTGTCCAGAGGAGAGGTGCTGAAACGCTTTGCTCCATGTAAGATAAGATAACTCTTTATTGTCATTGCACAGTCATACATAGTACAGTAGTACAATGAAATTGGAAAATGTCTGGGAGAGGTGAAAGTTTTCATGAGCAGCAAAGGGCTCGCCTTTTCTGCGCTGGAACAGCCAGAGTGGCTGAAAAAGCTGCACTTTGTGGACATTACAGCGAACCAGAAGAAGCTGAATACAAGTCTTCAGGGGAGAGGAGGCACAGCGTTACACATGCTGGAGGAGGTGTTAGCGTTTGAGTGCAAACTGACAGTTAATAAATTCAGAGCATTTGCAGTCTGCAATCACCACAGTTATTTGAGAAATAATTCCACGAGTTCAGAGAGGAAAAACCCACATTATCCTTCCCCATCACTGCCCTGACCATCGATCCATCCCTGTTAAATGTGACTGGATTTTCAGGTGATACTGAGAACCTTGTTTGAAACATGGAATGCCATCCCGACACATAAAGATGAAGAAATATGCATTTGGAGTCCTGACGATCTTCAGATCCACATACGTATGTGAGCAGCTGTTCTCCACCATGAACTGTGTTACAAACAAACACAGCTGACGCCTCACAGACGACAGCTTACAGTCCTGCGTAGATGAAAGTGACTTTGTAACTTGTAACTGTAAATTAAATGTGTAAGTGATATTTATATAGGTGTAAACTTATACACAGCTTTATGCCTTGTTGCTGTTTTAGAAAGAGTTAAAAAATGAATGTCCACTATTTAAACCTTTTGAATGCAGGATATTTTATTAAAGCAATTTAGCAGGAGGGGGAAAAGCCAGCTCACATACTATGATCACATAATGAAATCACTTAATACTCATCTAATTAACCCACTCTTAGCTAATGTTGATCTTTTGAGGAGAGAGATTGAGGAGAGAACGGGCACATCCATGCCTGAAGAGGCCCTTATCTCTGTTTTGCATCCCTGCAACTTCAACACTCCAGGGATTCAGTTGAAATCCAAATCCTCTCAAAGTTATATTTCAAAAAAGAGCAGAGAAAAAGCCAAAAAATACAAAACCCAAGTGTAAGTGTGCAGTTCAGACAGCAGCTGATCTCTGGGCTCTAGAGTCTGACCAATTTGGTCACATTTGCGGCCAAATTTCTCACTGGTGCGACTAATAAAATCCTAGGTCGCACCAGCGACCAGCCGTTCAGTACATTAAAAAAAAGTCTCTGCGATCTGAAAGTCTCCGTATCACTCCCGTATCATCACTCCCCGCCTGGCGCTGACTACAGCAGAGTACCTGGCCTACCAGTGTGAGAAACATGTGCTGGTCATCCTCACTGACATGAGTTCCTACGCTGAAGCTCTGAGAGAGGCACGACTGCCTTTACTTTCTTTGGCTCATGTTTAGGTGTTGTTTGTCAAAATAACATCAGTGTAAAAGCCAAATCCCAATGAGTCACAACGTTGTAATATAATGGTATTCAGGGCTCTAGAGTGCGACCATATTTTTCAATGATGCGACTAAAAAAGATCTTTGGTCGCACCGGTGTGACCAGCTGTTCAAAAACGTAAACACAGAGCCGACGCATCACAATCAGCTTTCTCGGCTTTCTCACACGGACACGCCGTCGCGGCTGAAAGCCGACAGCTCGCTGACTCTGATACGTCGGCGCTTTGTGTTTCCGTCTTTTTTGCGCTCGATTCTGAGCTGCAGGTTTTATCTCTCTAACCAAAATTCACTGAAGCAGCAGCAGAAGATCCAAACTACGCTCCACATTTGATCAATGTCGTCATTAATGCCCTCTGACTTTTGCTTCAGCGCGATAAAATCACACTTCCTGCACAGCTCTCTCTCTCTGTACTTCAAGAACAGTTTCCCGTCTCAAATCTCTGTTTCCTGCATCATTCATTCGCTTATCACCCACCAGTCTACCGTTGTTTACAGCGCTGTCGGCCGCTCGGACAAGAAAGCCTAATTTCTGCTGTTTAATACTGAAGAAATGTAAACTTTTTAAAACGATGCAATAAAGTGTATCTGCTATAGAAAACAGGGCAGGAAAATCTCCTTCATGTTTTTCTGTTTTATCCTCAGTTACTTTGACACAAAGGCCTCTGCTGTGATGCTCACACCTCTGATGAAGTCTCACATGTGTCAGTGCTGATAAATCATCAGAATTATAATATTTCTGACTGTCTGAGGCAAAATCAAATTGAATGGAATCAGGACCTCGTGAATCGAGTGGATTACAGAAATCAGTGATGATACCCAGCCGTAGTGAGCAGCCTAGGCCCGACAGAAGTGGATGTAGCTGTGGGTAAAAAGGTGGAAAGAACTACTGATAACTTTTAAAGTTAAGGCCTGATCCTTCTGAAATTCATAGCCAGCTCTGACACACAGCCATCAATCTCTGGGCGCTGAAAAAGCAGCAGTGTATCCAGAAAACACATTATATGCTGCGATAAATGCCCAAGTGTGTGACAAAGTGGCTAGGAGAGAAGTCATTTGCCATTTGTCACTTGTGTATGTTGTTATTCTGTGTTCTGTTATCTTATAGTTTATCATAATGCTTTAATGTAAACACAGCACATGTAGCCTTGGCTCTACATACTATCCCGGGTCTGTTTGTGTTAGCATTGGTTATATTCATTTCATCTGTGCAAATGTACTTAAAGCTAAATGTCACTTCGTCATTAATTGATTTGAATCTTTCATTTGTTTATGTAGTTTGGTTATAGTTACCATTGTGTGTTCCTCTGGACAGGTCCTATGTGTAAAACGGGTATGTGGGAATGGCTGCCCCAGTACTTCCTGGTTTTATAGGATATGATGTCACTGATCATGTCAATTGGGTGTAACCAAATGAAGGGGTGTTTCTTTTGTGTAAAATTGTTTATTTCATTTAAAATAACCTCATGAGTCTGTAAGTGAAGAGATTGACTTTTCAAACTGTTTAGTTGGGTGAATGAGTTTGTTAAGTGGAAAAATGATTTTATTCCTGTTTCTTTGGACTAGACTGTGTTATTTAGTCTACCCTGTTTTTCCAATGGTGGAGGTTAATGAGATCCAGGTGTGAGTAGAATTTTATATAAAGCAGGTGAGATTTTGACTGAGAGGTTCTTATGTTTTGTGAAATAATTGTTGAAAGGCGACGCCAGAAAATAAAGAATACTTAAAAGAAACTTGAACAGTCTGCAGATGCTGTCTTCCTATCACCTTCCATGCTGCTTATGTCACGCTACTTCACAAAGTGTCCCTCTAACACTGCCTTTCAGTGGCAAACAGGTCAGAGGACACAGGATGACATCATACTGTATGCCTATATGACATCATACTGTATGCCTATATGACATCATACTGTATGCCCATATGACATCATACTGTATGCTTATATGACATCTGTCACAGCCCAGCGGCACGAGGTAAATGGGATGGACACAAGTGCAAGATCCAAACCGGAAGCAAGACAGTGAGTGATCAAAAAGGTTCATTTCTTCCCCCACAAATTAAACACACAAGCCAAATTTAAACGAAACCACTACACTAGTGGGTGCGCTGTCAAAACTAAGGCAGCTAAATGAAAACTAGACAGCTCTAGAATACAGCGGGACAGCTGTGGCAGTGGGGAGGTGGAAGCTGGGCTGGGAAAAATACTGTGAAGAGACCAGGGCATTGGTTTCAGGTGAAGGGGACAGGTGGGGCCCAAAGGAGGAGGACCGCTGTTGGAAACCTACAGGTACGCACCCAGACCATGACAACATCAAGCTGGATACCATACATGACATGAAGCTGTATGCAGACATGACATCATACTTTAAGACTTATATGACATCAAGCTGTCTCGATCCAGGACTTCAAGCTGAGGGCATACATGAGATCAGGCTGTGTGACACAAATGACATTAATCTGTAAGACTTATAAGACATGAAGCTTGTCAGGGTTATATTGTTGATTGTCATATATGCTTAGAGTTTTATAGTCAATGTCATGTTGGTAGAGGGTTGATCCTTAGGAGTCTGCAAAGACTTTGTGTGCATTCCAGAGTGTTCTGGCATTCACACCCACATCCTGGGAGCATGGGAGAGGTCGTACCTGCTCTTATTGTTTTGTGGTAGGATGAACGTATCTATATCTGTTTTAGTCTAAGTGCCTTTTGTTTAGATGAACTGCTGGACTTCCAGACCAGCAGGTTTAGGGAAGTCTTCACACACACACACACACATGCTTACACAACGCACAGGCAAGGTACTCTTTGTTTGCATGTATACGTCATATGTTAATGAATATTCATGTAACCTCAATAAAAGAGCAGTGTTACGAGGGAGCGGATGAGAGCGACTGGGGTCAAGCGAAGGAACGGCGTTTGTCCAGTTCTCTCCCGTGCACGAGAAACATGAAGAACTTTGCCTACTCGTGTCTTGCTTTGCTGTGTAGTTAAATTGTCTTGAAAGTTCCAGCGAATAGGTTTGAGCTACAAACCTATCAAGGTTGCATGTCATACATGACATGATACTTTATGCCTTTATATGACATCATACTTTATGCCTATATGACATGAAGCTGTATGCCTATATGACATCATACTGTAGCCTGGGAAATGGTTAGCCACACAGGACACAATTACTGGGTTCTTAATGTGCAGTTTTATTGTCAATGCCGACTGAATAAACAAAAAAAATGTCCTTTGACCTTTACTTTTGTCAAACAGCAGCCATATGGACTTGTACTGAACATCGACAGCACGAGAGGTAACGTGGCAAAGTAACAGAATAACCGACTAAACAAAGATGCGCCAATACAATACGAGGAATAAAGGAAATGAAATACAAAACACAAAAATACGGCAGTGACCTCTGTCTGTGCAGAACAAAATACAAAGAGCTAAATCACACAAGGCTCCTTTAAAAACTGTGGAAGTGTTAGACACATTTTTATAAACACTTACATTCCACAGAAATCTCAGCTCACTCGGATACTGGAGCACACAGACGATCTCGCAACTCATCCCTTACATGGAGAAAATGGCCGCTCCACGCTGCACATACAGGTCCTTTGCATCATACATTTCAGAAATACATCATCTTGTTAAAATACTGACGTTTTGCCACTGCACTACAATTATACCAATATGTTTCAATGAGTTATGTGCATATTTAACAATTCCTTACCAACAATTTAACTCCTTCACAACATTCCCGTTCCACATCGACAACAAAAAGAAAAGTCCCGAGATGCAGTTCTTGTTAAGTCTTTTTTTGGAAAACTGCAGTTAACCCTTAAGAACTGCCCCCCCCCACCCCCCCAAGTGACCACAATATGCAACTACACAAACCTATAAAATTAACAGCTTCAAGTGCACGCAACATGCAGATAGCCAAAGAAATAGCACAAGCAATAACATGAAATTACCCAATAACATTCTTGTCTTACCTTACATGGAAACAAAGACACAACATTTTAAGACCCATTTTTGAAACTTAAATGGACATTTGATTAACTGAAATGGAAAATATTATTATTAATTTACCACTCGGCTAAAATACTGTATGCCTATATGACATCATACTGGATGCCTATATGACATCATACTGTATGCCTTATATGACATAATACTGTATGCCTACATGACATCTTACTGTTCTTTTAAGAGTCAAGTTCTTGCATGAATCGGACCAATAATACAGACTTGTAATGAATGCTCTTCCTTACCAGTGAGTCCTGAAGTTATTCAGTTCTTGCTTCAATCAGAGGCATCTTATTAACACATAAATCAACGATTCCCTGAACTATTTAAAATAAAGACTTCCCCAAATAGGAGCACTAAGGCAAAAGGAAAACCACAAGTTTTTCCATTTGAGGGGTCTCTACTTGAAATGTTCTTTAAGTGAACCATGATATCTAAAGTTTGCTTCAAAGTGTCTAATTGTTGTGAACTCATATGCAAGGTCCCGAAGCTCTTTTGGAATATCCTGTGTTGTCTGTGTTTCCAAATCCATGAGGGTTACCTAGACATGAGTCTCCTTTTACATGAACTCAATATTCCTCTTGCAGTCCCACCCACATTTAAATTAACGAGATTCAATCATGAAACTAATGGTTGGCTAACGACTGTTGTAGCACCCCATTGTATTTTGTTGTCATCTTTTGTCTCCAGTAGCTGTTGAAGGATTCCTGCGATTTCAATCAGAGGCATCTTATTAACACATAAATCAACGATTCCCCGAACTATTCAAAATAAAGAATTCCCAAAATTGGAGCACTAAGTAAAGAGGAAAACCACAAGTTTTTCAATTTGAGGGGTCTCTACTTGAAATGTTCTGCAAGTGAACCATGTTAACTAACGTTTGCTTCAAAGTGTCTAATTGTTGTAAACTCATATGCAAGGTTACTTTGAGTGGGTGCACTTAGGAATAAAACCACCATCAGTGCCTCCATTCAAAGTGATCTTGATATGAAACATAGAACTCAATTTGATAGACATAACTTGAAGTGTCAGGTAGAATTTGTAGCAGTTGTTGTGTACAACTGGTCCAAGCAGATGCACTTACTGAATTCAAGAGAGAAGTTCTTGCATGAGTTGGACCAATAATACAGACTTGTAATGAATGCTCTTCCTTACCAGTGAGTCCCGAAGCTCTTTTGGAATATCCTGTGTTGTCTGTGTTTCCAAATCCATGAGAGATGCTTGAACATGAGTCTCCTTTTACATGAACTCAAGACTCCTCTTGCAGTCCCACCCACATTTAAGTCAATGACATTCAGTCATGAAACCAATGGTTGGCTAACGACTGTTGTAGCGGCCCATTGTATTTTGGTTTCCTCTTTTGTCTCCAGTAGCTGTTGAAGGATTTGTGCGATTTCAATCAGAGGCATCTTATAAACACATAAATCAACGATTCCCTGAACTATTCAAAATAAAGTATTCCCAAAATTGGAGCACTAAGTAAAGAGGAAAACCACAAGTTTTTCCATTTGAGAGGTCTCTACTTGAAATGTTCTGCAAGTGAACCGTGTTATCTAAAGTTTGCTTCAAAGTGTCTAATTGTTGTAAACTCACATGTAAGGTCACTTTGAGTGGGTGCACTTAGGAATAAAACCACCATCAGTGTCTCCATTCAAAGTGATCTTGATATGAAACATAGAACTAAATTTGATAGACATAACTTGAAGTGTCAGGTAGAATTTGAAGCAGTTGTTGTGTACAACTGGTCCAAGCAGATGCACTTACTGAATTCAAGAGACAAGTTCTTGCATGAGTTGGACCAATAATACAGACTTGTAATGAAACCTCTTCCTTACCAGTGAGTCCCGAAGCTCTTTTGGGATACCCTGTGTTGTCTGTGTTTCCAAATCCATGAGAGATGCTTGAACATGAGTCTCCTTTTATATGAACTCAAGACTCCTCTTGCAGTCCCACCCAAATTTAAGTCAATGACATTCAGTCATGAGACTAATGGTTGGCTAACGACTGTTGTAGCGGCCTATTGTATTTTGGTTTGCTCTTTTTGTTGTCATCTTTTGTCTCCAGTAGCTGTTGAAGGATTTGTGCGATTTCAATCAGAGGCATCTTATTAGCACATAAATCAACGATTCCCTGAACTATTCAAAATAAAGAATTCCCAAAATTGGAGCACTAAGTAAAGAGGAAAACCACAAGTTTTTCCATTTGAGGGGTCTCTACTTGAAATGTTCTGTAAGTGAACCGTGTTATCTAAAGTTTGCTTCAAAGTGTCTAATTGCTGTAAACTCACATGTAAGGTCACTTTGAGTGGGTGCACTTAGGAATAAAACCACCACCAGTGTCTCCATTCAAAGTGATCTTGATATGAAACATAGAACTCAATTTGATAGACATAACTTGAAGGGTCAGGTAGAATTTGTAGCAGTTGTTGTGTACAACTGGTCCAAGCAGATGCACTTACTGAATTCAAGAGAGAAGTTCTTGCACGAGTTGGACCAATAATACAGACTTGTAATGAATGCTCTTCCTTACCAGTGAGTCCCGAAGCTCTTTTGGAATATCCTGTGTTGTCTGTGTTTCCAAATCCATGAGAGATGCTTGAACATGAGTCTCCTTTTATATGAACTCAAGACTCCTATTGCAGTCCCACCCACATTTAAGTCAATGACATTCAGTAATGAAACCAATGGTTGGCTAACGACTGTTGTAGTGGCCCATTGTATTTTGGTTTCCTCTTTTGTCTCCAGTAGCTGTTGAAGGTTTTGTGCAGCTTCAATCAGAGCCATCTTATTAACAAATGAAATAACGATTCCCTGAACTATTTAAAATAAAGACTTCCCCAAATAGGAGCACTAACACAAAAGGAAAACCACAAGTGTTTCCATTTGAGGGGTCTCTATTTTAGATGTTCTGTAAGTCAACCGTGTTATCTAAAGTTCTCTTCAAAGTGTGTAATTGTTGTAAACTCATATGCAAGGTCACTTTGAGTGGGTGCACTTAGGAATACAACCACCATCAGTGTCTCCATTCAAAGTGATCTTGATATGAAACATAGAACTCAATTTGATATACGTAGCATGCAGGGTCAGGTAGAATTTGTAGCAGTCGATGAGCTTGTCTATTTGAGATGTTCTTTAAGTGAAACATATAATCTAAAGTTTGCTTCAAAGTGTCTAATTGTTGTAAACTCATATGCAAGGTCACTTTGAGTGGGTGCACTTAGGAATACAACCACCATCAGTGTCTCCATTCAAAGTGATCTTGATATGAAACATAGAACTAAATTTGATAGACATAACTTGAAGTGTCATGTAGAATTTGTAGCAGTTGTTGTGTACAACTGGTCCAAGCAGATGCACTTACTGAATTCAAGAGACAAGTTCTTGCATGAGTTGGACCAATAATACAGACTTGTAATGAACGCTCTTCCTTACCAGTGAGTCCCGAAGCTCTTTTGGGATACCCTGTGTTGTCTGTGTTTCCAAATCCATGAGAGATGCTTGAACATGAGTCTCCTTTTATATGAACTCAAGACTCCTCTTGCAGTCCCACCCACATTTAAGTCAATGACATTCAGTCATGAGACTAATGGTTGGCTAACGACTGTTGTAGTGGCCTATTGTATTTTGGTTTGCTCTTTTTGTTGTCATCTTTTGTCTCCAGTAGCTGTTGAAGGATTTGTGCGATTTCAATCAGAGGCATCTTATTAGCACATAAATCAACGATTCCCTGAACTATTCAAAATAAAGAATTCCCAAAATTGGAGCACTAAGTAAAGAGGAAAACCACAAGTTTTTCCATTTGAGGGGTCTCTACTTGAAATGTTCTGTAAGTGAACCGTGTTATCTAAAGTTTGCTTCAAAGTGTCTAATTGCTGTTAACTCATATGCAGGTTCACTTTGATTGGGTGCACTTAGGAAAAGAACCACCATTGATATGAAGCGCAGGACATATAGCTTCAAATATTTATGAATTTCTTAAGTATATCTCTAATCCATGATTACTATATTAGACCTAATGAGTACAACAATAATTAGCACGTAATGTACTCAGAATCCAAGTAAGTGCTTAAGTCTCTGTAATGTTCATGACCAATCTTATGCTTATTGAATACATATATAACAAGGGTATCAGTGAAAAAGCTGATGTTTTGAATGTAATGCTTTGTTGCTGAGATCAAGAGTATAATTGCTAACACTTACAGAACCTAAAATTCTAGTTGGTAATAGTCTTTTTTGTTATGATGGTGAATAATTCCTTAAATTATGTCATTGTTTCATCCTGATGTGAACCCAATCCAAGATTATCTCAAAGGAAGCACTTGGGAAAAAAAGAATCATTCCATTTTCATTCCATGAAATCTTGACAACTCAGTTCAATTCAACTGTATTTATACACCACCAAATCACAACAACAGACGTCTCAAGGCGCTTTATATTGTATGTAGACCTTACAATAAAGAATTCAGAGAAAAACCCAACAATCATATGACCCCCTATGAGAAAGAACTTTGGTGATACTGGGAAGGATTAACTCCCTGCTGTGGAAGAGAGCCAGAGATTAATAACGAGTGTGATTAAATGCAGAGAGATCTATTAACACATGTTGAGTGAGATAGGTGACTAGAAGGAAATACTCAGTGCATCATGGGAATCCCCCAACAGTCTACACCTATTGCAGCATAACTAAGGGAGGACTCAGGGTCACCTGATCCAGCCCTAACTATATGCTTTAGAAAAAAGGAAAGTTTTACGCTTAAGTTGTAATAAGGAATTTTATTTTAACAGGACATAAAGATTTCGGAATGTCAAAATACAATATAAATCAAAATCCAAGAGTCCAATCCAAAACTTGCACAGAAGAAGAAAAGTTTCTCAGCAGGTTCAACAGGTTCCTACAACACAGGCCGATGAAGTATTGCACTCACCCATCCAAACTGGCAAACATGTAACATACACCCTAAGACTGATCCTGCTTTTTACTCCTTTGCTATGATTTAATTTGATATCATCATCATTGATTCGCATCATTGCATCATTCATTTGCTTATCACCAGTGTTGGGACTAACGCGTTATTAAGTAACGCGTTACAGTAACTACGTTATTATTGTGGTAACGAGCACGGTAACTAGTTATTATGCTAAAATCAGGAACGCGTTAGTCGTTACTGGGATTTAGATAGGGTCGTTACTCGTTACTTCGCACTGTAAAACCCAATAAGTTAATTTAACTCAAAACTTTTGGTGAAACTGATTACATAAAATATTTTAAGTAACTAAAACTTAAAAATAAAAGTTAAATAAACACACTTTATTTATTAGCTTTAGATAAATATTTTTAAGTACCATTGATAAATGTTTTTATGTTATATCCACATTTTTGGTTTAGTACTCTGTACTTGATATTTTGAGTTTCAAGTACAAATCTAGCTCAAGTAACTATTAGGAATTAATATTTCGTTTCAAAATGTTAACCATTTTAAGCTAATACAACTCAAAAATTTAAAATACAAACGCTTGTAATATCTAAATCTACTGTGTTTTGAATTTGATATAAAAAAAGTGCCCAAAATAATTACACTTGTAAAAACATAAGACAGAAAATATAAATTCAAGTTACAAATTTATTGAGTTACTTTAACACATAGCATTTCTAACAAAAAGCCCGAAGACATAAATCCACCACATTTTATAGGGAATAATGTCAGAAATGTCCAGTTTTGGCACAAGGTTACAATATTAGAAATAAAGAATTTCACAACATGTTTTAAGAGTATTCAGATTTGATTAACACATGAGTATGGCCTTTTTATTAAAAAACAAACAAAAGGAAAAGAAAATCCTGCATTATTAGGTGGGAAAACCAAATGAAAGTAATAGTATAGTATAGTGCAGCTAATACACTGAAATATAATTGGTAACCTTTTTAATATGCCAATACTGTGGTTATGCAAAAAGCACATTTGTAGAGTGCAATCACAGTCTCAACAACAAAGCAATAAAACATTAAATAGAAAAATACTTCTTTAGTGACATAAAACAAAGTGTTATAAACCTCCTTAGCGCCTTATGTCAGTTATGAGCAGTTCAGGAGGAACGTTCCTTAAGTGACATTCAAGATCCCACCTAGAAGCCAGAAATGTAGTGAGATTGTGGATTTAAGATAATGAAGTATGAAACAGAGTCTGCAAAGATTTCTTTATTCTATTCTCTGTTTTTTAAAAAAAAAAAACTTATCCAGACTTGGAAACATGATAAACTGAATTACTTGCTTTAACAGGCACTTGAGGGCTGTGTAGGAATCCTGGACATTATTCTGCTGCCAAAAGATCATTTTTAAGACTCAGCACTTTGGGCTTCAACTTCCCACCCTCCAGACCCATCAAAATGTTCTGAATAAAGTCAAAAATGTTGGCCAAACATGTTGGGTAGCTTAGGTGCAGGGCGTAGGTCAGTCCAAATATTACTAGAAATGCATCAGCCAGGGTGGTGAAAACAAAGATCATGTTACCCTCGACCAAAACTGCAGTCTTCTCAGGGCAGAAGAATGTTGCATCGCTGGAATTGGCTCTGATGAGGAGGAGTCCAAGTGGCACTTCACTAATATCTGGTCTATCAGAATGCATCATCTACAAAAAACAAAATTACTACATGTTAGTGCATTCTTTTTTCTCTTAGTTTCATCTATACAAGTCACATTTCTGGATTATTACTTGCTCAGAAATCAATTGTTTGAACAACAAAAAAGCCACAACACACCAAAGATTTGAGAAAACAAACTGACAAAAATAGTACTTTTAGTAAAGCAAAGTCATACCTCTTCGTAGCAATAACAACAGAAAGTCAATAGAAGTTATATATATTTTTCATTTGTACAGTGACATATGGTTGGGCTAGGAACATTATAGAAGGTCTACACACATTAAAAACATGTAGTGTTTCCATTATGTGACATGGACACTGTTGTAGACAGATCCAAGCATGGAGATGCTTCTCAAACTGTCAAAGTGTCATAATATTTTGAGAAATCTAAACAAGGATGCTACTAAGATATTGTTCACAACTTTGTCCAAAACTTACATCCCACGTTTTGATGAAGGTAGAGGTGTCTTGGTACAAATAGGCAGGGAGGGCATGAAGCACACCAGCACGTTGGGCATGGATATCAGCTTGTTCCTACATCACAAGAAAATTTTTATTTTAAATTATTGGCTAACCTAGTCAAGAATGGTAGTTAAAATTGAAAAATTGATCAAATTAAATAAAGCTCAAAAAACAAGACAAAAACCCACTAACCTGGAGATTATAGCTTCTGAAGAGCTGAGACAGGACATCAGACACGTTCCCTGTGCAAACAGCTTTCTTTCTGAATAAGCTCTGGGACCAGGGAGCATGTTGGTCCAACACAGCATAAAAGTGGTTCTTCAGGTGGAGGTTTGTAATCCTGTGCAATTCTGCACAGATCTGAACACACAGGATAAATTTATGTTTACAAGTTTCAATTAGTCTATAAATCTTTGCAAAATACATCAAAATCCTTACATGCCAAAGGCATAATTTGTTCAGACAGGCCAGATAACAGGAGTTGATATAAAATACATCTTGTTAGGTACATCTATATACATTCTTACCTGGGACTGGGATTTCAGAGTAGGCCAGCAATCCAGGATCTGACCTACTGGTAGGTCATCATTGATTATCTCTTTGCATCGCAAGGCCAAAGTTGTGTGCATCAGCTTTGTAATCAGGATTCTTTTCACTTTTCGCGACTTCATCTACAATCTGTAGTCTTAGCTGGTCAAGGTAAACAGCATCTTCACCCCGGAAAATTTACTTCTGCTCTGGCATGGACATAACAGTAAAACACAGAAGACAAGACAGACTACACAGAGAACAGAAAAGACACATAACTAAGGAGACACAGATGAAACATAACTAGCCCAGAACTCAACTAAACCTTAACTAATAATACCAACAATACAAGAACTTCACCTCATTTCAATATAACATAAGAAAGCAAAAATACAAAATAAACTCAAAATGCTGGGTCACAGACCCAGCCCCTGACAGAAAAAAAAACAAAGTCTTTCACTAATGAACACTGGGCATCAGAATAAAATAAAACGAAAAAAATAACTGTTTGGTAAATATATTATTGATGGTCGTTAAGCTAACCTAAAATAGACCAGGCACAACAATTTTACAGTTCAGAAGCTTCTACATTTCAACTTAGTATACATAACTATTTGCAATGTAAACCAAGTTCTACCGCCTAATTATGTAATGATTAATCACTGCTTTTGTAAGTATGTCCTGTGCCTACAATTTTGCTGCCCCAGTTTTAATATGTACAACTCCAGAGAACTAAACGTAAGTTTCAAGTTCCACCAGTTAGCAAATGGATTAGCCAAAGTCAATATCCATGTATGCGCTAAGTGTGAAGCAGCCTCTGCTGGGACTAATAATGTGTTATACTAAATATGAGCTTATTAGCATAATTCTTGCAAAACACTTTGGGGCCAAGGCGACATGGATAATGCATGTAATTCTTAAATGCCTGCTATTGTTGTACATTTATGACGATAAAAACCCTTTATTACAACGGAGAACTATAGTTTCAGGAAAAAATACAACTTACCACAAAAGCGCTCCTGAAGATGCCGCAAAGGCGGTAAATGCAGCTAGCCAAGTGCATAGCGTTAGCTGTTCCAGTTCAAAAGTCCGTAACATACCATAGCACGTCCTCCTTTATCCAGCGTCAAAGGCAATGCCGCAAATAAAACCCTTCACAAATGTTTTGATTTCTGTTCGGATATTAACGTTCCACAAGTTTCTTTCGGAGTAATGAGCGGGCATTCGCACTCGAAGCGAGGAATCCAAGATGGTTGCCAGCACTTCATAAAGAAACAGGTGGCGCACGTAGGTACGTACGTAGGCACGTAAGTGACGTCAGTGTTAAAACTCAAATTATTTAAGGGCAATGTCAGAAACTAATCAATATATTCAAGTACTGATAACTTGAAAAAACAAACTTGTTCAAACTACTCAAAAAAATAAAGGTGTATGAACTTATAACAGGTTTTTAAGTAGTTGGAACTCATTTCATTTATCGAACTATTACTATTCGGTCTTACAGTGCGTGTGGTGGCTATCGCGGAGCTTCCACAGATTCTGCAACATTAGCAAGTGGTGGAGGCCAGCAGGTGAATGAGGGAAAGGGGACGCAGAAGGAAAAGAGACCCGAGGCGGCCGCCGGTCCAAGTGTGAACTGAACTTCAGGTAAGAAGTTATGACCTGCAGGCTATCCGAGTCAGATATAAACCAAGTTTAGGTGGAGTTTATTTTCGTTATTCTGACTTTTTCCGTACTGCGTACTAGCTAGCATGACGGAGTTTCTATAGAGCTGGGTGGGTGCTATGAAGTTAATGATGTTGAACTTTATTTTGTTCATAAGTTATTAGAGTTGCCAATCGTCCCGTCTGGTATTCAGATAAAATATTACGCGTTTCTTATTGAGGTGAAAAGGAACAGTTTGTCCCGTAATTCAGCTACAATGAAAAAGGCACAAAGCTGCAGTTATTCTGTGTCTTTGCTGCACAGCTGCCTCTTCTTCTTTCATTCTCTCCCCTCTCTCTCCTGTTTCTACTTCAATCATGAAAACTGATCAATGATCAGCTGATCGGCTCTCTTGTTTGTTTATCGCCCACTTTGCGCCAGAAAGAGGAAACCAGCCGATGTCGCGTTAAATAACAGCAGCACGTTTAAGCTTGATCAGCTGTTGTTAGAATTTATTTAATATTAATTTCTAGTATCAGCTGATGTTTGCTGGAGCCACAGCTGCAAAAAAGCTGCTGGTCATGATGTGGGTTTGGTTATCTGGTGAGAGGGAAACATGAAGATGAAACCAGGAGATGTCCTTACTGAATCATCAGAGCTGAACAGGTGATGGAGAAACAGGTTTACCTTTTAGGTGACATGAATGAGTTGAAGGGAAGTTATGAACTGTTTCTGAGAGACAAATAACACCAGGATCCTTTTTTAGGTAGCTGACAGCTGGTAACTGTGCAGGTGCGGATCTAGCAAAGTTTTGCCAGGGGGGCCAGGTAGGGCATTAACAGGGAGAGGGGGGCACAAACAAATACTTTTCTTTCTTATTCTCATTTAAAATGTCTAGCTTTTATTAAATAATTATCTGAATCTTACAACAAACGATTGATAGATTGATGCATATATACCATCAAAACAGTGTACATCACTGTCACAACAGCGTTTGTTTTCATTCAAAGGCTTTATGATTTTTCCCTGTATGCCGCTCATCTGCAGTGTGGTGTTACCTACATCTTCCTATTTAGAAGGCAGAATTTCCGAGTTCTGAGTACAATCAAAGCACCACGACTGCAGTTTTTGTGTTGGATGTAAA
Source organism: Neolamprologus brichardi (assembly GCF_056152115.1). NCBI lineage: Eukaryota > Metazoa > Chordata > Actinopteri > Cichliformes > Cichlidae > Neolamprologus > Neolamprologus brichardi. Next base: position 3,243,653 of record NW_028270137.1, on the reverse strand, counting down.
AGGTGCACATGACGCTGTGACGTAGGCTAGAATCATGGCAGCGGTCAATGATGGTCCAGGCGTGGGATTTCTCTCGTGGAAATGTGCACATTATCTTTTCCTTTCTATTGGTAGGTGGCACAGTGCACTGTGGCAAGTAAGCAAGCTAGAAGACTGGCAAAGTTATGGAAGCTACACATTAATAAGAGAATTCTGAGTAAAACCAAAGTTACTTTCCCTAGTAACTAGTTACTTTGAAAGTAACGAGTAACTTGAAGTAACTGAGTTACTTTTGATAGAAGTAACTAGTAATGTAACTAAGTTACTATTTTAAAGTAACTTACCCAACACTGCTTATCACCCACCAGTCTACCGTTGTTTACAGCGCTGTCGGCCGCTCGGACAAGAAAGCCTAATTTCTGCTGTTCAATACTGAAGAAATGTAAACTTTTTAAAACGATGCAATAAAGTGTATCTGCTACAGAAAACAGGGCAGGAAAATCTCCTTCATGTTTTTCTGTTTTATCCTCAGTTACTTTGACACAAAGGCCTCTTCTGTGATGCTCACACCTCTGATGAAGTCTCACATGTGTCAGCGCTGATAAATCATCAGAATTATAATATTTCTGACTGTCTGAGGCAAAATCAAATTGAATGGAATCAGGACCTCGTGAATTGAGTGGATTACAGAAATCAGTGATGATACCCAGCCGTAGTGAGCAACCTAGGCCCGACAGAAGTGGATGTAGCTGTGGGTAAAAAGGTGGAAAGAACTACTGATAACTTTTAAAGTTAAGGCCTGATCCTTCTGAAATTCATAGCCAGCTCTGACACACAGCCATCAATCTCTGGGCGCTGAAAAAGCAGCAGTGTATCCAGAAAACACATTATATGCTGCGATAAATGCCCAAGTGTCCCTCTAACACTGCCTTTCAGTGGCAGCAGGTCGTCAGAGGACACAGGATGACATCATACTGTATGCCTATATGACATCATACTGTATGCCTATATGACATCATACTGTATGCTTATATGACATCTGTCACGGCCCAGCAGCACGAGGTAAATGGGATGGACACAAGTGCAAGATCCAAACCGGAAGCGAGACAGTGAGTGATCAAGAAGGTTCATTTCTTCCCCCACAAATTAAACACACAAGCCAAATTTAAACGAAGCCACTACACTAGTGGGTGCGCTGTCAAAACTAAGGCAACTAAATGAAAACTAGACAGCTCTAGAATACAGCGGGACGGCTGTGGCAGTGGGGAGCTGGAAGCTGGGCTGGGAAAAATACTGTGAAGAGACCAGGGCATTGGTTTCAGGTGAAGGGGACAGGTGGGGGGCAAGGCCCAGATGAGGTCGAGGTGCGAGGAGGCAGGCAGGTGAGTTTCAGGCTTGTTGGCAATGCTGTACCAGCAGCTGGTGGCCCAGGTCCAGAAAAGCGGGGATGACTGAGGCGAGAACCCCACTCCAGGAGCCGACTCTGAAGACAGGAAAAAGCAGGTAAGTTTTCACACAGGATCTGGACTGAGCAATAAAACATCACTGACTAACCTGATACTCAGGCCATGACTGATTGAGTGCACAGATCTTATATGCTGCTGGAATAATTGCTCACAGGTGCTCAGCCAGGGAGGAGCAACCGATCTCCGCCCAAAGGAGGAGGACCGCTGTTGGAAACCTACAGGTACGCACCCAGACCATGACAACATCAAGCTGGATACCATACATGACATGAAGCTGTATGCAGACATGACATCATACTTTAAGACTTATATGACATCAAGCTGTCTCGATCCAGGACTTCAAGCTGAGGGCATACATGAGATCAGGCTGTGTGACACAAATGACATCAACCTGTAAGACTTATAAGACATGAAGCTTGTCAGGGTTATATTGTTGATTGTCATATATGCTTAGAGTTTTATAGTCAATGTCATGTTGGTAGAGGGTTGATCCTTAGGAGTCTGCAAAGACTTTGTGTGCATTCCAGAGTGTTCTGGCATTCACACCCACATCCTGGGAGCATGGGAGAGGTCGTACCTGCTCTTATTGTTTTGTGGTAGGATGAACGTATCTATATCTGTTTTAGTCTAAGTGCCTTTTGTTTAGATGAACTGCTGGACTTCCAGACCAGCAGGTTTAGGGAAGTCTTCACACACACACACACACACACACACACACACACACACATGCTTACACAACGCACAGGCAAGGTACTCTTTGTTTGTATGTATACGTCATATGTTAATGAACCTATGTATATTCATGTAACCTCAGTAAAAGAGCAGTGTTACGAGGGAGCGGATGAGAGTGACTGGGGTCAAGCGAAGGAACGGCGTTTGTCCAGTTCTCTCCCGTGCACGAGAAACATGAAGAACTTTGCCTACTCGTGTCTTGCTTTGCTGTGTAGTTAAATTGTCTTGAAAGTTCTAGTGAATAGGTTTGAGATACAAACGTATCAAGGTTGCATGTCATACATGACATCATACTTTATGCCTTTATATGACATCATACTGTATGCCTATATGACATCATACTGTAGCCTGGGAAATGGTTAGCCACACAGGACACAATTACTGGGTTCTTAATGTGCAGTTTTATTGTCAATGCCGACTGAATAAACAAAAAAAATGTCCTTTGACCTTTACTTTTGTCAAACAGCAGCCATATGGACTTGTACTGAACATCGACAGCACGAGAGGTAACGTGGCAAAGTAACAGAATAACCGACTAAACAAAGATGCGCCAATACAATACGAGGAATAAAGGAAATGAAATACAAAACACAAAAATACGGCAGTGACCTCTGTCTGTGCAGAACAAAATACAAAGAGCTAAATCACACAAGGCTCCTTTAAAAACTGTGGAAGTGTTAGACACATTTTTATAAACACTTACATTCCACAGAAATCTCAGCTCACTCGGATACTGGAGCACACAGACGATCTCGCAACTCATCCCTTGCATGGAGAAAATGGCCGCTCCACGCTGCACATACAGGTCCTTTGCATCATACATTTCAGAAATACATCATCTTGTTAAAATACTGACGTTTTGCCACTGCACTACAATTATACCAATATGTTTCAATGAGTTATGTGCGTATTTAACAATTCCTTACCAACAATTTAACTCCTTTACAACATTCCCGTTCCACATCCACAACAAGAAGAAAAGTCCCGAGGTGCAGTTCTTGTTAAGTCTTTTTTTGGAAAACTGCAGTTAACCCTTAAGAACTGCCCCCCCCCAAAACTTAAATGGACATTTGGTTAACTGAAATGGAAAATATTATTATTAATTTACCACTCGGCTAAAATACTGTATGCCTATATGACATCATACTGGATGCCTATATGACATCATACTGTATGCCTTATATGACATCATACTGTATGCCTATATGACATCATACTGAATGCCTACATGACATCATACTCTTCTTTTAAGATTCAAGTTCTTGCATGAATCGGACCAATAATACAGACTTGTAATGAATGCTCTTCCTTACCAGTGAGTCCTGAAGTTCTTCAGTTCTTGCTTCAATCAGAGGCATCTTATTAACACATAAATCAACGATTCCCTGAACTATTTAAAATAAAGACTTCCCCAAATAGAAGCACTAAGGCAAAAGGAAAACCACAAGTTTTTCCATTTGAGGGGTTTCTATTTGAGATGTTCTGTAAGTGAACCGTGTTATCTAAAGTTTGCTTCAAAGTGTATAATTGTTGTAAACTCATATGCAAGGTCACTTTGAGTGGGTGCACTTAAGAATAAAACCACATCAGTGTCTCCATTCAAAGTGATCTTGATATGAAACATAGAACTCAATTTGATAGACATAACTTGAAGTGTCAGGTAGAATTTGTACCAGTTGTTGTGTACAACTGGTCCAAGCAGATGCACTTACTGAATTCAAGAGACAAGTTCTTGCATGAGTTGGACCAATAATACAGACTTGTAATGAATGCTCTTCCTTACCAGTGAGTCCCGAAGCTCTTTTGGAATATCCTGTGTTGTCTGTGTTTCCAAATCCATGAGAGATGCTTGAACACGAGTCTCCTTTTATATGAACTCAAGACTCCTCTTGTGGTCCCACCCACATTTAAGTCAATGACATTCAGTCATGAGACTAATGGTTGGCTAACGACTGTAGTAATGGCCCATTGTATTTTGGTTTCCTCTTTTGTCTCCAGTAGCTGTTGAAGGTTTCGTGCGATTTCAATCAGAGGCATCTTATTAACACATAAATTAATGATTCCCTGAACTATTCAAAATAAAGAATTCCCAAAATTGGAGCACTAAGTAAAGAGGAAAACCACAAGTGTTTCCATTTAAGGGGTCTCTACTTGAAATGTTCTGTAAGTGAACCATGTTATCTAAAGTTTGCTTCAAAGTGTCTAATTGTTGTAAACTCATATGCAAGGTCACTTTGTGTGGGTGCACTTAGGAATAAAACCACCATCAGTGTCTCCATTCAAAGTGATTTTGATATGAAACATAGAACTCAATTTGATAGGCCAAAGGAGCTTGCAAAGAAAAAGCGTCTGGACTTCTATAAGTTGCCTGAAGACGTTTCACCTCTCATCCGAGAAGCTTCTTCAGTTCTAAGGTCAAATGGTGGAGAGTCCCAGATATAAACCTAGTGGGAGTATCCCCCCACGGAGGGACAAAAGGACCCCCTGATGATCCTCTAATCGCCTGAGCCAAGGTGTGAAACTGGGTGTGGGTCCCAATCAGCCAGAGTTTCAGGTGAGCTCATTGTGAAACCTGGCCCCACCTTATCATGCAAATTCCTGAGGTCAGATGGCCCAGGATGTGAGTGGGCGTTAAGGCGTCTGGGAAGGGATGTCAAAACTGGATTATAGATGACAGAGAGTTAGTGTCGTAAACCACTGCCTCTGTTCAAACATGGTCGCTCACAGTGGACATAGATGGCTTCTTTCACTTCTCTTTCAAACCATCTGTCCTCTCTGTCCAAAATGTGAACATTGGCATCCTCGAAAGAGTGTCCTTAATCCTTAAGATGCAGATGGACAGCTGAGTCTTGTCCTGTGGAGTGGCTCTTCTGTGTTGTGCCATGCGCTTGTGAAGTGGCTGTTTGTCTCTCCAATGTAGAGGTCTTGGCATTCCTCGCTGCACTGTACAGCGTACACCACATTGTTAAGTCTGTGTTTTGAGTTTTGTCTTTCGGGTGAACCAGTTTGTGTCTGAGCGTGTTGCTGGGTCTGAAGTACACCGGGATGTCATGCTTGGAGAAAACTCTCCTGAGTTTTTCTGATACACCGGCTACATAGGGGATGACAATGTTGTTGCGTCTGTCCTTCTTATCCTCCCTCGCTGGTGTCTGATCTTCTTTTCTGTGCCTCTTTGCTGACTTTAAGAACGCCCATTTAGGATAGCTGCACGTTTTGAGTGCTTCCTTTACACGTGTGTGTTCCTTCTTTTTCCCTTCAGGCTTAGAGGGAACATGTTCTGCCCGGTGGTGTAGGGTCCTAATTACTCCATGTTTGTGTTCCAGAGGGTGATGGAGTCAAAGAGGAGGTACTGGTCCGTGTGTGGGCTTCCGGTAAACTTCGATGTTGAAGTTGCCATTCTCTTCAAGGTGCACAGTGCAGTCCAGGAAAGGCAAACATTTCTCCTTTGTGTCTTCCCTGGTGAACTTGATGCTTTTATCCACAGCATTAATGTGCGTAGTGAAGGATTCCACTTCTTGTGTCTTGATTTTGACCCAGGTGTCGTCTACATATCTGTACCAGTGGCTGGGTACTCTTCCTTTGAAAGAGCCAAGAGCCTTCCTTTCCACTTCCTCCATGTAAAGGTTGGCTACAATAGGTGACATGGGGGAGCCCATGGCACAGCCATGTTTTTTCTGTAAAAGCCTTCGTTGTTTTTGAAATATGTAGTGGTGAGGCAGAGGTCTAACAGTGTGCAAATCTGATCGGGTGTGAAGTTGGTCCTGTCTTCCAAGGAGCTGTCTTCTTGTAGTCGTTTTCTGACAGTCTCCACTACCTCCTTGGTGGGTATGCAAGTGAAGAGAGAGACTACATCAAAGGACACCATGGTTTCATCTGGATCCAGGGTAAGTTTCTGGACCTTGTCAGTGAAGTCGGTGGAGTTCTTGATGTGGTGTGGGGTGTTCCCCACGAGAGGAGCAAGGATGGTAGCAAGGTGTTTTGCAATGTTATAAGTGGCTGAGTTTATGCTACTGACTATGGGTCTGAGTGGGACAGCTTCCTTGTGGATTCAATTTGATAGACCTAACATGGAGGGTCAGGTAGAATTTGTAGCAGTCGATGAGCGTGTCTATTTGAGATGTTCTTTAAGTGAAACATATAGTCTAAAGTTTGCTTCAAAGTGTCTAATTGTTGAAAACTCACATTCAAGGTAACTTTGAGTAGGTGCACTTAGGAAAACAACCACCATCAGTGTCTCCATTCAAAGTGATCTTGATATGAAACATAGAACTCAATTTGATAGACCTAACATGGAGGGTCAGGTAGAATTTGTAGCAGTCGATGAGCGTATGTATTTGAGATGTTCTTTAAGTGAAACATATAATCTAAAGTTTGCTTCAAAGTGTCTAATTGTTGAAAACTCATATGGAAGGTCACTTTGAGTGGGTGCACTTAGGAATACAACCACCATCAGTGTCTCCATTCAAAGTGATCTTGATATGAAACATAGAACTCAATTTTTTAGATGTAATCAGGTAGAATTTGTAGCAGTTGTTGTGTACAACTGGTCCAAGCAGATGCACTTACTTAATTCAAGAGACAAGTTCTTGCATGAGTTGAAACAATAATACAGACTTGTAATGAACGCTCTTCCTTACCAGTGAGTCCGGAAGATCTTTTGGAATATCCTGTGTTGTCTGTGTTTCCAAATCCATGAGGGTTACCTAGACATGAGTCTCCTTTTATATGAACTCAATATTCCTCTTGCAGTCCCACCCACATTTAAATTAGCGAGATTCAATCAAGAAACTAATGGATGGCTAACGACTGTTGTAGCACCCCATTGTATTTTGTTGTCATCTTTTGTCTCCAGTCGCTGTTGAAGGTTTCGTGCGGTTTTAATCAGAGGCATTTTATTAACACATAAATTAATGATTGCCTGAACTATTCAAAATAAAGAATTCCCAAAATTGGAGCACTAAGTAAAGAGGAAAACCACAAGTGTTTCCATTTGAAGGGTCTCTAATTGAAATGTTCTGTAAGTGAACCATGTTAACTAACGTTTGCTTCAAAGTGTCTAATTGTTGTAAACTCATATGCAAGGTCACTTTGAGTGGGTGCACTTAGGAATAAAACCACCATCAGTGTCTCCATTCAAAGTGATCTTGATATGAAACATAGAACTCAATTTGATAGACATAACTTGAAGGGTCAGGTAGAATTTGTAGCAGTTGTTGTGTACAACTGGTCCAAGCAGATGCACTTACTGAATTCAAGAGACAAGTTCTTGCATGAGTTGGACCAATAATACAGACTTGTAATGAATGCTCTTCCTTACCAGTGAGTCCCGAAGCTCTTTTGGAATATCCTGTGTTGTCTGTGTTTCCAAATCCATGAGAGATGCTTGAACATGAGTCTCCTTTTATATGAACTCAAGACTCCTCTTTCAGTCCCACCCACATTTAAGTCAATCACATTCAGTCATGAAACAAATGGTTGGCTAACGACTGTAGTAGCGGCCCATTGTATTTTGGTTTCCTCTTTTGTCTCCAGTAGCTGTTGAAGGTTTTGTGCGGCTTCAATCAGAGCCATCTTATTAACACATAAATTAACGATTCCCTGAACTATTTAAAATAAAGACTTCCCCAAATAGGAGCACTAAGGCAAAAGGAAAACCACAAGTGTTTCAATTTGAGGGGTCTCTACTTGAGATGTTCTGTAAGTGAACCATGTTAACTAAAGTTTGCTTCAAAGTGTCTAATTGCTGTAAACTCACATTCAAGGTAACTTTGTATGGGTGCACTTAGGAATACAACCACCATCAGTGTCTCCATTCAAAGTGATCTTGATATGAAACATAGAACTCAATTCGAAAGACCTAACATGGAGGGTCAGGTAGAATTTGTAGCAGTCAATGAGTGTGTCTATTTGAGATGTTCTTTAAGTGAAACATATAATGTAAAATTTGCTTCAAAGTGTCTAATTGTTGTAAACTTGTATGCAAGGTCACTTTGAGTGGGTGCACTTAGGAATACAACCACCATCAGTGTCTCCATTCAAAGTGATCTTTATATGAAACATAGAACTCCATTTGATAGACATAACTTGAAGGGTCAGGTAGAATTTGTAGCAGTTGTTGTGTACAACTGGTACAAGCAGATGCACTTACTGAATTCAAGAGACAAGTTCTTGCATGAGTTGGACCAATAATACAGACTTGTAATGAACACTCTTCCTTACCAGTGAGTCCGGAAGATCTTTTGGAATATCCTGTGTTGTCTGTGTTTCCAAATCCATGAGGGTTACCTAGACATGAGTCTCCTTTTATATGAACTCAATACTCCTCTTGCAGTCCCACCCACATTTAAATTATTGACATTCAGTCATGAAACTAATGGATGGCTAACGACTGTTGTAGCACCCCATTGTGTTTTGTTGTCATCTTTTGTCTCCAGTCGCTGTTGAAGGTTTCGTGCGGTTTTAATCAGAGGCATCTTATTAACACATAAATTAATGATTCCCTGAACTATTCAAAATAAAGACTTTCCCAAATAGGAGCACTAAGGCAAAAGGAAAACCACAAGTGTTTCCATTTGAGGGGTCTCTACTTGAGATGTTCTGTAAGTGAACCATGTTAACTAAAGTTTGCTTCAAAGTGTCTAATTGCTGTAAACTCACATTCAAGGTAACTTTGAATGGGTGCACTTAGGAATACAACCACCATCAGTGTCTCCATTCAAACTGATCTTGATATGAAACATAGAACTCAATTCGAAAGACTTAACATGGAGGGTCAGGTAGAATTTGTAGCAGTCGATGAGTGTGTCTATTTGAGATGTTCTTTAAGTGAAACATATAATGTAAAATTTGCTTCAAAGTGTCTAATTGTTGTAAACTTGTATGCAAGGTCACTTTGAGTGGGTGCACTTAGGAATAAAACCACCATCAGTGTCTCCATTCAAAGTGATCTTGATATGAAACATAGAACTCAATTTGATAGACATAACTTGAAGGATCAGGTAGAATTTGTAGCAGTTGTTGTGTACAACTGGTCCAAGCAGATGCACTTACAGAATTCAAGAGACAAGTTCTTGCATGAGTTGGACCAATAATACAGACTTATAATGAATGCTCTTTCTTACCAGTGAGTCCCGAAGCTCTTTTGGAATATCCTGTGTTGTCTGTGTTTACAAATCCATGAGAGATGCTTGAACATGAGTCTCCTTTTATATGAACTCAAGACTCCTCTTGCAGTCCCACCCACATTTAAGTCAATGACATTCAGTCATGAAACCAATGGTTGGCTAACGACTGTAGTAGCAGCCCATTGTATTTTGGTTTCCTCTTTTGTCTCCAGTAGCTGTTGAAGGATTTGTGCGATTTCAATCAGAGGCATCTTATTAACACATAAATCAACGATTCCCTGAACTATTCAAAATAGAGAATTCCCAAAATAGGAGCACTAAGGCAAAAGGAAAACCACAAGTGTTTCAATTTTAGGGGTCTCTATTTTAGATGTTCTGTAAGTGAACCGTGTTATCTAACGTTTGCTTCAAAGTGTCTAATTGTTGTAAACTCATATGCAAGGTCACTTTGAGTGGGTGCACTTAGAAATAAAAACACATCAGTGTCTCCATTCAAAGTGATCTTGATATGAAACATAGAACTCAATTTGATAGACCTAGCATGGAGGGTCAGGTAGAATTTGTAGCAGTCGATGAGCGTGTCTATTTGAGATGTTCTTTAAGTGAAACATATAATCTAAAGTTTGCTCCAAAGTGTCTAATTGTTGAAAACTCATATGGAAGGTCACTTTGAGTGGGTGCACTTACGAATACAACCACCATCAGTGTCTCCATTCAAAGTGATCTTGATATGAAACATAGAACTCAATTTTTTAAATGTAATCAGGTAGAATTTGTAGCAGTTGTTGTGTACAACTGGTCCAAGCAGATGCACTTACTGAATTCAAGAGAGAAGTTCTTGCATGAGTTGAACCAATAATACAGACTTGTAATGAATGCTCTTCCTTACCAGTGAGTCCGGAAGATCTTTTGGAATATCCTGTGTTGTCTGTGTTTCCAAATCCATGAGGGTTACCTAGACATGAGTCTCCTTTTATATGAGCTCAATACTCCTCTTGCAGTCCCACCCACATTTAAATTATTGACATTCAGTCATGAAACTAATGGATGGCTAACGACTGTTGTAGCACCCCATTGTATTTTGTTGTCGTCTTTTGTCTCCAGTCGCTGTTGAAGGTTTCGTGCGGTTTTAATCAGAGGCATCTTATTAACACATAAATTAATGATTCCCTGAACTATTCAAAATAAAGACTTCCCCAAATAGGAGCACTAAGGCAAAAGGAAAACCACAAGTGTTTCCATTTGAGGGGTCTCTACTTGAGATGTTCTGTAAGTGAACCATGTTAACTAAAGTTTGCTTCAAAGTGTCTAATTGCTGTAAACTCACATTCAAGGTAACTTTGAATGGGTGCACTTAGGAATACAACCACCATCAGTGTCTCCATTCAAACTGATCTTGATATGAAACATAGAACTCATTTCGAAAGACTTAACATGGAGGGTCAGGTAGAATTAGTAGCAGTCGATGAGTGTGTCTATTTGAGATGTTCTTTAAGTGAAACATATAATGTAAAATTTGCTTCAAAGTGTCTAATTGTTGTAAACTTGTATGCAAGGTCACTTTGAGTGGGTGCACTTAGGAATAAAACCACCATCAGTGTCTCCATTCAAAGTGATCTTGATATGAAACATAGAACTCAATTTGATAGACATAACTTGATGGATCAGGTAGAATTTGTAGCAATTTTTGTGTACAACTGGTCCAAGCAGATGCACTTACTGAATTCAAGAGACAAGTTCTTGCATGAGTTGGACCAATAATACAGACTTATAATGAATGCTCTTCCTTACCAGTGAGTCCCGAAGCTCTTTTGGAATATCCTCTGTTGTCTGTGTTTCCAAATCCATGAGAGATGCTTGAACATGAGTCTCCTTTTATATGAACTCAAGACTCCTCTTACAGTCCCACCCACATTTAAGTCAATGACATTCAGTCATGAAACCAATGGTTGGCTAACGACTGTAGTAGCGGCCCATTGTATTTTGGTTTCCTCTTTTGTCTCCAGTAGCTGTTGAAGGATTTGTGCGATTTCAATCAGAGGCATCTTATTAACACATAAATCAACGATTCCCCGAACTATTCAAAATAAAGAATTCCCAAAATTGGAGCACTAAGTAAAGAGGAAAACCACAAGTGTTTCCATTTAAAGGGTCTCTAATTGAAATGTTCTGTAAGTGAACCATGTTAACTAACGTTTGCTTCAAAGTGTCTAATTGTTGTAAACTCATATGCAAGGTCACTTTGAGTGGGTGCACTTAGGAATAAAACCACCATCAGTGTCTCCATTCAAAGTGATCTTGATATGAAACATAGAACTCAATTTGATAGACATAACTTGAAGGGTCAGGTAGAATTTGTAGCAGTTGTTGTGTACAACTGGTCCAAGCAGATGCACTTACTGAATTCAAGAGACAAGTTCTTGCATGAGTTGGACCAATAATACAGACTTGTAATGAATGCTCTTCCTTACCAGTGAGTCCCGAAGCTCTTTTGGAATATCCTGTGTTGTCTGTGTTTCCAAATCCATGAGAGATGCTTGAACATGAGTCTCCTTTTATATGAACTCAAGACTCCTCTTTCAGTCCCACCCACATTTAAGTCAATCACATTCAGTCATGAAACAAATGGTTGGCTAACGACTGTAGTAGCGGCCCATTGTATTTTGGTTTCCTCTTTTGTCTCCAGTAGCTGTTGAAGGTTTTGTGCGGCTTCAATCAGAGCCATCTTATTAACACATAAATTAACGATTCCCTGAACTATTTAAAATAAAGACTTCCCCAAATAGGAGTACTAAGGCAAAAGGAAAACCACAAGTGTTTCAATTTGAGGGGTCTCTACTTGAGATGTTCTGTAAGTGAACCATGTTAACTAAAGTTTGCTTCAAAGTGTCTAATTGCTGTAAACTCACATTCAAGGTAACTTTGTATGGGTGCACTTAGGAATACAACCACCATCAGTGTCTCCATTCAAAGTGATCTTGATATGAAACATAGAACTCAATTCGAAAGACCTAACATGGAGGGTCAGGTAGAATTTGTAGCAGTCAATGAGTGTGTCTATTTGAGATGTTCTTTAAGTGAAACATATAATGTAAAATTTGCTTCAAAGTGTCTAATTGTTGTAAACTTGTATGCAAGGTCACTTTGAGTGGGTGCACGTAGGAATACAACCACCATCAGTGTCTCCATTCAAAGTAATCTTGATATGAAACATAGAACTCAATTTGATAGACATAACTTGAAGGATCAGGTAGAATTTGTAGCAGTTGTTGTGTACAACTGGTCCAAGCAGATGCACTTACTGAATTCAAGAGACAAGTTCTTGCATGAGTTGGACCAAAAATACAGACTTATAATGAATGCTCTTCCTTACCAGTGAGTCCCGAAGCTCTTTTGGAATATCCTGTGTTGTCTGTGTTTCCAAATCCATGAGAGATGCTTGAACATGAGTCTCCTTTTATATGAACTCAAGACTCCTCTTGCAGTCCCACCCACATTTAAGTCAATGACATTCAGTCATGAAACCAATGGTTGGCTAACGACTGTAGTAGCGGCCCATTGTATTTTGGTTTCCTCTTTTGTCTCCAGTAGCTGTTGAAGGATTTGTGCGATTTCAATCAGAGGCATCTTATTAACACATAAATCAACGATTCCCCGAACTATTCAAAATAGAGAATTCCCAAAATTGGAGCACTAAGTAAAGAGGAAAACCACAAGTTTTTCCATTTGAAGGGTCTCTACTTGAAATGTTCTGTAAGTGAACCATGTTAACTAACGTTTGCTTCAAAGTGTCTAATTGCTGTAAACTCACATGCAAGGTCACTTTGAGTGGGTGCACTTTGGAATTCAACCACCATCAGTGTCTCCATTCAAAGTGATCTTGATATGAAACATAGAACTCAATTTGATAGACATAACTTGAAGGGTCAGGTAGAATTTGTAGCAGTTGTTGTGTACAACTGGTCCAAGCAGATGCACTTACTGAATTCAAGAGACAAGTTCTTGCATGAGTTGGACCAACAATACAGACTTGTAATGAATGCTCTTCCTTACCAGTGAGTCCGGAAGATGTTTTGGAATATCTTGTGTTGTCTGTGTTTCCAAATCCATGAGGGTTACCTAGACATGAGTCTCCTTTTATATGAACTGAATACTCCTTTTGCAGTCCCACCCACATTTAAATTAACAAGATTCAATCATGAAACTAATGGATCGCTAACGACTGTTGTAGCACCCCATTGTATTTTGTTGTCATGTTTTGTCTCCAGTCGCTGTTGACGGTTTCGTGCGGTTTTAATCAGAGGCATCTTATTAACACATAAATTAAAGATTCCCTGAACTATTCAAAATAAAGACTTTCCCAAATAGGAGCACTAAGGCAAAATGAAAACCACAAGAATTTATACACCACCAAATCAAAACAACAGACCTTACAATAAAAAAAAAATTCAGAGAAAAACCCAACAATCATATGACCCCCTAAGTTTTTAAAATATCCTTAATACAGAACATATATAAGTCATATTTGTCTGTGATAGCAAACTATGGTTTCCCATATGTCATTCATCAGTTAAATTCCTCACTTATAGCATTTAACTTGGGTTAAAAAATAATGACTTAACTCTATAATGATATTTTCATGACTACTGAGAAAAGGACCTTAACCTGAAAAATTAGCACTTACTTTAGTGTAAGTCAGTGAAAGTTAGATTAATTATGTTATGATTAAGTCATGAGTGTTAGTGGTAAATTTCAGACTTACGTAATAAATTATATAACATAAACTGTAATAGGATTTTATGATTTTTGTAGTTATCTTAACGTGAAAGCTGATATATTGTTTACTGATACTGTTGTATACCTGATAGGATTTATTATGAACCAAACTGTGTTTTAATGCAATCTTTGATTGTCTTTTTTTACTTGCTGAGTGGTTTCAAACTATAATGCCCTTCTTTCTCTTTTGACATGTTTCAGCGTTTTTTGATGCAGCTGCAGACAAATATTTATTTTAGAGTCTCCGAACAATTCACCTCAATTTCAATATACTAGTGCCTGCTGAGTTTCACACCTACAGTTTCACCTTCAAGTCTGTGTGTCTTCCACTTTCTTTCTCTTTGTCTCTTAAACTAATTTGCATACTCACGCACACACACACACACACACACACACACACACACACACACACACACACACACACACACACAGATTCTTATCTGTGGGAATGTTACGTGGCAAAAAACGTGGTATTTTGGCCTTATATTCTTTGTGAAAACTCTTCTTTCAAAAAACCCCCAAAACTGTGCTATACACAATTTTCTCAACACCATGGACAAAACAAAAAACAAAAAAAACCAACTTAAGCAAATGCATAAATTAAAGCTATATTTTCTTGAATAGTCTTTTGAATGTAGGTTAGTCTTATGATTGTAAAGAGACCGTCAGCTTAGCTGCTTTGTAATTCTCTTGTTTGAATCCCTCAGCAGCACGCTTAAAAACTGTGAGGTTATGAATCTCTCCCTCTCTTTTGTTGTGTGTGTGTGTGTGTGTGTGTGTGTGTGTGTGTGTGTGTGTGTGTGTGTGTGTGTGTGTGTGTGTGTGTGTGTGACAGAGAGAAAGAGATAAATGGTGTTTAACAAATCAGATCACATCCAATACCACTTTGCAGGAATGGAGACCACAGAGGAAAGAAGGATCAAGAATGGTGAACGATGGAAAGCTCCATACTGTTCTCATGAAAATGTCTCAAAGAGAAAACTGACAGAGGTCATAAAACTGGTTTCACAAGGCGCAATGTTAGCCGGAGACAACAAACTGCTGGCAAATTTACCATAATGTGATATTAGCCACAATGTTTTTAATTAGATGACAGTTTAAAGCCAAGGATGGAACTTTCTTGACATCTCAACCAAAGGCCACCGGTGTGCTTGTCCCCTCTCTGCTCTCACTCATAAGCCCCTTTCAACAAACGTATGAAACCTGTGCAGTGCTAGGAAGGTAGCCTCAGAGTATGTCATTTCCTCGTTTTACTTTCAATCATGGTCATCGAGTCTCTGACAATAAGAAAATGTGTTTACATCATTTTTATAGATCCCATAAATAATTGTGACTATATTACAGAACAGCACTGTTCATAATAAGTGTAACGTAATGAAGGAGAAGGTTATGTTAACAAGAAGATTTGTAAAAGAAATCAGCAGTTACTTGTTTTAGACCAGGGGTCTCAAACTCGCTGCGTCCCACATCACCCCTACTTGTATATTGATGTGAAGAAATATAATGCAATTTGGCCCTTGAACTTTTTTTGTTAGAGAGGATTTGTTTGTTGTTGAGTGCAATGGTAAAATAAGTTCTTTAAAAAGCAAAAAATGATTTAATATGAAGACAATGTGAATAACATGTTGAGGGATTGGCTGTGTTAGTTGACATTAGACAATCTCAATAAACATGTAGGATGAACATCAAAATGTGGTCCAATCAAGTTTTTTTAGATAATATATGTTGTTGTTGTTTTGTGTGTGTTTGTTATCAATGTTAAAGTTAAGCTTAGTAAGCCATCAAGCACTGATTACTCGTAGAAGAGCACCAATAGGAGACAGAACTAATTAGAAGGTGTTATTATTCAGTCTGTACATCGAATAGAAGGCACTAACCACAAGGTGATCTTCAATGCATCTCTGTGTGAATGTGAACGGGGCGAGAAGACCCCCACTAACTGCATGTTTTTACACTGTGGGAGGAAGCTGGAGAGAACATGCAGACTCCACACAAAGACCCCGGCCTGATGGGGTTAGGGTCCTGAGCTTGATACCCCAAACTGAACGCAGGACAGAGGAAGGGATGGGTGATGTTCATGTGTGCCCAGGTGTATGATGTGGCTCTTTCAAAGCCTCCTTCACCCAGCTTATCCTGCTCTTCGTATTTTTCTTCAAAGTCCTCTACTAAGAGACAAAACAAATTGAATTTAACAGGTAAAGGACTTTACTCACCTAGATATTTACGCACACCCACAGCACGTGGTGTGGTAAAGGTCGGCCAAGATTTTGACCACATGTCAGAAACTGGATCAAAATTGGACTAAACTCACTTGAACTCTGACTTTGTCTGCACTTAGAACTATCACAAGACATTAAAACAAAACATCGGGCATTGATGACATCACAGGAATCTAACATTCTAATCTATGCAAACTGTCTCCATGGCTACATAAAATCAAATTAAATCATAGCAAAGGAGTAAAAAGCAGGATCAGTCTTAGGGTGTATGTTACATGTTTGCCAGTTTGGATGAGTGAGTGCAATACTTCATCGGCCTGTGTTGTAGCAACCTGTTGAACCTGCTGAGAAACTTTTCTTTGTCCACTCTGCCCCAAACTTCACATGCTCCATAAAAGTCGAGGCCTAGAGACCTCTGCATAGTTATTAGCATTAGGTTATCAGTATCATCTGATATATATGACATTTACAGTACAGTACTCACACATGACATAGGAGGAATAAATATGAACTTTTTGACATAAATTTGATCATATGAAATTGGATTTTTTTTAAATATGAAACTTTTTCCTTCCGTCATACTTCAGAAATATAATATATTAAGTTTTGAACATTTTAAAACATTTAAGTTTGCTCGTTGTATTTATAAGATCCTACATGGACGTGCTCCACAATCATTGGTCAGTCATGTTAAAATCCATTATCAGTGGAAAACAAACCTGATCCTCTACTAGAGGCGATTGTGCAATACCTTTTAGACATAACACTCAGCAAACAGTTATTATCAGTTAAAGTCAGTGAGATTTGGAGTGATACATGACACATGACGGAATAAGACACGCAGACTTAGCATGACGAACCGACGAGGAACACGTACACTGTGAATACATACAGAGGGAAAAGAGGACTAGAGATGAGACATGGACATAACTAAGCACAAACAGAACATGATGGCTGGGGGGAAAACACACGTGACAGAAGGAATGGGTAACAAGGAAAAAACATGTAAACGAGAGGAGGAGACGGGAGAAAAAGACATTACTGAAATACATGAAGGGCCAGGGCTGGGGCAGCCAACCAGTCACAGACAAACAGCCACATTTTTTTACTGTATCACCGCAAAGAGCCACATCATACACCTGGGCACACATGAACATCACCCATCCCTTCCTCTGTCCTGCGTTCAGTTTAGGGTATCAAACTCAGGACCCTAACCCCATCAGGCCGGGGTCTTTGTGTGGAGTCTGCATGTTCTCTCCAGCTTCCTCCCACAGTCTAAAGACATGCAGTCAGTGGGGGTCTTCTCGCCCCGTTCACATTCACACAGAGATGCATTGAAGATCACCTTGTGGTTAGTGCCTTCTATTCGATGTACAGACTGAATAATAACACCTTCTAATTAGTTCTGTCTCCTATTGGTGCTCTTCTACGAGTAATCAGTGCTTGATGGCTTACTAAGCTTAACTTTTTTCACAACATTGATAACAAACACACACAAAACAACAACAACATATATTATCTAAAAAAAATTGATTGGACCACATTTTGATGTTCATCCTACATGTTTATTGAGATTGTCTAATGTCTGCGACGGTATCTTCTCCCACGTCTGCGGACACCCGAGGCCTTGTGGGCTCTCCTGCGTCTGCGAACGGGGCGAGAAGCACGTTTGCGTCTATACCTGTGTCGTGGCATCGTCCAAAACGGCGGTACCTGCTCCACGTCACGGGTTCTATTTATGGACTCAACTTTAGTGATGTCACTGCTGATGTTGTCACTGTTGGTGTGACCTCATGACTCATTCATCCCATCTGAACTGTGGTGTAATTATGAGGTCACAGGGGCACGTGAATTTATTCACAAAGTTGAAAGAGAGTTTGGGTCATAACTCAAAGACACAATGATGCAGTCAAATCATTGGAATTAAATATCTGTAAATTACACGATTTAGAGGGGTCTGACATCACATCCAGTCTCTCTGCTGTGATGTCAAATATCAACGCCCAAACCACACGACCGACAAATAACACAGAACACGCAGCCAGTGACGCACCAAACACACACCACGTTTAGTGACCAATAAATCAAGCGCCACAGGTGGTGTAAATGACAGCTCAGGGATGTGTAATGATGTTGATTTTTTCTGTTCTTGTTCCTTTTTACCAAGCCGGGTTTGTTGGTCCTTGTTTCCCTCTCCTGCTGAGTTCCTCCTGACGGAGTTCATAAGCCAGTCAAAGATCTGCACGTCACAATGGACTGAGATGTCAACTTCCTCCCACCAAAAAAAAAGAAAAAAGAAAAGTCATCATGCAGCAGGAGAACAAAAAGTCATACTACAGCTACTGCACCCCTCTAATTTATTAGATTCTTTCAATCATGTGTTTCAAAGGGGCCTCGGAGCACTTCTGCACACTAAATGAGCTGTGCTGGAACTTACACCATCACGTAACCCATAAAGGAAATCTCTTATTCATAAAAAGAAACAAATGTTTGCTTTGATTCCTCCTTGAGAAACTGAATGTCACGGTCCTGGGTCGCTGGCTCAGTGTTTTCTGTTTTGTTTTATTAATCTTTGATTTCTTGATGTGTCTTTGTTAGTTCTTAGGTTTTGGTTCTGTGTCCCCGCTGTTCTGTGTTGGTACTGTGCCTCTACATAAATAGCATCATAATTTCATATTTTGTCAGCACTTCCTAGCAGTATGTAACTACACAATAAATGTCAGGGTTTGCGTGTTGAGTTATGAATGGAGGACCCAAGATGCAGGCACTGCTGATGTGAGTGAGCTTTATTTATGGAGAGTGACATACAAACAAAGGCGAGGGAGGCGAGAAACAAAACTAGGAAAACCTAAACTGGGAAAGCTGAGAACCAAATAAGAAACCTGGACACGAGGGAATGGAGTTAAAACACGAAGGATGACAAGCAGGAAAAACAGCATGGAGGAACACAGACGGACCAGTAACACACACAAGAGGACGAATGCTATAAATTAGTGATGGCCCGCTTGAAGCTGACGCTCCGGCGCGTGTGTCAAAAACACCAACACACCGCTTCAGAAGCACTCTGTCGATGCTCGATTCGTTTGGCCACAGTCACGTGATCAGTGACGTCCAATTGTGAATTGTGAATTGTGAATTCCACTCTGCAGAGTGGGCAATCATAATGAAGCAGTTCAGTTTTTCTGTAGATTCAAGCTGCTCTTCATATTTTTGACCAGCAGATGTCACCACAGAGGACTGTGTTAAAAAGCTTCCAGTAATGAATCGTTTTTCAACACAAGCTTCAGAAAGCTTTGTTTGGCCATCACTACTATAAATACACACAGAGGGAAACGAGGAAACACAGGAGGGGGACACAGCTGAGCCTAATGAATCTGACGAGACGGGTCATTCATGTACTGTACATGATGCGGGTAGATGCTGTACGTTTATGGGCTGCAGGAGAGACACAGATTTGTGCAGCTGAGGTTGTTTGGGGTGCCTGCGTGTTCGCCTGCTGGGCCTGAGCGAGCCTCTCCACATCTGTGGCCCGGCGGTCTCTTCTCTTGCTGAGGATCTTAACGTAGTTTGCTGGGACGAGCCGGTGGTCTCACCGTCCACGCTGGCCAGGAGCCAGCCACGCACACGGGGCTGTAGCTCTAAACACGAGGGAGATAGTTGTAAACATGGGGCACGCTCACATAAAAGAAGAGCCCTCATCTGTTATTTCTAAGATAAGGAAAACAAAAATAGAAGGTTTTGGGTCAAAGCACTCAGAATCAAATGTCCCGCAGCCAGTAAAAAGCTCATCACCTTTAGGAGCGAGGTTGAGCATCTCTCCAGCTTGCATAGAAAGCTCCTCCTGAGAAGCAGCTGTAAAGTCATATTCTCCTCTGGCCACCACGTGGTCGTCCTCCTCGCTCGCCCAGTTAGTGTCTAAACCAAGCAAGGAAACTGAATGAAAGACATTCATCATTTTAACTGGTCTTAACCAAAAACAAGTCCTTCTGCTTTTCCTTACACTTGTAAAGTAACTAATGGCATATGGAGCTATGGTACCCAATTTATTTGCCACTGAGTTACACAAAGGCACATATGATGTCATACAAGCAGACTCATCTTTACACGTGTACTGCAGCCCTGAACATTACCAGCTTCAGATTCTATTATCAAACTTTGCAACAGCAGCCTTAATTACTTTGAACTCAAAACAATTAGCACCTGCAGCCACTGTCCTGTGTTGAGTACACCTCTCAAAACAACTAAATGTACTTTAATGTGTTTGGATTTCTTTGGGGCGGTCCACTACTGTAAAGAGCGGTGAGGCAGCCCGCTCCTGATTTATCCTGCTTTCTTTCCCGCACCTGGAGGGCGTCGCCACCTCCTCATGAGGGCTGGCTAGTTTTTGGGAGTGTGTGTATGTGTCTGTACAACTGTGCTTATTGTTTTGTGTATTCCAAACTGATTCGTGTCCTCATCTCTGCAGTGCTGCCGTCTCCTGCATCCCGGCATGTTTCTAAGGTACGTTTTCTCCTTTTTTATGTTGTTCTTGTGGTTTTTGCACTCACATGAGGTCTGAAATTGGGGCTATTTAACAGGATTATGACATCACATATATTTAGAATTTTACCACCAATTTGATCCTTTGATCCTTGAATCCATAAATAGGGGTGAGAAGCGATGACTTTTAGTCCATTAATCACAGCATTTATGTTCACAGAATTGAAACGTTCGCCAGAGAAGTATTTTGAAACATCTGGATCCTTTTCGGAGTAACTGCTTACAGATTCCAACATGTCTCAGAGAAAACAACCCTACAGATTTTTAAGATAAGTTTTCTTTCTTTTTTCTGTTTTTCTGCGATTCAGAGTATTATAACTGCTTAATGCGTGTCAGAGTATGTCAACTGCTCAGTGCATAATGCATAATTTAATGTATCACTGAAATTTTACAGTGATTGTTGGCTGTAGAAGACATCAACAATACAGCAATAATGAGCACTTACTATATTCAGAATTCAAATAAGTGCTTGTGTTTCAATTTATTTATCAATTTCAATTTTATTTATATAGCGCCAAATCACAACAAAAGTTGCCTCAAGGCGCTTCATAGATACAGAGAAAAACCCAACAATCATATGACCCCCTATGAGCAAGCACTTTGGCGACAGTGGGAAGGAAAAACTCCCTTTTAACAGGAAGAAACCTCCGGCAGAACCAGGCTCAGGGAGGGGCGGGGCCATCTGCTGCCACCGGTTGGGGTGAGAGAAGGAAGACAGGATAAAAGACATGCTGTGGAAGAGAGACAGAGGTTAATAACATATATGATTCAATGCAGAGAAGTCTATTAATACATAGTGAGCGAGAAAGGTGACTGGAAAGGAAAAAGGAAAAACTCAATGCATCATGGGAATCCCCCGGCAGCCTACATCTATTGCAGCATAACTAAGGGAGGATTCAGGGTCACCTGGTCCAGCCCTAACTATATGCTTTAGCAAAAAGGAAAGTTTTAAGCCTAATCTTAAAAGTAGAGATAGTGTCTGTCTCCCGAATCCAAACTGGAAGCTGGTTCCACAGAAGAGGGGCCTGAAAACTGAAGGCTCTCCCTCCCATTCTACTTTTAAATACTCTAGGAACAACAAGTAGGCCTGCAGAGCGAGAGCGAAGTGCTCTAATAGGGTGATATGGTACTACAAGGTCATTAAGATAAGATGGGGCCTGATTATTTAAGACCTTGTATGTGAGGAGCAGGATTTTGAATTCAATTCTGGATTTAACAGGAAGCCAATGAAGGGAAGCCAAAACAGGAGAAATATGCTCTCTTTCTAGTCCCTGTCAGTACTCTTGCTGCAGCATTTTGGATTAGCTGAAGGCTTTTCAGTGAGTTTTTTGGACATCCTGATAATAATGAATTGCAGTAGTCCAGCCTGGAAGTAATAAATGCATGAACTAGTTTTTCAGCGTCACTCTGAGACAGGATATTTCTAATTTTAGAGATGTTGCGCAAATGGAAGAACGCAGTCTTACATATTTGTTATATATCTGCGTTGAAGGACATATCCTGGTCAAAAATGACTCCAAGGTTCCTCACAGTGTTACTGGAGGCCAAGGTAATGCCATCCAGAGTAAGAATCTGGTTAGATACCATATTTCTAAGCTTTTCAGCGCAGAGTACAATAACCTCAGTTTTATCTGAATTGATAAGCAGAAAGTTAGCGGCCATCCAGGTCTTTATGTCTTTAAGACATTCCTGCAGTTTAACTAATTGGTGTGTGTTATCTGGCTTCATGGACAGATAGAGCTGGGTGTCATCTGCATAGCAGTGAAAATGTATGCTATGTCTTCCAATGATGCTGCCTAAGGGAAGCATGTATAATGTAAACAGAATTGGTCCTAGCACTGAACCCTGTGGAACTCCATAATTAACCTCAGTGTGTGAAGAGGACTCTCCATTTACATGCACAAATTGGAGTCTATTAGATAGATATGATACAAACCACTGCAGTGCAGTACCTGTAATACCCACAGCATGTTCTAATCGCTCTAAAAGGATATTATGGTCAACAGTATCGAATGCTGCACTAAGGTCTACTAGGACAAGCACAGAGATGAGTCCACTGTCAGAGGCCATAAGAAGATCATTTGTAACCTTTACTAAAGCTGTTTCTGTGCTGTGATGAGCTCTGAAACCTGTCTGAAACTCTTCAAATAAGCCATTCCTCTGCAGATGGTCTGTTAGCTGTTTGACAACTACTCTTTCAAGGATTTTTGATATGAAAGGAAGGTTGGAGATTGGCCTATAATTAGCTAAGACTGCTGGGTCTAGAGATGGCTTTTTGAGTAAAGGTTTAACTGCAGCCACCTTGAAGGCCTGTGGTACATAGCCGATTATTAGAGATAGGTTGATCATATATAAGATCGAAGAATTAATCAATGGCAGGACTTCTTTGAGCAGTTTTGTAGGAATGGGGTCTAAAAGACACGTTGATGGTTTGGAGGAAGTAATTATTGAAGTTAACTCAGAAAGATCAATTGGAGAAAAAGAGTCTAACTTAACATCAATGGTACTAAGAGTAGCTGTAGATAATATTACATCTGTGGGATGATTATTGGTCATTTTTTCTCTAATGATAAAAATTTTATTTGTGAAGAAGTTCATGAAGTCATTACTAGTTAACGTTAAAGGGATGGTTGGCTCAAAAGAGCTCTGACTTTTTGTCAGCCTGGCTACAGTGCTGAAGAGAAACCTGGGGTTGTTCTTATTTTCTTCAATCAGTGACGAATAGTAAGATGTTCTGGCTTTGCGGAGGGCTTTCTTATAAAGCAACAAACTATTTCTCCAGGCTAAATGATGATCCTCTAAATTTGTGACACGCCATTTCCTCTCCAGATTACGAGTCATCTGCTTTAGGGTACATGTTTGAGAATTATACCACGGAGTCAGGTACTTCTGATTAGAGACCTTAGTTTTCACTGGAGCTACAGTATCCAGAGTCGTACGTAGTGAGGAGGTGAAATTATTAACCAGATAATCGACCTCTGTTGGGGTAGCGTTCAGATAGCTACTCTGCTCTGTGTTGGTACAGGGCATTGACGATGATAACAGTGGGTGGATTATATTCTTAAACTTAGTTACAGCGCTTTCAGAAAAACATCTACTTTGATAAAGTCTACTCTCCACTGCTGTGTAATCAATTATTGTAAATGTAAATGTTATCAGGAAATGATCAGACAGGAGAGGGTTTTCAGGAAACACTGTTAAATGTTCAGTTTCTATGCCATATGTTAAAACAAGATCTAGAGTGTGATTAAAGTGGTGGGTGGATTTTTTTACAGTTTAAGAGAAACCAATTGAGTCTAATAACAGGTTAAATGCCATGTTGAGGCTGTCATTTTTAGCATCTACATGGATGTTAAAATCACCCACAATAATTATTTTATCTGAGCTCACAACTAAATTAGATATAAAGTCTGAGAAATCAGACAGAAACTCTGTGTAAGGCCCAGGTGGACGATAGATGATAACAAGTAAGACTAGTTTCTGAGTTAACAGCTCCCACCCCATACAGGCCACCCTGACAACACTAACACACTGTTTTCCCTCCAGTGATAGGCTGCTGCACCCACAGTGTGCAAAGGGGAGATTTTGGAGGCCTTTCCCTCCAGCTGCTGTCAGCCTGTACACTGCACAACAGCAGTGAATGTACACCACATATGCACAAACTGGGGTCTTTACATATATCAGTGTGCAATACCTGTTAATACCTATTAACACCCAACAACTGCACTATGAAATGTTTCATTCTTCTCCTAATAGTAATCTGTATTATTGCATCACATATATAGCGAACAGTTAGATTTGCTCACCCGGTGGCTGGGAGAAGAGTCGTCTAAGCATGCCAAACGTATACGCTCTGTCCATCTCAACAATCCAGCAGAGGGCCTACGTCGAGTTTGGACACGGCTACAAGAATGTTATGGAACTCTAGAGGCTATTGAGAAGTCGCTCCTTGACAGACTTGAACGCTTTCCTAGAGTGTCAAACAAAGACCCACAGAATCTCAGAGAACTTGGCAACCTACTTTCTGAAATTGATTCAGCCAAACCAGACGGCTCTTTACCTGGGCTAGTGTATTTGGACACATCACATGGCATTGCCCCAATAGTTGATAAGTTGCCAACAAATCTTCAACACAGGTGGATGTCAGAGGGGACTAAATACAAGCAGAGACATTATGTATATTTCCCTCCATTCTCATTCTTCTGTCGCTTCATACAAGATGAAGCGAAAATGAGAAATGACCCTGGTTTTAAGTCTACTGTATCAGGTCCCACATCCTATCCAATAACTCACGACAACCACTATACCAGATTTGTCAAGTCAAGACCGCCTGTTGCCATCCACAAAACAGAGGTAAACAAAACTCACAAACCAAGCTTAGGCAGCACAAGTGAGTTCACAAACAAACTGTGTCCCATCCACAAGAAATCGCACCCGTTAAGTAAGTGTAGAGGTTTCAGTGAAAAGACACTAGATGAGCGTAAGGCATACCTCAGAGAACACAGCATCTGTTTTAGGTGCTGCGATTCCTCAGCTCACCAAGCTAAAGACTGTAAGGAAGAGATTACTTGCCAAGAGTGCAACAGCAACAAACACGTTGCAGCGCTGCATGCAGGTCCAGCTCCATGGACACAAAACACAAAAGCTCAAAACATTGCCCCAGACCAGGACAGGGAGGAGCATGGTGGTGAGAGTAGCCTAGACTTGGAGACTAGCTCAGCATGCACTCAAGTTTGTGGGGACTTATGTGGGGGGCGTTCCTGCTCAAAAATATGTCAAGCCTACATTTATCCAAAGGGGCATCCAGACAAAAAAGTCAAGGTTTACGCTATCATAGATGACCAGAGCAATAGGTCATTAGCGAAGTCACAAATGGCCGCTTAGCTGAGAACCTCAGTCCGTTGATGGCCAGTTCAGCTCTCCTCCGCCTTCTTTGCTCGAGTGTGACTCACTCCCAGACAACAAGAATGAAATCCCAATGCAAGAGATTGCTCTAGCCCATCCGCACCTCAAACACCTAGCAGATCATATGCAGCCCCTAGACCCTGAGGCCAAGATTATGTTGCTGTTAGGCCGAGACATAATACAAGTGCACAAAGTGTATGAACGAGTGAATGGACCAGTCAAAGCTCCATTTGCCCAGAGACTTGCACTTGGGTGGGTTATTGTAGGTGATGTATTCTTAGGAGGAGCCCATAAGCCAGCCATCATAGGCACATACAGAACGAGTGTTCTAGAGAACGGGCGTCCAAGTCTCCTAACACCCTGTCAGAACAGCTTTCATGTCAAAGAGCAGTCACACAACAAATCCTGGGACACTCGCAGTTCATGTCAAATAGGGACACACATATTCCAGCAAAGGGAAAAGGACGAGGAGCTAGCCCCTTCCCTTGAGGACCAAGTCTTTCTGGAAATAATGGAAAGAGACTTTTACCAAGACGATGCAAATAGCTGGACAGCTCCACTTCCTTTCCGTATACCGACGACCCGCCTCCCAAACAACAGACACCAAGCACTAAGTCGCTTAGAGTCGCTGCGCCGTACATTAAACAAACGCCCTGAGATGGAGAGACACTTTATGGATTTTATGCAGGGGTTGTTTGACAGAGATCACGCAGAACCATTCTGGATTGGACTGAGTGAGTCGCAGACTGAGTAGAAGAGGACGGTGTGTGTGCCTGCCATGGACATTGCCTCACCTCCCTGGGATGTTTAAGAGTTTAGTGTTTAGTATTTCCAGTTCGGGAGCTGGAGGGCCCGGATCGATTCCCCAATGTAACAGCACTTTCAATTATTCTTAATTCATTTTCTAATCACATATTGTCAACACGTGATAATGTTGGCCTGTCCTGTATTAGGCATTCAGGATTTTCTTTGATGGCTATTTAGCTCTTATGGCATGAACTTGCTCAGTGCATTAAATAAGTGCATAAATAAGATGTTAAAATCATCATCATGTCATCATATCAAACATGATAGATTTGGGGGGAGTTTGTTTGGCACATGCTGACTGCATTCTAACTATAACCAGAACAGGAGGCGAGAGCAGAGAACAAGAGTGCAGCAGTTTGGTGAAAGGAACAGGAAAGGTGAAGAAGAGGTGAGCATCCAAAAGACGAGCAAGAGGACAGTTTCAAAGGAGACATTATGGCACAATAAAAACTGTAAGAGCAGAGATTCGTTCATATCTTTCGTATTTTTTCTTTAGCTTTTACTCCCGCTGCTTGCAATAAATCAAATATAAAGAACAAAGAAGAACAACTCAAATTCCATTGATTGTTTAGTTCAGTGTTACTCTGTGATTGTTTGACATTTCATGTAAATGTGACTATAAAATATAGTCAATAATATTAAAAAGGTGCTGTTACTGAGTGATGCGGATGCTGCAGGCGGTGATGCTGCAGGCGGTGATGCTGCAGGCGGTGATGCTGCAGGCGGTGATGCTGCAGGCGGTGATGCTGCAGGCGGTGGCTGAACGGACCTCCCTGGACCGTCAGCAGACAAGACTTGATGCTGGCTAGGTTCTCCCGAACCCCCAGCTGACGAGGCGTGGTGCTGGACGGGCTCCTCGGGCCCTCCAGCCGACATAGCAGGAAGCTGGCTGGGTTCTCCTGAACCCCCAGCCAATGTGACTTGAGGCTGGACAGGCTCCTCGGGCCCTCCAGCTGGAGCAGATGCAGGGCCAGAGGCAAGTGGGACCCCTGGCTGCATAGGTAGCTGAATTGGTGCTTGCACTAATTGCTGAGTTACCGGCTGGGCAGTTGACTGAAACAGAAGTTGTAGTGGTGGTTGTGATGATGGTTGTGCTGGTGGTAGTGATGGTTGGAGCTTGCAACAGAGCTGGTAACCGACTCTCAGCATCTCTTCTCCGGGGAACAGGGATGGGTACTGGGCCTGGCCGAAAACCAGCCATCCCCACCTGAACAACAGATACAGGTCCAGGGAAGAGCTGTGTTCTGGCTGCCTTTACCCTGGGGGCCGGTGTGGGTGCAGGAGCTAACTGGACCGCCGCTGCTCCCACCCGAGGAACTGAAACGGGTGCAGGAGTGAGCAGGGTCTCAGTTGCCCTCACACGGGGAACCAGAACAGGCACAGGCAACGACCGGCGACCGGCGCCATCCCCACCCAAGGAACAGGTACGGGTGCAGGGATGAACAGAGCCATGGTTTGCCTGGGAAATGAAGGACAGATCAGCTGGACCTCAGCCACCCCCACCCAATGAGCTGGTATGGATGCAAGGGAAAGCTGGGCCCGAGCTGCCCTGGGAACTGGAACTGGAGGCGGAGAGCAGAGCAGAGGAGCTGTAACAGTCACGGGGAAAACCAGGTTTATGGTACCAGACATGGTTCTAGAAAACCGAGACTTAGTGCAGGCTGACCTTGGTAAAACTGCTACTCTTAAGTCATCCAGGTTGACATTAGCAGTCTTAGGAAAGGTGAGTTCAGGGGCAGTCACAGGTGCTGGAGAAATCATACAAGCCGTGTCTGAATAAACTGGGTGCGAAGCAACATTAAACACAGTCTTACAAAACGCAGCCTGGGAAGTTGCACACAAAGTTTCCAGGGCTACTGGCTGAAAAGCATGGCGCACAGAGTTATACAGACATGATCGTGGAACCGAAACTCTAACTTGAGCAACCAACTCTGCAGTGTTCAAGCCAAGTATTTTTGCCAGCTTGTTAACAGCAGGTGACACCTTGTTGCTCTTAACCTGGACAATCACAGAACGCACAGTCTTGAAGAGTTCTCAATGAGCAACACAAACAGTCTTTGAATGAGCATACTCTGGGCTTGTGAAATTTAAGTCAGGAGAG
The DNA here is from genome assembly GCF_056152115.1 of Neolamprologus brichardi. Lineage (NCBI taxonomy): Eukaryota > Metazoa > Chordata > Actinopteri > Cichliformes > Cichlidae > Neolamprologus > Neolamprologus brichardi. The sequence continues at coordinate 3,215,005 of NW_028270137.1, read as the reverse complement.
GTTATGGAAACATGAGGTTTATCACAGGCAGCCTCAGAATGAACTGGCTGGTGAGCCGCGTAACACATGGGTGAAGCAACAACAACAACAGTCTCATGAGGTGTTGCCTGAACAGCATAGATGGAATTTGGCTGGGAAATTGAACTGTCCCTGTTTAGTTTAGCAGTAGGAGACATTGTCTTTTGAGCAGAGCAGCAAATAGTCTTTTAAACAGCATTTTTAATGTCCTGAGTGAGATTATGATTGTCCAAGTCAGAAAATTCCATTACATATTCACACATGTAATCTACATCTGAAAGCTCACTATTAATTAGCACTACCGAAGCCTTCCTTGTACTATTAACTGATCCAAAAACACGTGGCTCAGGATCAACATAACTTGGCACAGAAGTGAAAACAGAAACTCCAGTTTTTTCAGAGTTACATCCAGAAACTACACTCTTATTTACAGAACACAAAACTTCATTCAACTCTGGTGAAATAAGGTCATTTGACTCCTGAATTTTCTCAAAATTGGAGGAAACAAAAAATGGATCATTAGAATGCTCAGAGTCCCAAAAAGCAACCTCAGAGTCAGCCATCTTGGGATCATCAGTTTCTATCCTTACAGACTCAGAGTTAACAGTCAAAAAGTTAACTGACTCTGGATTCACTGCCTCTGAGCTTAAAGTTCCCCGCGTGGAAGAAGCCGGGTGAAAATTGATCTGTTCACTCACCACGTCCAGCTGTTCAAAGCATGAACTGGACTCGGTGAGGGACGGTGACGACGAGTACGCTGCTTTCTTTTGGAAACGGGAGCAGCAGAGGAAACGGAAGGTGTTGGAGCAACGGTGACCAGGCCCTCATCCTCCGACCACATTCCTGCCAGGCATGAGGCAGGTGAGGGGTGGTCGGGACCAGACGTGAGGGAGGAAAGAGTCTGATGCTGCGACTGCAGCTGCTGCAGCGGAGCTGAAGAAATCTCCGTCCGCTGCGGCGGTGTGAGAGGGCTTGCTCGCTGTGACTGAGGCGGAGTGGACGAGGAGATGAGGGTGAATTGGGCCAGCTCCCGGGTTTTGGCTGCCTCCTTAGCCTGGGTCAGCGAACGGCTGAACTCCGAAGCTATAGAGAGCTGGCGCAGGTGAGGATTTCCGTCGAATATGGCTTGTATTGCATTCAGCCCGACTGAGAATGTCTGCAAATCTGAGGCGTGGCTAATGCGAGTCATCAGTCCGAGGATGCGAGCAAGGTCCACCTCTCTTTCTCGGTGAGGTGAGTCCGCTGGGTCCATGTTATGGTTGCGTCCTTCTGTCACGATGAGCTGTGTGGCTGTCAGTGGCTGGACCCAAGTGCAGGACTCGGAGACAAAACATTAACTTAAACGGCAGCTTAATTTGGTGGTGAGACTCACTTGGCAATACATAAACAACAACTTAAACTAACTAGACTGGAGATGCATATGACTTTGCCTTTGACCTGAAGGTAGACGACGAAGAATACGCACACAACAAACGTGGAGGACACAACAACTAGCAGGGAAAAACACAGGGCTTAAATACATACTGAGGTGATTAGGGAATGTGAAACAGGAGGAGAGCACAGCTGGGACTCATCAGACATGACAAGACAAGGGGAGGCAAAACTCAACACATTGACATTGACAGTGCCACGTATTGGAGAAGCAAGATGGCGCCTGTGTTTGGCTGTGCCGCTGCCTCCGTCCATGTGTTTGTTTACTTTATATGTTATGCAAGTGTTCTTGCTAGTTTTGTCCGGTGTCATCTCCCTTCGGATTTATGATCGCCATGCGTTACTGGCGATCAAATCTGCTATGGATAACTTTCAGAGTCAACAATACGACGTTGTTTTCCCACCGCCGCTTGAGCGTGACGCAGCACCTGGTTCACCTGCACTCTTGCCGGTCAGCTCAATTTTGCTTCAGAGGCCTCGTCGGAGGAAGCGGGGGAAGAGAGCCGGCTTTCTTGTCCTGCTCCGTCGTCTTCGGGGGCTTTATTCCTGGGCTGCTAGTGGTAAGATCCGCCTGAGACTTGTCGGAGCTGGATTAATCCCCACAACCCACTGTGTTTACCACCCAAGCTCCCACCTAAAAGCATGGAAAGCAATGCCTCATCGCAGCAGGAACCCTGTTTTGCTGCGCAGCTTACCGCATATAGTACGAACTCTGTTCCTGGAAACTCTACCCCTGTCTACCCCTGGGTCGCAGCGTTAAATGGATGTTAATTAATGCAACGGGCGGCATCGTGGTGGGGGGCGGCATCACGGCCAGCCTGTGACATAGTGGGAATGTCACAGGCACCGATCGGTTTTCTATCGCCCATTTGCTGGGAGTAAGGGCGCCCTCCGCTTGCGAGGTGCGCCTGCTGCTTGCAGCACAGGGAGGAGAGGGCGGGGCGGCGGGGGATTCTCATGTGGCTGGAGCAGCATCTAATAACCAACTCGCAAAATAAAACAAAATAAAAACAAAACAAACAAACACGAAAACACCAGACATCATGATACAGACTTATAATTTGCACCGATGTTTTTTCGAAATTCTGTATGCGAAAAGTGAGCGCGAGAGCCCTCGGTGCGCCTGCTCGCTGCTGAAGTCAAAGTAAACTTTATTGTCATCCCCACTACATACAGTCCAGTATATAGAGAGACGAGACGACGAGGCTCCAGTTACAGCAGTGCAAGTAAACAGACAATAAATATAAGAAGAGTAAGAAAATAAATATACACTTTAGGACTCGGGGTATGTGACACAGGACCCACCAGTGTTGGTCAAGTTTGTGTGTGTGTGTGTGTGTGTGTACAACAGCTTTATGTTAATGTACAATCCTTAATATGTTTTGTGTGTGTGTGTGTGTGTGTGTGTGTGTGTGTGTGTGCGTGTGTGTGTGTGTGTGTGTGTGTGTGTGGAGGGCGCCAGAGGGAGTGTTCGCCCGGGGTGCCAAACAGGCTAGGACCGCCACTGGTGCTGACTCAGGGGGACCACTTTAGTTCATTGAAACTTTAATGCCAGTTTAGTTTAAGACATCAAACTGGTCGCGTTTTGAATCCAATTGATAATAACAGAGCTATACTGAACATAAACAACTGTGTTAGTGTGACGCCCTGCATAATTGAAGGATTACAATAAACTTCAGTTCTTACTGAAACTGTAACATTGCCTTGATCTGCCTACGTCATTTTAAAATGCATTTTTAAATAGTTTGTGTTGTTAAATGAGTTTTGTGTCACTGTGCACAGTGAAAAACTCACCTGATGTAGTGGTAAGGCCATGTTCACCACTAGATGGTGACAACCTGGCACAGGTATTTTCTATACACACTAAATTTCACACTGAAAAGCCTTGGTGGGAATTTTTGTTTGCATAGAAAGTCAAGGAAAAAATGTCTTGAGGTTTTCCAGTGTTTTCAAAATTGTGTTTTTCAGATACACATCAAAACTTCACACAGACAAACACACACACAAAACAACAAAATATGTCAAATTACATAAGATAAGAAAACCTTTATTAGTCCCACACGTGGGAAATTTGTTTTGTTACAGCGGTGGACAGTGCAAAGTTACATGGAGAATTAGAAAAACATCTCATTTGTAAAAAAATAAACCAAAACCATCCTTCAGCTGCTTTCAATCACATCTCCGAGTCTCTGTGAGCAGACGCAGCTCGTGCTCGTCTTCAGGGTGAAGCTTGACGTGCTAATAAAAGAAAACATGTTTGCAGCTCAATTTCAAAACACTGTGTGGGTTTCTCTGGTTCATTTGTGCAACTGTTTCTTGGTAAATTATACAAGAACAGGAAACATAAAAATGGCTGTTGTCATCCAACATGCCCATAAAAGGCTTCATGATATACTGCTGCTGTTCACCTGCTTGTCTTACTCTGCTGGACTTTTCAGAAGTCGACTGTTTCACATATAAAGTGCTGTTTCTTATTATTTTAATGTGCTGAATCCAAACCCGACAATTAAAATATCTGATTAGCTGCTGTCTCCAAGACATTTATTTTTACACTACATGTTGTTTAGATGAGTTTTTCATATGTGTTTGGTAATATCTGACCTTTCTTCATTATGAAACAATAATCAGAGAAAGGTCAACACAGATTAGTCTTAATATGAAACATTAGAAAGCACAGCAGGGTTATTGCAGCCCCGCCCTCACATTGTGAGCAATGCTGTGACGTTTCTCAGTTACAATAATGTGACAAAACTTCTGCCAAGCAGCTTCTGTGTTTGGTAGCGTTGGTGTCACTGTGTCTGTAAACACGATAACTGGAAACAGGCATGTAGAGTGGCCCAGTGTTAACAATCCATTCAGAAGTTGCCTGGCGTCCAGTGAGGTCATCAAAGTCCGTCCACCTTCTTCCACTTATCAGGGTCGTGGGGGGCTGGAGCCTATCACAGCTGTCATAGTGCGAGAGGCGGGGTCAACCCTGGACAGGTCGCCAGCCCGTGGCAGGGCTAACACACAGACAACCATTCACACCAATCCCCACTGACTGCATGTCTTTAGACTGTGGGAGGAAGCTGGAGAGAACATGCAGACTCCACACAAAGACCCCGGCCTGATGGGGTTAGGGTCCTGAGCTTGATACCCTAAACTGAACGCAGGACAGAGGAAGGGATGGGTGATGTTCATGTGTGCCCAGGTGTATGATGTGGCTCTTTGCGGTGACACAGTAAAAAATGTGGCTGTTTGTCTGTGACTGGTTGGCTGCCCCAGCCCTGGCCCTTCATGTATTTCAGTAATGTCTTTTTCTCCCGTCTCCTCCTCTCGTTTACATGTTTTGCCCTTGTGACCCATTCCTTCTGTCACGTGTGTTTCCCCCCAGCCATCATGTTCTGTTTGTGTTTAGTTACGTCCATGTCTCATCTCTAGTCCTTTTTTCCCTCTGTATGTATTCACAGTGTACGTGTTCCTCGTCGGTTCGTCATGCTAAGTCTGCGTGTCTTATTCCGTCATGTGTCATGTATCACTCCAAATCTCACTGACTTTAACTGATAATAACTGTTTGCTGAGTGTTATGTCTAAAAGGTATTGCACAATCGCCTCTAGTAGAGGATCAGGTTTGTTTTCCACTGATAACATGACTGACCAATGATTGTGGAGCACGTCCATGTAGGATCTTATAAATGCAACGAGCAAACCTAAATGTTTTAAAATGTTCAAAACTTAATATATTATATTTCTGAAGTATGACGGAAGGAAAAAGTTTCATATTTAAAAAAAATCCAATTTCATATGATCAAATTTATGTCAAAAAGTTCATATTTATTCCTCCTATGTCATGTGTGAGTACTGTACTGTAAATGTCATATATATCAGATGATACTGATAACCTAATGCTAATAACTATGCAGAGGTCTCTGGGCCTCGACTTTTATGGAGCATGTGAAGTTTGGGGCAGAGTGGACAAAGAAAAGTTTCTCAGCAGGTTCAACAGGTTGCTACAACACAGGCCGATGAAGTATTGCACTCACTCATCCAAACTGGCAAACATGTAACATACACCCTAAGACTGATCCTGCTTTTTACTCCTTTGCTATGATTTAATTTGATATTATGTAGCCATGGAGACAGTTTGCATAGATTAGAATGTTAGATTCCTGTGATGTCATCAATGCCCGATGTTTTGTTTTAATGTCTTGTGATAGTTCTAAGTGCAGACAAAGTCAGAGTTCAAGTGAGTTTAGTCCAATTTTGATCCAGTTTCTGACATGTGGTCAAAATCTTGGCCGACCTTTACCACACCACGTGCTGTGGGTGTGCGTAAATATCTAGGTGAGTAAAGTCTCCTTTACCTGTTAAATTCAATTTGTTTTGTCTCTCTGTAGAGGACTTTGAAGAAAAATACGAAGAGAAGGATAAGCTGGGTGAAGGAGGCTTTGGGACTGTCTTCTTTGGAAAACGCAGAGAAGACAATTTCCCAGTATGGCTTCTTATGTGTGCACTTTACAATTCTTCTAGTTCCTCCTGTTCTCTTTTTCTAAAACACATTTTCTCTGTAATGCAGGTGGTGATTAAGCATGTTGCTCAGTTTTTAGTCAGCTACCTACCAGTGGTAAGAAATTTTTGTCTTTTTCTGTTGTTTTCCCCCAACGTGTTCCTCAAACAGCCTAATGTTTGAACACTGACCTCGATGTTCTGTTTCTCAAGCTTCTTAATGGTAAAATGACCGAGATTCCCAAGGAGGTGGCATTGCTAATAATAGTGGGGGCAGGACCAGAGGCTACGAGCAGCAATGTGACGCCCGCTTAAAACGACTGGTATGACTTGGAAGACGAACTCATCATGGTCTTTGAAAGGCCAAAAAAACATAGACTTGGAAGTCTACCTGGCAAACAGAAGAACCTTTGTGCACGAGAGGGAGGTTAAGGTCAGCGAGTGGCAAGATAACATATATGGCAAACTTTAATGGACAATGTAAATCTGATTATTTGAACGTATTTTTCATTTGTCTGTCTGGTCATAATGAGACAGCTGGTACATGCAGCCACTGAAATGCAATCCAAGGGTGTCTACCATCGAGACATTAAGCCAGAAAACATTGTGTTTGACACATCGCCTGATCATCCAGCATTTCTATGTGTCAAATTCATCGATTTTGGTATTGGAGTCCCTTTTAGACCAGAAGCAGTTACACGAAGAAATGGTAGGTCATCAGCCTCACTGTTTAAATGTCATTGCCTGCCCACAGGCTTAGTGTCCACGCGCTCAGTGTCCACAGGAATTCCTTACCATGAATAATTACTCTCTGGACTTTAGGGACCAAATCAGCCGCTGTAAACTGGCAGGACTTTAATGCCACCACAGCAGATTGCGTCACAGTTTTGCAGCTACCTGGCAAGTAATCACTTGCCTTAAAAGTGTCGCCAGTCCCCTAGGCAACATGTGAAAGTGTTCCAGTGTGTACATCTGATCTGGGACCGCTGCAATCTTCGACTGCGCCTCCAGCTGACCCGATGTCCACATCATGGGGGAGGTAAGCGTTGGAGGTGGCATTGGAAAGTGAGGGTGATGCGTCAGTGAGTGCTTATCAGTATCAGTATATGTATGTGTGTGCGTGTCCAGAGTTCAGCTGAGACAGTGTCCTTCGACCCGCCAGGCTAAGTAAACAGTCTTCCAGCCAACCCAGGTGGCCTTGTAGGGAATGGGAAGGAACAGACTCAACACAGTCGTTATCAGGGAGTTTTTGTTCGGCTCCAGCCTTGAGCCCACAGCTGGCGCCAAAGGGGTAGCCGCATTATGATGGTTTTCTTTTGCAAACAACTCATGAAAATTTCAAGCTGTTTTTAACACTCCGACACTGGTCTCTCAATCTCCCGTTAATAGCTGCGAGTTTCTCCATGATGTTATTAGCCGTCGATTCCGTGGTCTTGTCACTCTTTTGCTCACATAGCAGATTCTGAGACCTCACGACCGCAGCCAACTGATCCGAGATGTAATCCAGCTTCCGCCCAGAGATGTTGTTCTGAGTTGATTCTTTCCTGATGTAATCCAACATACATACGCTCAGAGGTGTTATTCTGAGCATTCACTGCAGTCGTAAGCGCCTCCAAGCTCTTAACCATGCCACCTTCAGTGAGCCCTTTCTGAGAAGTCCAGAAGAGACCAGTTGATCAAATCCATAATTCTCTTTTAGGTTTTAGACACAGGCTGTGAGAGAGTGTTCCAGGGAAAGTAATCCAAAAAAGACACGAGACTAGACAAGGACATAAGAACTAGCAGGGAAGACAAGGGAGAGGAGAAAAAGTGCGTCCGCCTCCTCCGAGAGCCAAAGAAATGAAAATGTTTGATGCTGAGCTTGTGGTGATACTCCAAGTCAGTACTGTACTCTGGCTGTTTCAGAGTTTTCACAGTCACTGCTTTCAGGTGTCTCCATCCAGTCACGTCTCCCAACACGATCACTTCTTTTCTTTTGGTTCCCTCGACGTGGAAGTGGTCCCCCAGTGGTCAACAGGTAGGTCTTTTACGAGGTGTAGTACGGTGGCCCCTAGAGACAAAGCATTTACAAACTCCAAAACACTTACAAACTCCAAAACACTTACAAAATTCAAAACACATGCAAACTCCAAAACACAACAGAAGTGCTCCAGGACGCTAGGGGCAGTGTTGAGCTCGAATTGCAAAATAAACGGCAAGTTTGTTGCAAACACATGGGCTGTATGGGATGGTCTAGTCTCCGTCGCGCTGCCCAGGTTGCCTAGCAACCATGATACTAACCGCTGGAAACATGTCATACAATTTTGTTTGACAGAAATGAAGGAGAGGTCGTCAGCCTCACTGTTTAAATGTCCTTGCCTGCCCACACGCTTAGTGTCCACATGAATTCCTTACCATGAATAATTACTCTCTGGATTTTAGGGACCAAATCAGCCGCTGTAAACTGGCAGGACTTTAATGCCACCACAGCAGATTGAGTCACAGTTTTGCAGCTGGGTGCGGTGATGGATTGGCTGGTACGTCACATCATCCTTGATGACAACAACACATCTGAGATGCACACTGACATTTCAGAGGGTAAGCTGAATGTTAATTCTTTAACCTGTCGCATTACAAAAACTTGAAAAAATCCCCTTTAAAGAACCTTTAAAGGTTTTTCAAAAAACCTTTTTTTTTAATGGTTCTTTGAAGAACTATTTTCTGAGTGGTTCTTTAAAGAACCATTTTAAATCTTTAAAAAAAAATGCATCTTAAATTGAATTAACTAGAGTAGGGTAAAATAAATACAAGCACATAGACATATATTAATGGTTTATTGGCACTTTGTATTACAGAAAAAGACAAAAAGGCATTTTAACGCTAAGCACAACACCACTACTAATAATAGCATATAAGTCATTTAAACAGTAATAATTGAATATCTTTACTATACTATAAATAAATACATATAAATATTATACTATAGATAAAACAACAATCATTACATTAGAAATAGCAATACTTTCATAACAGACAATTAAACAACACATTTTCATCAGCATGTTTGCATTTTCAGTAAAACTATTTCAAGAACAATCTTTTTATTTAAATTATCAATGAACTGCAGCCTTAAGTTATGTAAGTTAAGTTTAATGTGGGACTCATGGTCCTTTGTTAGTCCACATTGGGACAATTTCAGTCTCTCATCTGCACTATGCTGGCAATCTAGGAGATATTTAATGCATTTGCCACTCTTTGCACAGCTACTGGTACAGGTGTAGTCAGAGTTCCCAAGTTGAGAACAAATGCCTCCAAAAAGCAAAATGTCTTTTTTAGTTCACTTGGATAGGCAACATTGTAGTTATGGTACAGGGAGAAGACAATACCCATCGCCAATGAAATGTCAATTTCCCCACTGTCCAGAATCATTTTTTGTCCATCCATCTGGACATTGCCCTCAGTTGAATCACTCAAGGGCTTGCCGTCACTGCTGCTGAGTACGATTGTAGGTATTGGGCTGTGTGGATCCTGAAACAGAAATTAAATTCTTGAAATGAGGAGTATAGTTTAAATAAGCATAAACAACAGGTGTCCCAATGAAAGTATGAAACTCCTGTAAAATACTGGATTAGTTTTAGACCCCCCCTCACCATACCAAAAAAAATCTAAATTTACCTTATTTATGACGGAGAGATGAGCGGCATTTTCTTTGAAAATAGATGGCAGGAGAAGAACAGCTGTGTTTACTATCTGACCTGGAAAATAAAGAGAAATATGTAAATATTTTCTGGCCAATTTTGTTAATACAAAGCAGTAAAGGCCATATGAGTACCTTCATCAGGAGTTGAATGTCTTGCAGAACATAAGCATTAGTGCAGTAAATGTATACCTAATTAACTTTTCAGTGTAATTCAGTGTAAATGTTAAGCATTTATACAAAACCCCCAAAATGTTGTTCAGTTCTGTAAGTTGCTAGCTTTAAATAATTTGAGTCCTAAAGAACTTGCAGAGCAAGTCTAGCTGCCACTGAACATTTTTTGGGATAAACATTGTGTGAATGACTGAAAATCCTCATAGAGATATATATAGCATCGAGGGTGTATCAGTTAAATCTTAAAGTACATCAGTGCAGAGACGAGAAAGGAGAAATGTCTGTCAGGGTTCCTGGGTCATCGACCCAGTGCTTTCAGTTTTGTTCATGTTCAGTTTATTTTGCCACTGCCTGTTTCACTTCCTGTTTGTTCCCCGTGTCAGCTTGTGTCATTAGTCAGATTATGTTCAGCCCTGTACTCACCTGTTTCCAATCATTGTCATCATTCAACCTGTGTATTTAAGTTCCTCGGTTTCACCAGTTCTTTGTCGTGTCATTGATGTTATGTTGTCGTTTCCGCCAGCCAGCCAGCCAGCCACTCAGTCCGTCCGTCCGTCCGTCCGTCCTTCCTTCATTCATTCATTCATTCAGTCAGTCGTCCAGCCAGCCAGCCAGCCAGCCACTCAGTCCGTCCGTCCTTCCTTCCTTCATTCATTCATTCAGTCAGTCGTCCAGCCAGCCAGCCATTTCCTACCTCTGTTCTGTTTGCTCACGCCATCACAATAAACACCAGTCTTCACCTACCTGTGAGTCCTGCGTTTGGGTTCCTTCTTCCTCGCCTCCACACCACGCCTGACAGAATGACATGACCCGTGCCACGAAGACACGACTGGAACCCAGCGGACTCGGACCTTTTTGAGCGGCAGGAGGCAGCGCTCTCCTTGTGGGCGGAAAAGCTCAAGGAGAGACAGCGGCTCTTCGCGGAGCGAGAGCACGTCTTCGAGGGCACTCGCTTGGCTCTGGGCGGGCCTCGGAGACGCCGCGTTCACCCACCTGCTACCTCCCATGCACCGGAGCATCTGCCGCGGAGAGTGGGCGTTTCGCGCCGCGCTTCGGCGGCTCCCCCTCTCGCGGATCCGCTCCTCGCTCACACGTCACCTGCCTCATTTGCCGGATCCTCCACTTCGCCACGGCACAGCGGCTATGCCTCCCACCTCGGCTCAACAGAGGCTCCCGCGCCAGAGGCTCGGCTGTGTACCCCGCCCGCTTCCTCTTCCCGGAGAAAGCGGGGCACACGCCGCCATAACACGGACTATTTTCAGCAACTCCCGGTGGTGAGTTCCGGTAACTGTTTTCCACCCTCCTCATTTGACTCTTCACCCAGATTAACTAATAGACTCATCTCTGATTCATGGGATGTTTCCCTCCTGGAGGATTCTGTAGACTGGGAAGAGTTTTTCTGCTCTGCTCCTCCAAAGACTATAAATGGTGGTGGCAGAAGGACCAGAACAATCCCAGATAAACCTGCCTGTATCACACACCCAGTCACTATTTTCACACCCATTACTCAGCCATTTCCCACCAGCACGGCGGCCCAGATTCGGCCTTCCCCTTCAGCCGTTTCACCACCTCAGATGGCTAGGGCCCAGCCTACACCCACACCTGTGCCAGCTCCTAGGAAGAAGGCAGCTGCGACGCAGTCTACCTCCACATCCGCTCTTGTTTCCCGGGTGGGGGGTAACTGGTGTCCAGCCACCTCCCGTGCCTGTCCCAGCGCCCAGGCTGAGGGCAGCCTCAACCCAGCCTGACCTCCCTAGAGGCTTGAAAGAGCTAACCAGTCCACCTGCTACTTCACCACTTCCTCCACCTCCTCACTCAGCTTTCCACGCCCTGGCACTATCACTGGTTAGGCTAGCTGAGGTGTCCCCTGCTCAGGCACCAGCCTTATTAGCCCAGGCTGCAGTTTTATCCCCCTCGGTAACTCTGTCGTTAGCTCAGCCATTAGCATCGCCAACCTCTGTTCATCCCTTAGCTTCCCCACTCCAGTCAGTTCCCTCACCTGCTGTTCAGCTTTCACTCCAGTCAGTTCCCTCACCTGCTGTTCAGCCTTCCCTCCTGTCCCCTGTCGTCCAGTCTCCTCCTGTCCTCCTGTCCCCTGTAGTCCAGTCTCCTCCTGTCCTCCAGTTCCCTGTCCTCCAGTCTCCTCCCGTCCTCCAGTCTGTCCAGTCTGTAGTCCAGTCAGTCCAGTCGTCCCCTGTAGCTCAGTGTCCTGTTCTCCAGTCGCCTCCCGTCCAGTCAGTCCAGTCGCCTCCCGTCCAGTCAGTCCAATCAGTTCAGTCACTCATCCACCACCCTGTTCAGTTCCCGGACCTGCAGCCACAGCACCCAGAGCCAGCTGTGAGCCCTCCTGCTCTCCAGCCAGGGGCCTCCGCGCCCGCTGGCCCGGCCGCTCTCCAGCCAGGGGCTTCCGCGCCCGCTGGCCCTGCCTGTCTCCAGCCAGGGGCTTCCGCGCCCGCTGGCCCTAAAGCTGTGGCTCTGTCACCCCCGGCTCCCGTGCCGTCGCCTGGTCCAGACTCAGACTCAGCCTCAGCTTCTGCTTCGCCTGGGCCAGCCTCAGACTCAGCCTCAGCTTCTGCTTCGCCTGGTCCAGACTCAGCCTCAGCTTCAGCGTCTGCTTCCCCTGGTCCAGCCTCAGCTTCCACTTCGCCTGGGCCAGCCTCAGCCTTGGCGTCAGCCTCTGCTTTGCCTGGTCCTGCGGCTGCCGCGCCGTCGCCCCAGCCACGTTCTGGACGTCATCGCCGGCGCGGCCGCCCACCGGACCTGCTCAGCGGCCGCCGCCGCCTTCCTCGCGGCCGCCCACCGGACCTGCTCAGCGGCCGCCGCCGCCTTCCTCGCGGCCGCCGCCGCCTTCCTCGCGGCCGCCCACCGGACCAGCTCAGCGGCCGCCGCCGTCTTCCTGAACCGTCTCGTCTCGGCCGCCGGCCACGTGGCCGCCCACCTGAACTGTTTCTGTTTTGGACTCCGTCCCTCCGTCCTGGGCCCCCTCCACCCGCCCTGTTCTGGTTTTTCTTTCTTTTGGCCATCGGGTGCCGGCCTTTGGGGGGGGGGGGTACTGTCAGGGTTCCTGGGTCATCGACCCAGTGCTTTCAGTTTTGTTCATGTTCAGTTTATTTTGCCACTGCCTGTTTCACTTCCTGTTTGTTCACCGTGTCAGCTTGTGTCATTAGTCAGATTATGTTCAGCCCTGTACTCACCTGTTTCCAATCATTGTCATCATTCAACCTGTGTATTTAAGTTCCTCGGTTTCACCAGTTCTTTGTCGTGTCATTGATGTTATGTTGTCGTTTCCGCCAGCCAGCCAGCCAGCCAGCCACTCAGTCCGTCCGTCCTTCCGTCCGTCCGTGGATATTGTAAGGGACACTGTGTTTACTAATGTGCTGTATGTGAAACCTTAAAAAGTGGTATCTGAGATAGGAGTTAAAAATGTTTTTGCTCATTATTGCCAAGTGCCCTCACCTTTTCTTTCAGTGTCTGTCTGGCTCTCATCAACAGATTTTAAGCAGAGGCTTTTAAGGTTGCTGTCTGGGGCTATTGACACAAGCTTCGCTGCCAACTTACTGAATCCTCGGATTACTTTTTTGTCCACATCAGTTTTAAGTAACATGGAAGCCTCTTCAAGAAGCTAAAATAAAGGATAAACATATACATATTAGCTTTGTACCATAATATATACCATTATATAGCAAACCAGAACAATCATTATTTCACACATCAATTATCATTAGAGAACAAATTATAATTTTGCATTTGTTTACTTTAATTCTCAAGTACACATTGCTGTGCAAAAGGGATGTTTAGACTATTCTTCCCAAAAAACTATCATTGGCATCAGATTGGTCCAAAATTATCCTGTAGCATGAAAATAAAACCAAAGAGAAAGACATAGTCAATGTTGCAATTTCTGTTAGTGTTCTGTTAGTGTACTTTTATTACTCATGAAATAAATCTGCTGATTCAGTCACTTTGCCTGTCCTGTAGGTACGTGATTATTAGAAGTCTATATAAATGTGCAGCACATCAGTACATATTCGTGTTTTTGCCGTGCACTATTGTTATTGTTGTTTTTTGCTGCAGTTTTTGATAAAACACTCACCACAACAGGGATAGTGAGACATGGGAATTCTCGTAGAACCTCTTCAGTAGTATGCTGAAGAACGTAGTGTGTTCTGTACTTCTGTATTTTCCTGAGGTGCGTTCGAATGACATCCACATTTGGCCTAGTTTTTTGGCACTCTTGCTTAATCACTGATACATGTTGGTCGGTGCTACTTTCATCCTCCCCATCGTCAAGAGGATTGATATCCTGGTTATTAAAAAGTTTAGCAAATATTGAGAGAAAAAAACCCAAAACAATACTTTTAACTTTTATGTACAATTTAAAATGGCAAACAAACATTGAGCATATTTAACTTGCCTTGGTTTTTTCAAAAGGATACAGGGCTGGATATCTGATGATCTTTTTCTTCCTGAATTTGGAACTGAGTATTTCTGTCTCATTTTTTCAATTTCCTCTACGTCTACTAGTGGTCTTCTTTCCTTTTTAAACTTGTTCCTGAGAGACTCATGCAGAACATCCTACAAACGATAAAAATGTAACTAATTATTCATAAATAGGTGCAACTAGGTCCTCCCTTTATACAAGACATTTACCAGAAAACTTTGAGTGACATAAAGCTGGTAGGTTTGCTGTAATCATGTCATAACCTAATTAGTTCCTATTTACAGATCTCTTCTTTAACTCTTAGGAGTTGATCGAACACATGATATAAAGGTTTGGAGCACCTTAGATTGGCTACATACACTATAAAAGGTAGATAAAGATTAGATAAAGTATCAATGGCATTATGTCCTACAAGCATACTCATCATGATCTTTCAGTCTATATGTTAATACCTCTACCTTTTAATAATAAAAATAATAATGTATACTTTATTGATCCCCACAGGGAAATTTCTCTCTTTGCATTTAACCCATTCACTCAGTGAAGCAGTGGGCAGCCACTAATCAGGCGCCCGGGGAGCAGTGTGTAGGGACAGTACCTTGCTCAAGGGTACCTCAGGGTAGCCGTTCAGTTGATTCAAACCCCTGACCTTCCGATCATGGGGCAACCACACTACCTACTGAGCTATCCCTGCCCTATTTTCAAATTTAATTTTTTAAATACAAAAACTACACTATCCTGATACAAAGGCAAACAGAGCTAATATAATGCTGAATTTCACACCATTCACTTGAGAATTCACAGAGAAATGAAACATTAATTAATTTAAAAGAGCAATTGATATTTTATTTATTGTTTGACCATACTGGACGAGATCTGCCTCAAAAATCACAATACTAATACTTGTATTGTAGTGGCCACAAGGGAACAGATAACCTCTGAATATGTAACAATGAAAATGTTAGCATGTTACACTCGTTAGCCAATAATTAGGCAATTCAAAGACAATTTGTTGGACAATTTTATCAATGTTTGCTTTTCAGGAATACTTACATATCCAGAGCCATAACTCTCCTTCAAGAAAGGAAAACTCAGAAGGACAGTCCTCAGAAGCTCTACATACTGCACATGAGAGGGATACCTGCAAATTTTGAATGATGAACTTAAATTCTGATGTACATACTGTATTTTAAATGAATCAAATCTTAATTATATATAGACTTACATTGTCTCATTACTCAAGTGGTCAAACAGAGCTTGAACAAGCATGTTTTTGAGTCTGTTCTTGGTGGGTGACTTTAGTGCTGCATCTTTATTGGTCAACGCAGTGAGCACAGCTGGAGGAAACTGCACTTTGCAGTTAAACATAGGTTGGAGTGCTGACACAGTATGCTTTTCTTTGTGTTGCCTTCCACTGCAAGAAGAAGTAAGAAGTATGTTTAGAGTTTGTTACAAGACATGAATATGCGTGTCCTTGTGTCCTGCATCAGGAATATCCGCATATTTAAAACGTACAATAACAGCTGCTGAACTACAGAAACAGAATCATAACAGAGAGTAAGAGTGGCTGTGACATTTCAATTTTGAAAGTAAATGGGTGTGTGATGCACATCAACGCTGGAGAAACAGTACAGGGCTTGCGTCAACCCCTTGCCCCCCACCCTCCAACACCGTAAACCTAGGGGAGGGGAAACACTGAATTGTATGAATGTACAATTCAGTGAATCATGTCCAGTCAACTTAAGACTCACTCTTTCAGCTTCTCTACAGCAGACAAAAATTTCACTTGGTCTTTCACTTTTGGAAAAAGACGCTCACTCATTCTTTCAGTCATCTGCAGAAGAGTCGATCCATCGATTTCATTGTCTGTGTCACAGAAAAACAATAAGACACGATCAAAACAGAAATGAGCATGTTCGAAGATAAAGAATAAAAATATCATAAAACATTACTAAAAAGACAGCTATGCGTTCATTAGTGACTGTAGATGATGACAGACATGTGGAACAGCCAAAAAGTGGTTAAAATCATTTTAACAGTGGTTGACAATTCCTAACTAAAAAGTCATGGTTTAGGATGTATCTTACCTAACTTTGGTATGAACTGCCTTAAAAGGTCGGTGGATCAGTGTAATGAAGTCTTGACCATCACATCTGTATGCGTCCAAAGCATGAAAGTCTACCTCATCCCCAGGCTTGAATATCAACAGATCATCAGTCTCTCTGATGTGGTATGATTGAAGGTGTCTTATAAACTCCAGTGTTGTAAAAAGTCTTCCAACAAGAAACCATTTTGCCCTGATATACACAATCAGGACTATTTTTTTTACAAACAGTGGAATTTGCTCTGCATGCACAAGTTCCAAAATGAAGAAATCTCCAACTGCATATTTTACAGAGTTTAAAATGATGCATTTACTCGTCCAGAGTTTCTCATCCACAGTAATGGCTGTCTCCAAGTTCTGCAAACAAATCTGCAAGTTCACTGGAAGTTCTTGAAGTGATAAGTTATTAACTGCTGCTTGTGTATGATCGCTCCTGATGATCCATTCAGGCTGCCACTCCCAGCATTGACGAAGCTGATTCCTCTTTGCCAAAGTCTGACAAATATTAATATAGTTATTGGTGATTCTTGCTACTGTCTTGAAAAATTGATGTCTGGCTTCAAACCTCATGCACCAATGAGAGCGGAGTGACCCATAATCAAGGATGAGCCGAGGATAATGTAGCAGAAAATGCAGCTTGGGTATAAACACACCAGTGTATGGTGTAACTGGCCCATGTAAAGTTCTCTATAAGTTCACTCAGAGCTCGTTCAGATGATTGGGGAAATTCAACAGTTTCTTGGATGACAGGGTCACAGTCTGGGGCAGACTCTAATCCTTGTTTCTGATATTTATGTTTCTTCCTTATGTGATTTTTCAAAGATTTCACAGACAAAAACTTTCTGGGACAGTCTTCTAGTCTGCAGACAATGAAGAATCCTCATTTACTTTCATGGTATATCTGTTGATGTTTCAGCAGTTTTTCATATGTTGGTTTTCTTGTGGAGCACCGTGGACACTGATATGGCACATCCATAGAAATGCTCACCTACAAAGACCTGGGGTGGCTGTAGCTCAGGTGGCAGAGCGGATCAGCCACTAACCAGAAGGTCGGTGGCTCAATCCCAGGCTGCTCAAGTCTGCATGCCAAATATCCTTGGGCAAGATACTAACCCCATGTTGCTCTCCGATGCATCCATCGGAGTGTGAATGTGTATGAATGTTAGATACTTAGCACTAAAGCTTAGAAGTGCTTGTGTGATTGGGTGAATGAATTAGCTGTATAAAGCGCTTTGAGTGCTCGGACAGAGTAGAAAAGCGCTATATAAGAACCAGTCCATTTACCTGTTGATAATCTGCCAATTCATTTTCCCCAAGCCAAAGAGATACTTCTCCAACAGTCCACTGCTGAGCCATGATCTGTTAAAACAAAACAAAATGCCATTACATTGTTATTCTGTGACATCAAAAACTTATTTATTTATTTTTTGTTCAATCATTTTCCAAGCCACTTTATCATCATAAGGATCGGAGGGGTGCAGGAGCCTATCCCAGCTGTTTTTTTAGGCGGGGTAGACCCTGGACAGGCTGCCAGTCCATGGCCTTTTGACTGTTCCCAAAGTCAGGACACATACTCACGGAGAGGCAGCGTTTCAGTGGTGTGGTCCTCATCTGTGGAACAGCCTGCCGGAGGAGCTCAGGGCCGCAGAGAACGTACATGTTTTTAAGAACAGGCTCAAGATCCAACTTTTTAATTTAGCTTTTACTTGACGTTTATTTATTTTATGCTTATTTATTCTATCCTGTTATTCTATTTATTAATTTAGGTTTTACGTAATATTTATCGATTTTATTCTTATTCATTTTTTATCTTCTTACTCTATTTACATTTATATTGTATCCCTTCTTATTTATTTTATCTTTTTACCCTGTATATATCCTGTTGTGTCATATCTCCAGTGTTTCCTCGGCGGGCGCTCTCTGCACCGGCGCTGTAATCGACCGTGGCTGCTGGGGCTCTGGGGGTCCTCTCAGCCTGGCTGGGGGGCTTCTTTGCCTCTCACACGCACTAAGCAGTTGTCAAACTCTCAAACGCAGTAAGCAGTTGTCATACTCTGACACGCACTAAGCAGTTGTCATACTCTCACACACACTAAGCGTAAGTGACGGAGTTACACCGTCCCGGGCCACAGACAGCTGATCTGGGCGCATACACACACCACCACCATTAGTTTCTACAATTACGGTGGCTGCGTGTCTTTGAGACATGAGAGGTATATTTTGAGCGGCGCAGAGGGTGGCCAACATATTTTTCCCACTTACCTTTAATAAAGTCGGTCGCGTAGACTCGCTGTGATCACCGATTGTACGAGTGGTTATGCAAGCCGATGGTATGGTGTTCCGGGGTTCAAATAGTGGGTTCGGGCACGCTTGAAAGGTCACGAGAACTGCATTATTTTTGTTTGTTTTTTTTGTTATTGTGAAACACTGTAGGCTGCCTGGAATTGGCCATAAATGTCTGTATTTACATATATATGTATTGTAGGAATACAGCTGGAAATAAGCTGAGGAGAAAAGAGTGTTTGGTAAAAGAAATAATAAAGAGATGACGATTATGCCTAGTGGGAGGGGCCATGGGGTAAAAAAGAAGGCTGTTTTTCGGTGAGATGTTACAGAGAGGGTAACATGCAGACTGTGTTTTGTATATAGATGTTTGTTTTGTGTTGACTTAAGTTAGTTTTCTATTTTCTTTGTAAATAATCTTTTGTGCACCTGGGAGGCCGGCAGAATAAACTATCCACACTGAATGCTTCCTGACTACGCCTGCATTTGTTCGGGAGAAGTTTCAGAGAGGACCCCGCGACATATGGTGTCAGGAGTGGGATGGCTAGTCGGAAGAGGAAAACGCGCCTCCCAGTTAAGCGCACAGGGCTGCGGTCCCAGCAGCATGAGCTTCCAGTGGAGAAGACAGCAGAGGACCTGGCATGGGACACAGTACCGGCGTCGTCTTCTTCAGCAGAGGAGGAGGAGGAGGTTTCTGGCAGGATTGGTCCAGCATTGCCTACAGCTTCAACCTCAGCACGTGACCCAAACGGAGAGCTGAAATGCGATGATGAGGGACTTCCTGGCGGGACAGCAAAGGAGAGAGGAGGTTTTGTTGGCAGAACTCAGGGGGCTGAGGACTGTTTCCCCTCCCAACGCTCAGCTGCATTCAGATTTTGCTGGTCAGGAAAGCCCAGCCCAAGCACCAGCCGGAGCAAGCACCACAGCAGCAACGGCCACGCCAAGCACCGCAACAGCAAGCAGCCCCAGAATGGTACTGCCTACACCTGCACACCAAAGAGGATACCGGGATCCCCCAGAGGAGGTTCCCTCTCTTCAGTCAAAAGCAGTGACCAACAGCCTCATCCAGTCAGTCTCAAAGTGGATGCGATCTGCTGGGCCGAAAATTCCACCCTTTCAGATGGGGGAAGACATTGAGAACTATTTGTGGAGTTTTGAGCGAGTTGCCAAAACCTGGAAATGGCCAGAGAGTGAATGAGCCGGTCGTCTGGTTCCACTGCTATCGGGGAAGGCGTTGGAGGCCTACACTGCAATGGATGAAGAAAGAGCCAATCGTTATGAAGATTTAAAAGCTGCGTTGCTAACCAAATTTGACATTTCCTCTGAGACGTATCGGCAGAAGTTAAGGTCCAATACAGTTCCACCTGGTGAGAGCCCCACTGAGACCTATTATCGCCTGAAGGGCCTCTATCGGCGCTGGATCCGACCAGAGCAGCATATTAAAGAAGAGATGGGAGAAGCTATCATCTTGGAGCAGTTAATCCGGGTACTTCCAGGGGAGGTGAGGACCAGGGTGAGGGAGCATGAGCCAGCAGATGGACTGACTGCTGCTAAGCTGGTGTCACAGTACTTCAATGCGCGTAAAGGAGCACCACCTGCATGCTCATCTGGGACGCCACAGCGACCACCACTCCCATCATCGGGTCTTCTGAAGAGGGAGAGCAACCCAAAGCCACCAGAAAACCCCAAGGCATCAAACTTACGAGCAGCGGGTAAGGACTGTCTTTGTTATTATTGCCAGCAGCCAGGTCATAAAGCCTCGGTATGCCCTATCCGGAAGGCTAAAGTCACTGGTGCCTGCTATGCACCCCGGCTGGAGATGGAGCCCACAAGGGTCCAGCCAGTGGATGTGCAACGCTATAAAAAAGTAAAGGTCAATGGTCAGCAGGCTACTGCTTTGCTGGACACTGGTAGTTTTATGTCTTTAATTAAGCATAGTTTGGTACCAGTGAACAGTGTGGACTATAGCAGACAGGAAGAAGTTTTATGTGCGCATGGTGATAAACATCCATACCCAAAAGTGGAGGTAACAGTGACTATTAATGAACAGCCCTACCTGTTGTCAGTTGGGGTGGTAAAGAACTTGCCTGTAGAGGTTATTCTGGGGATGGACTTGCCTGTACTCATAGACTTGCTGCAAGAAAAAGAAGAACAGTGGACAGAGACTGATGTGGGGGATAAGGGGAATGCTAAATTAAATGTGTCTGGCCCAGTGGTCACTAGAGCCCAGGCGAAGGCTGGATGCCAACCCTTGCCAGACTTTGACAGTAGTCTGTGTGAGGGTGGCACTAATGGGCCAAGAAAATCCCGCTGCCAACGCCGCTTTGAGAAGCAGCTATGGTCAAAGGGGCCGGACACAAAGAGCATGAAATGCGATGTACCAGAAAATATACCTTTGTTGCAAAGGGAGGATGAAACGTTGAAAGTTTTGTTTGCTAATGTGACTGAAGGGGAAACTGGAAAATGGGGAGGGAAAGAGAAGTTCATTGTTGACAAAAATGTGTTGTATGCTGTTGACGGTGACCACCAACAGCTTGTGATACCTTCTAGTTGTAGACCCCTCATTATGCACCTAGCACATACCCTCCCCTGGGCAGGTCATCTGGGTCGCCAAAAAACCTATATGCGAGTTAGCTCACGTTTCTTTTGGCCGTCAATGTACACAGACATACAAAAATATTGCCGTACATGCCCTACCTGCCAGAAAACCTGTCCAGCTCGCAAGTCTGACAGGGCCCTGCTACAGCCACTTCCGGTCATCTCCACCCCCTTCCGTAAGATAGCTATGGACATTGTGGGTCGTCTGGTAAAAAATAGTCGGGGTCATCAGTACATTTTGGTGGTGTGTGATTATGCGACTCGTTTCCCAGAAGCTTTCCCTCTGCGTGCGCTCACGGCACCCAATGCTCTGCGTGCACTGGTACAGCTGTTCTCCCGGGTGGGGATACCAGATGAGATTTTGACCGACCAAGGGACTAACTTTACCTCTAGGTTGATGCAGCTCTTCCACAACCAGCTAGGCATCTCTGCCATCAGGACGTCACCCTACCATCCACAGACAGATGGGTTGGTGGAGAGGTTCAACCAAACTCTGAAGAGGATGCTGCAGAAGTTTGTGTCAGACACTGGGAAAGACTGGGACCAGTGGCTACCCTTCCTGCTGTTTGCGTACAGAGAAGTTCCCCAGGCTTCCACTGGTTTCTCACCATTCGAGCTACTCTATGGTTGGGATGTGCAGGGGCCGTTGGATCTCCTCCGGAAGGGTCGGGAGTCTCCTGCTTCTGCTCCAAATGATAAAGGAGTGGTGCAATTTGTGCTGGAAATGAGAGATCGGTTGGGGAGATACCATGAAGAGGCCGAGGTCAACCTGCGAGACGCTCAACGAAGCCAGAAGACCTGGTATGACCAATAGGCCCGGCAACGTGAATTTCAATCTGGTCAAAAGGTGTTGTTACTTCTCCCCTCAGCCAACAGTAAACTTCTGGCGAAATGGCAAGGGCCATACAAGGTTCTTCGCAGAATGGGGCCAGTGACCTATGAGATTCATCTTCCTGAAAAGAGGAAACCGAAGCAGACTTACCATGTGAATCTCCTGAAAGAATGGGAAGAGCGTGCCCACCAGGCCCCTGCGAAAGCTCTGATGGCAAGAGAAGTGCCAAGAGAAGGGAAGACAGAACCCGAGCAGGGAGCCGATCCAATGTCTCCGGTGCTGACTCATCTTACCCCACAGCAGGCTGCTGAGCTACTCCAAATCCTTCGGTAGACTCCATCTCTGTGTTCAGTTAACCCCGGCAGGACCACCCTTGTCGAACATGTGATATGCCTAAAGGATGGACATCCCAACGTCCATACCAGGTTCCACAACACTTAGTGGATAAATTGCGACAGGAGAAGATGCTGGTCTTGGGGTGATAGAGCCGTCCTGCTCAGAGTGGTGTAGCCCGGTGGTCATCATCTTCAAGAAAGATGGCTCCCTACGCATCTGCATTGATTTCCGGAAGCTTAATTCCATTTCAGAGTTTGATGCCTACCCCATGCCTCGAATCGAGGGTTTGCTGGAGAAGATTGGAGCGGCCAGGTACATCACCACCCTGGATCTGTGCAAAGGTTACTGGCAAGTGCCACTGGAGGAGTCTTCTCGACCGTACAACGCCTTCAGGACACCTGCCGGCCTGTTCCAGTTCACGGTGATGCCATTTGGGCTACATGGGGCTCCGGCCACCTTCCAAAGGCTGATGGACAAATTACTACAGGGGTGTGACCCCTATAGTGCCGCCTACCTGGATGATGTAGTGATCTTCAGCAACACCTGGGAAGAGCATCAGCAGCACCTGTCCGAAGTCCTGGGAAGAATCCATAAGGCAGGGTTGACCCTCAACCCCTCTAAATGTGAGTGGGCACGGCAGGAGACCCGCTACCTTGGCTACCAAGTGGGCAGAGGTGTGGTGCGCCCGCAGATGGATAAAGTGGATTTTATCCAGAACTGCCCTCGGCCTCGCACCAGCCCCTTCCTGGGGCTGGTTGGCTGGTACCAAAGATTTGTGCCCCAGTTTGCAACTATTGCGGCCCCTCTTACTGCTATGACCAGCAAGGACCAACGGAATCCTGTCACATGGACAGCGGAATGTGAACAAGCTTTCAAAAGGCTGAAAACCTGCCTGTGTACGACCCCAGTTCTCAGGAGCCCAGACTTCAGGAAGAAATTTCTGGTCCAGGTGGATGCCTCCAAAAGCGGCCTGGGAGCAGTGCTGGCCCAAGGGGACCCTGGAGAAGAGCTTCCGGTCCTATACCTAAGCCAAAAGCTGCTGCCACGAGAGACCAACTACTCAACTGTGGAGAAGGAGGCCTTGGCCATTAAGTGGGCACTGGAGAAACTCAGGAATTATTTACTTGGAAGGGAGTTTGAGTTGGAAACTGATCACCGAGCGCTCACCTGGATCCATTCCATGAAGGACCATAACAGCCGACTGACACGCTGGTACCTTTCACTGCAGCCGTTCAGATTCACCATCCGTCAAAGACCAGGCAAGCTCACTGTAGTGGCAGATTATCTCTCCAGGTTGCCGCACAACGCCAACCTTCAGGTGGAAGGGGATGATGTAACGGAGTTACACCGTCCCGGGCCACAGACAGCTGATCTGGGCGCATACACGCACCACCACCATTAGTTTCTACAATTACGGTGGCTGCGTGTCTTTTCGTCGACCGGGCAGATAAACAAAAAGGGGTGAGAGGTATATTTTGAGCGGCGCAGAGGGTGGCCAACATATTTTTCCCACTTACCTTTAATAAAGTCGGTCGCGTAGACTCGCTGTGATCGCCGATTGTACGAGTGGTTATGCAAGCCGATGGTATGGTGTTCCGGGGTTCAAATAGTGGGTTCGGGCGCGCTTGAAAGGTCACGTGAACTGCATTATTTTTGTTTGTTTTTTTGGTTATTGTGAAACACTGTAGGCTGCCTGGAATTGGCCATAAATGTCTGTATTTACTTATATATGTATTGTAGGAATACAGCTGGAAATAAGCTGAGGAGAAGAAATAATAAAGAGATGACGATTATGCCTAGTGGGAGGGGCCATGGGGTATAAAAGAAGGCTGTCAGGGCCTACCTGGGTTTTTTCGGTGAGATGTTACAGAGAGGGTAACATGCAGACTGTGTTTTTTATATAGATGTTTGTTTTGTGTTGACTTAAGTCAGTTTTCTATTTTTTTTGTAAAAAATCTTTTGTGCACCTGGGAGGCCGGCAGAATAAACTATCCACACTGAATGCTTCCTGACTACGCCTGCATTTGTTCGGGAGAAGTTTCGGAGAGGACCCCGCGACAAGTTTACATACTCTCACACGCACTAAGCAGTTGACATACTCGGACACGCACTGAACAGTTGTCATACTCTCACATGCACCGAGCAGTTGACATACTCTCACATGTACTGAGCAGTTGACATACTCTCACACGCACTGAGCAGTTGACATACTCTCACATGCACTGAGCAGTTGACATACTCTCACATGCACTGAGCAGTTGACATACTCGGACACGCACTGAACAGTTGTCATACTCTGACACGCATTAAGCAGTTGTCATACTCTCACATGCACTGAACAGTTGACATACTCTCACACGCACTGAACAGTTGACATACTCTGACACGCATTGAGCAGTTGTCATACTCTCACATGCACTGAGCAGTTGACATACTCTCACATGCACTGAGCAGTTGACATACTCGGACACGCACTGAACAGTTGTCATACTCTGACACGCATTAAGCAGTTGTCATACTCTCACATGCACTGAGCAGTTGACATACTCTCACATGCACTGAGCAGTTGTCATACTCTGACACGCATTAAGCAATTGTCATACTCTCACACGCACTGAGCAGTTGACATACTCTGACACGCATTAAGCAGTTGTCATACTCTCACATGCACTGAGCAGTTGACATACTCTCACATGCACTGAGCAGTTGACATACTCTGACACGCATTAAGCAATTGTCATACTCTCACATGCACTGAGCAGTTGACATACTCTGACACGCATTAAGCAATTGTCATACTCTCACACGCACTGAGCAGTTGTCATACTCTCACACGCACTGAGCAGTTGTCATACTCTCACACGCACTGAGCAGTTGTCATACTCTGACACGCATTGAGCAGTTGTCATACTCTGACACGCACTGAGCAGTTGACATACTCTGACACGCACTGAGCAGTTGACATACTCTGACACGCACTGAGCAGTTGACATACTCTGACACGCATTGAGCAGTTGTCATACTCTGACACGCACTGAGCAGTTGACATACTCTGACACGCATTGAGCAGTTGACATACTCTGACACGCATTGAGCAGTTGTCATACTCTGACACGCACTGAGCAGTTGACATACTCTGACACGCATTGAGCAGTTGTCATACTCTGACACGCGCTGAGCAGTTGACATACTCTCACACGCACTGAGCAGTTGACATACTCTGACACGCACTGAGCAGTTGTCATACTCTCAAACGCACTGAGCAGTTGTCATACTCTCAAACGCACTGAGCAGTTGTCATACTCTGACACGCACTGAGCAGTTGTCATACTCTCACATGCACTGAGAAGTTGTCATACTCTCACACGCACTGAGCAGTTGACAAACTCTGATACGCATTAAGCAGTTGTCATACTCTCACATGCATTGAGCAGTTGACATACTCTCACACGCGCTGAGCAGTTGACATACTCTGACACGCATTGAGCAGTTGACATACTCTGACACGCATTAAGCAGTTGTCATACTCTCACATGCATTGAGCAGTTGACATAGTCTCAAACGCACTGAGCAGTTGACATACTCTCACACGCGCTGAGCAGTTGACATACTCTGACACGCACTAAGCAGTTGTCCCCCAAAGAAACCAAATTCCTAGAAATCCAATAACGGAAATGTTTGCACACAGTTGTCATTATGTGCAGAGGTCCACCCTACCAGCCAACCTCAGATCTCCACGCATACACAAACTAAGGCACATAAGTCTGCACACATCCAGACATTAACAGATACACACACATGGCCACCCTTTATATCGGTGGACCTCCACCAGGCCTCACTGCACTCCTCTTCTCAGAGAAACACTCAACAGAAGAGTTGAGAAACACAAAACTTGTGAGATCTGAATGTCCTGGTGAGTCTCCACCTGTTACAGGTGGGTGCTGCCTGGACTGTCTCAAGACAGACCAGACCAGGTGCACCACAAACACTTCAAACCTCATTTCAGGACAAAAACTAAAAGAACAACATAAACAAGGAGAAAACTTGCATTAGAAACATGCAGGGTTAGAGGAGACGGCAGCCATGTAGAGGTGAGCCTGTGTGAGTCCGTTTTCTTTTAGTGAACAACAGAAAAAAAGAAAAAAGAAAGAAAACTTACCTTAAAAATCTGTAGGGTTGTTTTCTCTGAGACATGTTGGAATCTGTAAACAGTAACTCCGAAAAGGATCCAGATGTTTCAAAATACTTCTCTGGCGAACGTTTCAGTTCTGCGAACATAAATGCTGTGATTAATGGACTAAAAGTCATCGCTTCTCACCCCTATTTATGGATTCAAGGATCAAAGGATCAAATTGGTGGTAAGATTCTAAATATATGTGATGTCATAATCCTGTTAGTTTGGAATACACAAAACAATAAGCACAGTTTTACAGACACATACACAAACTCCCAAAAACTAGCCAGCCCTCATGAGGAGGTTGAGACGCCATCCAGGTGCGGGAAAGAAAGCAGGAAAAACCGGGAGCGGGCCGCCTCACCGCTCTTTACATTAATGGACCGCCCCAAAGAAATCCAAACACGGAAATGCTTGCACACACATGTGATTATGCGCAGAGGTCCATCCTACCAGCCAACCTCAGATCTCCATGCAGGCACATATGAATGCACATACATTTACACACATCCAGAGATAAACTCCCCCAAAGAAATCCGAACATGGAAACTTTTGCGCACACTGCACACACATTCAGAGTTCATAACGCACTGGTGAGTCTCCACCTGTTACAGGTGGATGCAACCTGGACTGTCTCAAGACAGACGAGACCAGATCCACCAAAGAAACTGCAGATGTGAGGACATGCGTCTTTTTGAAATATATAAAACAATAAACACGGTCGTGCAGACACATACACTCACACAGGCTGCGAAAGCCTAGCCAGCCCTCGTGATGGGGTGGACCTCCTCCAGGCCTCACTGCCTTCCCCTCCTGAGAGAAACCCTTTATAGAAGAGTTGAGAAAGACACAATTTGTGAGGTCTGAATGTTCTGGTGAGTCTCCACCTGTTGCAGGTGAGTGCAGCCTGGACTGTCTCGAGACAGACCAGATCAGCTGCACCACAGACACTTCATACCTCATCTCAGGAGAAAAACTGAAAGAACAACATAAAAAAGGAGAAAACCGACCTCAGAAACATGGCCAACATCTGTTTGATTAGACTAACAAATAATGGTTGACCATTTTCAGGTGCTCGCCTAACCTTCAGTAGTTGTTCGAGGTCATTGAAACGCTTAGGTTTTATATATCCATGTTCCTTGGATTGATAATCTGTCTCGTATTGAAATTGTTCTTTGGTCAGTTTTGCCTGTTGCAGAATTTCAGGGTCGCTCTTGTTGACTTTAATAGCCACGATCTGTCTGTTTGCTCTGTGAATTGGTTAGAAACAAAACTGAACTTGTTTTGGTTTCTTTTGTAAAATACTCTGAAAACATCTGGAAAGGGTTTGGGTTGGTGTCAGGTCAACGTCCGTTATGCCATAAAGTATAATGGGTGAGTGCTCGTATTATGGGTTTTGGGATCAAAGCAAAGCTACCACGTCATGAAGGATCGAAGCAAAGCTACCGCGTCACAAGGGATCAAAGTGATTCTAATGTATGCGCAGGCGCACACACACATGTTTGTTTGTGTAATATTGTTCACACTAAATTTGACCGTAGGCAATTTAATATGAGTCAATCAAAGAAAATGTTAGTTTTGGAGAATTTTGAAATTACGAAAATGACAATTACGAGAATTTTTGTTCGTGTATTTTTTTTCTTTTGCATAACATGTCGAGCTTTTCTGTATATAGCCATGTCGTAGATTCCGAAGCAAACACGAAATTGATGAAAATGTTCTATTTTATTTTAACAATCATCAACTGCATATGCAGGTTTCGTACGGGTGCTTGAAATCCTTGAAAAGTCTTGGATATATTGTAGTGCTTCTATTTCGGATTTGGTGCTTAAAACGTCTTGAAACTGTATTTCATTCACCACAAATAACTATCTGACTGAATAGTTTTCTTATCAGATAGAGAAATAAAATGGCAAAGTCTAAAAGCAACATTTCTCTGCCTGGGCTGCCTTGTACCTCTGCACGTCAGTCTGTTTCAATGTGTGACCCCCCCTCCCCGAAAAGTCGGGGGTGAGCGCACTAACGTGCCTGGAGGCCGTTTTAATGAGTGTTTGCTGGAAAACGAAAAATACAAGAAGGAGTCTGCAAGAAGGATTTGTACGTTTTCACTGTGGAGGAGTTTGCGTAAGTCCTAGTAAATCATTTTCTTCAGTGTGGACGTTACACATGCTAATTTTTAAAATCGTTTTTATTATTTTGCTAGCTAGCAAACTCGCGGGATAAATGATTGAAATGCACTCAGTGTGATGCAATACGGTGCCGCTATTCTAACAGTTAGTTATTGCAGGGTAATTTCTGGAATATGCTGTGAATTTAACCAAGATTACACAGCAGTAGCAGTAATGCGAGTTACTTCCCCAAAGTGAAAGCTTTAAACGTTAGCCCGATGCTAAACTAGCCAACTCAAGCTTTCTGATTGAAGGCTAAAAGCAGCGTTGTCACCAAGTAAACAGAATATTGATTCTATTTTGGTGTATTGCTGCAGTTTTTTCAAGTATTAACTTGGTGCTTTTGGCAACCTTAGGGGGAAATAATGGTAATATGACTGATCCATATGGACACAAAGAATATAGACTTTTTTGTGCTACCGAAGTTCCGTGGCTTTCATTCAAAATCTGTTTATCGTTAAACAACTTGAAGATTATAATGGCTTCAAACTCACATTGAGGCCTGTGGGGCACTATCAGCCACTGAAACAGTAGACAAATGAATATTTCATACCTTAAGGCTGCCTGTTTATTTAAGGAAGATGAACAATACATTATAATTGTATATAATAATATCACAGATGATAGATTAAATAGGTTTTTGATAGATGCTTGTGCATTGTTAAAGTCTTATATGTTGAATTGATCTGAGTATGTCATCTGTTCAAAGCCTCTCCCAGTCAGTGCTGTTCTCTATGCCTGTCTTACTCTACATGATCTTTTTTAACATCAGCATGCTAAAGGACTTGTTTGGAAGAGACTGCTATTTTATACGCTAAAATATGTTTTTCTTCTGGTTGGTGAAAACACTTTATTATCCTCTAATAGATTTTTTAAATGCTTGGTGATGGTAGTACCCAAAACTAGCCTCATCAGGTACTTCCCTGTGTATTTGGAGAGGATCAGAAGTCCCAGGAATACAAAGGCAACTAATTATTTATCTGCACAGCCGTACAAGTGGCTGACTGCTAGTTTGGTCCTCTGAGGCCGTGTCCTAGTCAGTGTGTCTCGCTAGATTTCTCTCTCTTCTGTTAATTGAGCATTTTTGTTTGTTTTGTGCAGTTCTGCTTAATAAGTGAAATTAATAAAAGCCGCAGAAATATTTTCATTGCATTTCTGTTTGTTCTGTACTTGCTAACTGTCAGTTCAGAAGAAAATGTAGCTGCTGTTTGCCAACAAACTCAGTTCCTTTGCCCGATAATTTCCTTCAAAAAAATGCCTACATATATATTTATAAGCTGAGTTATTATATAGCTGAATAATTATATCTTTCAATTAATAACTAATAATGTTTTATTTTAAATTTGTGTCTTTTAGCTTCTTCTGCTTATTATTGTTATCCATCCATTTTCTTCTGCTTATCAAGGACTGGTTTACCCGGGCAGCAGCCTAAGCAGAGAAGCCCACATCTCCCTCTCCCCAGCCACCTCCTCCACTTCTTCTGGGATAACACCAAGACATCCTCAGGCCAGCTGAGAGATATAGCCTCTCCAGAGTGTCCTAGGTCTGCCCTGGGCCTCTTTCTCCTTTTCTCATCAGCCTCTCTTCAACGTGTAGGAATAGCAGCTCTACTCTGAGCCCCTTTTGAGTAACTGAACTCCTCAGCCTGTCTTTAAGGGAGAGGCAACACCCTTAGAGAAAGCTCGTGTTTTTCATCTGTCAGTCCTCTGCTCACCTGTCCCCAAACTCGTAAACAAGAGAAGATTAAAGTCCTCCGCTTGATGCTGCAAGTCATTGTTTTTTATTGTCTTTTTCTTAATATATTCAGATAATTCTAAAAATATCTGTACAACAGTTTGTTTATGCAGTCAGCATTTGTATATATGCAGCAGTATTCTCAAACAAGCAACAGTGAACGCACCTGTGTGAGGCAAATTCCACAATCACAGTTCAATCAGTCCCCCCACCCTGACACTTTTTTCCACTTTAAGTGAGGAAATGGAATTAAATCTGACACATCTTTATCTTTTTTGGACATATCAACATATCTTTTTAAGGTTAAGAGAATATGGTCATCAGATTGGAGAAGCTGAACAATCAGAGCTGTGATAATGATATTTAAGGATATTTAAGGTGTGTTGACTGGTTCATAACGTCAGCTCATGTGAGAAAACATCCCATGCTAAAAGTTGCCGCTAGCTGCTGGTTGATGGTGAATTTATTGTGTGTTTCCACCGTCTGTACAGATGAAGAGTAGCAGAGCTGGAGATGAGGCAGGAGGAAAAGTTGACTCAATTCAATTTCAGTTTATTTATATAGCGTTAATCACAACAACAGTCACCTCAAGACACTTTATACTGCAAGGTGGAGGCCCTATTGTAATACAGAGGAAACTAAATGATCAAAACAAGCCCTTTGAGCGAGCACTTGGTGACTGTGGGAAGGAAAAACACCATTTTAACTGGAAGAAACTTCCAGTAGAAGCAGGTATAGGGAGGGGCAGCCTCTGAGGACTGGTTGGGGTTGAGGGGAGGGAGAAAGGACAAAGGACACGCTGTGGAAGAGAGCCACTCTATGAGCTGTTCATTCAGTTTGTGGTTTAGCTCGACTCCATGACGTTTCTGAACTAATGCTTTGCTCAATTAATGTTGCAATGAATTATGGGTGGATTTTACTGATATTCTATCTTTATGTTGTCACCAAACACATCTACAGATTTAGGATTAGCTACAGGCTCCTCTACCCCTGCTAGCCCTTCTGTCCTGCCCAGGATGGCGCCCCTGGTGCCCCCTCATAAGGTCCAGCAGTCCTACTGTCCATCCAACAGCTCCTTCTCCCCTCTTACAGCCCCTATGGGAGCTCCATCTGTGGTGGCTACAGGCCTTACAGCTACAGCTACGGTGGCGGCTACAGCCTGGGAGGATACAGACACACACCTCACCTTGAGGACGTCCCCCCAGCAGGTTTGTGCAGCAGGCTGAAGAGATGGAACAGCAAGCACTCACATATTCATATGAGTACATTTAGTTGTTTTGAGAGGTGTACTCAACACAGGACAGTGGCTGCAGGTGCTAATTGTTTTGAGTTCAAAGTAATTAAGGCTGCTGTTGCAAAGTTTGATAATAGAATCTGAAGCTGGTAATGTTCAGGGCTGCAGTACACGTGTAAAGATGAGTCTGCTTGTATGACATCATATGTGCCTTTGTGTAACTCAGTGGCAAATAAATTGGGTACCATAGCTCCATATGCCATTAGTTACTTTACAAGTGTAAGGAAAAGCAGAAGGACTTGTTTTTGGTTAAGACCAGTTAAAATGATGAATGTCTTTCATTCAGTTTCCTTGCTTGGTTTAGACACTAACTGGGCGAGCGAGGAGGACGACCACGTGGTGGCCAGAGGAGAATATGACTTTACAGCTGCTTCTCAGGAGGAGCTTTCTATGCAAGCTGGAGAGATGCTCAACCTCGCTCCTAAAGGTGATGAGCTTTTTACTGGCTGCGGGACATTTGATTCTGAGTGCTTTGACCCAAAACCTTCTATTTTTGTTTTCCTTATCTTAGAAATAACAGATGAGGGCTCTTCTTTTGTGTGAGCGTGCCCCATGTTTACAACTATCTCCCTCGTGTTTAGAGCTACAGCCCCGTGTGCGTGGCTGGCTCCTGGCCAGCGTGGACGGTGAGACCACCGGCTCGTCCCAGCAAACTACGTTAAGATCCTCAGCAAGAGAAGAGACCGCCGGGCCACAGATGTGGAGAGGCTCGCTCAGGCCCAGCAGGCGAACACGCAGGCACCCCAAACAACCTCAGCTGCACAAATCTGTGTCTCTCCTGCAGCCCATAAACGTACAGCATCTACCCGCATCATGTACAGTACATGAATGACCCGTCTCGTCAGATTCATTAGGCTCAGCTGTGTCCCCCTCCTGAGTTTCCTCGTTTCCCTCTGTGTGTATTTATAGTAGTGATGGCCAAACAAAGCTTTCTGAAGCTTGTGTTGATAAACGATTCATTACTGGAAGCTTTTTAACACAGTCCTCTGTGGTGACATCTGCTGGTCAAAAATATGAAGAGCAGCTTGAATCTACAAAAAAACTGAACTGCTTCATTATGATTGCCCACTCTGCAGAGTGGAATTCACAATTCACAATTGGACGTCACTGATCACGTGACTGTGGCCAAACGAATCGAGCATCGACAGAGTGCTTCTGAAGCGGTGTGTTGGTTTTTTTGACACACGCGCCGGAGCGTCAGCTTCAAGCGGGCCATCACTAATTTATAGCATTCGTCCTCTTGTGTGCGTTACTGGTCCGTCTGTGTTCCTCCATGCTGTTTTTCCTGCTTGTCATCGTGTTTTAACTCCATTCCCTCGTGTCCAGGTTTCTTATCTGGTTCTCAGCTTTCCCAGTTTAGGTTTTCCTAGTTTTGTTTCTCGCCTCCCTCGCCTTTGTTTGTATGTCACTCTCCATAAATAAAGCTCACTCACATCAGCAGTGCCTGCATCTTGGGTCCTCCATTCATAACTCAACACGCAAACCCTGACATTTATTGTGTAGTTACATACTGCTAGGAAGTGCTGACAAAATATGAAATTATGATGCTATTTATGTAGAGGCACAGTACCAACACAGAACAGCGGGGACACAGAACCAAAACCTAAGAACTAACAAAGACACATCAAGAAATCAAAGATTAATAAAACAAAACAGAAAACACTGAGCCAGCGACCCAGGACCGTGACATTCAGTTTCTCAAGGAGGAATCAAAGCAAACATTTGTTTCTTTTTATGAATAAGAGATTTCCTTTATGGGTTACGTGATGGTGTAAGTTCCAGCACAGCTCATTTAGTGTGCAGAAGTGCTCCGAGGCCCCTATGAAACACATGATTGAAAGAATCTAATAAATTAGAGGGGTGCAGTAGCTGTAGTATGACTTTTTGTTCTCCTGCTGCATGACGACTTTACTTTTTTCTTTTTTTGGTGGGAGGAAGTTGACATCTCAGTCCATTGTGACGTGCAGATCTTTGACTGGCTTATGAACTCCGTCAGGAGGAACTCAGCAGGAGAGGGAAACAAGGACCAACAAACCCGGCTTGGTAAAAAGGAACAAGAACAGAAAAAATCAACATCATTACACATCCCTGAGCTGTCATTTACACCACCTGTGGCGCTTGATTTATTGGTCACTAAACGTGGTGTGTGTTTGGTGCGTCACTGGCTGCGTGTTCTGTGTTATTTGTCGGTCGTGTGGTTTGGGCGTTGATATTTGACATCACAGCAGAGAGACTGGATGTGATGTCAGACCCCTCTAAATCGTGTAATTTACAGATATTTAATTCCAATGATTTGACTGCATCATTGTGTCTTTGAGTTATGACCCAAACTCTCTTTCAACTTTGTGAATAAATTCACGTCCCCCTGTGACCTCATAATTACACCACAGTTCAGATGGCATGAATGAGTCATGAGGTCACACCAACAGTGACAACATCAGCAGTGACATCACTAAAGTTGCCAGGTGAGTCCATAAATAGAACCCGTGACGTGGAGCAGGTACCGCCGTTTTGGACGATGCCACGACGCAGCTATAGACGCAAACGTGCTTCTCGCCCCGTTCGCAGACGCAGGAGAGCCCACAAGGCCTCGGGTGTCCGCAGACGTGGGAGAAGATACCGTCGCAGACATTAGACAATCCCAATAAACATGTAGGATGAACATCAAAATGTGGTCCAATCAATTTTTTTTTAGATAATATATGTTGTTGTTGTTTTGTGTGTGTTTGTTATCAATGTTGTAAAAAAAGTTAAGCTTAGTAACCCATCAAGCACTGATTACTCGTAGAAGAGCACCAATAGGAGACAGAACTAATTAGAAGGTGTTATTATTCAGTCTGTACATCGAATAGAAGGCACTAACCACAAGGTGATCTTCAATGCATCTCTGTGTGAATGTGAACGGAGCGAGAAGACCCCCACTGACTGCATGTCTTTAGACTGTGGGAGGAAGCTGGAGAGAACATGCAGACTCCACACAAAGACCCCGGCCTGATGGGGTTAGGGTCCTGAGTTTGATACCCTAAACTGAACGCAGGACAGAGGAAGGGATGGGTGATGTTCATGTGTGCCCAGGTGTATGATGTGGCTCTTTGCGGTGACACAGTAAAAAATGTGGCTGTTTGTCTGTGACTGGTTGGCTGCCCCAGCCCTGGCACTTCATGTATTTCAGTAATGTCTTTTTCTCCCGTCTCCTCCTCTCGTTTACATGTTTTGCCCTTGTGACCCATTCCTTCTGTCACGTGTGTTTTCCCCCCAGCCATCATGTTCTGTTTGTGCTTAGTTATGTCCATGTCTCATCTCTAGTCCTCTTTTCCCTCTGTATGTATTTACAGTGTACGTGTTCCTCGTCGGTTCGTCATGCTAAGTCTGCGTGTCTTATTCCGTCATGTGTCATGTATCACTCCAAATCTCACTGACTTTAACTGATAATAACTGTTTGCTGAGTGTTATGTCTAAAAGGTATTGCACAATCGCCTCTAGTAGAGGATCAGGTTTGTTTTCCACTGATAATGGATTTTAACATGACTGACCAATGATTGTGGAGCACGTCCATGTAGGATCTTATAAATACAACGAGCAAACTTAAATGTTTTAAAATGTTCAAAACTTAATATATTATATTTCTGACGTATGACGGAAGGAAAAAGTTTCATATTTTAAAAAAATCCAATTTCATATGATCAAATTTATGTCAAAAAGTTCATATTTATTCCTCCTATGTCATGTGTGAGTACTGTACTGTAAATGTCATATATATCAGATGATACTGATAACCTAATGCTAATAACTATGCAGAGGTCTCTAGGCCTCGACTTTTATGGAGCATGTGAAGTTTGGGGCAGAGTGGACAAAGAAAAGTTTCTCAGCAGGTTCAACAGGTTGCTACAACACAGGCCGATGAAGTATTGCACTCACTCATCCAAACTGGCAAACATGTAACATACACCCTAAGACTGATCCTGCTTTTTACTCCTTTGCTATGATTTAATTTGATATTATGTAGCCTTGGAGACAGTTTGCATAGATTAGAATGTTAGATTCCTGTGATGTCATCAATGCCCGATGTTTTGTTTTAATGTCTTGTGATAGTTCTAAGTGCAGACAAAGTCAGAGTTCAAGTGAGTTTAGTCCAATTTCTTTCCCTTTTTTTTATTCAAATCAGGCAACAAAGTATCTCTTTTACAGTGACATAGTTTTTTCTTTCCCTTTTTTCCCCTTCCCTTCCTTCCTCTCCCCCTCCTTTTTACATAAAATATAATTACCATTATATAAACGATCATATATCTATGTCTATACATACACATTTATATACCTAGATAAGTATATACAAAGGAGGGGGAAAGGAGAAAAAAAACCCCAGAACAAACAACCCCCCCCCCCCCCCCCAAGAAAAAAAAAAAAAAAACAATACACCTGCCAATGTGTATAATCTTGGAGCAGATATGGGAGGAGGCCATCCATCCCATCTATAAAGGGTTGCCAAATTAGGTAAAACTGTTTGACATTATCTCTCAGTGAAAATTTAATTTTTTCCAACTGTAAATGATACATTGTGTGTCTTAACAAAGCAGAATGAGTTGGGGGTATAAGGCGTCTTGCAAGCAATGTTATAAAACTCAGAGCACGAATTTGTTTATTATTTAAGCGTTTAACTGTAGCTACACCAAATAGTGCCATTACTGGGTCTGGGGGGTGGGGGGGGGGGGGGGGGGGCTGTTCTTTAAAAATATCAGACCAAGTTTTAAATATTTTAGACCAGTAAGTAGTGATATTAGGACATGTCCAAAACATATGTGACAATGAGGCAGAATTCTGGCCACATTGATCACATCTTGAGTCCGCACCTGGAAGCATCCTTGAAACCTTCAATTTAGACAGATGGAGCTTATGCAGGACCTTAAATTGTAGTAGTTGGAAAACGCAGAGAAGACAATTTCCCAGTATGGCTTCTTATGTGTGCACTTTACAATTCTTCTAGTTCCTCCTGTTCTCTTTTTCTAAAACACATTTTCTCTGTAATGCAGGTGGTGATTAAGCATGTTGCTCAGTTTTTAGTCAGCTACCTACCAGTGGTAAGAAATGTTTGTCTTTTTCTGTTGTTTTCCCCCAACGTGTTCCTCAAACAGCCTAATGTTTGAACACTGACCTTGATGTTCTGCTTCTTAATGGTAAAATGACCGAGATTCCCAAGGAGGTGGCAATGCTAATAAAAGTGGGGGCAGGACCAGAGGCTACGAGCAGCAATGTGACGCCCGCATAAAACGACTGGTATGACTTGGAAGACGAAGTCATTATGGTCTTCGAAAGGCCAAAAAAACATAGACTTGGAAGCCTACCTGGCAAACAGAAGAACCTTTGTGCACGAGAGGGAGGTTAAGGTCAGCGAGTGGCAAGATAACATGCAGCTCTTTAGACTTATAGTGCGGCTCCACGTGGTTTGGGAAAAGTATTTAGCTGAAGTGTATTTTATTTATATTAGTTCTTTTTTAACTTGTAGTTCTAAATTAGAAGATTATTGTGATATTGAAATATAAAAATAAAAGTATGGTAAGTATGACTGCACAGGGGCTTTGTGGCCTGGCTGCAGAAGTCACTGGATAGAAAGCTGCTGACGTTTCACTGCATCCTGCACCAAGAGGCATTGTGTGCGCAAACCTTTCCTGTAG
This sequence comes from Neolamprologus brichardi, assembly GCF_056152115.1. Classification (NCBI taxonomy): domain Eukaryota; kingdom Metazoa; phylum Chordata; class Actinopteri; order Cichliformes; family Cichlidae; genus Neolamprologus; species Neolamprologus brichardi. The sequence continues at coordinate 3,177,588 of NW_028270137.1, read as the reverse complement.
AATGCACAGAGGTCATAAATGTTGTCATTCAGATCATCAATAAAATAATGGCAAAAGGTTTAAATGCTCTCCACCTCATTACTGGATGAGGTGGAGAGCATTTAGCCTGATCTCCTGCTGTATGACAGAGTCCTGCTGTCCAGAGGAGAGGTGCTGAAACGCTTTGCTCCATGTAAGATAAGATAACTCTTTATTGTCATTGCACAGTCATACATAGTACAGTAGTACAATGAAATTGGAAAATGTCTGGGAGAGGTGAAAGTTTTCATGAGCAGCAAAGGGCTCGCCTTTTCTGCGCTGGAACAGCCAGAGTGGCTGAAAAAGCTGCACTTTGTGGACATTACAGCGAACCAGAAGAAGCTGAATACAAGTCTTCAGGGGAGAGGAGGCACAGCGTTACACATGCTGGAGGAGGTGTTAGCGTTTGAGTGCAAACTGACAGTTAATAAATTCAGAGCATTTGCAGTCTGCAATCACCACAGTTATTTGGGAAATAATTCCACGAGTTCAGAGAGGAAAAACCCACATTATCCTTCCCCATCACTGCCCTGACCATCGATCCATCCCTGTTAAATGTGACTGGATTTTCAGGTGATACTGAGAACCTTGTTTGAAACATGGAATGCCATCCCGACACATAAACATGAAGAAATATGCATTTGGAGTCCTGACGATCTTCAGATCCACATACGTATGTGAGCAGCTGTTCTCCACCATGAACTGTGTTACAAACAAACACAGCTGACGCCTCACAGACGACAGCTTACAGTCCTGCGTAGATGAAAGTGACTTTGTAACTTGTAACTGTAAATTAAATGTGTAAGTGATATTTATATAGGTGTAAACTTATACACAGCTTTATGCCTTGTTGCTGTTTTAGAAAGAGTTAAAAAATGAATGTCCACTATTTAAACCTTTTGAATGCAGGATATTTTATTAAAGCAATTTAGCAGGAGGGGGAAAAGCCAGCTCACATACTATGATCACATAATGAAATCACTTAATACTCATCTAATTAACCCACTCTTAGCTAATGTTGATCTTTTGAGGAGAGAGATTGAGGAGAGAACGGGCACATCCATGCCTGAAGAGGCCCTTATCTCTGTTTTGCATCCCTGCAACTTCAACACTCCAGGGATTCAGTTGAAATCCAAATCCTCTCAAAGTTATAATTCAAAAAAGAGCAGAGAAAAAGCCAAAAAATACAAAACCCAAGTGTAAGTGTGCAGTTCAGACAGCAGCTGATCTCTGGGCTCTAGAGTCTGACCAATTTGGTCACATTTGCGGCCAAATTTCTCACTGGTGCGACTAATAAAATCCTAGATCGCACCAGCGACCAGCCGTTCAGTACATTAAAAAAAAGTCTCTGCGATCTGAAAGTCTCCGTATCACTCCCGTATCATCACTCCCCGCCTGGTGCTGACTACAGCAGAGTACCTGGCCTACCAGTGTGAGAAACATGTGCTGGTCATCCTCACTGACATGAGTTCCTACGCTGAAGCTCTGAGAGAGGCACGACTGCCTTTACTTTCTTTGGCTCATGTTTAGGTGTTGTTTGTCAAAATAACATCAGTGTAAAAGCCAAATCCCAATGAGTCACAACGTTGTAATATAATGGTATTCAGGGCTCTAGAGTGCGACCATCATTTTAGTCGCATATTTTTCAATGATGCGACTAAAAAAGATCTTTGGTCGCACCGGTGTGACCAGCTGTTCAAAAACGTAAACGCAGAGCGGACGCATCACAATCAGCTTTCTCGACTTTCTCACACGGACACGCCGTCGCGGCTGAAAGCCGACAGCTCGCTGACTCTGATACGTCGGCGCGTCGGCGCTTTGTGTTTCCGTCTTTTTTGCGCTCGATTCTGAGCTGCAGGTTTTATCTCTCTAACCAAAATTCACTGAAGCAGCAGCAGAAGATCCAAACTACGCTCCACATTTGATCAATGTCGTCATTAATGCCCTCTGACTTTTGCTTCAGCACGATAAAATCACACTTCCTGCACAGCTCTCTCTCTCTGTACTTCAAGAACAGTTTCCCGTCTCAAATCTCTGTTTCCTGCATCATTCATTCGCTTATCACCCACCAGTCTACCGTTGTTTACAGCGCTGTCGGCCGCTCGGACAAGAAAGCCTAATTTCTGCTGTTCAATACTGAAGAAATGTAAACTTTTTAAAACGATGCAATAAAGTGTATCTGCTACAGAAAACAGGGCAGGAAAATCTCCTTCATGTTTTTCTGTTTTATCCTCAGTTACTTTGACACAAAGGCCTCTGCTGTGATGCTCACACCTCTGATGAAGTCTCACATGTGTCAGTGCTGATAAATCATCAGAATTATAATATTTCTGACTGTCTGAGGCAAAATCAAATTGAATGGAATCAGGACCTCGTGAATCGAGTGGATTACAGAAATCAGTGATGATACCCAGCCGTAGTGAGCAGCCTAGGCCCAACAGAAGTGGATGTAGCTGTGGGTAAAAAGGTGGAAAGAACTACTGATAACTTTTAAAGTTAAGGCCTGATCCTTCTGAAATTCATAGCCAGCTCTGACACACAGCCATCAATCTCTGGGCGCTGAAAAAGCAGCAGTGTATCCAGAAAACACATTATATGCTGCGATAAATGCCCAAGTGTGTGACAAAGTGGCTAGGAGAGAAGTCATTTGCCATTTGTCACTTGTGTATGTTGTTATTCTGTGTTCTGTTATCTTATAGTTTATCATAATGCTTTAATGTAAACACAGCACATGTAGCCTTGGCTCTACATACTATCCCGGGTCTGTTTGTGGTAGCATTGGTTATATTCATTTCATCTGTGCAAATGTACTTAAAGCTAAATGTCACTTCGTCATTAATTGATTTGAATCTTTCATTTGTTTATGTAGTTTGGTTATAGTTACCATTGTGTGTTCCTCTGGACAGGTCCTATGTGTAAAACGGGTATGTGGGAATGGCCGCCCCAGTACTTCCTGGTTTTATAGGATATGATGTCACTGATCATGTCAATTGGGTGTAACCAAATGAAGGGGTGTTTCTTTTGTGTAAAATTGTTTATTTCATTTAAAATAACCTCATGAGTCTGTAAGTGAAGAGATTGACTTTTCAAACTGTTTAGTTGGGTGAATGAGTTTGTTAAGTGGAAAAATGATTTTATTCCTGTTTCTTTGGACTAGACTGTGTTATTTAGTCTACCCTGTTTTCCCAATGGTGGAGGTTAATGAGATCCAGGTGTGAGTAGAATTTTATATAAAGCAGGTGAGATTTTGACTGAGAGGTTCTTATGTTTTGTGAAATAATTGTTGAAAGGCGACGCCAGAAAATAAAGAATACTTAAAAGAAACTTGAACAGTCTGCAGATGCTGTCTTCCTATCACCTTCCATGCTGCTTATGTCACGCTACTTCACAAAGTGTCCCTCTAACACTGCCTTTCAGTGGCAAACAGGTCAGAGGACACAGGATGACATCATACTGTATGCCTATATGACATCATACTGTATGCCTATATGACATCATACTGTATGCCCATATGACATCATACTGTATGCTTATATGACATCTGTCACAGCCCAGCGGCACGAGGTAAATGGGATGGACACAAGTGCAAGATCCAAACCGGAAGCAAGACAGTGAGTGATCAAGAAGGTTCATTTCTTCCCCCACAAATTAAACACACAAGCCAAATTTAAACGAAGCCACTACACTAGTGGGTGCGCTGTCAAAACTAAGGCAGCTAAATGAAAACTAGACAGCTCTAGAATACAGCGGGACAGCTGTGGCAGTGGGGAGGTGGAAGCTGGGCTGGGAAAAATACTGTGAAGAGACCAGGGCATTGGTTTCAGGTGAAGGGGACAGGTGGGGCCCAAAGGAGGAGGACCGCTGTTGGAAACCTACAGGTACGCACCCAGACCATGACAACATCAAGCTGGATACCATACATGACATGAAGCTGTATGCAGACATGACATCATACTTTAAGACTTATGACATCAAGCTGTCTCGATCCAGGACTTCAAGCTGAGGGCATACATGAGATCAGGCTGTATGACACAAATGACATTAATCTGTAAGACTTATAAGACATGAAGCTTGTCAGGGTTATATTGTTGATTGTCATATATGCTTAGAGTTTTATAGTCAATATCATGTTGGTAGAGGGTTGATCCTTAGGAGTCTGCAAAGACTTTGTGTGCATTCCAGAGTGTTCTGGCATTCACACCCACATCCTGGGAGCATGGGAGAGGTCGTACCTGCTCTTATTGTTTTGTGGTAGGATGAACGTATCTATATCTGTTTTAGTCTAAGTGCCTTTTGTTTAGATGAACTGCTGGACTTCCAGACCAGCAGGTTTAGGGAAGTCTTCACACACATAAATAAATAAAATAAAAGAGCAGTGTTACGAGGGAGCGGATGAGAGAGTGACTGGGGTCAAGCGAAGGAACGGCGTTTGTCCAGTTCTCTCCCGTGCACAAGAAACATGAAGAACTTTGCCTACTCGTGTCTTGCTTTGCTGTGTAGTTAAATTGTCTTGAAAGTTCTAGTGAATAGGTTTGAGATACAAACGTATCAAGGTTGCATGTCATACATGACATCATACTTTATGCCTTTATATGACATCATACTGTATGCCTATATGACATCATACTGTAGCCTGGGAAATGGTTAGCCACACAGGACACAATTACTGGGTTCTTAATGTGCAGTTTTATTGTCAATGCCGACTGAATAAACAAAAAAAATGTCCTTTGACCTTTACTTTTGTCAAACAGCAGCCATATGGACTTGTACTGAACATCGACAGCACGAGAGGTAACGTGGCAAAGTAACAGAATAACCGACTAAAAAAAGTTGCGCCAATACAATACGAGGAATAAAGGAAATGAAATACAAAACACAAAAATACGGCAGTGACCTCTGTCTGTGCAGAACAAAATACAAAGAGCTAAATCACACAAGGCTCCTTTAAAAACTGTGGAAGTGTTACACACATTTTTATAAACACTTACATTCCACAGAAATCTCAGCTCACTCGGATACTGGAGCACACAGACGATCTCGCAACTCATCCCTTGCATGGAGAAAATGGCCGCTCCACGCTGCACATACAGGTCCTTTGCATCATACATTTCAGAAATACATCATCTTGTTAAAATACTGACGTTTTGCCACTGCACTACAATTATACCAATATGTTTCAATGAATTATGTGCGTATTTAACAATTCCTTACCAACAATTTAACTCCTTCACAACATTCCCGTTCCACATCCACAACAAAGAGAAAAGTCCCGAGATGCAGTTCTTGTTAAGTCTTTTCTTGGAAATCTGCAGTTAACCCTTAAGAACTGCACCCCCCCCCCCCCCCCCCCCCAAGTGACCACAATATGCAACTACACAAACCTATAAAATTAACAGCTTCAAGTGCACGCAACATGCAGATAGCCAAAGAAATAGCACAAGCAATAACATGAAATTACCCAATAACATTCTTGTCTTACCTTACATGGAAACAAAGACACAACATTTTAAGACCCATTTTTGAACCTTAAATGGACATTTGGTTAACTGAAATGGAAAATATTATTATTAATTTACCACTCGGCTAAAATACTGTATGCCTAAATGACATCATACTGGATGCCTATATGACATCATACTGTATGCCTTATATGACATCATACTGTATGCCTATATGACATCCTACTGAATGCCTACATGACATCATACTCTTCTTTTAAGATTCAAGTTCTTGCATGAATCGGACCAATAATACAGACTTGTAATGAATGCTCTTCCTTACCAGTGAGTCCTGAAGTTCTTCAGTTCTTGCTTCAATCAGAGGCATCTTATTAACACATAAATCAACGATTCCCTGAACTATTTAAAATAAAGACTTCCCCAAATAGGAGCACTAAGGCAAAAGGAAATCCACAAGTTTTTCCAGTTGAGGGGTTTCTATTTGAGATGTTCTGTAAGTGAACCATGTTATCTAAAGTTTGCTTCAAAGTGTCTAATTGTTGTAAACTCATATGCAAGGTCACTTTGTGTGGGTGCACTTAGGAATAAAACCACCATCAGTGTCTCCATTCAAAGTGATCTTGATATGAAACATAGAACTCAATTTGATAGGCCAAAGGAGCTTGCAAAGAAAAAGCGTCTGGACTTCTATAAGTTGCTTGAAGACGTTTCACCTCTCATCCGAGAAGCTTCTTCAGTTCTAAGGTCAAATGGTGGAGAGTCCCAGATATAAACCTAGTGGGAGTATCCCCCCACGGAGGGACAAAAGGACCCCCTGATGATCCTCTAATCGCCTGAGCCAAGGTGTGAAACTGGGTGTGGGTCCCAATCAGCCAGAGTTTCAGGTGAGCTCATTGTGAAACCTGGCCCCACCTTATCATGCAAATTCCTGAGGTCAGATGGCCCAGGACTTGAGTGGGCGTTAAGGCGTCTGGGAAGGGATGTCAAAACTGGATTATAGATGACAGAGAGTTAGTGTCATAAACCACCGCCTCTGTTCAAACATGGTCGCTCACAGTGGACATAGATGGCTTCTTTCACTTCTCTTTCAAACCATCTGTCCTCTCTGTCCAAAATGTGAACATTGGCATCCTCGAAAGAGTGTCCTTTATCCTTAAGATGCAGATGGACAGCTGAGTCTTGTCCTGTGGAGTGGCTCTTCTGTGTTGTGCCATGCGCTTGTGAAGTGGCTGTTTGTCTCTCCAATGTAGAGGTCTTGGCATTCCTCGCTGCACTGTACAGCGTACACCACATTGTTAAGTCTGTGTTTTGAGTTTTGTCTTTCGGGTGAACCAGTTTGTGTCTGAGCGTGTTGCTGGGTCTGAAGTACACCGGGATGTCATGCTTGGAGAAAACTCTCCTGAGTTTCTCTGATACACCGGCTACATAGGGGATGACAATGTTGTTGCGTCTGTCCTTCTTATCCTCCCTCGCTGGTGTCTGATCTTCTTTTCTGTGCCTCTTTGCTGACTTTAAGAACGCCCATTTAGGATAGCCGCACGTTTTGAGTGCTTCCTTTACACGTGTGTGTTCCTTCTTTTTCCCTTCAGGCTTAGAGGGAACATGTTCTGCCCGGTGGTGTAGGGTCCTAATTACTCCAAGTTTGTGTTCCAGAGGGTGATGGGAGTCAAACAGGAGGTACTGGTCCGTGTGTGGGCTTCCGGTAAACTTCGATGTTGAAGTTGCCATTCTCTTCAATGTGCACAGTGCAGTCCAGGAAAGGCAAACAGTTCTCCTTTGTGTCTTCCCTGGTGAACTTGATGCTTTTATCCACAGCATTAATGTGCGTAGTGAAGGATTCCACTTCTTGTGTCTTGATTTTGACCCAGGTGTCGTCTACATATCTGTACCAGTGGCTGGGTACTCTTCCTTTGAAAGAGCCAAGAGCCTTCCTTTCCACTTCCTCCATGTAAAGGTTGGCTACAATAGGTGACATGGGGGAGCCCATGGCACAGCCATGTTTTTTCTGTAAAAGCCTTCGTTGTTTTTGAAATATGTAGTGGTGAGGCAGAGGTCTAACAGTGTGCAAATCTGATCGGGTGTGAAGTTGGTCCTGTCTTCCAAGGAGCTGTCTTCTTGTAGTCGTTTTCTGACAGTCTCCACTACCTCCGTGGTGGGTATGCAAGTGAAGAGAGAGACTGCATCAAAGGACACCATGGTTTCATCTGGATCCAGGGTAAGTTTCTGGACCTTGTCAGTGAAGTCGGTGGAGTTCTTGATGTGGTGTGGGGTGTTCCCCACGAGAGGAGCAAGGATGGTAGCAAGGTGTTTTGCAATGTTATAAGTGGCTGAGTTTATGCTACTGACTATGGGTCTGAGTGGGACAGCTTCCTTGTGGATTCAATTTGATAGCCCTAACATGGAGGGTCAGGTAGAAATTGTAGCAGTTGTTGTGTACAACTGGTCCAAGCAGATGCACTTACTGAATTCAAGAGACAAGTTCTTGCATGAGTTGGACCAATAATACAGACTTGTAATGAATGCTCTTCCTTACCAGTGAGTCCCGAAGCTCTTTTGGAATATCCTGTGTTGTCTGTGTTTCCAAATCCATGAGAGATGCTTGAACATGAGTCTCCTTTTATATGAACTCAAGACTCCTCTTGCAGTCCCACCCACATTTAAATCAATGACATTCAGCCATGAAACCAATGGTTGGCTAACGACTGTTGTAGCGGCCCATTGTATTTTGGTTTCCTCTTTTGTCTCCAGTAGCTGTTGAAGGATTTGTGCGATTTCAATCAGAGGCATCTTATTAACACATAAATCAACGATTTCCCGAACTATTCAAAATAAAGAATTCCCAAAATTGGACCACTAAGTAAAGCGGAAAACCACAAGTTTTTCCATTTGAGGGGTCTCTAATTGAAATGTTCTGTAAGTGAACCGTGTTATCTAAAGTTTGCTTCAAAGTGTCTAATTGTTGTAAACTCATATGCAAGGTCACTTTGAGTGGGTGCACTTAGGAATAAAACCACCATCAGTGTCTCCATTCAAAGTGATCTTGATATGAAACATAGAACTAAATTTGATAGACGTAGCATGGAGGGTCAGGTAGAATTTGTAGCAGTCGATGAGCGTGTCTATTTGAGATGTTCTTTAAGTGAAACATATAATCTAAAGTTTGCTTCAAAGTGTCTAATTGTTGAAAACTCATATGGAAGGTCACTTTGAGTGGGTGCACTTAGGAATACAACCACCATCAGTGTCTCCATTCAAAGTGATCTTGATATGAAACATAGAACTCAATTCGAAAGACCTAACATGGAGGGTCAGGTAGAATTTGTAGCAGTCAATGAGTGTGTCTATTTGAGATGTTCTTTAAGTGAAACATATAATGTAAAATTTCCTTCAAAGTGTCTAATTGTTGTAAACTTGTATGCAAGGTCACTTTGAGTGGGTGCACTTAGGAATACAACCACCATCAGTGTCTCTATTCAAAGTGATCTTGATATGAAACATAGAACTCAATTTTTTAGATGTAATCAGGTAGAATTTGTAGCAGTTGTTGTGTACAACTGGTCCAAGCAGATGCACTTACTTAATTCAAGAGACAAGTTCTTGCATGAGTTGAACCAATAATACAGACTTGTAATGAACGCTCTTCCTTACCAGTGAGTCCAGAAGATCTTTTGGAATATCCTGTGTTGTCTGTGTTTCCAAATCCATGAGGGTTACCTAGACATGAGTCTCCTTTTATATGAACTCAATATTCCTCTTGCAGTCCCACCCACATTTAAATTAGCGAGATTCAATCATGAAACTAATGGATGGCTAACGACTGTTGTAGCACCCCATTGTATTTTGTTGTCATCTTTTGTCTCCAGTCGCTGTTGAAGGTTTCGTGCGATTTTAATCAGAGGCATTTTATTAACACATAAATTAATGATTCGCTGAACTATTCAAAATAAAGACTTCCCCAAATAGGAGCACTAAGGCAAAATGAAAACCACAAGTGTTTCCATTTGAGGGGTCTCTACTTGAAATTTTCTGTAAGTGAACCATGTTAACTAAAATTTGCTTCAAAGTGTCTAATTGTTGTAAACTCATATGCAAGGTCACTTTGAGTGGGTGCACTTAGGAATAAAACCACCATCAGTGTCTCCATTCAAAGTGATCTTGATATGAAACATAGAACTCAATTTGATAGACATAACTTGAAGGGTCAGGTAGAATTTGTAGCAGTTGTTGTGTACAACTGGTCCAAGCAGATGCACTTACTGAATTCAAGAGACAAGTTCTTGCATGAGTTGGACCAATAATACAGACTTGTAATGAATGCTCTTCCTTACCAGTGAGTCCCGAAGCTCTTTTGGAATATCCTGTGTTGTCTGTGTTTCCAAATCCATGAGAGATGCTTGAACATGAGTCTCCTTTTATATGAACTCAAGACTCCTCTTTCAGTCCCACCCACATTTAAGTCAATGACATTCAGTCATGAAATCAATGGTTGGCTAACGACTGTATTAGCGGCCCATTGTATTTTGGTTTCCTCTTTTGTCTCCAGTAGCTGTTGAAGGTTTTGTGCGGCTTCAATCAGAGCCATCCTATTAACACATAAATTAACGATTCCCTGAACTATTTAAAATAAAGACTTCCCCAAATAGGAGCACTAAGGCAAAAGGAAAACCACAAGTGTTTCAATTTGAGGGGTCTCTACTTGAGATGTTCTGTAAGTGAACCATGTTAACTAAAGTTTGCTTCAAAGTGTCTAATTGATGTAAACTCACATTCAAGGTAACTTTGTATGGGTGCACTTAGGAATACAACCACCATCAGTGTCTCCATTCAAAGTGATCTTGATATGAAACATAGAACTCAATTCGAAAGACCTAACATGGAGGGTCAGGTAGAATTTGTAGCAGTCAATGAGTGTGTCTATTTGAGATGTTCTTTAAGTGAAACATATAATGTAAAATTTGCTTCAAAGTGTCTAATTGTGGTAAACTTGTATGCAAGGTCACTTTTAGTGGGTGCACTTAGGAATACAACCACCATCAGTGTCTCCATTCAAAGTAATCTTGATATGAAACATAGAACTCAATTTGATAGACATAACTTGAAGGATCAGGTAGAATTTGTAGCAGTTGTTGTGTACAACTGGTCCAAGCAGATGCACTTACTGAATTCAAGAGACAAGTTCTTGCATGAGTTGGACCAAAAGTACAGACTTATAATGAATGCTCTTCCTTACCAGTGAGTCCCGAAGCTCTTTTGGAATATCCTGTCTTGTCTGTGTTTCCAAATCCATGAGAGATGCTTGAACATGATTCTCCTTTTATATGAACTCAAGACCCCTCTTGCAGTCCCACCCACATTTAAGTCAATGACATTCAGTCATGAAACCAATGGTTGGCTAACGACTGTAGTAGCAGCCCATTGTATTTTGGTTTCCTCTTTTGTCTCCAGTAGCTGTTGAAGGATTTGTGCGATTTCAATCAGAGGCATCTTATTAACACATAAATCAACGATTCCCCGAACTATTCAAAATAGAGAATTCCCAAAATTGGAGCACTAAGTAAAGAGGAAAACCACAAGTTTTTCCATTTGAGAGGTCTCTACTTGAAATGTTCTGTAAGTGAACCATGTTAACTAACGTTTGCTTCAAAGTGTCTAATTGTTGTAAACTCATATGCAAGGTCACTTTGAGTGGGTGCACTTAGGAATACAACCACCATCAGTGTCTCCATTCAAAGTGATCTTGATATGAAACATAGAACTCAATTTGATAGACATAACTTGAAGGGTCAGGTAGAATTTGTAGCAGTTGTTGTGTACAACTGGTCCAAGCAGATGCACTTACTGAATTGAAGAGACAAGTTCTTGCATGAGTTGGACCAATAATACAGACTTGTAATGAATGCTCTTCCTTACCAGTGAGTCCCGAAGCTCTTTTGGAATATCCTGTGTTGTCTGTGTTTCCAAATCCATGAGGGTTACCTAGACATGAGTCTCCTTTTATATGAACTCAAGACTCCTCTTGCGGTCCCACCCACATTTAAGTCAATGACATTCAGTCATGAAACCAATGGTTGGCTAACGACTGTAGTAGCGGCCCATTGTATTTTGGTTTCCTCTTTTGTCTCCAGTAGCTGTTGAAGGTTTTGTGCGGCTTCAATCAGAGCCATCTTATTAACACATAAATTAACGATTCCCTGAACTATTTAAAATAAAGACTTTCCCAAATAGGAGCACTAAGGAAAAAGGAAAACCACAAGTGTTTCAATTTGAGGGGTCTCTATTTTAGATGTTCTGTAAGTGAACCATGTTATCTAAAGTTTGCTTCAAAGTGTCTAATTGTTGTAAACTCATATGCAAGGTCACTTTGAGTGGGTGCACTTAGGAATAAAACCACATCAGTGTCTCCATTCAAAGTGATCTTGATATGAAACATAGAACTCAATTTGATAGACATAACTTGAAGGATCAGGTAGAATTTGTAGCAGTTGTTGTGTACAACTGGTCCAAGCAGATGCACTTACTGAATTCAAGAGACAAGTTCTTGCATGAGTTGGACCAAAAATACAGACTTATAATAAATGCTCTTCCTTACCAGTGAGTCCCGAAGCTCTTTTGGAATATCCTGTGTTGTCTGTGTTTCCAAATCCATGAGAGATGCTTGAACATGAGTCTCCTTTTATATGAACTCAAGACTCCTCTTGCAGTCCCACCCACATTTAAGTCAATGACATTCAGTCATGAAACCAATGGTTGGCTAACGACTGTAGTAGCGGCCCATTGTATTTTGGTTTCCTCTTTTGTCTCCAGTAGCTGTTGAAGGTTTCGTGCGATTTCAATCAGAGGCATCTTATTAACACATAAATCAACGATTCCCCGAACTATTCAAAATAGAGAATTCCCAAAATTGGAGCACTAAGTAAAGAGGAAAACCACAAGTTTTTCCATTTGAAGGGTCTCTACTTGAAATGTTCTGTAAGTGAACCATGTTAACTACCGTTTGCTTCAAAGTGTCTAATTGTTGTAAACTCATATGCAAGGTCACTTTGAGTGGGTGCACTTAGCAATAAAACCACCATCAGTGTCTCCATTCAAAGTGATCTTGATATGAAACATAGAACTCAATTTGATAGACATAACTTGAAGCGTCAGGTAGAATTTGTAGCAGTTGTTGTGTACAACTGGTCCAAGCAGATGCACTTACTGAATTGAAGAGACAAGTTCTTGCATGAGTTGGACCAATAATACAGACTTGTAATGAATGCTCTTCCTTACCAGTGAGTCCCGAAGCTCTTTTGGAATATCCTGTGTTGTCTGTGTTTCCAAATCCATGAGAGATGCTTGAACCTGAGTCTCATTTTATATGAACTCAAGACTCCTCTTTCAGTCCCACCCACATTTAAGTCAATGACATTCAGTCATGAAACCAATGGTTGGCTAACGACTGTAGTAGCGGCCCATTGTATTTTGGTTTCCTCTTTTGTCTCCAGTAGCTGTTGAAGGATTTGTGCGATTTCAATCAGAGGCATCTTATTAACACATAAATCAACGATTCCCCGAACTATTCAAAATAAAGAATTCCCAAAATTGGAGCACTAAGTAAAGAGGAAAACCACAGGTTTTTCAATTTGAAGGGTCTCTACTTGAAATGTTCTGTAAGTGAACCATGTTAACTAACGTTTGCTTCAAAGTGTCTAATTGATGTAAACTCATATGCAAGGTCACTTTGAGTGGGTGCACTTAGGAATAAAACCACATCAGTGTCTCCATTCAAAGTGATCTTGATATGAAACATAGAACTCAATTTGATAGACCTAACATGGAGGGTCAGGTAGAATTTGTAGCAGTCGATGAGCGTGTCTATTTGAGATGTTCTTTAAGTGAAACATATAATCTAAAGTTTGCTTCAAAGTGTCTAATTGTTGAAAACTCATATGGAAGGTCACTTTGAGTGGGTGCACTTAGGAATACAACCACCATCAGTGTCTCCATTCAAAGTGATCTTGATATGAAACATAGAACTCAATTTTTTAGATGTAATCAGGTAGAATTTGTAGCAGTTGTTGTGTACAACTGGTCCAAGCAGATGCACTTACTGAATTCAAGAGACAAGTTCTTGCATGAGTTGAACCAATAATACAGACTTGTAATGAACGCTCTTCCTTACCAGTGAGTCCAGAAGATCTTTTGGAATATCCTATGTTGTCTGTGTTTCCAAATCCATGAGGGTTACCTAGACATGAGACTCCTTTTATATGAACTCAATACTCCTCTTGCAGTCCCACCCACATTTAAATTAACGAGATTCAATCATGAAACTAATCGATGGCTAACAATAGTTGTAGCACCCCATTGTATTTTGTTGTCATCTTTTGTCTCCAGTAGCTGTTGAAGGTTTCGTGCGGTTTTAATCAGAGGCATCTTATTAACACATAAATTAATGATTCCCTGAACTACTCCAAATAAAGACTTCCCCAAATAGGAGCACTAAGGCAAAAGGAAAACCACAAGTGTTTCCATTTGAGGGGTCTCTACTTGAGATGTTCTGTAAGTGAACCATGTTAACTAAAGTTTGCTTCAAAGTGTCTAATTGCTGTAAACTCACATTCAAGGTCACTTTGAGTGGGTGCACTTAGGAATACAACCACCATCAGTGTCTCCATTCAAAGTGATCTTGATATGAAACATAGAACTCAATTCGAAAGACCTAACATCGATGAGCGTGTCTATTTGAGATGTTCTTTAAGTGAAACATATAATGTAAAATTTGCTTCAAAGTGTCTAATTGTTGTAAACTTGTATGCAAGGTCACTTTGAGTGGGTGCACTTAGGAATAAAACCACCATCAGTGTCTCCATTCAAAGTGATCTTGATATGAAACATAGAACTCAATTTGATAGACATAACTTGAAGGATCAGGTAGAATTTGTAGCAGTTGTTGTGTACAACTGGTCCAAGCAGATGCACTTACTGAATTGAAGAGACAAGTTCTTGCATGAGTTGGACCAAAAATACAGACTTATAATGAATGCTCTTCCTTACCAGTGAGTCCCGAAGCTCTTTTGGAATATCCTGTGTTGTCTGTGTTTCCAAATCCATGAGAGATGCTTGAACATGAGTCTCCTTTTATATGAACTCAAGACTCCTCTTGCAGTCCCACCCACATTTAAGTCAATGACATTCAGTCATGAAACCAATGGTTGGCTAACGACTGTAGTAGCGGCCCATTGTATTTTGGTTTCCTCTTTTGTCTCCAGTAGCTGTTGAAGGTTTCGTGCGATTTCAATCAGAGGCATCTTATTAACACATAAATCAACGATTCCCCGAACTATTCAAAATAGAGAATTCCCAAAATTGGAGCACTAAGTAAAGAGGAAAACCACAAGTTTTTCCATTTGAAGGATCTCTACTTGAAATGTTCTGTAAGTGAACCATGTTAACTAACGTTTGCTTCAAAGTGTCTAATTGTTGTAAACTCATATGCAAGGTCACTTTGAGTGGGTGCACTTAGGAATAAAACCACCATCAGTGTCTCCATTCAAAGTGATCTTGATATGAAACATAGAACTCAATTTGATTGACATAACTTGAAGGGTCAGGTAGAATTTGTAGCAGTTGTTGTGTACAACTGGTCCAAGCAGATGCACTTACTGAATTCAAGAGACAAGTTCTTGCATGAGTTGGACCAATAATACAGACTTGTAATGAATGCTCTTCCTTACCAGTGAGTCCCGAAGCTCTTTTGGAATATCCTGTGTTGTCTGTGTTTCCAAATCCATGAGAGATGCTTGAACCTGAGTCTCCTTTTATATGAACTCAAGACTCCTCTTTCAGTCCCACCCACATTTAAGTCAATGACATTCAGTCATGAAACCAATGGTTGGCTAACGACTGTAGTAGCGGCCCATTGTATTTTGGTTTCCTCTTTTGTCTCCAGTAGCTGTTGAAGGATTTGTGCGATTTCAATCAGAGGCATCTTATTAACACATAAATCAACGATTCCCCGAACTATTCAAAATAAAGAATTCCCAAAATTGGAGCACTAAGTAAAGAGGAAAACCACAAGTTTTTCCATTTGAAGGGTCTCTACTTGAAATGTTCTGTAAGTGAACCATGTTAACTAACGTTTGCTTCAAAGTGTCTAATTGATGTAAACTCATATGCAAGGTCACTTTGAGTGGGTGCACTTAGGAATAAAACCACATCAGTGTCTCCATTCAAAGTGATCTTGATATGAAACATAGAACTCAATTTGATAGACCTAACATGGAGGGTCAGGTAGAATTTGTAGCAGTTGATGAGCGTGTCTATTTGAGATGTTCTGTAAGTGAAACATATAATCTAAAGTTTGCTTCAAAGTGTCTAATTGTTGAAAACTCATATGGAAGGTCACTTTGAGTGGGTGCACTTAGGAATACAACCACCATCAGTGTCTCCATTCAAAGTGATCTTGATATGAAACATAGAACTCAATTTTTTAGATGTAATCAGGTAGAATTTGTAGCAGTTGTTGTGTACAACTGGTCCAAGCAGATGCACTTACTGAATTCAAGAGACAAGTTCTTGCATGAGTTGAACCAATAATACAGACTTGTAATGAACGCTCTTCCTTACCAGTGAGTCCAGAAGATCTTTTGGAATATCCTATGTTGTCTGTGTTTCCAAATCCATGAGGGTTACCTAGACATGAGTCTCCTTTTATATGAACTCAATACTCCTCTTGCAGTCCCACCCACATTTAAATTAACGAGATTCAATCATGAAACTAATCGATGGCTAACAATAGTTGTAGCACCCCATTGTATTTTGTTGTCATCTTTTGTCTCCAGTAGCTGTTGAAGGTTTCGTGCGGTTTTAATCAGAGGCATCTTATTAACACATAAATTAATGATTCCCTGAACTACTCCAAATAAAGACTTCCCCAAATAGGAGCACTAAGGCAAAAGGAAAACCACAAGTGTTTCCATTTGAGGGGTCTCTACTTGAGATGTTCTGTAAGTGAACCATGTTAACTAAAGTTTGCTTCAAAGTGTCTAATTGCTGTAAACTCACATTCAAGGTCACTTTGAGTGGGTGCACTTAGGAATACAACCACCATCAGTGTCTCCATTCAAAGTTATCTTGATATGAAACATAGAACTCAATTCGAAAGACCTAACATGGAGGGTCAGGTAGAATTTGTAGCAGTCGATGAGTGTGTCTATTTGAGATGTTCTTTAAGTGAAACATATAATGTAAAATTTGCTTCAAAGTGTCTAATTGTTGTAAACTTGTACGCAAGGTCACTTTGAGTGGGTGCACTTAGGAATAAAACCACCATCAGTGTCTCCATTCAAAGTGATCTTGATATGAAACATAGAACTCAATTTGATAGACCTAGCATGGAGGGTCAGGTAGAATTTGTAGCAGTCGATGAGCGTGTCTATTTGAGATGTTCTTTAAGTGAAACATATAATCTAAAGTTTGCTCCAAAGTGTCTAATTGTTGAAAACTCATATGGAAGGTCACTTTGAGTGGGTGCACTTAGGAATAAAACCACATCAGTGTCTCCATTCAAAGTGATCTTGATATGAAACATAGAACTCAATTTGATAGACATAACTTGAAGGATCAGGTAGAATTTGTAGCAGTTGTTGTGTACAACTGGTCCAAGCAGATGCACTTACTGAATTCAAGAGACAAGTTCTTGCATGAGTTGGACCAAAAATACAGACTTGTAATGAATGCTCTTCCTTACCAGTGAGTCCCGAAGCTCTTTTGGAATATCCTGTGTTGTCTGTGTTTCCAAATCCATGAGAGATGCTTGAACATGAGTCTCCTTTTATATGAACTCAAGACTCCTCTTGCAGTCCCACCCACATTTAAGTCAATGACATTCAGTCATGAAACCAATGGTTGGCTAACGACTGTAGTAGCGGCCCATTGTATTTTGGTTTCCTCTTTTGTCTCCAGTAGCTGTTGAAGGTTTCGTGCGATTTCAATCAGAGGCATCTTATTAACACATAAATCAACGATTCCCCGAACTATTCAAAATAGAGAATTCCCAAAATTGGAGCACTAAGTAAAGAGGAAAACCACAAGTTTTTCCATTTGAAGGGTCTCTACTTGAAATGTTCTGTAAGTGAACCATGTTAACTAACGTTTGCTTCAAAGTGTCTAATTGTTGTAAACTCATATGCAAGGTCACTTTGAGTGGGTGCACTTAGGAATAAAACCACCATCAGTGTCTCCATTCAAAGTGATCTTGATATGAAACATAGAACTCAATTTGATAGACATAACTTGAAGGGTCAGGTAGAATTTGTAGCAGTTGTTGTGTACAACTGGTCCAAGCAGATGCACTTACTGAATTCAAGAGACAAGTTCTTGCATGAGTTGGACCAATAATACAGACTTGTAATGAACGCTCTTCCTTACCAGTGAGTCCGGAAGATCTTTTGGAATATCCTGTGTTGTCTGTGTTTCCAAATCCATGAGGGTTACCTAGACATGAGTCTCCTTTTATATGAACTCAATACTCCCCTTGCAGTCCCACCCACATTTAAATTATTGACATTCAGTCATGAAACTAATGGATGGCTAACGACTGTTGTAGCACCCCATTGTATTTTGTTGTCATCTTTTGTCTCCAGTCGCTGTTGAAGGTTTCGTGCGGTTTTAATCAGAGGCATCTTATTAACACATAAATTAATGATTCCCTGAACTATTCAAAATAAAGACTTCCCCAAATAGGAGCACTAAGGCAAAAGGAAAACCACAAGTGTTTCCATTTGAGGGGTCTCTACTTGAGATGTTCTGTAAGTGAACCATGTTAACTAAAGTTTGCTTCAAAGTGTCTAATTGCTGTAAACTCACATTCAAGGTCACTTTGAATGGGTGCACTTAGGAATACAACCACCATCAGTGTCTCCATTCAAACTGATCTTGATATGAAACATAGAACTCAATTCGAAAGACTTAACATGGAGGGTCAGGTAGAATTTGTAGCAGTCGATGAGTGTGTCTATTTGAGATGTTCTTTAAGTGAAACATATAATGTAAAATTTGCTTCAAAGTGTCTAATTGTTGTAAACTTGTATGCAAGGTCACTTTGAGTGGGTGCACTTAGGAATAAAACCACCATCAGTGTCTCTATTCAAAGTGATCTTGATATGAAACATAGAACTCAATTTGATAGACATAACTTGAAGGATCAGGTAGAATTTGTAGCAGTTGTTGTGTACAACTGGTCCAAGCAGATGCACTTACTGAATTCAAGAGACAAGTTCTTGCATGAGTTGGACCAATAATACAGACTTATAATGAATGCTCTTTTTTACCAGTGAGTCCCGAAGCTCTTTTGGAATATCCTGTGTTGTCTGTGTTTACAAATCCATGAGAGATGCTTGAACATGAGTCTCCTTTTATATGAACTCAAGACTCCTCTTGCAGTCCCACCCACATTTAAGTCAGTGACATTCAGTCATGAAACCAATGGTTGGCTAACGACTGTAGTAGCAGCCCATTGTATTTTGGTTTCCTCTTTTGTCTCCAGTAGCTGTTGAAGGATTTGTGCGATTTCAATCAGAGGCATCTTATTAACACATAAATCAACGATTCCCCGAACTATTCAAAATAGAGAATTCCCAAAATAGGAGCACTAAGGCAAAAGGAAAACCACAAGTGTTTCAATTTGAGGGGTCTCTATTTTAGATGTTCTGTAAGTGAACCGTGTTATCTAATGTTTGCTTCAAAGTGTCTAATTGTTGTAAACTCATATGCAAGGTCACTTTGAGTGGGTGCACTTAGAAATAAAAACACATCAGTGTCTCCATTCAAAGTGATCTTGATATGAAACATAGAACTCAATTTGATAGACCTAGCATGGAGGGTCAGGTAGAATTTGTAGCAGTCGATGAGCGTGTCTATTTGAGATGTTCTTTAAGTGAAACATATAATCTAAAGTTTGCTTCAAAGTGTCTAATTGTTGAAAACTCATATGGAAGGTCACTTTGAGTGGGTGCACTTAGGAATACAACCACCATCAGTGTCTCCATTCAAAGTGATCTTGATATGAAACATAGAACTCAATTTTTTAAATGTAATCAGGTAGAATTTGTAGCAGTTGTTGTGTACAACTGGTCCAAGCAGATGCACTTACTGAATTCAAGAGACAAGTTCTTGCATGAGTTGAACCAATAATACAGACTTGTAATGAATGCTCTTCCTTACCAGTGAGTCCGGAAGATCTTTTGGAATATCCTGTGTTGTCTGTGTTTCCAAATCCATGAGGGTTACCTAGACATGAGTCTCCTTTTATATGAACTCAATACACCTCTTGCAGTCCCACCCACATTTAAATTATTGACATTCAGTCATGAAACTAATGGATGGCTAACGACTGTTGTAGCACCCCATTGTATTTTGTTGTCATCTTTTGTCTCCAGTCGCTGTTGAAGGTTTCGTGCGGTTTTAATCAGAGGAATCTTATTAACACATAAATTAATGATTCCCTGAACTATTCAAAATAAAGACTTCCCCAAATAGGAGCACTAAGGCAAAAGGAAAACCACAAGTGTTTCCATTTGAGGGGTCTCTACTTGAGATGTTCTGTAAGTGAACCATGTTAACTAAAGTTTGCTTCAAAGTGTCTAATTGCTGTAAACTCACATTCAAGGTAACTTTGAATGGGTGCACTTAGGAATACAACCACCATCAGTGTCTCCATTCAAAGTGATCTTGATATGAAACATAGAACTCAATTTGATAGACATAACTTGAAGGGTCAGGTAGAATTTGTAGCAGTTGTTGTGTACAACTGGTCCAAGCAGATGCACTTACTGAATTCAAGAGTCAAGTTCTTGCATGAGTTGGACCAACAATACAGACTTGCAATGAACGCTCTTCCTTACCAGTGAGTCCCGAAGCTCTTTTGGAATATCCTGTGTTGTCTGTGTTTCCAAATCCATGAGAGATGCTTGAACATGAGTCTCCTTTTATATGAACTCAGGACTCCTCTTGCAGTCCCACCCACATTTAAGTCAATGACATTCAGTCATGAGACTAATGGTTGGCTAACGACTGTTGTAGCGGCCCATTGTATTTTGATTTGCTCTTTTGTCTCCAGTAGCTGTTGAAGGATTTGTGCGATTTCAATCAGAGGCATCTTATTAGCACATAA
The DNA here is from genome assembly GCF_056152115.1 of Neolamprologus brichardi. Classification (NCBI taxonomy): domain Eukaryota; kingdom Metazoa; phylum Chordata; class Actinopteri; order Cichliformes; family Cichlidae; genus Neolamprologus; species Neolamprologus brichardi. The sequence continues at coordinate 3,156,957 of NW_028270137.1, read as the reverse complement.
ATCAACGATTCCCTGAACTATTCAAAATAAAGAATTCCCAAAATTGGAGCACTAAGGAAAAGAGGAAAACCACAAGTTTTTCCATTTGAGAGGTCTCTACTTGAAATGTTCTGTAAGTGAACCGTGTTATCTAAAGTTTGCTTCAAAGTGTCTAATTGCTGTAAACTCACATGTAAGGTCACTTTGAGTGGGTGCACTTAGGAATACAACCACCATCAGTGTCTCCATTCAAAGTGATCTTGATATGAAACATAGAACTCAATTTGATAGACATAACTTGAAGGGTCAGGTAGAATTACTAGCAGTTGTTGTGTACAACTGGTCCAAGCAGATGCACTTACAGAATTCAAGAGACAAGTTCTTGCATGAGTTGGACCAATAATACAGACTTGTAATGAATGCTCTTCCTTACCAGTGAGTCCCGAAGTTCTTTTGGAATATCCTGTATTGTCTGTGTTTCCAAATCCATGAGGGATACCTGGACATGAGTCTCCTTTTATATGAACTCAAGACTCCTCTTGTGGTCCCACCCACATTTAAATTAACGGGATTCAATCATGAAACTAATGGATCGCTAACGACTGTTGTAGCACCCCATTGTATTTTGATGTTATCTTTTGTCTCCAGTAGCTGTTGAAGGTTTCGTGCGGTTTTAATCAGAGGCATCTTATTAACACATAAATTAATGATTCCCTGAGCTATTCAAAATAAAGACTTCCCCAAATAGGAGCACTAAGGCAAGAGGAAAACCACAAGTGTTTCCATTTGAGGGGTCTCTACTTGAGATGTTCTGTAAGTGAACCATGTTAACTAAAGTTTGCTTCAAAGTGTCTAATTGCTGTAAACTCACATGCAAGGTCACTTTGAGTGGGTGCACTTTGGAATTCAACCACCATCAGTGTCTCCATTCAAAGTGATCTTGATATGAAACATAGAACTCAATTTGATAGACATAACTTGAAGGGTCAGGTAGAATTTGTAGCAGTTGTTGTGTACAACTGGTCCAAGCAGATGCACTTACTGAATTGAAGAGACAAGTTCTTGCATGAGTTGGACCAATAATACAGACTTGTAATGAATGCTCTTCCTTACCAGTGAGTCCCGAAGCTCTTTTGGAATATCCTGTGTTGTCTGTGTTTCCAAATCCATGAGAGATGCTTGAACCTGAGTCTCCTTTTATATGAACTCAAGACTCCTCTTTCAGTCCCACCCACATTTAAGTCAATGACATTCAGTCATGAAACCAATGGTTGGCTAACGACTGTAGTAGCGGCCCATTGTATTTTGGTTTCCTCTTTTGTCTCCAGTAGCTGTTGAAGGATTTGTGCGATTTCAATCAGAGGCATCTTATTAACACATAAATCAACGATTCCCCGAACTATTCAAAATAAAGAATTCCCAAAATTGGAGCACTAAGTAAAGAGGAAAACCATAGGTTTTTCAATTTGAAGGGTCTCTACTTGAAATGTTCTGTAAGTGAACCATGTTAACTAACGTTTGCTTCAAAGTGTCTAATTGATGTAAACTCATATGCAAGGTCACTTTGAGTGGGTGCACTTAGGAATAAAACCACATCAGTGTCTCCATTCAAAGTGATCTTGATATGAAACATAGAACTCAATTTGATAGACCTAACAAGGAGGGTCAGGTAGAATTTGTAGCAGTCGATGAGCGTGTCTATTTGAGATGTTCTTTAAGTGAAACATATAATCTAAAGTTTGCTTCAAAGTGTCTAATTGTTGAAAACTCATATGGAAGGTCACTTTGAGTGGGTGCACTTAGGAATACAACCACCATCAGTGTCTCCATTCAAAGTGATCTTGATATGAAACATAGAACTCAATTTTTTAGATGTAATCAGGTAGAATTTGTAGCAGTTGTTGTGTACAACTGGTCCAAGCAGATGCACTTACTGAATTCAAGAGACAAGTTCTTGCATGAGTTGAACCAATAATACAGACTTGTAATGAACGCTCTTCCTTACCAGTGAGTCCAGAAGATCTTTTGGAATATCCTATGTTGTCTGTGTTTCCAAATCCATGAGGGTTACCTAGACATGAGACTCCTTTTATATGAACTCAATACTCCTCTTGCAGTCCCACCCACATTTAAATTAACGAGATTCAATCATGAAACTAATCGATGGCTAACAATAGTTGTAGCACCCCATTGTATTTTGTTGTCATCTTTTGTCTCCAGTAGCTGTTGAAGGTTTCGTGCGGTTTTAATCAGAGGCATCTTATTAACACATAAATTAATGATTCCCTGAACTACTCCAAATAAAGACTTCCCCAAATAGGAGCACTAAGGCAAAAGGAAAACCACAAGTGTTTCCATTTGAGGGGTCTCTACTTGAGATGTTCTGTAAGTGAACCATGTTAACTAAAGTTTGCTTCAAAGTGTCTAATTGCTGTAAACTCACATTCAAGGTCACTTTGAGTGGGTGCACTTAGGAATACAACCACCATCAGTGTCTCCATTCAAAGTGATCTTGATATGAAACATAGAACTCAATTCGAAAGACCTAACATCGATGAGCGTGTCTATTTGAGATGTTCTTTAAGTGAAACATATAATGTAAAATTTGCTTCAAAGTGTCTAATTGTTGTAAACTTGTATGCAAGGTCACTTTGAGTGGGTGCACTTAGGAATAAAACCACCATCAGTGTCTCCATTCAAAGTGATCTTGATATGAAACATAGAACTCAATTTTATAGACATAACTTGAAGGATCAGGTAGAATTTGTAGCAGTTGTTGTGTACAACTGGTCCAAGCAGATGCACTTACTGAATTGAAGAGACAAGTTCTTGCATGAGTTGGACCAAAAATACAGACTTATAATGAATGCTCTTCCTTACCAGTGAGTCCCGAAGCTCTTTTGGAATATCCTGTGTTGTCTGTGTTTCCAAATCCATGAGAGATGCTTGAACATGAGTCTCCTTTTATATGAACTCAAGACTCCTCTTGCAGTCCCACCCACATTTAAGTCAATGACATTCAGTCATGAAACCAATGGTTGGCTAACGACTGTAGTAGCGGCCCATTGTATTTTGGTTTCCTCTTTTGTCTCCAGTAGCTGTTGAAGGTTTCGTGCGATTTCAATCAGAGGCATCTTATTAACACATAAATCAACGATTCCCCGAACTATTCAAAATAGAGAATTCCCAAAATTGGAGCACTAAGTAAAGAGGAAAACCACAAGTTTTTCCATTTGAAGGATCTCTACTTGAAATGTTCTGTAAGTGAACCGTGTTATCTAAAGTTTGCTTCAAAGTGTCTAATTGTTGAAAACTCATATGGAAGGTCACTTTGAGTGGGTGCACTTAGGAATACAACCACCATCAGTGTCTCCATTCAAAGTGATCTTGATATGAAACATAGAACTCAATTTTTTAGATGTAATCAGGTAGAATTTGTAGCAGTTGTTGTGTACAACTGGTCCAAGCAGATGCACTTACTGAATTCAAGAGACAAGTTCTTGCATGAGTTGAACCAATAATACAGACTTGTAATGAACGCTCTTCCTTACCAGTGAGTCCAGAAGATCTTTTGGAATATCCTATGTTGTCTGTGTTTCCAAATCCATGAGGGTTACCTAGACATGAGTCTCCTTTTATATGAACTCAATACTCCTCTTGCAGTCCCACCCACATTTAAATTAACGAGATTCAATCATGAAACTAATCGATGGCTAACAATAGTTGTAGCACCCCATTGTATTTTGTTGTCATCTTTTGTCTCCAGTAGCTGTTGAAGGTTTCGTGCGGTTTTAATCAGAGGCATCTTATTAACACATAAATTAATGATTCCCTGAACTACTCCAAATAAAGACTTCCCCAAATAGGAGCACTAAGGCAAAAGGAAAACCACAAGTGTTTCCATTTGAGGGGTCTCTACTTGAGATGTTCTGTAAGTGAACCATGTTAACTAAAGTTTGCTTCAAAGTGTCTAATTGCTGTAAACTCACATTCAAGGTCACTTTGAGTGGGTGCACTTAGGAATACAACCACCATCAGTGTCTCCATTCAAAGTTATCTTGATATGAAACATAGAACTCAATTCGAAAGACCTAACATGGAGGGTCAGGTAGAATTTGTAGCAGTCGATGAGTGTGTCTATTTGAGATGTTCTTTAAGTGAAACATATAATGTAAAATTTGCTTCAAAGTGTCTAATTGTTGTAAACTTGTATGCAAGGTCACTTTGAGTGGGTGCACTTAGGAATAAAACCACCATCAGTGTCTCCATTCAAAGTGATCTTGATATGAAACATAGAACTCAATTTGATAGACCTAGCATGGAGGGTCAGGTAGAATTTGTAGCAGTCGATGAGCGTGTCTATTTGAGATGTTCTTTAAGTGAAACATATAATGTAAAATTTGCTTCAAAGTGTCTAATTGTTGTAAACTTATATGCAAGGTCACTTTGAGTGGGTGCACTTAGGAATAAAACCACCATCAGTGTCTCTATTCAAAGTGATCTTGATATGAAACATAGAACTCAATTTGATAGACATAACTTGAAGGATCAGGTAGAATTTGTAGCAGTTGTTGTGTACAACTGGTCCAAGCAGATGCACTTACTGAATTCAAGAGACAAGTTCTTGCATGAGTTGGACCAATAATACAGACTTATAATGAATGCTCTTTTTTACCAGTGAGTCCCGAAGCTCTTTTGGAATATCCTGTGTTGTCTGTGTTTACAAATCCATGAGAGATGCTTGAACATGAGTCTCCTTTTATATGAACTCAAGACTCCTCTTGCAGTCCCACCCACATTTAAGTCAGTGACATTCAGTCATGAAACCAATGGTTGGCTAACGACTGTAGTAGCAGCCCATTGTATTTTGGTTTCCTCTTTTGTCTCCAGTAGCTGTTGAAGGATTTGTGCGATTTCAATCAGAGGCATCTTATTAACACATAAATCAACGATTCCCCGAACTATTCAAAATAGAGAATTCCCAAAATAGGAGCACTAAGGCAAAAGGAAAACCACAAGTGTTTCAATTTGAGGGGTCTCTATTTTAGATGTTCTGTAAGTGAACCGTGTTATCTAATGTTTGCTTCAAAGTGTCTAATTGTTGTAAACTCATATGCAAGGTCACTTTGAGTGGGTGCACTTAGAAATAAAAACACATCAGTGTCTCCATTCAAAGTGATCTTGATATGAAACATAGAACTCAATTTGATAGACCTAGCATGGAGGGTCAGGTAGAATTTGTAGCAGTCGATGAGCGTGTCTATTTGAGATGTTCTTTAAGTGAAACATATAATCTAAAGTTTGCTTCAAAGTGTCTAATTGTTGAAAACTCATATGGAAGGTCACTTTGAGTGGGTGCACTTAGGAATACAACCACCATCAGTGTCTCCATTCAAAGTGATCTTGATATGAAACATAGAACTCAATTTTTTAAATGTAATCAGGTAGAATTTGTAGCAGTTGTTGTGTACAACTGGTCCAAGCAGATGCACTTACTGAATTCAAGAGACAAGTTCTTGCATGAGTTGAACCAATAATACAGACTTGTAATGAATGCTCTTCCTTACCAGTGAGTCCGGAAGATCTTTTGGAATATCCTGTGTTGTCTGTGTTTCCAAATCCATGAGGGTTACCTAGACATGAGTCTCCTTTTATATGAACTCAATACACCTCTTGCAGTCCCACCCACATTTAAATTATTGACATTCAGTCATGAAACTAATGGATGGCTAACGACTGTTGTAGCACCCCATTGTATTTTGTTGTCATCTTTTGTCTCCAGTCGCTGTTGAAGGTTTCGTGCGGTTTTAATCAGAGGCATCTTATTAACACATAAATTAATGATTCCCTGAACTATTCAAAATAAAGACTTCCCCAAATAGGAGCACTAAGGCAAAAGGAAAACCACAAGTGTTTCCATTTGAGGGGTCTCTACTTGAGATGTTCTGTAAGTGAACCATGTTAACTAAAGTTTGCTTCAAAGTGTCTAATTGCTGTAAACTCACATTCAAGGTAACTTTGAATGGGTGCACTTAGGAATACAACCACCATCAGTGTCTCCATTCAAACTGATCTTGATATGAAACATAGAACTCAATTTGATAGACATAACTTGAAGGGTCAGGTAGAATTTGTAGCAGTTGTTGTGTACAACTGGTCCAAGCAGATGCACTTACTGAATTCAAGAGTCAAGTTCTTGCATGAGTTGGACCAACAATACAGACTTGCAATGAACGCTCTTCCTTACCAGTGAGTCCCGAAGCTCTTTTGGAATATCCTGTGTTGTCTGTGTTTCCAAATCCATGAGAGATGCTTGAACATGAGTCTCCTTTTATATGAACTCAGGACTCCTCTTGCAGTCCCACCCACATTTAAGTCAATGACATTCAGTCATGAGACTAATGGTTGGCTAACGACTGTTGTAGCGGCCCATTGTATTTTGATTTGCTCTTTTGTCTCCAGTAGCTGTTGAAGGATTTGTGCGATTTCAATCAGAGGCATCTTATTAGCACATAAATCAACGATTCCCTGAACTATTCAAAATAAAGAATTCCCAAAATTGGAGCACTAAGGAAAAGAGGAAAACCACAAGTTTTTCCATTTGAGAGGTCTCTACTTGAAATGTTCTGTAAGTGAACCGTGTTATCTAAAGTTTGCTTCAAAGTGTCTAATTGCTGTAAACTCACATGTAAGGTCACTTTGAGTGGATGCACTTAGGAATACAACCACCATCAGTGTCTCCATTCAAAGTGATCTTGATATGAAACATAGAACTCAATTTGATAGACATAACTTGAAGGGTCAGGTAGAATTACTAGCAGTTGTTGTGTACAACTGGTCCAAGCAGATGCACTTACAGAATTCAAGAGACAAGTTCTTGCATGAGTTGGACCAATAATACAGACTTGTAATGAATGCTCTTCCTTACCAGTGAGTCCCGAAGTTCTTTTGGAATATCCTGTATTGTCTGTGTTTCCAAATCCATGAGGGATACCTGGACATGAGTCTCCTTTTATATGAACTCAAGACTCCTCTTGTGGTCCCACCCACATTTAAATTAACGGGATTCAATCATGAAACTAATGGATCGCTAACGACTGTTGTAGCACCCCATTGTATTTTGATGTTATCTTTTGTCTCCAGTAGCTGTTGAAGGTTTCGTGCGGTTTTAATCAGAGGCATCTTATTAACACATAAATTAATGATTCCCTGAGCTATTCAAAATAAAGACTTCCCCAAATAGGAGCACTAAGGCAAGAGGAAAACCACAAGTGTTTCCATTTGAGGGGTCTCTACTTGAGATGTTCTGTAAGTGAACCATGTTAACTAAAGTTTGCTTCAAAGTGTCTAATTGCTGTAAACTCACATGCAAGGTCACTTTGAGTGGGTGCACTTTGGAATTCAACCACCATCAGTGTCTCCATTCAAAGTGATCTTGATATGAAACATAGAACTCAATTTGATAGACATAACTTGAAGGGTCAGGTAGAATTTGTAGCAGTTGTTGTGTACAACTGGTCCAAGCAGATGCACTTACTGAATTCAAGAGACAAGTTCTTGCATGAGTTGGACCAACAATACAGACTTGTAATGAATGCTCTTCCTTACCAGTGAGTCCGGAAGATCTTTTGGAATATCTTGTGTTGTCTGTGTTTACAAATCCATGAGGGTTACCTAGACATGAGTCTCCTTTTATATGAACTGAATACTCCTTTTGCAGTCCCACCCACATTTAAATTAACAAGATTCAATCATGAAACTAATGGATGGCTAACGACTGTTGTAGCACCCCATTGTATTTTGTTGTCATGTTTTGTCTCCAGTCGCTGTTGAAGGTTTCGTGCGGTTTTAATCAGAGGCATCTTATTAACACATAAATTAATGATTCCCTGAACTATTCAAAATAAAGACTTTCCCAAATAGGAGCACTAAGGCAAAATGAAAACCACAAATATTTATACACCACCAAATCAAAACAACAGACCTTACAATAAAAAAAAAATTCAGAGAAAAACCCAACAATCATATGACCCCCTAAGTTTTTAAAATATCCTTAATACAGAACATATATAAGTCATATTTGTCTGTGATAGCAAACTATGGTTTCCCATATGTCATTCATCAGTTAAATTCCTCACTTATAGCATTTAACTTGGGTTAAAAAATAATGACTTAACTCTATAATGATATTTTCATGACTACTGAGAAAAGGACCTTAACCTGAAAAATTAGCACTTACTTTAGTGTAAGTCAGTGAAAGTTAGATTAATTATGTTATGATTAAGTCATGAGTGTTAGTGGTAAATTTCAGACTTACGTAATAAATTATATAACATAAACTGTAATAGGATTTTATGATTTTTGTAGTTATCTTAACGTGAAAGCTGATATATTGTTCACTGATACTGTTGTATACCTGATAGGATTTATTATGAACCAAACTGTGTTTTAATGCAATCTTTGATTGTCTTTTTTTACTTGCTGAGTGGTTTCAAACTATAATGCCTTTCTTTCTCTTTTGACATGTTTCAGCGTTTTTTGATGCAGCTGCAGACAAATATTTATTTTAGAGTCTCCGAACAATTCACCTCAATTTCAATATACTAGTGCCTGCTGAGTTTCACACCTACAGTTTCACCTTCAAGTCTGTGTGTCTTCCACTTTCTTTCTCTTTGTCTCTTAAACTAATTTGCATACTCACGCACACACACACACACACACACACACACACAGATTCTTATCTGTGGGAATGTTACGTGGCAAAAAACGTGGTATTTTGGCCTTATATTCTTTGTGAAAACTCTTCTTTCAAAAAACCCCCAAAACTGTGCTATACACAATTTTGTCAACACCATGGACAAAACAAAAAACAAAAAAAAAACAACTTAAGCAAATGCATAAATTAAAGCTATATTTTCTTGAATAGTCTTTTGAATGTAGGTTAGTCTTATGATTGTAAAGAGACTGTCAGCTTAGCTGCTTTGTAATTCTCTTGTTTGAATCCCTCAGCAGCACGCTTAAAAACTGTGAGGTTATGAATCTCTCCCTCTCTTTTGTTGTGTGTGTGTGTGTGTGTGTGTGTGTGTGTGAGACAGAGAGAAAGAGAGAAATGGTGTTTAACAAATCAGATCACATCCAATACCACTTTGCAGGAATGGAGACCACAGAGGAAAGAAGGATCAAGAATGGTGAACGATGGAAAGCTCCATACTGTTCTCATGAAAATGTCTCAAAGAGAAAACTGACAGAGGTCATAAAACTGGTTTCACAAGGCGCAATGTTAGCCGGAGACAACAAACTGCTGGCAAATTTACCATAATGTGATATTAGCCACAATGTTTTTAATTAGATGACAGTTTAAAGCCAAGGATGGAGCTTTCTTGAAATCTCAACCAAAGGCCACCGGTGTGCTTGTCCCCTCTCTGCTCTCACTCATAAGCCCCTTTCAACAAACGTATGAAACCTGTGCAGTGCAAGGAAGGTAGCCTCAGAGTATGTCATTTCCTCGTTTTACTTTCAATCATGGTCATCGAGTCTCTGACAATAAGAAAATGTGTTTACATCATTTTTATAGATCCCATAAATAATTGTGACTATATTACAGAACAGCACTGTTCATAATAAGTGTAACGTAATGAAGGAGAAGGTTATGTTAACAAGAAGATTTGTAAAAGAAATCAGCAATTACTTGTTTTAGACCAGGGGTCTCAAACTCGCTGCGTCCCACATCACCCCTACTTGTATATTGATGTGAAGAAATATAATGCAATTTGGCCCTTGAACTTTTTTTGTTAGAGAGGATTTGTTTGTTGTTGAGTGCAATGGTAAAATAAGTTCTTTAAAAAGCAAAAAATGATTTAATATGAAGACAATGTGAATAACATGTTGAGGGATTGGCTGTGTTAGTTGACATTAGACAATCTCAATAAACATGTAGGATGAACATCACAATGTGGTCCAATCAAGTTTTTTTAGATAATATATGTTGTTGTTGTTTTGTGTGTGTTTGTTATCAATGTTGTGAAAAAGGTTAAGCTTAGTAAGCCATCAAGCACTGATTACTCGTAGAAGAGCACCAATAGGAGACAGAACTAATTAGAAGGTGTTATTATTCAGTCTGTACATCGAATAGAAGGCACTAACCACAAGGTGATCTTCAATGCATCTCTGTGTAAATGTGAACGGGGCGAGAAGACCCCCACTAACTGCATGTTTTTACACTGTGGGAGGAAGCTGGAGAGAACATGCAGACTCCACACAAAGACCCCGGCCTGATGGGGTTAGGGTCCTGAGTTTGATACCCCAAACTGAACGCAGGACAGAGGAAGGGATGGGTGATGTTCATGTGTGCCCAGGTGTATGATGTGGCTCTTTGCGGTGACACAGTAAAAAATGTGGCTGTTTGTCTGTGACTGGTTGGCTGCCCCAGCCCTGGCCCTTCATGTATTTCAGTAATGTCTTTTTCTCCCGTCTCCTCCTCTCGTTTACATGTTTTGCCCTTGTGACCCATTCCTTCTGTCACGTGTGTTTTCCCCCCAGCCATCATGTTCTGTTTGTGCTTAGTTATGTCCATGTCTCATCTCTAGTCCTCTTTTCCCTCTGTATGTATTTACAGTGTACGTGTTCCTCGTCGGTTCGTCATGCTAAGTCTGCGTGTCTTATTCCGTCATGTGTCATATATCACTCCAAATCTCACTGACTTTAACTGATAATAACTGTTTGCTGAGTGTTATGTCTAAAAGGTATTGCACAATCGCCTCTAGTAGAGGATCAGGTTTGTTTTCCACTGATAATGGATTTTAACATGACTGACCAATGATTGTGGAGCACGTCCATGAAGGATCTTATAAATACAACGAGCAAACTTAAATGTTTTAAAATGTTCAAAACTTAATATATTATATTTCTGAAGTATGACGGAAGGAAAAAGTTTCATATTTTTAAAAATATCCAATTTCATATGATCAAATTTATGTCAAAAAGTTCATATTTATTCCTCCTATGTCATGTGTGAGTACTGTACTGTAAATGTCATATATATCAGATGATACTGATAACCTAATGCTAATAACTATGCAGAGGTCTCTAGGCCTCGACTTTTATGGAGCATGTGAAGTTTGGGGCAGAGTGGACAAAGAAAAGTTTCTCAGCAGGTTCAACAGGTTGCTACAACACAGGCCGATGAAGTATTGCACTCACTCATCCAAACTGGCAAACATGTAACATACACCCTAAGACTGATCCTGCTTTTTACTCCTTTGCTATGATTTAATTTGATATTATGTAGCCATGGAGACAGTTTGCATAGATTAGAATGTTAGATTCCTGTGATGTCATCAATGCCCGATGTTTTGTTTTAATGTCTTGTGATAGTTCTAAGTGCAGACAAAGTCAGAGTTCAAGTGAGTTTAGTCCAATTTTGATCCAGTTTCTGACATGTGGTCAAAATCTTGGCCGACCTTTACCACACCACGTGCTGTGGGTGTGCGTAAATATCTAGGTGAGTAAAGTCCTTTACCTGTTAAATTCATCTTAATTTGGGGCTTTTACTTCAGGTGTTTTGATTCAGTAGTAACCAAGTGATCTTTGTACAAACTGCAGACCGCCACACTGATCCCTGGTTCCTCAGGATAGAGGACAGGACGTCAGATGGGCGAATCAAGAGCTCCAAACGGAAAGATTGTGCCACAGAAAGACTGGAAAACACAATATTGTCACAGATGTCATTTATGTCATAAAGCCTTTCTCATGTATGCACTCAGCTTGAAGTCCTGGAACGAGACGGCTTGATATCATATATGCATACAGTATGATGTCATCCTGTGTCCTCTGACGACCTGCTGCCACTGAAAGGCAGTGTTAGAGGGGACACTTGGGCATTTATCGCAGCATATATTCATATTCAGTGAATTTTGGTTAGAGAGAGATAAAACCTGCAGCTCAGAATCGAGCGCAAAAAAGACGGAAACCGCCGACGCGGTCAGTGAGCTGTCAGCTTTCAGCCCCGACGGCGTGTCCGTGTACGGGCCGTCGGGTGAGAAAGCCGAGGAAGAGAAAGCTGATTGTGATGCTTCGGGTCTGTGTTTACATCTTTGTGTGGAGTCCGTGTACCTGCTCTCATTTACTGGTTGGTGGTTGTTGAAATAGTTTTGTGAGCCTTAACCTGAGATTCTGGCGTTTCTGGCAAAATACATTTATATTTAAAAGTCGATTCAGGATTTAATGAATCAATATCGCTTCATTCAAGCTACTCACCTCTCTCTATCCACCTGCACTTTCAAACGCACACACGTAGGACTACGGGAATATCTGGACCACGGCCAGAGCGGTCCCGCCCCTGACTATCTCTGATTGGTTTAGACCACGATAGGGGCCTAATGTGTGTCAGTTGTTGACCACACGGACACTTTCAGACTTGCGGAGACTTTTTTTTTAATGTACTGAACGGCTGGTCGCTGGTGCGATCTAGGATTTTATTAGTCGCACCAGTGAGATATTTGGCCGCAAATGTGACCAAATTGGTCCGACTCTAGAGCCCAGAGATCAGCTGCTGTCTGAACTGCACACTTACACTTGGGTTTTGTATTTTTTGGCTTTTTCTCTGCTCTTTTTTGAATTATGAATTCAAGAGGATTTGGATTTCTGTCGATTTCCTGCAGGATTACAACTTCCGAGAGTTTCCATTTTGTTTTATTTTGTTTTATTTTGAATTATAACTTTGAGAGGATTTGGATTTCAACTGAATCCCTGGAGTGTTGAAGTTGCAGGGATGCAAAACAGAGATAAGGGCCTCTTCAGGCATGGATGTGCCCGTTCTCTCAATCTCTCTCCTCAAAAGATCAACATTAGCTAAGAGTGGGTTAATTAGATGAGTATTAAGTGATTTCATTATGTGATCATAATATGTGAGCTGGCTTTCCCCCCTCCTGCTAAATTGCTTTAATAAAATATCCTGCATTCAAAAGGTTTAAATAGTGGACATCCATTTTTTAACTCTTTCTAAAACAACAACAAGGCATAAAGCTGTGTATAAGTTTACACCTATATAAATATCACTTACACATTTAATTTACAGTTACAAGTTACAAAGTCACTTTCATCTACGCAGGACTGTAAGCTGTCGTCTGTGAGGCGTCAGCTGTGTTTGTTTGTAACACAGTTCATGGTGGAGAACAGCTGCTCACATACGTATGTGGATCTGAAGATCGTCAGGACTCCAAATGCATATTTCTTCATGTTTATGTGTCGGGATGGCATTCCATGTTTCAAACAAGGTTCTCAGTATCACCTGAAAATCCAGTCACATTTAACAGGGATGGATCGATGGTCAGGGCAGTGATGGGGAAGGATAATGTGGGTTTTTCCTCTCTGAACTCGTGGAATTATTTCCCAAATAACTGTGGTGATTGCAGACTGCAAATGCTCTGAATTTATTAACTGTCAGTTTGCACTCAAACGCTAACACCTCCTCCAGCATGTGTAACGCTGTGCCTCCTCTCCCCCGAAGAGTTGTATTCAGCTTCTTCTGGTTCGCTGTAATGTTCATGAGCAGAAAAGGCGAGCCCTTTGCTGCTCATGAAAACTTTCACCTCTCCCAGACATGCAGCAAAGCGTTTCAGCACCTCTCCTCTGGACAGCAGGACTCTGTCATACAGCAGGAGATCAGGGTAAATGCTCTCCACCTCATCCAGTAATGAACAGAACTGACTGGGATTTAAACCTGTTGCCATTATTTTATTGATGATCTGAATGACAACATTTATGACCTCTGTGCATTCTAGAGGAAAGGTTTGCGCACACAATGCCTCTTGGTGCAGGATACAGTGAAACGTCAGCATCTTTCTATCCAGTGACTTCTGCAGCCAGGCCACAAAGCCCCTGTGCAGTCATACTTACCATACTTTTATTTTTATATTTCAATATCACAATAATCTTCTAATTTAGAACTACAAGTTAAAAAAGAACTAACATAAGTTAGCCGCTGTAAACACAGTTTCTAAAATCCAGAGAGTAATTATTCATGGTAAGGAATTCATGTGGACTCTAAGCCTGTGGGCAGGCAAGGACATTTAAACAGTGAGGCTGACGACCTACCATTTCTTCGTGTAACTGCTTCTGGTCTAAAAGGGACTCCAATACCAAAATCGATGAATTTGACACATAGAAATGCTGGATGATCAGGCGATGTGTCAAACACAATGTTTTCTGGCTTAATGTCTCGATGGTAGACACCCTTGGATTGCATTTCAGTGGCTGCATGTACCAGCTGTCTCATTATGACCAGACAGAGAAATGAAAAATACGTTCAAATAATCAGATTTACATTATCCATTAAAGTTTGCCATATATGTTATCTTGCCACTCGCTGACCTTAACCTCCCTCTCGTGCACAAAGGTTCTTCTGTTTGCCAGGTAGGCTTCCAAGTCTATGTTTTTTTGGTCTTTCAAAGACCATAATGAGTTCGTCTTCCAAGTCATACCAGTCGTTTTAAGCGGGCGTCACATTGCTGCTCGTAGCCTCTGGTCCTGCCCCCAGTTTTATTAGCAATGCCACCTTCTTGGGAATCTCGGTCATTTTACCATTAAGAAGCTTGAGAAACAGAACATCAAGGTCAGTGTTCAAACATTAGGCTGTTTGAGGTACACGTTGGGGGAAAACAACAGAAAAAGACAAACATTTCTTACCACTGGTAGGTAGCTGACTAAAAACTGAGCAACATGCTTAATCACCACCTGCATTACAGAGAAAATGTGTTTTAGAAAAAGAGAACAGGAGGAACTAGAAGAATTGTAAAGTGCACACATAAGAAGCCATACTGGGAAATTGTCTTATCTGCGTTTTCCAAAGAAGACAGTCCCAAAGCCTCCTTCACCCAGCTTATCCTGCTCTTCGTATTTTTCTTCAAAGTCCTCTACAGAGAGACAAAACAAACACAGGGGTTGTGATTAGTTGTATGTAGGAAAGCTGACTTTGCCTCAATGTACACATTCATACAGTCTTTGTTAGAAGCTTCCTAGTGATTAGCAGATGGATACCAGCTAAACTCTGAGAGCTTGGGAAAGAGGCTCTATCACTGCAGGTTTGGTGTGAACTTACCTATGTACTTCTTACCTTTAGTGTGACTTTTGTATGTGCTATGTGTATCTGACTCATAGACGGAGCAGCTGGCCTCCTCCTGTGAGCTTGATGTCTTGCTCTTTTTACTGCGTGGTTGTTTTGTTCCATCGCTGCTTGACTTTCCTTTGCTGCTCTTCTTTCTGAAAGCAGCTGCAAAAACCAAAACCAATTAGACCTCTGAACTCCACACAGGCCTACAGATGATCAATAACTATAAAACAAAAAATCTCTGAATCTCTCACTTACACTTCTCCAAGACAAGATGGCTGAGGCCAACCGGACTTTTGCTGTCCTTCCTTCTTTGGGAAGCTTTTTCCAGTCTTTCTGTGGCACAATCTTTCCGTTTGGAGGTCTTGATTCGCCCATCTGACGTCCTGTCCTCTATCCTGAGGAACCAGGGATCAGTGTGGCGGTCTGCAGTTTGTACAAAGATCACTTGGTTACTACTGAATCAAAAAACCTAAAGTAAAAGCCCCAAATTAAGATGAATTTAACAGGTAAAGGACTTTACTCACCTAGATATTTACGCACACCCACAGCACGTGGTGTGGTAAAGGTCGGCCAAGATTTTGACCACATGTCAGAAACTGGATCAAAATTGGACTAAACTCACTTGAACTCTGACTTTGTCTGCACTTAGAACTATCACAAGACATTAAAACAAAACATCGGGCATTGATGACATCACAGGAATCTAACATTCTAATCTATGCAAACTGTCTCCATGGCTACATAATATCAAATTAAATCATAGCAAAGGAGTAAAAAGCAGGATCAGTCTTAGGGTGTATGTTACATGTTTGCCAGTTTGGATGAGTGAGTGCAATACTTCATCGGCCTGTGTTGTAGCAACCTGTTGAACCTGCTGAGAAACTTTTCTTTGTCCACTCTGCCCCAAACTTCACATGCTCCATAAAAGTCGAGGCCTAGAGACCTCTGCATAGTTATTAGCATTAGGTTATCAGTATCATCTGATATATATGACATTTACAGTACTCACACATGACATAGGAGGAATAAATATGAACTTTTTGACATAAATTTGATCATATGAAATTGGATTTTTTTTAAATATGAAACTTTTTCCTTCCATCATACTTCAGAAATATAATATATTAAGTTTTGAACATTTTAAAACATTTAAGTTTGCTCGTTGTATTTATAAGATCCTACATGGATGTGCTCCACAATCATTGGTCAGTCATGTTAAAATCCATTATCAGTGGAAAACAAACCTGATCCTCTACTAGAGGCGATTGTGCAATACCTTTTAGACATAACACTCAGCAAACAGTTATTATCAGTTAAAGTCAGTGAGATTTGGAGTGATACATGACACATGACGGAATAAGACACGCAGACTTAGCATGACGAACCGACGAGGAACACGTACACTGTAAATACATACAGAGGGAAAAGAGGACTAGAGATGAGACATGGACATAACTAAGCACAAACAGATGATGGCTGGGGGGAAACACACGTGACAGAAGGAATGGGTCACAAGGGCAAAAGATGTAAACGAGAGGAGGAGACGGGAGAAAAAGACATTACTGAAATACATTAAGGGCCAGGGCTGGGGCAGCCAACCAGTCACAGACAAACAGCCACATTTTTTACTGTGTCACCGCAAAGAGCCACATCATACACCTGGGCACACATGAACATCACCCATCCCTTCCTCTGTCCTCAGTTTGGGGTATCAAACTCAGGACCCTAACCCCATCAGGCCGGGGTCTTTGTGTGGAGTCTGCATGTTCTCTCCAGCTTCCTCCCACAGTCTAAAGACATGCAGTCAGTGGGGGTCTTCTCGCCCCGTTCACATTCACACAGAGATGCATTGAAGATCACCTTGTGGTTAGTGCCTTCTATTCGATGTACAGACTGAATAATAACACCTTCTAATTAGTTCTGTCTCCTATTGGTGCTCTTCTACGAGTAATCAGTGCTTGATGGCTTACTAAGCTTAAGTTTATTCACAACATTGATAACAAACACACACAAAACAACAACAACATATATTATCTAAAAAAAACTTGGACCACAGTTTTGATGTTCATCCTACATGTTTATTGAGATTGTCTAATGTCTGCGACGGTATCTTCTCCCACGTCTGCGGACACCCGAGGCCTTGTGGGCTCTCCTGCGTCTGCGAACGGGGCGAGAAGCACGTTTGCGTCTATACCTGTGTCGTGGCATCGTCCAAAACGGCGGTACCTGCTCCACGTCACGGGTTCTATTTATGGACTCACCTGGCAACTTTAGTGATGTCACTGCTGATGTTGTCACTGTTGGTGTGACCTCATGACTCATTCATGCCATCTGAACTCTGGTGTAATTATGAGGTCACAGGGGGACGTGAATTTATTCACAAAGTTGAAAGAGAGTTTGGGTCATAACTCAAAGACACAATGATGCAGTCAAATCATTGGAATTAAATATCTGTAAATTACACGATTTAGAGGGTTCTGACATCACATCCAGTCTCTCTGCTGTGATGTCAAATATCAACGCCCAAACCACACGACCGACAAATAACACAGAACACGCAGCCAGTGACGCACCAAACACACACCACGTTCAGTGACCAATAAATCAAGCGCCACAGGTGGTGTAAATGACAGCTCAGGGATGTGTAATGATGTTGATTTTTTCTGTTCTTGTTCCTTTTTACCAAGCCGGGTTTGTTGGTCCTTGTTTCCCTCTCCTGCTGAGTTCCTCCTGACGGAGTTCATAAGCCAGTCAAAGATCTGCACGTCACAATGGACTGAGATGTCAACTTCCTCCCACCAAAAAAAAAAGAAAAAAGAAAAGTCGTCATGCAGCAGGAGAACAAAAAGTCATACTACAGCTACTGCACCCCTCTAATTTATTAGATTCTTTCAATCATGTGTTTCATAGGGGCCTCGGAGCACTTCTGCAAACTAAATGAGCTGTGCTGGAACTTACACCATCACGTAACCCATAAAGGAAATCTCTTATTCATAAAAAGAAACAAATGTTTGCTTTGATTACTCCTTGAGAAACTGAATGTCACGGTCCTGGGTCGCTGGCTCAGTGTTTTCTGTTTTGTTTTATTAATCTTTGATTTCTTGATGTGTGATGTTAGTTCTTAGGTTTTGGTTCTGTGTCCCCGGTATTTATTTGCCACTGAGTTACACAAAGGCACATATGATGTCATACAAGCAGACTCATCTTTACACGTGTACTGCAGCCCTGAACATTACCAGCTTCAGATTCTATTATCAAACTTTGCAACAGCAGCCTTAATTACTTTGAACTCAAAACAATTAGCACCTGCAGCCACTGTCCTGTGTTGAGTACACCTCTCAAAACAACTAAATGTACTTTAATGTGTTTGGATTTCTTTGGGGTGGTCCACTACTGTAAAGAGCGGTGAGGCAGCCCGCTCCTGATTTATCCTGCTTTCTTTCCCGCACCTGGAGGGCGTCGCCACCTCCTCATGAGGGCTGGCTAGTTTTTGGGAGTGTGTGTATGTGTCTGTACAACTGTGCTTATTGTTTTGTGTATTCCAAACTGATTCGTGTCCTCATCTCTGCAGTGCTGCCGTCTCCTGCATCCCGGCATGTTTCTAAGGTACGTTTTCTCCTTTTTTATGTTGTTCTTGTGGTTTTTGCACTCACATGAGGTCTGAAATTGGGGCTATTTAACAGGATTATGACATCACATATATTTAGAATTTTACCACCAATTTGATCCTTTGATCCTTGAATCCATAAATAGGGGTGAGAAGCGATGACTTTTAGTCCATTAATCACAGCATTTATGTTCGCAGAATTGAAACGTTCGCCAGAGAAGTATTTTGAAACATCTGGATCCTTTTCGGAGTAACTGCTTACAGATTCCAACATGTCTCAGAGTGAACAACCCTACAGATTTTTAAGATAAGTTTTCTTTCTTTTTTCTGTTTTTCTGCGATTCAGAGTATTATAACTGCTTAATGCGTGTCAGAGTATGTCAACTGCTCAGTGCATAATGCATAATTCAATGTTACACTGTAATTTTACAGTGATTGTTGGCTGTAGAAGACATCAACAATACAGCAATAATGAGCACTTACTATATTCAGAATTCAAATAAGTGCTTATGTTTCAATTTATTTATCAATTTCAATTTTATTTATATACCAAATCACAACAAAAGTTGCCTCAAGGCGCTTCATAGATACAGAGAAAAACCCAACAATCATATGACCCCCTATGAGCAAGCACTTTGGCGACAGTGGGAAGGAAAAACTCCCTTTTAACAGGAAGAAACCTCCGGCAGAACCAGGCTCAGGGAGGGGCGGGGCCATCTGCTGCGACCGGTTGGGGTGAGAGAAGGAAGACAGGATAAAAGACATGCTGTGGAAGAGAGACAGAGGTTAATAACAGATATGATTCAATGCAGAGAGATCTGTTAATACATAGTGAGTGAGAAAGGTGACTGGAAAGGAAAAAGGAAAAACTCAATGCATCATGGGAATCCCCCGGCAGCCTACGTCTATTGCAGCATAACTAAGGGAGGATTCAGGGTCACCTGGTCCAGCCCTAACTATATGCTTTAGCAAAAAGGAAAGTTTTAAGCCTAATCTTGAAAGTAGAGATAGTGTCTGTCTCCCGAATCCAAACTGGAAGCTGGTTCCACAGAAGAGGGGCCTGAAAACTGAAGGCTCTCCCTCCCATTCTACTTTTAAATACTCTAGGAACAACAAGTAGGCCTGCAGAGCGAGAGCGAAGTGCTCTAATAGGGTGATATGGTACTACAAGGTCATTAAGATAAGATGGGGCCTGATTATTTAAGACCTTGTATGTGAGGAGCAGGATTTTGAATTCAATTCTGGATTTAACAGGAAGCTAATGAAGGGAAGCCAAAACAGGAGAAATATGCTCTCTCTTTCTAGTCCCTGTCAGTACTCTTGCTGCAGCATTTTGGATTAGCTGAAGGCTTTTCAGTGAGTTTTTTGGACATCCTGATAATAATGAATTGCAGTAGTCCAGCCTGGAAGTAATAAATGCATGAACTAGTTTTTCAGCGTCACTCTGAGACAGGATATTTCTAATTTTAGAGATGTTGCGCAAATGGAAGAACGCAGTCTTACATATTTGTTATATATCTGCGTTGAAGGACATATCCTGGTCAAAAATGACTCCAAGGTTCCTCACAGTGTTACTGGAGGCCAAGGTAATGCCATCCAGAGTAAGAATCTGGTTAGATACCATATTTCTAAGCTTTTCAGCGCCGAGTACAATAACCTCAGTTTTATCTGAATTGATAAGCATATTGATAATTGATAAGTTAGCGGCCATCCAGGTCTTTATGTCTTTAAGACATTCCTGCAGTTTAACTAATTGGTGTGTGTTATCTGGCTTCATGGACAGATAGAGCTGGGTGTCATCTGCATAGCAGTGAAAATGTATGCTATGTCTTCCAATGATGCTGCCTAAGGGAAGCATGTATAATGTAAACAGAATTGGTCCTAGCACTGAACCCTGTGGAACTCCATAATTAACCTCAGTGTGTGAAGAGGACTCTCCATTTACATGCACAAATTGGAGTCTATTAGATAGATATGATACAAACCACTGCAGTGCAGTACCTGTAATACCCACAGCATGTTCTAATCGCTCTAATAGGATATTATGGTCAACAGTATCGAATGCTGCACTAAGGTCTACTAGGACAAGCACAGAGATGAGTCCACTGTCAGAGGCCATAAGAAGATCATTTGTAACCTTCACTAAAGCTGTGATGAGCTCTGAAACCTGACTGAAACTCTTCAAATAAACCATTCCTCTGCAGATGGTCTGTTAGCTGTTTGACAACTACTCTTTCAAGGATTTTTGATATGAAAGGAAGGTTGGAGATTGGCCTATAATTAGCTAAGACTGCTGGGTCTAGAGATGGCTTTTTGAGTAAAGGTTTAACTACAGCCACCTTGAAGGCATGTGGTACATAGCCGATTATTAGAGATAGGTTGATCATATATAAGATCGAAGAATTAATCAATGGCAGGACTTCTTTGAGCAGTTTTGTAGGAATGGGGTCTAAAAGACACGTTGATGGTTTGGAGGAAGTAATTATTGAAGTTAACTCAGAAAGATCAATTGGAGAAAAAGAGTCTAACTTAACATCAATGGTACTAAGAGTAGCTGTAGATAATATTACATCTGTGGGATGATTATTGGTAATTTTTTCTCTAATGATAAAAATTTTATTTGTGAAGAAGTTCATGAAGTCATTACTAGTTAACGTTAAAGGGATGGTTGGCTCAAAAGAGCTCTGACTTTTTGTCAGCCTGGCTACAGTGCTGAAGAGAAACCTGGGGTTGTTCTTATTTTCTTCAATCAGTGACGAATAGTAAGATGTTCTGGCTTTGCGGAGGGCTTTCTTATAAAGCAACAAACTATTTCTCCAAGCTAAATGATGATCCTCTAAATTTGTGACACGCCATTTCCTCTCCAGATTACGAGTCATCTGCTTTAGGGTACGTGTTTGAGAAATATACCACGGAGTCAGGTACTTCTGATTAGAGACCTTAGTTTTCACTGGAGCTACAGTATCCAGAGTCGTACGTAGTGAGGAGGTGAAATTATTAACCAGATAATCGACCTCTGTTGGGGTAGCGTTCAGATAGCTACTCTGCTCTGTGTTGGTACAGGGCATTGACGATGATAACAGTGGGTGGATTATATTCTTAAACTTAGTTACAGCGCTTTCAGAAAGACATCTACTTTGATAAAGTCTACTCTCCACTGCTGTGTAATCAATTATTGTAAATGTAAATGTTATCAAGAAATGATCAGACAGGAGAGGGTTTTCAGGAAACACTGTTAAATGTTCAGTTTCTATGCCATATGTTAAAACAAGATCTAGAGTGTGATTAAAGTGGTGGGTGGGTTTTTTTACAGTTTAAGAGAAACCAATTGAGTCTAATAACAGATTAAATGCCATGTTGAGGCTGTCATTTTTAGCATCTACATGGATGTTAAAATCACCCACAATAATTATTTTATCTGAGCTCACAACTAAATTAGATATAAAGTCTGAGAAATCAGACAGAAACTCTGTGTAAGACCCAGGTGGACGATAGATGATAACAAGTAAGACTGGTTTCTGAGTTAACAGCTCCCACCCCATACAGGCCACCCTGACAACACTAACACACTGTTTTCCCTCCAGTGATAGGCTGCTGCACCCACAGTGTGCAAAGGGGAGATTTTGGAGGCCTTTCCCTCCAGCTGCTGTCAGCCTGTACACTGCACAACAGCAGTGAATGTACACCACATATGCACAAACTGGGGTCTTTACATATATCAGTGTGCAATACCTGTTAATACCTATTAACACCCAACAACTGCACTATGAAATGTTTCATTCTTCTCCTAATAGTAATCTGTATTATTGCATCACATATATAGCGAACAGTTAGATTTGCTCACCCGGTGGCTGGGAGAAGAGTCGTCTAAGCATGCCAAACGTATACGCTCTGTCCATCTCAACAATCCAGCAGAGGGCCTACGTCGAGTTTGGACACGGCTACAAGAATGTTATGGCACTCTAGAGGCTATTGAGAAGTCGCTCCTTGACAGACTTGAACGCTTTCCTAGAGTGTCAAACAAAGACCCACAGAATCTCAGAGAACTTGGCAACCTACTTTCTGAAATTGATTCAGCCAAACCAGACGGCTCTTTATCTGGGCTAGTGTATTTGGACACATCACATGGCATTGCCCCAATAGTTGATAAGTTGTCAACAAATCTTCAACACAGGTGGATGTCAGAGGGGACTAAATACAAGCAGAGACATTATGTATATTTCCCTCCATTCTCATTCTTCTGTCGCTTTATACAAGATGAAGCGAAAATGAGAAATGACCCTGGTTTTAAGTCTACTGTATCAGGTCCCACATCCTATCCAATAACTCACGAAAACCACTATACCAGATTTGTCAAGTCAAGACCGCCTGTTGCCGTCCACAAAACAGAGGTAAACAAAACTCACAAACCAAGCTTAGTGAGTTCACAAACAAACTGTGTCCCATCCACAAGAAATCGCACCCGTTAAGTAAGTGTAGAGGTTTCAGTGAAAAGACACTAGATGAGCGTAAGGCATACCTCAGAGAACACAGCATCTGTTTTAGGTGCTGCGATTCCTCAGCTCACCAAGCTAAAGACTGTAAGGAAGAGATTACTTGCCTAGAGTGCAACAGCAACAAACACGTTGCAGCGCTGCATGCAGGTCCAGCTCCATGGACACAAAACACAAAAGCTCAAAACATTGCCCCAGACCAGGACAGGGAGGAGCATGGTGGTGAGAGTAGCCTAGACTTGGAGACTAGCTCAGCATGCACTCAAGTTTGTGGGGACTTATGTGGGGGGCGTTCCTGCTCAAAAATATGTCAAGCCTACATTTATCCAAAGGGGCATCCAGACAAAAAAGTCAAGGTTTACGCTATCATAGATGACCAGAGCAATAGGTCATTAGCGAAGTCACAAATGGCCGCTTAGCTGAGAACCTCAGTCCGTTGATGGCCAGTTCAGCTCTCCTCCGCCTTCTTTGCTCGAGTGTGACTCACTCCCAGACAACAAGAATGAAATCCCAATGCAAGAGATTGCTCTAGCCCATCCGCACCTCAAACACCTAGCAGATCATATGCAGCCCCTAGACCCTGAGGCCAAGATTATGTTGCTGTTAGGCCGAGACATAATACAAGTGCACAAAGTGTATGAACGAGTGAATGGACCAGTCAATGCTCCATTTGCCCAGAGACTTGCACTTGGGTGGGTTATTGTAGGTGATGTATTCTTAGGAGGAGCCCATAAGCCAGCCATCATAGGCACATACAGAACGAGTGTTCTAGAGAACGGGCGTCCAAGTCTCCTAACACCCTGTCAGAACAGCTTTCATGTCAAAGAGCAGTCACACAACAAATCCTGGGACACTCGCAGTTCATGTCAAATAGGGAAACACATATTCCAGCAAAGTGAAAAGGACGAAGAGGTAGCCCCTTCAATTCAATTCAATTCAATTCAATTTTATTTATATAGCGCCAAATCACAACAAATGTCGCCTCAAGGAGCTTCATAGATACAGAGAAAAGCCCAACAATCATATGACCCCCTATGAGCAAGCACTTTGGCGACAGTGGGAAGGAAAAACTCCCTTTTAACAGGAAGAAACCTCCGGCAGAACCAGGCTCAGGGAGGGGCGGCCATCTGCTGCGACCGGTTGGGGTGAGAGAAGGAAGACAGGATAAAAGACATGCTGTGGAAGAGAGACAGAGATTAATAACAGATATGATTCAATACAGAGAGGTCTATTAACACATAGTGAGTGAGAAAGGTGACTGGAAAGGAAAAACTCAATGCATCATGGGAATCCCCCGGCAGCCTACATCTATTGCAGCATAACTAAGGGAGGATTCAGGGTCACCTGGTCCAGCCCTAACTATATGCTTTAGAAAAAAGGAAAGTTTTAAGCCTAATCTTAAAAGTAGAGATAGTGTCTGTCTCCCGAATCCAAACTGGAAGCTGGTTCCACAGAAGAGGGGCCTGAAAACTGAAGGCTCTCCCTCCCATTCTACTTTTAAATACTCTAGGAACAACAAGTAGGCCTGCAGAGCGAGAGCGAAGTGCTCTAATAGGGTGATATGGTACTACAAGGTCATTAAGATAAGATGGGGCCTGATTATTTAAGACCTTGTATGTGAGGAGCAGGATTAAACAGGAAGCCAATGAAGGGAAGCCAAAACAGGAGAAATATGCTCTCTCTTTTCTAGTCCCTGTCAGTAGGTCCCCCTTCCCTTGAGGACCAAGTTTTTCTGGAAATAATGGAAAGAGACTTTTACCAAGACGATGCAAATAGCTGGACAGCTCCACTTCCTTTCCGTACACCGACGACCCGCCTCCCAAACAACAGACACCAAGCACTAAGTCGCTTAGAGTCGCTGCGCCGCACATTAAATAAACGCCCTGAGATGGAGAGACACTTTATGGATTTTATGCAGGGGTTGTTTGACAGAGATCACGCAGAACCATTCTGGATTGGACTATCTGAGTGAGTCGCAGACTGAGTAGAAGAGGACGGTGTGTGTGCCTGCCATGGACATTGCCTCACCTCCCTGGGATGTTTAAGAGTTTAGTGTTTAGTATTTCCAGTTCGGGAGCTGGAGGGCCCGGATCGATTCCCCAATGTGACAGCACTTTCAATTATTCTTAATTCATTTTCTAATCACATATTGTCAACACGTGATAATGTTGGCCTGTCCTGTATTAGGCATTCAGGATTTTCTTTGATGGCTATTTAGCTCTTATGGCATGAACTTGCTCAGTGCATTAAATAAGTGCATAAATAAGATGTTAAAATCATCATCATGTCATCATATCAAACATGATAGATTTGGGGGGAGTTTGTTTGGCACATGCTGACTGCATTCTAACTATAACCAGAACAGGAGGCGAGAGCAGAGAACAAGAGTGCAGCAGTTTGGTGAAAGGAACAGGAAAGGTGAAGAAGAGGTGAGCATCCAAAAGACGAGCAAGAGGACAGTTTCAAAGGAGACATTATGGCACAATAAAAACTGTAAGAGCAGAGATTCGTTCATATCTTTCGTATTTTTTCTTTAGCTTTTACTCCCGCTGCTTGCAATAAATCAAATATAAAGAACAAAGAAGAACAACTCAAATTCCATTGATTGTTTAGTTCAGTGTTACTCTGTGATTGTTTGACATTTCATGTAAATGTGACTATAAAATATAGTCAATAATATTAAAAAGGTGCTGTTACTGAGTGATGCGGATGCTGCAGGCGGTGATGCTGCAGGCGGTGATGCTGCAGGCGGTGATGCTGCAGGCGGTGGCTGAACGGACCTCCCTGGACCGTCAGCAGACAAGACTTGATGCTGGCTAGGTTCTCCCGAACCCCCAGCTGACGAGGCGTGGTGCTGGACGGGCTCCTCGGGCCCTCCAGCCGACATAGCAGGAAGCTGGCTGGGTTCTCCTGAACCCCCAGCCAATGTGACTTGAGGCTGGACAGGCTCCTCGGGCCCTCCAGCTGGAGCAGATGCAGGGCCAGAGGCAAGTGGGACCCCTGGCTGCATAGGTAGCTGAATTGGTGCTTGCACTAATTGCTGAGTTACCGGCTGGGCAGTTGACTGAAACAGAAGTTGTAGTGGTGGTTGTGATGATGGTTGTGCTGGTGGTAGTGATGGTTGGAGCTTGCAACAGAGCTGGTAACCGACTCTCAGCATCTCTTCTCCGGGGAACAGGGATGGGTACTGGGCCTGGCCGAAAACCAGCCATCCCCACCTGAACAACAGATACAGGTCCAGGGAAGAGCTGTGTTCTGGCTGCCTTTACCCTGGGGGCCGGTGTGGGTGCAGGAGGTAACTGGACCGCCGCTGCTCCCACCCGAGGAACTGAAACGGGTGCAGGAGTGAGCAGGGTCTCAGTTGCCCTCACACGGGGAACCAGAACAGGCACAGGCAACGACCGGCGACCGGCGCCATCCCCACCCAAGGAACAGGTACGGGTGCAGGGATGAACAGAGCCATGGTTTGCCTGGGAAATGAAGGACAGATCAGCTGGACCTCAGCCACCCCCACCCAATGAGCTGGTATGGATGCAAGGGAAAGCTGGGCCCGAGCTGCCCTGGGAACTGGAACTGGAGGCGGAGAGCAGAGCAGAGGAGCTGTAACAGTCACGGGGAAAACCAGGTTTATGGTACCAGACATGGTTCTAGAAAACCGAGACTTAGTGCAGGCTGACCTTGGTAAAACTGCTACTCTTAAGTCATCCAGGTTGACATTAGCAGTCTTAGGAAAGGTGAGTTCAGGGGCAGTCACAGGTGCTGGAGAAATCATACAAGCCGTGTCTGAATAAACTGGGTGCGAAGCAACATTAAACACAGTCTTACAAAACGCAGCCTGGGAAGTTGCACACAAAGTTTCCAGGGCTACTGGCTGAAAAGCATGGCGCACAGAGTTATACAGACATGATCGTGGAACCGAAACTCTAACTTGAGCAACCAACTCTGCAGTGTTCAAGCCAAGTATTTTTGCCAGCTTGTTAACAGCAGGTGACACCTTGTTGCTCTTAACCTGGACAATCACAGAACGCACAGTCTTGAAGAGTTCTCAATGAGCAACACAAACAGTCTTTGAATGAGCATACTCTGGGCTTGTGAAATTTAAGTCAGGAGAGGTTATGGAAACATGAGGTTTATCACAGGCAGCCTCAGAATGAACTGGCTGGTGAGCCGCGTAACACATGGGTGAAGCAACAACAACAACAGTCTCATGAGGTGTTGCCTGAACAGCATAGATGGAATTTGGCTGGGAAATTGAACTGTCCCTGTTTAGTTTAGCAGTAGGAGACATTGTCTTTTGAGCAGAGCAGCAAATAGTCTTTTAAACAGCATTTTTAATGTCCTGAGTGAGATTATGATTGTCCAAGTCAGAAAATTCCATTACATATTCACACATGTAATCTACATCTGAAAGCTCACTATTAATTAGCACTACCGAAGCCTTCCTTGTACTATTAACTGATCCAAAAACACGTGGCTCAGGATCAACATAACTTGGCACAGAAGTGAAAACAGAAACTCCAGTTTTTTCAGAGTTACATCCAGAAACTACACTCTTATTTACAGAACACAAAACTTCATTCAACTCTGGTGAAATAAGGTCATTTGACTCCTGAATTTTCTCAAAATTGGAGGAAACAAAAAATGGATCATTAGAATGCTCAGAGTCCCAAAAAGCAACCTCAGAGTCAGCCATCTTGGGATCATCAGTTTCTATCCTTACAGACTCAGAGTTAACAGTCAAAAAGTTAACCGACTCTGGATTCACTGCCTCTGAGCTTAAAGTTCCCCGCGTGGAAGAAGCCGGGTGAAAATTGATCTGTTCACTCACCACGTCCAGCTGTTCAAAGCATGAACTGGACTCGGTGAGGGACGGTGACGACGAGAACGCTGCTTTCTTTTGGAAACGGGAGCAGCAGAGGAAACGGAAGGTGTTGGAGCAACGGTGACCAGGCCCTCATCCTCCGACCACATTCCTGCCAGGCATGAGGCAGGTGAGGGGTGGTCGGGACCAGACGTGAGGGAGGAAAGAGTCTGATGCTGCGACTGCAGCTGCTGCAGCGGAGCTTAAGAAATCTCCGTCCGCTGCGGCGTTGTGAGAGGGTGCGCTCGCTGTGACTGAGGCGGAGTGGACGAGGAGATGAGGGTGAATTGGGCCAGCTCCCGGGTTTTGGCTGCCTCCTTAGCCTGGGTCAGCGAACGGCTGAACTCCGAAGCTATAGAGAGCTGGCGCAGGTGAGGATTTCCGTCGAATATGGCTTGTATTGCATTCAGCCCGACTGAGAATGTCTGCAAATCTGAGGCGTGGCTAATGCGAGTCATCAGTCCGAGGATGCGAGCAAGGTCCACTTCTCTTTCTCGGTGAGGTGAGTCCGCTGGGTCCATGTTATGGTTGCGTCCTTCTGTCACGATGAGCTGTGTGGCTGTCAGTGGCTGGACCCAAGTGCAGGACTCGGAGACAAAACATTAACTTAAACGGCAGCTTAATTTGGTGGTGAGACTCACTTGGCAATACATAAACAACAACTTAAACTAACTAGACTGGAGATGCATATGACTTTGCCTTTGACCTGAAGGTAGACGACGAAGAATACGCACACAACAAACGTGGAGGACACAACAACTAGCAGGGAAAAACACAGGGCTTAAATACATACTGAGGTGATTAGGGAATGTGAAACAGGAGGAGAGCACAGCTGGGACTCATCAGACATGACAAGACAAGGGGAGGCAAAACTCAACACATTGACATTGACAGTGCCACGTATTGGAGAAGCAAGATGGCGCCTGTGTTTGGCTGTGCCGCTGCCTCCGTCCATGTGTTTGTTTACTTTATATGTGATGCAAGTGTTCTTGCTACAGTTTTGTCCGGTGTCATCTCCCTTCGGATTTATGATCGCCATGCGTTACTGGCGATCAAATCTGCTATGGATAACTTTCAGAGTCAACAATACGACGTTGTTTTCCCACCGCCGCTTGAGCGTGACGCAGCACCTGGTTCACCTGCACTCTTGCCGGTCAGCTCAATTTTGCTTCAGAGGCCTCGTCGGAGGAAGCGGGGGAAGAGAGCCGGCTTTCTTATCCTGCTCCGTCGTCTTCGGGGGCTTTATTCCTGGGCTGCTAGCGGTAAGATCCGCCTGAGACTTGTCGGAGCTGGATTAATCCCCACAACCCACTGTGTTTACCACCCAAGCTCCCACCTAAAAGCATGGAAAGCAATGCCTCATCGCAGCAGGAACCCTGTTTTGCTGCGCAGCTTACCGCATATAGTACGAACTCTGTTCCTGGAAACTCTACCCCTGTCTACCCCTGGGTCGCAGCGTTAAATGGATGTTAATTAATGCAAGTCATTTAAGATATAAGACTTGTTGCCAGCAAGTCTTATATCTTAAATGACTTGTTCTGTACGGAGAAGCTTGATTTTATGTTTATCTCTGAGACGTGGCAGCATTAGAATGAAGTCTCACATCTTTTAGAGCTGTGTCCCGCTGACTGTTCATTTCTCTGTGCACCTCGGATTTCTGGTCAAGGGGGTGGAACAGCGGTAATTTTCAAAAAGACATTCTTATGCCAGATGATCTCCTCAAGCTGTTACAACTCTTTTGAGATGATTATGATAAAAATTGGACGAGAACAGCCCATATACGGCATTTTAATTTATTGTCCACCTGGGTCTGCTGCATCTTTTCTGTCAGACCTACAAGAATTTTTAACTTCCACGATTAAACTGGGCAAGGTCATCATTGTTGGTGACTTCAACATTCATGCAGAGGACTCATCAAATAGTACCACTAAGGAGTTCCTGAGCATTCTGGACTCTTTCAATTTTGTTCAACATGTATCAGGTCCTACTCACACAGCTGGGCATACTCTGGACTTGGTCTTCACCTGTGGTGTTTCCCTTGACCACATGAACTTAAATGATGTTTCTTTTAGCAATCATAAGTCAGTCTTTTTTAATGTATCGTTCAATTCAGAGTCTCTTCCCCAAAGTTTTATTAGGCGTAGGCGCTTTATTGATGACTCTGTCATTTTAAAGTTTTCTTCTCTTTTTAATTTTAAACCTTCTTCTGACGAGGTTGACATCCTTATTAATTCTTTTAATGAACACTGTCTTGCCATTCTTAATCAGGTTGCTCCTTTCAAAACTAGTCATTGCACTGTTAGTTCCTGCACACCATGGTTAAATAATCAAACCCGTGGTCTTCGACGCTTCTGTCGAAAAGCAGAGCGCCTCTGGAAGTCCACTGGGCTGGTTGTCCATCGGGAACACTTCAAAGAACTTCTTCACTTATATAATAAGTCAGTTAAAGAGGCCAGATCCTCTTACTTCAATAATCTCATAAATCGTCATAAAAATAACCCAAGAATTCTATTTCAATAGTAGAGGCAGTTTCAATAGTATTGTTTCTCCTCCAACTCAGCATGCTGTGTTACTTTCTGACGAAGACTGTAGCACTCAATTACTTTGTAAATAAGGTGATGGACTTGAGATCCAAAATCTCCTCAAGTGCCTCCCCTTATGAAGATGCCCCTTGTTGTCCTGGGTCATTTACTTCTTTTTCTCCAATCACACTCAATGACTTAATTGTAGTAATAGGTAAAATGAAATCCTCATCATGCTCCTTAGATATATTACCTCCCTCTGTCCTGTCTGGGACTCTCACCAGCATTGGTCCCACATTACTATCCATCATCAACAATTCACTGAGGCAAGGCTGTGTTCCGTCCTATTTTAAACATGTTGAGTTAACCCCTCTGTTAAAAAAACAGAATTTGATCCTACCTCCCCAATAGTTATCGTCCTATTTCAAGATTGCCATTTATAAGTAAATTACTAGAAAAAATTGTAGAAAATCAGTTCAGGTCCTTACTATGCCGATTGCAGATTTTTGACCCTTTTCAGTCTGGCTTTCAAAAGCAGCACTCTATGGACACCGCTCTCTTAAGGGTCTATAATGATCTACTAATGGCATCTGATGCAGGAAATTGTTCCGTGATCATTTTGCTAGATCTTAGCGCAGCCTTCGATACCATCGACCACAAAATCCTACTCAACAGGCTGAAGGTTCTGGCTGGTATATCTAGCACCGCCTTAGACTGGTTTTCTTCCTACTTATCAGACAGGACTTTTTCTGTTAAGACTGATAGGTACTCCTCTAACACTGCTGCCCTAACCTGCGGGGTTCCACAGGGTTCAGTTTTGGGTCGATTATTATTTTCTTTTTATATGCTTCCTTTAGCTGGCATTATTCAGTCTTTTAGTGACCTGTCTTATCATTTCTATGCCGATGACATTCAGCTGTGTATGTCCTTTAAGCCTCATCAGCTGGATAGGCTGTCCACCCTAGTCCAGGCTTTAACTCAAATCTCTGATTGGCTTTCTAACAATTACCTTGTTTCAAACATGAACAAGACAGAGACCATGATCATAGCTCCTCCTGATCTATATTCTAAAATCAGTCAGGTTCTTGCCCCTTTCTGTTCTTCTGCTTAGCCAAATATTCGAAATCTTGGAGTAATATTTGACTCTTCTTTGAGCCTTGACTCACACGTAAAATCTCTGTCTCCTTCCTGTTTCTTTCATTTAAGGAATATTTCTAAACTGCGACATATGGTCTCCTTAGCTGAACTGGAAAAAATTGTCCATGCATTTGTGTCATCGCGTTTAGATTATTGTAATTCCCTGTTTACCAGCTTGGATAAATCATCTCTTTCTCGCCTCCAAGCTATACAAAACGCAGCAGCCAGACTACTAACTCGTTCTAGCAAGCGAGCTCACATCACTCCTATTTTATGTTCTTTACATTGGCTCCCAATAGATTTTAAAATTCATTTTAAAATTATTGCTTTAACGTACAGAGCACTAAATGGCCAAGCCCCAGATTATTTATCCAAGATTCTCACAAAATACACTCCTGCTCGCCGTCTCCGCTCACAGACTCAGAGTTTGTTGGTTGCTCCCAGAACACGTCTGAAGACGAAAGGGGGCGGAGCCTTTCAGTCTGTGGCACCAAGGCTGTGGAACAGTCTACCTCTACAACTACGTTTGGTGGACTCTGTGGAATCCTTTAAAAAACAGTTAAAAACTTTACTGTTTAAACAAGCTTTCTGTTTACCAATGCTTTTTACATTTTTATATTTTAATTTACATTTAAACTCTATATTGTGTATATTGTGCATTTTGCTATTTATCGTACTGTTTATTTTAATCTCTGTGTGCAGCGCTTTGTGACTACCTGTCTATGAAAAGCGGGTAATAAATAAACTTTACTTACTTACTTACATAGTACACAGACTTTCAAAGTAAAACAGGAAACTGAACAGACGTGGACTAAACTAGGGGATACAGTGACAGAGAACAAGAGACACACTGACAGAAATGACTGTATACTAACAGAAGTAAAACAGAACCACGACCTAAGAACGAGAACACAAGAAATTCCAAGGAACTAGGGAGTTAGGAATACTAGCGACAGAAATCAAAACCAAGAGAATCAAAACACATCATGAAATCAAGGATAACTAATACAACAGAAAAACACTGAGTCCACAGACTCAGGACCGCGACAGAAACTTTCAGAGATTTCAGGCCTGGATTTAGCCCCAGTGTTTTAAGATCCTAGCAACGCTGGTATTTATGGCCACATTTTTCAAAGACACGAGCTTTCTGGGTGCTGACCAGTAGCGGTTTTAGATACGAGCGACACAGGCGGTTGCCCGGGGCGGCATCGTGGTGGGGGGCGGCATCACGGCAAGCCTGTGACATAGTGGGAATGTCACAGGCACCGATCGGTTTTCTATCGCCCATTTGCTGGGAGTAAGGGCGCCCTCCGCTTGCGAGGTGCGCCTGCTGCTTGCAGCACAGGGAGGAGAGGGCGGGGCGGCGGGGGATTCTCTGGTGGCTGGAGCAGCATCTAATAACCAACTCGCAAAATAAAACAAAATAAAAACAAAACAAACAAACACGAAAACACCAGACATCATGATACAGACTTATAATTTGCACCGATGTTTTTTCGAAATTCTGTATGCGAAAAGTGAGCGCGAGAGCCCTCGGTGCGCCTGCTCGCTGCTGAAGTCAAAGTAAACTTTATTGTCATCTCCACTACATACAGTCCAGTATATAGAGAGACGAGACGACGAGGCTCCAGTTACAGCAGTGCAAGTAAACAGACAATAAATATAAGAAGAGTAAGAAAATAAATATACACTTTAGGACTCGGGGTATGTGACACAGGACCCACCAGTGTTGGTCAAGTTTGTGTGTGTGTGTGTGTGTGTGTACAACAGCTTTATGTTAATGTACAATCCTTAATATGTTTTGTGTGTGTGTGTGTGTGTGTGTGTGTGTGTGTGTGTGGAGGGCGCCAGAGGGAGTGTTCGCCCGGGGTGCCAAACAGGCTACGACCGCCACTGGTGCTGACTCAGGGGGACCACTTTAGTTCATTGAAACTTTAATGCCAGTTTAGTTTAAGACATTAAACTGGTCGCGTTTTGAATCCAATTGATAATAACAGAGCTATACTGAACATAAACAACTGTGTTAGTGTGACGCCCTGCATAATTGAAGGATTACAATAAACTTCAGTTCTTACTGAATCTGTAACATTGCCTTGATCTGCCTACATCATTTTAAAATGCATTTTTTAAATAGTTTGTGTTGTTAAATGAGTTTTGTGTCACTGTGCACAGTGAAAAACTCACCTGATGTAGTGGTAAGGCCATGTTCACCACTAGATGGTGACAACCTGGCACAGGTATTTTCTATACACACTAAATTTCACACTGAAAAGCCTTGGTGGGAATTTTTGTTTGCATAGAAAGTCAAGGAAAAAATGTCTTGAGGTTTTCCAGTGTTTTCAAAATTGTGTTTTTCAGATACACATCAAAACTTCACACAGACAAACACACACACAAAACAACAAAATATGTCAAATTCCATAAGATAAGATAACCTTTATTAGTCCCACACGTGGGAAATTTGTTTTGTTACAGCGGTGGACAGTGCAAAGTTACATGGAGAATTAGAAAAACATCTCATTTGTAAAAAAATAAACCAAAACCATCCTTCAGCTGCTTTCAATCACATCTCCGAGTCTCTGTGAGCAGACGCAGCTCGTGCTCGTCTTCAGGGTGAAGCTTGACGTGCTAATACAAGAAAACATGTTTGCAGCTCAATTTCAAAACACTGTGTGGGTTTCTCTGGTTCATTTGTGCAACTGTTTCTTGGTAAATTATACAAGAACAGGAAACATAAAAATGGCTGTTGTCATCCAACATGCCCATAAAAGGCTTCATGATATACTGCTGCTGTTCACCTGCTTGTCTTACTCTGCTGGACTTTTCAGAAGTCGACTGTTTCACATATAAAGTGCTGTTTCTTATTATTTTAATGTGCTGAATCCAAACCCGACAATTAAAATATCTGATTAGCTGCTGTCTCCAAGACATTTATTTTTACACTACATGTTGTTTAGATGAGTTTTTCATATGTGTTTGGTAATATCTGACCTTTCTTCATTATGAAACAATAATCAGAGAAAGGTCAACACAGATTAGTCTTAATATGAAACATTAGAAAGCACAGCAGGGTTATTGCAGCCCCGCCCTCACATTGTGAGCAATGCTGTGACGTTTCTCAGTTACAATAATGTGACATAACTTCTGCCAAGCAGCTTCTGTGTTTGGTAGCGTTGGTGTCACTGTGTCTGTAAACACGATAACTGGAAACAGGCATGTAGAGTGGCCCAGTGTTAACAATCCATTCAGAAGTTGCCTGGCGTCCACTGAGGTCATCAAAGTCCGTCCACCTTCTTCCACTTATCAGGGTCGTGGGGGGCTGGAGCCTATCACAGCTGTCATAGGGCGAGAGGCGGGGTCAACCCTGGACAGGTCGCCAGCCCGTGGCAGGGCTAACACACAGACAACCATTCACACCAGTCGCCACTAACTGCATGTCTTTAGACTGTGTGAGGAAGCTGGAGAGAACATGCAGACTCCACACAAAGACCCCGGCCTGATGGGGTTAGGGTCCTGAGCTTGATACCCTAAACTGAACGCAGGACAGAGGAAGGGATGGGTGATGTTCATGTGTGCCCAGGTGTATGATGTGGCTCTTTGCGGTGACACAGTAAAAAATGTGGCTGTTTGTCTGTGACTGGTTGGCTGCCCCAGCCCTTCATGTATTTCAGTAATGTCTTTTTCTCCCGTCTCCTCCTCTCGTTTACATGTTTTGCCCTTGTGACCCATTCCTTCTGTCACGTGTGTTTTCCCCCCAGCCATCATGTTCTGTTTGTGCTTAGTTATGTCCATGTCTCACCTCTAGTCCTCTTTTCCCTCTGTATGTATTCACAGTGTACGTGTTCCTCGTCGGTTCGTCATGCTAAGTCTGCGTGTCTTATTCCGTCATGTGTCATGTATCACTCCAAATCTCACTGACTTTAACTAATAATAACTGTTTGCTGAGTGTTATGTCTAAAAGGTATTGCACAATCGCCTCTAGTAGAGGATCAGGTTTGTTTTCCACTGATAATGGATTTTAACATGACTGACCAATGATTGTGGAGCACGTCCATGTAGGATCTTATAAATACAACGAGCAAACTTAAATGTTTTAAAATGTTCAAAACTTAATATATTATATTTCTGAAGTATGACGGAAGGAAAAAGTTTCATATTTAAAAAGAATCCAATTTCATATGATCAAATTTATGTCAAAAAGTTCATATTTATTCCTCCTATGTCATGTGTGAGTACTGTACTGTAAATGTCATAAATATCAGATGATACTGATAACCTAATGCTAATAACTATGCAGAGGTCTCTAGGCCTCGACTTTTATGGAGCATGTGAAGTTTGGGGCAGAGTGGACAAAGAAAAGTTTCTCAGCAGGTTCAACAGGTTGCTACAACACAGGCCGATGAAGTATTGCACTCACTCATCCAAACTGGCAAACATGTAACATACACCCTAAGACTGATCCTGCTTTTTACTCCTTTGCTATGATTTAATTTGATATTATGTAGCCTTGGAGACAGTTTGCATAGATTAGAATGTTAGATTCCTGTGATGTCATCAATGCCCGATGTTTTGTTTTAATGTCTTGTGATAGTTCTAAGTGCAGACAAAGTCAGAGTTCAAGTGAGTTTAGTCCAATTTTGATCCAGTTTCTGACATGTGGTCAAAATCTTGGCCGACCTTTACCACACCACGTGCTGTGGGTGTGCGTAAATATCTAGGTGAGTAAAGTCACCTTTACCTGTTAAATTAAATTTGTTTTGTCTCTCTGTAGAGGACTGTTACGTCCCCACATAGAATCTAGGCGATGAGGATGGGGGGCAGTAACAGTTGGATCCGGGTTGAAATGAAAAGAACACCAGGCAGAGGTAGTTAACACAAAATATATCTTTATTACAATCAATTACCTCAATAATCATATAAATAGTAACAACAAAAAGAGACAGCACCGCTGCTTTAATGATAAATCAGACAGGTCAACCCAAAGAGATAGTGACCACTTCAACAAAGAAAACAACTATAAGGCTTCAACAGAAAAAGACAGCAACGCTGCTATTAACAATAACCAGGCAGGCCAAACAAAATAATGGAGGCCGCCGTCACTTAAGGGAAACCACCGCTCAGTTAAGAACTACTCACAAAGAGCCACACAAAGTGGGGCTGGTTACACACAGCAGGCCTTTTCCACACCTAGACCAGACTCACACACTGACCAGCACAGCGCAAATCCACCAGAAGCCTCTCCCACCTCCACACTGCTCTTCTCCAGCTTATATCACCTCTGAGGGTAATTGGTGGTAAACGAGGGCAGATGAGCAGCATGTGTGCCCTAAAAGGAGAAGGCAGGGGCAGAGAGAGACAGGGGAGGGGCAATAAAGAAGGAGGAGGAGAGGGAGAGGACAACACCACACCCACACACTCCCACAGCCTCACAGGATGTAACATTCCCCCCACCCTATATTCACACTATACAAAACACAGAATAAACTCATCACTAAGCGCTGCGTGAGAGTGCATCAGCCACCAGATTTTCAGACCCTTTCTTGTGCTGGATAACCAGATCATAATCCTGCACCAGCAATGCCCAGCGCATTAGTCGCTGGTTGTGGTTGTACATGCGTTGGAGGAAAGTAAGGGGATTGTGATCTGTATACACCGTTACTGGAAAGGAGCTAGAGCCCACATACACAGTGAAGTGCTGCAAGGCCATCAGCAGCGCTAGAGCTTCTTTCTCTATGGTGGAATAGTTTAGCTGATGGCGCTTGAACTTTACAGAGTAGTAGCAGACTGGGTGACACACACCCTCCCCGTCGTCCTGCAACAGCACCGCACCAGCTCTGGTGGCACTGGCGTCGACTTCCAGTTTGAAAGGCTGAGAGAAGTTGGGAG
Organism: Neolamprologus brichardi; assembly: GCF_056152115.1. Classification (NCBI taxonomy): domain Eukaryota; kingdom Metazoa; phylum Chordata; class Actinopteri; order Cichliformes; family Cichlidae; genus Neolamprologus; species Neolamprologus brichardi. The sequence goes on along the minus strand of NW_028270137.1, from coordinate 3,119,363 downwards.
CAGCCAGAACTGGGGCGCTGCAAAGGAGGGACTTGAATGCATGCTGGCATTCCCCCGACCACTCAAAAGGGATTTTGGGGCTACATAGCTTTGTCAAAGGGGCCACAACTACCGCAAAGTTCTTGCAAAAACAGCGATAGTATCCAGTCATGCCCAGGAACTGCTTTAACTCCCGCCTAGTGGCTGGGGCCGGGTAGCTGAGGACAGCCTCGACTTTTGCCTCTACCGGGCGAACCTGCCCGAAACCCACCTGTTTTCCCAGGTACGTGACTGTCGCTCTGGCAAACTCACACTTAGCGAGATTTAGAGTTAACGAGGCGTCGGCCAATCGCTGAAACACTGATTGTAGGATGGCCACATGCTCTTCCCATGTGGCCGTGTATATCACTACATCATCCAAGTATACATTACACCGAGGCACATCCCCCAACACCAGCTGCATTAAACGCTGAAATGTGGCCGGAGCGTTTTTCATGCCAAACGCCATCACGGTGTACTGCATGAAATGGTCGGGTGTAACAAATGCAGAAATGTCGGAGGCTCTGGGGGTCAAAGGCACCTGCCAATACCCTTTAAGAAGGTCCAGTTTGGAAATGAATGTGGCAGGACCTATATTATCAATGCAATCCTCCATACGAGGAAGTGGAAAAGAATCGGAGACGGTCACTGCATTTACCTTCCGGTAGTCGGTGCAGAAACGTGGGGTGCCATCAGACTTGGGCGTAAGCAAACAAGGGGAGCTCCAAGGGCTGTGGCTCGGTTGTGCCAAACCATTCTCTTCTAAATAACTGACTTCCTTCTTCATCACCTCGCGCTTTCCCATGGGGCAGCGGTACGTGTGCTGTTTGATTGGGGTTGCGTCACCAACATTGATATCATGTTCACAAACACTAGTACGCGAGGGCACATCACCAAAGAGAGAAGGATAAGAGTGCAGTAGGCTAAGCACGTCTTCGCGTTGTGAAGGGGACAGATGAGACAAGTGGGCCGTTACCTCGGCTAAGTAAGCTGAATTTGCCAACCGCCCACACTGTTGTCCCTCAGAAAGCATATGCAGATCGTTGTCAGCACTGGCCTCTACGCTCACCACGGTGGCAGAGACAGAGCTGGAGATTACTGCGCTGGCAACAGTCTCATGGGTTTCCCTATCATGGTAGGGTTTTAACATGTTAATGTGGCACAGACGTGTTTTCCTCCTGCGTACTGGGGTACTGAGGACATAATCTGTCTCAGACACCTTCCTCACTATAACATACAGTCCCGCAAAACGGGCCGAAAGAGCAGAACCAGGCACCGGTAGCAACACTAAAACTTTGTCTCCAGCCTGAAAATGTCTTTTCACAGCCTTTCTGTCGTACCACTTCTTCATGCTTGCCTGGGAAGTACACAGGGCCTCTTTTGCTAATGAGGTAGCACGCTGCCAGCGATCCCTACACGTCTTCACAAAATCTGCCACGTTGGTTTTTGGAACACCCCCGCTAAGGAACCTCTCTTTCAACATCTTTAGCGGGCCCCGCACCTCGCGGCCAAACACAACGGTAGCTGGGCTGAACCCTAAGGACTCCTGCTTAACATTGCGTATGGCAAACAGTACAAAGGAGACACCCTCATCCCAACTCCCAGCCAACATTTATATGTGGGGCCCATATGGTTTGGAAATGGGCTGAAAAATGGGCCCCGTATAGGATTGTCCGCGGGTTCCGTAATGGCCCCATATTAAATGCCCATATAGGTGTTATGTTAGAAAAATCTGGGAACTAAATGGGCCCCAACTGAGCAAAGTACACAGAAACCCACCTGGACCCCATCTTTCCAGTTTTTTCTGGGTACCATGTGGGCACCACATAGGCTAAAAAGTGGGTTTTAAGTGGGATTGTCCGCGGGTTCCATAATGGCCCCATTTTATAAGCCCATCTCAGTGTTATATTGGTAAAATCTGGGAACTAAATGGGCCCCAACTAGGCAAAGTACATAGAAACCCACCCGGGCCCCATCTTTCAAGTTTTTTGTGGGTACCATGTGGTTGCCACATAGGCTAAAAAGTGGGTTTTAAGTGGGATTGTCCGCGGGTTCCATAATGGCCCCATTTTATAAGCCCATCTCGGTGTTATATTGGTAAAATCTGGGAACTAAATGGGCCCCAACTAGGCAAAGTACACAGAAACCCACCCGGGCCCAACCATTCAAGTTGTTTTGTGGGTACTATGTGAGTACCACATAGGCTAAAAAGTGGGTTTTAAGTGGGATTGTCCGCGGGTTCCATAATGGCCCCATTTTATAAGCCCATTTTGGTGTTATATTGGTAAAATCTGGGAACTAAATGGACCCCAACTGGGCAAAGTACACTGAAACCCACCTAGGCCCCATTTTTCAAGTTCTTAGTGGGTACAACATGAGGAAAATATGAGCTAAAAAGTTGGAATGGCATTATCAGTGGGTTCTGTAGTTGCATCTTACTTCTAATTTGAATTGACTAATTTCTGGCACTGAGTGGGCCCCATGTAGTAAAACAGTCACAAAATCAATTTTTCAGACAGCTAATACGGGTTCTGTGACACAAAGACACCAAATATATTAAAGCTGACCGCAAACAAAAACTAGTTTGTAAATAAAACCATTTCAAAAATCACAAAGGTACACAAAACAACATTTTTCACATTTATTTTGTCCAACAACTGTGATTTTACGTAACTGTATTCCAAAGTGCGTAAACTTTTAAAAACTAGAAATATCAAACTACAGCAAAATTCCTTAGATATTTGGAACTGTAGCAACATGGGGAAAAAGTCAGATGGAAAACTCAAAAGCTTATCTTGAATAAGCAGGGTTTCTTTTTTCGTTTTTTTACAGAGCCGTAAGTCTATTTTGTACCCTTGCAGCCCTCGGTCCTCCTCTGTCTTTAGCTCCAGTGAACCACTTGGACAGAGCCTTCTCTGCTTCTTGCAAGTTGACTTTTGATGTTAAATAATTCTTCAGTGCCTCTGCAAATGAAGAAGAAAAATGGGCAAGCCAAAGTAAAGTTAATCTTAGCTTACTTCATTTGGTGATGATTTGCAAAGAACAATGTTTATTTCACTTTATTGCCTCAAAAAATATATACAAATTGCATGATAACCAATCTCAGTTACACTTTCAAACACTTTATTAAAAAAGTTTAGTTTTCTAAAGTTCAAATGTCTCAAGTGAAACTAACTTACCATACACAACATTAAAAAGACGCAAATCTCTGAACTTTTTTTCTCCATGTCGGCCAAGCATGTTGTACTCCACAGCCAGCTCAGGTGATATGAGGAATTTCATCATCCTTCTTGTGGCATCGTCTACACTTGTTTCCCCTGTATCTGCTACCATGGAAACCTGAGGGAAACATACAAAAAGGACAGATTAGATACTGGCATCTGGTTAGGATGCTTCCCTGGTGAGGTGTTTTGGGCACGTCCCACCAGGAAGAGACCCAGAACACCCAGGACATCCTGGAGGGACTATGTTTTTCGGCTGGCCTGGGAATGCCTTGGGATTCCCCGGGAGGAGCTGGGTACCGGATTGGGTCGAGGGGCAGCAGCCTAAGCTTAAGATAATGGACCAGAATGGAGGATACATGGACGCTTTACATAATGCTTAATGTTTACTGTGTGGTATTAAAAAAAATATGGTAGTAAACACAAGCTAAACTAAAAAAATTAATTGCAGTTCCTTAACCCTTTATCCCCAATAATGTTACGCAGGATAACTGGTAGGTCTGGTAGTTTTTTTCCTCTACTGTATACTATATGAATGTAATCAAGGATTAATAACAGAAGAAAAAAAAAGAAATTGAAATTTTGCAATTTTTACTAAAGGCAATCAAAATGTACATGAATAAAATATTTAAATTAGTAAATTCAAATTAATAACTCTAAAACACTGAACAAAATCAAGTATTTGACCCTGTGGTTTATTTTCGGACTTCTCTTTTCTTCTAAAGGTCCAGTAGTGTTGGGCCCCTGGCAGAGCTCAGGTTTGACGAGACAGGTTTGGAAAAACCTGTCGCTGGCGACTTTTTGGGAGCTAAAGGGTTAAAATAAATAGGAATTGGCCAAAATTTGTATAAACTATCATAGCAGAACAAAAGTAAAAAAAAAAAAAAAAAAACTTTATCTGTTATCAGAATCAAATATTTGATTAGAATAAAAAAATGTAACTTTCTGGAAGATTTCTCGTTACATCTGTAACGTAAAGTAACAACATCTCAGAAAAGAAACATGATAGCAACAGAAAAATATGATAGCAGTGTGATGTGATGGTCCCTGGCCAGATTTTTACACATATTATAAACCCTGTGACACAAAAACCACTGAACTCTGACACGCACAGACTGTTTTCCTTCGTGGTAATGAAGAAAAATGCTGGTCTAGTATGTAAAAGGGAATTTATTCTTCCAGGAACTGAAGCTCCGTAATGCAGCCCTCCAACAGCCAAACCTATCTGTTCTCTGATTGTCTTGATGCATGCTCAATCATCCAGGTAAGTGAATCTCCAAAAGTTGATTCTGTTCATCTGGACGTAGCGCTTGCAGCATTTTCTCCCACTGAAAATGCTACGTCCAGATGAACAGAATCAACTTCTGGAGATGTTGTCTGATTGGATTGTTTAATTGGTGATTGACATGAAATTGACCAATCAGCTGAAAGGAAGAAAAATAGGGTCAAAATTTGGATGTGTAAGTATAAATCCACACACAGCCAGGAAAGCCGAGCACAGAGTTGTTTGTAGCACCAATTCAGCCAGAGTGGAGCCAGATGGATTTTCCATCCATCCACACTGTAAAGTCTATAGGCCAGCAAGTGATAAGTTAAAAGTGTTGTTGGTATTTTCTAAAACAGTTGTATGCAATAGGAATTGCTGTTTATAGTCCTCCTGTATATCTGCATGTTGCCTCCCAATTAAAACCTGTGATAATGGAGATTCAAATTCATGTCATATCTATACCAACAGTTATCAAGTATCCGGATCGACCTTTACTGATGTGCTTAAAGGAAAATTGTTATTTCCATGTATTTTCCTGTTCTGCCTTCAATTTTGAGGACTTCCCCCCACATTTCTAGTTGTGACAGTGCACCTACAACAAAAAAAAATCTGCTGTGATTTACATTTGTTGAAAGAGCAATTTTGTAAAATAGTCTATTTTTGTATGCACAGTTTACAAATCTGTCCTGTACAGCATGGACTGATTGCATGCTAAAAAGTTGTTTCTTGAAAATAGATTACACAATACATTTTTAATTAATAACATCAGCAGAAAGCCTTGTTATTAATTAGATGTACAATTTCTATAGAATACGAAACAACTAAGTTCATTTTTGATCATATCAATACCAGCATATTACACAACTAGTGATGGGATTTTCGTCTCTTTTTAGAGAACCGGCTCTTTCGGCTGGGCTCGCTAAAAAGAGCCGGCTCTTTCGGCTCCCAACCGGCTCTTCAGGTTGTTTTGTTGCTTTAATTAATTTATTATTAACAACAATATAAAATTATGCACAAAAGGAATTACTAATGTAAAAAAAGAAAGTGGTTTTATTTATATATGTTTATATATAAATATATATGGTGGCCCCTAGAGACAAAGCACGTACAAACTCCAAAACCCATTTCTAGCGTTAACTGAACTTCCAAAACAGAGCTACCTAGATCACTTAATTTACACAATTGAAATCATATGTGTATTGTTTGTGTATTTATACACAAGCACTCATATATATTCATAAAAAATTCCAAAAACTCTTCATTTACCTGTTACTACCACACACCAAATCCGGTCGTTGGTACTTCCTGGCTTGTGTAGCCCCTAGGTAACAAAAGCTCAACACTGTGCCTAGCATCCTGGAGCACTTCTGTTGTGTTTTGTATGTGCTTCGGGGTTTGTACGTGTTTTGGATTTTGTACGTGCTTTGTCTCTAGCGGGCACCATAAATATACTTTTATTTATTCTCTCCACAAAAATGTAATAAATAAATCATATAATACAAAAAACAACTATTTACATTTCAACTTTTAACTATTTAATATTTCAGCTTTTTCCTTTTAAACTAATTTAAAGTGAAACAACACAAAACACTGCATACCACAACACAATTAAATATAAATTAAAATATGAAAACAAAAAGAAGATGCACATTTTCTGTCATATGGACCTGCATGAATATGCTTTCTGAATCCTTTATCATCCGCAATTGAAAATAGTTGTGGATGATTACTATACCTTTCTAATGTGACGTTGTTTTCCCTGGCTCTCTTTCTCTCTCTCTCCCTCCCGCTCTGTTCCTGTGCTACTGAGTGTGTAACTACCGCCCCTCCCCCCTCTGCCCAGCGCAAAGCACAAGGTTCGCGTGCAGAGTGAGAGAGGGTGAGAGAAGGGAGAAAAAAAAAAAACAAAAAAAAACACACTCGCGTCATTCACTTCAACGAGTCGGCTCTAAGAGCCGTTTTGTTTTGACCAACACATTACCAACAACCATGATGAAAAACGCTCATCTGCTTCCATCACCATCAGCTGATTAACATTGAGCTGCTGCAGTCAACACCATCAAAGTAATTTAGTGTTTAATGTTATGTTATTTAATGCTTTTATTTTTAAATCTTTACCAGCGCTTAAAGACTGTAGATGTTCACACCTGGTGTTAGAAAACCGAGCTCACAGCAGTATTTTTTTTATAACAGGAAATTTAAATTTTTATTGGTTACCGTGTTTATTACCACTTTTATCAGTAATGTACTTCCTATAAAATATAGATTTGATAAGTTACCGGTTTATTGAAATCAGCTAGTGAACACATCGATCACTTTATTGAACTACACGCCTTACACTCTTGTGAGCTCTGGTTACTAACAGCAGGTGTGAATGTCCAAAACGCAGATAAAGATTAGAATAACAAGGCAATGTAAAATCGGTTTAATGCAGTTGATAGTAGCAGCTCAGATGGAAATCAGCCAATTGTGAGGAGAGCAGAGGACCAAAACTGTCAGAGTTGTGGGACAAGTGAAGAGAACACTGTTGGCATTATTGTTAGCATAAAAGATGGAAATTTAAATAAATGTTAAATTTTAAAATCGATCATTGCCTTCTGTGCATATATACATATATATATATATACATATATATATATATATATATATATATATATATATATATATATATATATATATATATATATATATATTGAATACCAGTAAAAAAAAAAAAAAAAAAAAAAAAAAGGATGCCCCAAAGACCATCACTTTTCAAAAATAATAATAATAAGTAATACAAATAATATGGAAGTTACTTACATGTCAAAGATGGTGCTTGTGATCTTGAAGAATCTAAACGTGATAAGGAAATGAAAGAAAGTTAATGATAAAATACAAACATTTTTGTTTTTTCCCAGGATAATTCCATATAAAAGATTCTCTTACTAATGCCCAAAATGAACAGTGTAATTAAAAGTTTGAAAGGCACTGCATGTGTTTATATGATAAACTGACTAATTCAAGCAGCAAACACTAGCAGTGCAAAAATGAATCTAACTAGCTGACAGACTTTACAGTCACAGGAAGATATATCAAAATGGTGACTTAAGCCAGAACAAATGACTTGACAGACATAAATCTTAAATTCCTTTAAGTAAAAAATTGGTGACATATTAATAAGTGGTCCCTAGTGGTTTTCAAATTATTACATGGCTTGTTAATTTTTTATTAAATTATTAAGAAGCCAGATGACTTCAAAACATTTACAAATTACTATAAAGCACTATCCAAACTTCAAATCAAGTGGCAAAATCTCCACATTAAAAGTACTCACAAACTATAAAAATTTGATTATATTTAAAAATATGCAAAAACGAATTTAGTGGAATTTTTACCTGCTCAAGAATACATTAAACATGCACTATTTAATTGAAAAGGACAAAATTTGTGTACTTTTAGAAAGGATTATTAAATATTTGGGGATACTAGCCATAAAGAGGGTCTCGTACATTTATGGGCATCTAATTTCCTGGATTTAATGGTTTAAAAGTTTAATAGGTCTTTGAACTTGATAATAAAATTGAGTCCATTATTAGCAAAAATAATTTTTAAAAAAGAGCAAAAATGCTTAATATATAATAATCGTTTTAAACTTAAGCTTTGTAATTGTAGCAGATTTCATTATGCCTGTAATTTTTTATTTAGCCCCACATTAGTAAAAGCCATAAATGGGAGTTAGATTTATTACTAGTATTTTACACAGCATTCAGCTATAGTAACATGTTCTGCATTTTCCTACTTCACCATCTGATCTGAACAGCTGCACTCTCTTAATTAATTAATAACCTAACATTTCTCAGTAACCAATAACTAGATGGGACAGCGCAGTATCTAAGAGAGTGATCAGACAGTTTTTGAGCTAAAGAAGCTGTGTGTTTCTTTTGGGGGCTTTTTGCACACTGATCCACCACCGTTTTCCTATAGTACAATGCATATCTGGTAACATTACCGTAAACGTGACCAGTAGGTTCACGTTCAGATCAGAAAACTGTTCCAGCTGCAGGCATCTACTCCTGTAATTTAAACAATCACCTCATACGCCTCATGTTTTACACCCCTATAAGGTGAGCTTGCTACACTGCACATGAATATTAGGTAACATGGTATGACTAGCTCATGTTCTGACATTTAAGATACTGTTCAGCCATTTTGTTTACTGGGTAGGGCATAATGGCCGAGTTAGCTGAGCGGGAATCCACTAAAGCCAAAAAAATAATATAATTTTTTTTAATTAATTACAAAAACCTTAAAGGAAAACCTAAGAAACAGTTGCAGAAGCACAGAAAAAAAACTGCCGTGTTGTTATAGTGTGTAAATTCAAAATCTGTATAGAGAGAATGGTGCAATGAAAACAGAATAAGATAAGATGAACTTTATTGAGTAGAATATAGGCAGTAAGAGTTTTGTAATTAACTTTAAATTATGTTTGCCAAAGACAATGCAGTAAATTAACCCAGTTCTACCTGCTAGCTAAAGATGTTATGCTTCTCCCCCTTATACCATTTAGGACGACTATAGAAAGTTACTAAAATAACCATTGATGAAAACTTAGAAAACTTTAAGTATTTACCTTTGTCATAGTTTTCGATTCTTTGGTATCCTTTTGTCCTCCATGTTCTCAAACACCAGGGAGAAAAAAGGCCGCAACTGACGGAAGACCGCGAAGACTAGACGCTAGGCGGTGCAATAGGCTCCTCCCTCTTTTTAAACGAGGCAATAGGAGCTGCTCACATTAAAAACAACTTTATTTAAAAAGTCGTTTTACACCTGATACAAACATTTTAAAAGTCAAACAATGCACAAGTTTAAAAGAACAATTTTATTTTTAAAAGTTTTTTAAGCATAGGGATGGTTAATATGTTTAAAAAAATTATATATAATATTTATCAAATAATTGTCACCCAAATCAACATCATAATAAAAGTATAATTAATAAGATATATAATAATGATAAGAAGAAGAATAACAGTTTACCTAAAAGCTCTTCTAACATTAGACTGCTTTTGAAAAGTTTCAACAGTGTCAAACAAGGGAGTTTCACAGTTGAAGTGTGACTGCTTGAAAGACCCCATTCCCTCTCCTTTCCACTAGTTCAAAGAAAATATAAATTATTTCTGGTTATATAATTTGAGGGCACAAGTTTGAAGAGTAACATTTTAACAGATCGGTAATATACTTCAGGAGCTTTACTGGATCTGATTAACCAAAACTTCCATCTTCCATGTAGCTAACTGTCTTTTCTCTAATACAGTAGAGTGTGTCTGATCTACTAAAAATCCTCAACTGCATGTTTGCTCAATTAAATAGTCTTAATTGTTTGAACAACTAGTAATCCTTATAGTAATCCATATAGGTTTTTTATTTGTATTTTTTGCTTTTCTTTTTTTCTACTCTTGTGTCCGTTTTAATCACTTATTATTGCTGCTGTGACAAGTGAATTTACCTAAGAAGAATCATGAAGTCATTATTTTATCTTATCTGAGCTTCACCATGCAGCCTACCATGCAGAGCGCTGAAAGTTCAAATTAAGTACTTAAAATGAAATCTAAAATTTAAAAGTAACCAGTTTCAAACCAGTTATTTGGAATAGTGTGCAGAGTGTTTTGAGTAACATTGAATGTTCAAAAACATCAAAGTTCCTATAGTCTCACTTGACAGCTGGGTTGTAGTGTCTGATAACACATAACATCTTGAGGTCTCAACGTGGACTTTGAGTACATTTGCTAGCCAAGGCTAAATACTGAGAGGGTCAAAAATGAAGGGTAAAGAACATCTGACTGTACGTAAGGATAGCAAAAGTGATAGACTGAGGTTGTGCCAAATATGTTAAAGTTAGGGTGATTTGTTAGAGAATGGTACCCCATGGCTGCCGTCTGCAGGTTACAAAAGAGAGTTATGTTCATACTTTCATTTTTTTACAATTTGACTTTCAGAACTCCCTGGGTTGTGTGCAATCTGTGATGGGCTTGTTTGGAATAAATCCTCCTTTATTCAAATAACACTTTCTCAGGCTCTTCACAGAAGAAGAATCCTCACATAAGCATGTGCTACCATTTTGAACCAATGTACACATTTACCATCACTGACCCAACTAGGGTCTACATTGGATGCCCACCCATATGGCTTTCATGTGAGAAACCCAAGTGGGTCCCATATATACTAAACAATCTTGAGCCCATGTAAAATATATGCCCATATTAATTTAACATAACCCATTTGGGGCCCACATAGACATGTTTTCAGGGTCTGACTTGCATTTGCCCATGTGTGACACATATAGTTTGACCAGGTGGGTCCCACCTGTGTCATCAGGACTAAAAAATATATACTGATTACCTCACTTTGCCCCACCTGGGGCACACAGCAAACGCTTTTCTTTAAATGACTGTGTTTGCCCATGTCTAACCTAGGTGAAAAACCCAAGTGGGTCCTACGTGTGTTTTCCATTTTGAAACAAATGAAGTGTTTCCCATATTTGACCCAGCCATATATATTTATATATTTCCACTTGGTTTTGCCCATATGGCTTTCATGTAAACCCAAGTGGGTCCTAAACCCAAGTGGGTCCCATATATACTAAACAATCTTGAGCCCACGTAAAATACATGCCCATATTAACTTAACATGACCCATATGAGGACCACATAGACATGTTTTCAGGGTCTGACTTGCATTTGCCCATGTGCGACCCATATAGTTTGACCAGGTGGGCCCCACGTGTGTCATCGGTAATAAAAAATATATTGACTACCACACCTTTGCCCCACCTGGGGCCCACATAGACATGTTTTCAGGGTCTGACTTGCATTTGCCCATGTGCGACCCATATAGTTTGACCAGGTGGGCCCCACCTGTGTTATCAGTGCTAAAAACATATATTGATTACCTAACTTTGCCCCACCTGGGGCCCACCAAAACATGTTTTCAGGGTCTGACTTGCATTTGCCCATGTGCGACCCATATAGTTTGACCAGGTGGGCCCCACCTGTGTTATCAGTGCTAAAAACATATATTGATTACCTCACTTTGCCCCACCTGGGGCACACAACAACAGCCTATCCTTAAATGACTGTGTTTGCCCATGTCTATCCCAGGTGGAAAACCCAAGTGGGTCCTACATGTGTTTCCCATTTTGGACCAAGTTAAGTGTTTCCCATGTTTGACCCAGCTAGGACCTACTAAAAGTACCCACTTGGGATTGCCCATATGGGTTTAATGTGAAGAACCCAAGTAGGCCCCATACAAAAAGCCCAGTTTGAGCCCATGCCCATATGGTACCCATCCAGCCCGAGCAAAAACCAGGTGGGGCCCATATATACATGTTGGCTGGGCTTCTGTCCGTGTCAGGGCAGTACTTTTTCAACATGGCCTTAAGTGTTTGGTGCCAACGCTCAAGTGCACCCTGCGACTCTGGGTGGTAAGCACTGGACACAGAATGAGAAATGCCAAGGGAGATTAAAGTCTGTCTAAATGCTCGGGATAAGAAGTTAGTTCCCTGGTCTGTTTGCACTGTTTTTGGGAGACCAAAGGTGGTAAAAAATTTGATTAGCGCCTTAGTAATGTTTGCAGTGGTGATCCTCCGCAGAGGAATTGCTTCGGGGAACCGCGTGGACAAGCACATTATGGTCAATAAAAACTGATTACCTGCCCGTGTTCTTGGCAACGGACCAACACAATCGACCAAAACATGCTCAAATGGCTCACCAACAGCAGGTATTGGACATAGTGGGGCGGGGGGCACAGTTTGGTTTGGTTTGCCCACCAGTTGACACGTGTGACAAGTATTACAATACTTTGCAACATCTGCCTTCATTGCCGGCCAGAAGAAGTGCTGCAGAACACGGTCATATGTTTTAGTTATCCCCAAATGTCCTGACCATGAATGGTCATGGGGCTAATTGTAGCACGTGCTGACGCAAACTCCACCTGCGCATTAACAGTCCATCACAGACAACAAATGTCTGCTTCCTGTCTCCTGTCGGACCATCGCTCTCATCTACGGCGGCAAAACATTTGGCTAACGACGGGTCCTCTTTCTGAGTGATCATAAGGGCCTCCCGTGTGAGGAGAGGGGGGGCTGTGGGTTCAGGAGCAGGCTCAGCTACTTCTTGAGCCAGTTCCTTGGCGTCAGGACCCACCTCCTCCTGGGAGGGCATCACATCCTTTTCCAAAATAGAGCCGACCACTGACTCTGACAAGTCAATCACTTCTCCCTGCCGATGGGTGTGTGACCGGGTAAGAACACCTACAGGAAATACATCCGGGTGTTGCCGGCTTAAAACATCTGACAAAGGACTTGGGTCAGGAGTCTTTGTGACCTCTGGGGTAGGATAAACCTTCCCGCCTGCAATGTCATTGTCCATTATGAAATCCACGCCATCAATTGGGAAGCAAGGACACACAGCTACAGGAAAAATACCACTTACTAGGTCACTCTGCACCCAAACTCGATGGAGGGGGGCGGGCACATAAGTCATTCCAACGCCTCTAACAATAACATCAATGCCGCTGGCAGTCTTTTCATCAAAGGCAAGTGCACTGGCCACTATGAGGGACTGTGAGCCACCTGTGTCATGTAAAATGGTCACAGTACGCTCATCTTCAGGCTCACCAGAGAGCGACACTGCTCCTTTGAAAATGAAGGGTTTAAAACATTCATCAGGAGTCTCAGTGCTAAGGGGTCTGTTAACAGGAGAAGCGATTTTAATCAGCCCTATCCCTTTTGGCTTACGTGGTGTTGAAGCTGGCTGTCTTCGCCTGTAGGCCTCGCAGTCCGCTATTAAATGGCCAGATTTAAAACAGTAGAAACATTTCCAGTCTGACTTGGGACGAGGCACAGGTACCTCTCCCCTTGTGTCTTGCTCACCACTAGCACCGCTATAGCCTTCGCTAGGGTGTCGCGTCGCTCATGCTTAATGACACTGGCTTTATGGACGAGTGCGAACTCGTCAGACAGTGTCGTGGCCTGCTGCAACGAGGAAACCTTCTGTTCATTCAGATATACTGCCATCCGCTCAGAGATGCAGTTTTTAAATTCCTGTAAACTCCCGTACTGAAACTAGGTCCACAGCTTTACAGGCCATACACCATCGGTCAAAGAGGACACTCTTTTTCCTCGCGAAATCCAGGAAGGATTGACCCTGCACCTTTTTCAACCCCCGAAATCGCTGCCTGTAAGCCTCGGGGACTAGTTCGTAGGCTAACAGGATTGCACTTTTCAGTTTGTCGTAGTCCAAACTGCATTCAGCGGACAACGAGGAACAAACTTCCTGTGCCTTGCCCACCAGCTTGCACTGCAGCAAGATGGCCCATGCATCCCGCGGCCAACGCAAGGCTGTCGCTATCCGCTCAAATGATTCAAAATAAATAAATCTCCACCTCAGTGTCACGAAATACAGGGACCAGACGGCTATTCCTTCCTACATCAGACTGTATCTCTGTCTGTGACAGCGAAGCCGCCACAGGAGGGGAGGAGGCCTGCTGGAGTTCCAGCTGTCGCAGCTTGACCTTAGTCTCCTCCTCCACCTTCATCAGCTCAACCTCCCTAGCCCTAGCCAGCTCCGCGTCCAAACGCCTAAGCTCTATCTCCCTTTTCAGCTGGAACTCTCTCTCACGCTGCTCCTTTTCCAGCTGGAGACGAGCCAGATGGACTTTGAGCCTAGCATCCTGCTTAGAACCCTGATGACTGGGTGGAGAGCGGATCAAAATGGGGCAGCGTCATTGGCCCGCCCTCAGGCAGCCCCTGGCCCACAGGTGGCCTGGCTTGTAACCTGAGGCAGTGCACTTGGTCCAGCTGGACCGGGTATGCTCGGGGGTTCTCGCCTTACAACCACCCCCTTCTCCAACAACCCAGACACCAGAGCGGCCTTCAGCTCCGCTTTGCGTAGGCCAGTGGAGACACTGATCCCGTAATATGTTGCCACCTCATGCAGATCCCTCTTCCTACAAACATCAAGCAGGGCAAGTGACGGCTCTGCCGTAAATCCAGAAATATCAAAAGTGGCCATGAAAACTCAAAACGGCCTGCAAAACACCAGCTAACCAAAAAAGGGCCACACAACACCTTCACTACACAACCAAAAACAGGCAAAATAAAATGTGTTGTATCAAGTCAACCATTAACTAAAATTCTGCCCACACTCTCCCCAGTCCTGCCTACTCAAAATTTAGCCTGACCTAGCTTCTGGAGCGTACCAGGCTCGAGGCCACTTTAAAGGCAAATCATCAAGTGCCAAAGGCACCGAAAAGCCTACCTCCAATAGAGAATTAATCCCCACCCGGCTTTGCTCCGAAAATAACGAAGGAAAAACAAAAAACGAATATCCGAAGGAAGAGCAAATGCTCAGCTAGACACTCCCCTGTGCTAGCCGGGGAGAGCAGCAGCTAGTCAAATGACCCTCACACAACACACAAACATCTATTCACACTCGTAAACAACTCAATTCCTTTCATTCCGATCCCGGACGAGCCCCCACTTTGTTACGTCCTCACATAAAATCTAGGCGATGAGGATGGGGGGCAGTAACAGTTGGATCCGGGTTGAAATGAAAAGAACACAAAGCAGAGGTAGTTAAAAATTGTTAAAAATGTTTTTGCTCATTATTGCCAAGTGCCCTCACCTTTTCTTTCAGTGTCTGTCTGGCTCTCATCAACAGATTTTAAGCAGAGGCTTTTAAGGTTGCTGTTTGGGGCTATTGAAACAAGCTTCGCTGCCAACTTACTGAATCCTCGGATTACTTTTTTGTCCACATCAGTTTTAAGTAACATGGAAGCCTCTTGAAGAAGCTAAAATAAAGGATAAACATATACATATTAGCTTTGTACCATAATATATACAATTATATAGCAAACCAGAACAATCATTATTTCACACATCAATTATCATTAGAGAACAAATTATAATTTTGCATTTATTTACTTTAATTCTCAAGTACACATTGCTGTGCAAAAGGGATGTTTAGACTATTCTTCCCAAAAAAAACTATCATTGGCATCAGATTGGTCCAAAATTATCCTGTAGCATGAAAATAAAACCAAAGAGAAAGACATAGTCAATGTGGCAATTTCTGTTAGTGTTCTGTTAGTGTACTTTTATTACTCATGAAATAAATCTGCTGATTCAGTCACTTTGCCTGTCCTGTAGGTACGTGATTATTAGAAGTCTGTATAAATGTGCAGCACATCAGTACATATTTGTGTTTTTGCCGTGCACTATTGTTATTGTTGTTTTTTGCTGCAGTTCTTGATAAAACACTCACCACAACAGGGATAGTGAGACATGGGAATTCTCGTAGAACCTCTTCAGTAGTATGCTGAAGAATGTAGTGTGTTCTGTACTTCTGTATTTTCCTGAGGTGCGTTCGAATGACATCCACATTTGGCCTAGTTTTTTGGCTTAATCACTGATACATGTTGGTCGGTGCTCCTTTCATCCTCCCCATCGTCAAGAGGATTGATATCCTGGTTATTAAAAAGTTTAGCAAATATTGAGAGAAAAAAAACCCCAAAACAATACTTTTAACTTTTATGTACAATTTAAAATGGCAAACAAACATTGAGCATATTTAACTTGCCTTGGTTTTTTCAAAAGGATACAGGGCTGGATATCTGATGATCTTTTTCTTCCTGGATTTGGAACTGAGTATTTCTGTGTCATTTTTTCAATTTCCTCTACGTCTACTAGTGGTCTTCTTTCCTTTTTAAACTTGTTCCTGAGAGACTCATGCAGAACATCCTACAAACGATAAAAATGTAACAAATTATTCATAAATAGGTGCAACTAGGTCCTCCCTTTATACAAGACATTTACCAGAAAACTTTGAGTGACATAAAGCTGGTAGGTTTGCTGTAATCATGTCATAATCTAATTAGTTCCTATTTACAGATCTCTTCTTTAACTCTTAGGAGTTGATCGAACACATGATATAAAGGTTTGGAGCACTTTAGATTGGCTACATACACTATAAAAGGTAGATAAAGATTAGATAAAGTATTAATGGCATTATGTCCTACAAGCATACTCATCATAATCTTTCAGTCTATATGTTAATACCTCTACCTTTTAATAATAAAAATAATAATGTATACTTTATTGATCCCCACAGGGAAATTTCTCTCTTTGCATTTAACCCATTCACTCAGTGAAGCAGTGGGCAGCCACTAATCAGGCGCCCGGGGAGCAGTGTGTAGGGACAGTACCTTGCTCAAGGGTACCTCAGGGTAGCCGTTCAGTTGATTCAAACCCCTGACCTTCCGATCATGGGGCAACCACACTACCTACTGAGCTATCCCTGCCCTATTTTCAAATTTAATTTTTTAAATACAAAAACTACACTATCCTGATACAAAGGCAAACAGAGCTAATATTGTCACGGCTGGCGGGGTGAGCCGTGTGGTGTGGAGGAAACGGAGGACCCAAAATGCAGACAGCCGATATGGTGATATGAGTGAGGGTTTTATTTACAGTTGTACAAATAACAGAACTGAGGGCAGGACAGAACATAAACCTAAACTGGGTGAGCTAAATAACAAACCGGATCATACAAATGGGGTGGGAGGCAGAGAGACACAGACGAGGAACAGACACCATGAAACACAGACGAGCCGACAACGAACACAGACCGACACCCACTATATATACACACACACACAGGGTAATCGGGTAATGGCAGACAGGCGGGGACACAGCTGGAACTAATGGACATAACGAGACACAACCCTACAAAGTAAAACAGGAAACACACAGACTGTTTTACATAACAACACGGGGACATGAACAGAGCACCGAGGGAGACGCAGGTAGGGAAAATAAACACAACCAAACCCCAACCACCAATACAAAACAGAATAAACTAGAAAATACTAATAACAAAACTTAAAGCGCTGGGTCACCGACCCAGGACCGTGACAAATATAATGCTGAATTTCACACCATTCACTTGAGAATTCACAGAGAAATGAAACATTAATTAATTTAAAAGAGCAATTGATATTTTATTTATTGTTTGACCATACTGCACGAGATCTGCCTCAAAAATCACAATACTAATACTTGTATTGTAGTGGCCACAAGGGAACAGATAACCTCTGAATATGTAACAATGAAAATGTTAGCATGTTACACTCGTTAGCCAATAATTAGGCAATTCAAAGACAATTTGTTGGACAATTTTATCAATGTTTGCTTTTCAGGAATACTTACATATCCAGAGCCATAACTCTCCTTCAAGAAAGGAAAACTCAGAAGGACAGTCCTCAGAAGCTCTACATACTGCACATGAGAGGGATACCTGCAAATTTTGAATGATGAACTTAAATTCTGATGTACATACTGTATTTTAAATGAATCAAATCTTAATTATATATAGACTTACATTGTCTCATTACTCAAGTGGTCAAACAGAGCTTGAACAAGCATGTTTTTGAGTCTGTTCTTGGTGGGTGACTTTAGTGCTGCATCTTTATTGGTCAACGCAGTGAGCACAGCTGGAGGAAACTGCACTTTGCAGTTAAACATAGGTTGGAGTGCTGACACAGTATGCTTTTCTTTGTGTTGCCTTCCACTGCAAGAAGAAGTAAGAAATCTGTTTAGAGTTTGTTACAAGACATGAATATGCGTGTCCTTGTATCCTGCATCAGGAATATCCGCATATTTAAAACGTACAATAACAGCTGCTGAACTACAGAAACAGAATCATAACAGAGAGTAAGAGTGGCTGTGACATTTCAATTTTGAAAGTAAATGGGTGTGTGATGCACATCAACGCTGGAGAAACAGAACAGGGCTTGCGTCAACCCCTTGCCCCCCACCCTCCAACACCGTAAACCTAGGGGAGGGGAAACACTGAATTGTATGAATGTACAATTCAGTGAATCATGTCCAGTCAACTTAAGACTCACTCTTTCAGCTTCTCTACAGCAGACAAAAATTTCACTTGGTCTTTCACTTTTGGAAAAAGACGCTCACTCATTCTTTCAGTCATCTGCAGAAGAGTCGATCCATCGATTTCATTGTCTGTGTCACAGAAAAACAATAAGACACGATCAAAACAGAAATGAGCATGTTCGAAGATAAAGAATAAAAATATCATAAAACATTACTAAAAAGACAGCTATGCGTTCATTAGTGACTGTAGATGATGACAGACATGTGGAATAGCCAAAAAGTGGTTAAAATCATTTTAACAGTGGTTGACAATTCCTAACTAAAAAGTCATGGTTTAGGATGTATCTTACCTAACTTTGGTATGAACTGCCTTAAAAGGTCGGTGGATCAGTGTAATGAAGTCTTGACCATCACATCTGTATGCGTCCAAAGCATGAAAGTCTACCTCATCCCCAGGCTTGAATATCAACAGATCATCAGTCTCTCTGATGTGGTATGATTGAAGGTGTCTTATAAACTCCAGTGTTGTAAAAAGTCTTCCAACAAGAAACCATTTTGCCCTGATATACACAATCAGGACTATTTTTTTTACAAACAGTGGAATTTGCTCTGCATGCACAAGTTCCAAAATGAAGAAATCTCCAACTGCATATTTTACAGAGTTTAAAATGATGCATTTACTCGTCCAGAGTTTCTCATCCACAGTAACGGCTGTCTCCAAGTTCTGCAAACAAATCTGCAAGTTCACTGGAAGTTCTTGAAGTGATAAGTTATTAACTGCTGCTTGTGTATGATCGCTCCTGATGATCCATTCAGGCTGCCACTCCCAGCATTGACGAAGCTGATTCCTCTTTGCCAAAGTCTGACAAATATTAATATAGTTATTGGTGATTCTTGCTACTGTCTTGAAAAATTGATGTCTGGCTTCAAACCTCATGCACCAATGAGAGCGGAGTGACCCATAATCAAGGATGAGCCGAGGATAATGTAGCAGAAAATGCAGCTTGGGTATAAACACACCAGTGTATGGTGTAACTGGCCCATGTAAAGTTCTCTATAAGTTCACTCAGAGCTCGTTCAGATGATTGGGGAAATTCAACAGTTTCCTGGATGACAGGGTCACCGTCTGGGGCAGACTCTAATCCTTGTTTCTGATATTTATGTTTCTTCCTCATGTGATTTTTCAAAGATTTCACAGACAAAAACTTCCTGGGACAGTCTTCTAGTCTGCAGACAATGAAGAATCCACATTCACTTTCATGGTATATCTGTTGATGTTTCAGCAGTTTTTCATATGTTGGTTTTCTTGTGGAGCACCGTGGACACTGATATGGCACATCCATAGAAATGCTCACCTACAAAGACCTGTTGATAATCTGCCAATTCATTTTCCCCAAGCCAAAGAGATACTTCTCCAACAGTCCACTGCTGAGCCATGATCTGTTAAAACAAAACAAAATGCCATTACGTTGTTTTATTCTGTGACATCAAAAACGTATTTATTTATTTTTTGTTCAATCATTTTCCAAGCCGCTTTATTGTCATAAGGATCAGAGGGGTGCAGGAGCCTATCCCAGCTGTTTTTTTAGGCGGGGTAGACCCTGGACAGGTTGCCAGTCCATGGCAGGGTCGTCATTCAGATATGTATGTCTTTGGATTGTGGGTGGAAACCCACACAGAAACAGGGAGAACATGCAAACTCCACACAAAAAGGCACCAGGTTGACCCCGGGAATTGAACAGAGTCTTTCTAGCTGTGAGGCAACAGCGCTAACCACTATACCACCGTTTATTCTAACTTTTAAGCCTTCTTCAGATAAATATTGATTATTTTATGCTTTGGATTATCTGGTCTTGTTAGTATAATGACCTCTTTTTTGCCTAATGTATGATGATGGATAAATGAAATGTACATAAAAAATTTAACTATATTGAAAAAGGACATTATCTTGGTAACATCAAATGACCGGAGCATAATTTGTCAACTACTCTGAAAATAAGTTATACAGTAACAGTCAAAGACACAACTTCTCATGTGTCACATTTCTATTTATTCAAAACACTTATGCATTGCTGTATTTTATGCAGCTACTCCACAATTCAAAGTACAGGATACTGAATTTCTGAGTTTTGTAGACCAGACACAGAGCTCACACAACAGGCTTCAGGCGCCATTTTGGTGACTTTAACAATATTATTAATTTTAATATCTGTCTAGCTGACATTAGTTTATGTACGCAGCACGCAATAGAGCCACATATTTTAGAGGCCAAATTAATTGGGAACACCTTCACTTAATTGTAACAGTGGTTTTGTTAGGAAAACAGTTCTATATACCAGATACTAAACTGCGTTAACGTCAAAGGCTAACATATCTAACATAGCTAACCATTACTGTTAGCACAACATTAACAGCAAGCTACAATGACGAGTAACTCGTCATCTTTGACTCTGAGCTTAGTTTTATCCCACATATTAAACATGTAACCAAAATTGGATTTTATCATCTAAAAAATATAGCCAGAGTCCGCTCTATTCTCTCTCGGGCCAACACGGAGATGTTGATGCATGCTTTTATTACCAGTCGCATTGATTACTGTAATGCCCTGCTCTCTGGTCTCCCCAAAAAGAATATTTCACCTTTACAACTTTTACAAAACTCTGCAGCTCGTGTGCTGACGAAGACCAGAGGGCGGGCCCACATTACACCGGTTTTAGAATCACTGCATTGGCTCCCCGTGTGTTTCAGGATCGATTTTAAAGTTCTTTTATTGGTTTTTAAATGTCTTAATGGTCTTGGGCCTTCTTATTGCTCAGATCTGCTTTTACCATATGAACCCTCTGGTACTGGCCTTTTGACTGTTCCCAAAGTCAGGACACATACTCACGGAGAGGCAGCGTTTCAGTGGTATGGTCCTCATCTGTGGAACAGCCAGCCAGAGGAGCTCAGGGCCGCAGAGAACGTACATGTTTTTAAGAACAGGCTCAAGACCCACCTTTTTAATTTAGCTTTTACTTAACGTTTATTTATTTTATACTTATTTATTCTATCCTATTATTCTATTTATTAATTTAGGTTTTACCAAATATTTATTGATTTTATTCTTATTCATTTTTTATCTTCTTACTCTATTTATATTTATATTGTATCCCGTTCTTATTTATTTTATCTTTTTACCCTGTATATATCCTATTGTGTCACATCTCCAGTGTTTCCTCGGAGGGCGCTCTCTGCACCGGCGCTGTGATCGACCGTGGCTGCTGGGGCTCTGGGGGTCCTCTCAGCCTGGCTGGGGGGCTTCTTTGCCTCTCACACGCACTAAGCAGTTGTCAAACTCTCAAACGCAGTAAGCAGTTGTCATACTCTGACACGCACTAAGCAGTTGTCATACTCTCACACACACTAAGCGTAAGTGACGGAGTTACACCGTCCCGGGCCGCAGACAGCTGATCTGGGCGCATACACGCACCACCACCATAAGTTTCTACAATTACCGTGGCTGCGCGTCTTTTCATCGACCGGACAGATAAACAAAAAGGGGTGAGAGGTATATTTTGAGCTGCGCAGAGGGTGGCCAACATATTTTTCCCACTTACCTTTAATAAAGCCGGTCGCGTAGACTCGCTGTGATCGCCGACTATACGAGTGTTTATGCAAGCCGATGGTATGGTGTTCCGGGGTTCAAATAGTGGGTTTGCGCACGCTTGAAAGGTCACGTGAACTGCATTGTTTTTGTTTGTTTTTTTTGTTATTGTGAAACACTGTAGACTGCCTGGAATTGGCCATAAATGTCTGTATTTACATATATATGTATTGTAGGAATACATCTGGAAATAAGCTGAGGAGAAAAGAGTGTTTGGTAAAAGAAATAATAAAGAGATGACGATTATGCCTAGTGGGAGGGGCCATGGGGTATAAAAGAAGGCTGTCAGGGCCTACCTGGGGTTTTTCGGTGAGATGTTACAGAGAGGGTAACATGCAGACTGTGTTTTGTATATAGATGTTTGTTTTGTGTTGACTTAAGTTAGTTTTCTATTTTCTTGGTAAATAATAGTGATGGTGAGATGAAGCCTCATGATGAACTGAAGCTTTCCACCCAATTGGTCGACTCATGGTTCGAAGCATTGTGATGATTCATTTGCTCTACTGCGCCATCAAGTGGACAATTCAAGTGAAGCGGGCTCTGTGATTATAATGATGTGTAAACCTCTAAACTGAATAAATAAATTGTTTTCTTGGTTATTTATCCCGAATATTGTCTCAGTATGTGTGATACAAAAGAGAAAGTGGAAACTATCAGGACAGAGTTTTGGTATGATTGTGTAACTGTTAGCCTCAGACAGTCAGTCAATAGTATAATTCAGATCATAGATCAGTACATTTGCATATTTTTATAACTATAAAAAGAAAGCTGACACTTTCGAGACTTTATCTAATGTGTAAGCATCACAGCAGATGCCTTAGATTAGAATCAGTGAGCTGTCGGCTTTCAGCCCCGACCGTGCTGTCTGGTGAGAAAGGCGACATCTCACTGATTGTGATGCGTCAGCGCTTTGTGTTTACGTCTTTGTGCAGAATCGGTGTACCTGCTCTCATTTACTGTTTTAGCTGTTTGGTGGTGGTTGAAATGTAGTAATATTTATATTAAAAATCGATTCAGGATTTTAATGAATCGATATCACGTTATCCAAGCTAGAATCGATTTTAATCGATAATCAAAACCCGCTAGTACCTGTGTAATCATGCTTATGTACATCTGGATAATGACACAAACTAGTATTTGGCGCTTCACTTTTTAATAAACTAAAAGACAGAAATCAGATTATAGGATCTGTAGTGTTGTTTATTTATATTATGGTGCTTATCATTTGTGATATTTATTACTATGTGCATACTTTATTAGGAGAGATAAAATGAAATAAAAAATCTCTTCCTTCCTGGTTCCATCGAAGAAGAAATGCTCAAGTAAGTATGTAACACGTACGTAATCCAATTCCACAACACAGTGTGATGGGAAATCAGCTGTGTTTTTCTGCCCATTTTATTTCGAATCTGGCGCGAACCGGTGAACCAGTCCCTGAATCAGTCACGTGGTACGGACTGCCCGCGAGGCCTCGAGCGTCACTGCATACGTAATCAAAGCAAGCCTCGATACGCGCTTCACAGAAACGCCCCCGAGATTACCCGACACACGATTCGACGCTTCGACACACAGGACACATCACTAGTAAATAATCTTTTGTGCACCTGGGAGGCCGGCAGAATAAACTATCCACACTGAATGCTTCCTGACTACGCCTGCATTTGTTCGGGAGAAGTTTTGGAGAGGACCCCGCGACATATGGTGTCAGGAGTGGGATGGCTAGTCGGAAGAGGAAAACGCGCCTCCCAGTTAAGCGCACAGGGCTGCGGTCCCAGCAGCATGAGCTTCCAGTGGAGAAGACAGCAGAGGAGCTGGCATGGGACACAGTGCCGGCGTCGTCTTCTTCAGCAGAAGAGGAGGAGGAGGTTTCCAGCAGGATTGGTCCAGCATTGCCTACAGCTTCGACCTCAGCACGTGACCCAAATGGAGAGCTGATTGCGATGATGAGGGACTTCCTGGCGGGACAGCAAAGGAGAGAGGAGGTTTTGTTGGCAGAACTCAGGGGGCTGAGGACTGTTTCCCCTCCCAATGCTCAGCTGCATTCAGATTTTGCTGGTCAGGAAAGCCCAGCCCAAGCACCAGCCGGAGCAAGCACCACAGCAGCAACGGCCACGCCAAGCACCGCAACAGCAAGCAGCCCCAGAATGGTACTGCCTACACCTGCACGCCAAAGAGGATACCGGGATCCCTCTCGTCAGTCAAAAGCAGTGACCAACAGCCTCATCCAGTCAGTCTCAAAGTGGATGCGATCTGCTGGGCCGAAAATTCCACCCTTTCAGATGGGGGAAGACATTGAGAACTATTTGTGGAGTTTTGAGCGAGTTGCCAAAACCTGGAAATGGCCAGAGAGTGAATGAGCCGGTCGTCTGGTTCCACTGCTATCGGGGAAGGCGTTGGAGGCCTACACTGCAATGGATGAAGAAAGAGCCAATCGTTATGAAGATTTAAAAGCTGCGTTGCTAACCAAATTTGACATTTCCTCTGAGACGTATCGGCAGAAGTTAAGGTCCAATACAGTTCCACCTGGTGAGAGCCCCACTGAGACCTATTATCGCCTGAAGGGCCTCTATCGGCGCTGGATCCGACCAGAGCAGCATATTAAAGAAGAGATGGGAGAAGCTATCATCTTGGAGCAGTTAATCCGGGTACTTCCAGGGGAGGTGAGGACCAGGGTGAGGGAGCATGAGCCAGCAGATGGACTGACTGCTGCTAAGCTGGTGTCACAGTACTTCAATGCGCGTAAAGGAGCACCACCTGCATGCTCATCTGGGACGCCACAGCGACCACCACTCCCATCATCGGGTCTTCTGAAGAGGGAGAGCAACCCAAAGCCACCAGAAAACCCCAAGGCATCAAACTTACGAGCAGCGGGTAAGGACTGTCTTTGTTATTATTGCCAGCAGCCAGGTCATAAAGCCTCGGTATGCCCTATCCGGAAGGCTAAAGTCACTGGTGCCTGCTATGCACCCCGGCTGGAGATGGAGCCCACAAGGGTCCAGCCAGTGGATGTGCAACGCTATAAAAAAGTAAAGGTCAATGGTCAGCAGGCTACTGCTTTGCTGGACACTGGTAGTTTTATGTCTTTAATTAAGCATAGTTTGGTACCAGTGAACAGTGTGGACTATAGCAGACAGGAAGAAGTTTTATGTGCGCATGGTGATAAACATCCATACCCAAAAGTGGAGGTAACAGTGACTATTAATGAACAGCCCTACCTGTTGTCAGTTGGGGTGGTAAAGAACTTGCCTGTAGAGGTTATTCTGGGGATGGACTTGCCTGTACTCATAGACTTGCTGCAAGAAAAAGAAGAACAGTGGACAGAGACTGATGTGGGGGATAAGGGGAATGCTAAATTAAATGTGTCTGGCGCAGTAGTCACTAGAGCCCAGGCGAAGGCTGGATGCCAACCCTTGCCAGACTTTGACAGTAGTCTGTGTGAGGGTGGCACTAATGGGCCAAGAAAATCCCGCTGCCAACGCCGCTTTGAGAAGCAGCTATGGTCAAAGGGGCCGGACACAAAGAGCATGAAATGCGATGTACCAGAAAATATACCTTTGTTGCAAAGGGAGGATGAAACGTTGAAAGTTTTGTTTGCTAATGTGACTGAAGGGGAAACTGGAAAATGGGGAGGGAAAGAGAAGTTCATTGTTGACAAAAATGTGTTGTATGCTGTTGACGGTGACCACCAACAGCTTGTGATACCTTCTAGTTGTAGACCCCTCATTATGCACCTAGCACATACCCTCCCCTGGGCAGGTCATCTGGGTCGCCAAAAAACCTATATGCGAGTTAGCTCACGTTTCTTTTGGCCGTCAATGTACACAGACATACAAAAATATTGCCGTACATGCCCTACCTGCCAGAAAACCTGTCCAGCTCGCAAGTCTGACAGGGCCCTGCTACAGCCACTTCCGGTCATCTCCACCCCCTTCCGTAAGATAGCTATGGACATTGTGGGTCGTCTGGTAAAAAGTAGTCGGGGTCATCAGTACATTTTGGTGGTGTGTGATTATGCGACTCGTTTCCCAGAAGCTTTCCCTCTGCGTGCGCTCACGGCACCCAATGTTCTGCGTGCACTGGTACAGCTGTTCTCCCGGGTGGGGATACCAGATGAGATTTTGACCGACCAAGGGACTAACTTTACCTCTAGGTTGATGCAGCTCTTCCACAACCAGCTAGGCATCTCTGCCATCAGGACGTCACCCTACCATCCACAGACAGATGGGTTGGTGGAGAGGTTCAACCAAACTCTGAAGAGAATGCTGCAGAAGTTTGTGTCAGACACTGGGAAAGACTGGGACCAGTGGCTACCCTTCCTGCTGTTTGCGTACAGAGAAGTTCCCCAGGCTTCCACTGGTTTCTCACCATTCGAGCTACTCTATGGTTGGGATGTGCAGGGGCCGTTGGATCTCCTCCGGAAGGGTCGGGAGTCTCCTGCTTCTGCTCCAAATGATAAAGGAGTGGTGCAATTTGTGCTGGAAATGAGAGATCGGTTGGGGAGATACCATGAAGAGGCCGAGGTCAACCTGCGAGACGCTCAACGAAGCCAGAAGACCTGGTATGACCAATAGGCCCGGCAACGTGAATTTCAACCTGGTCAAAAGGTGTTGTTACTTCTCCCCTCAGCCAACAGTAAACTTCTGGCGAAATGGCAAGGGCCATACAAGGTTCTTCGCAGAATGGGGCCAGTGACCTATGAGATTCATCTTCCTGAAAAGAGGAAACCGAAGCAGACTTACCATGTGAATCTCCTGAAAGAATGGGAAGAGCGTGCCCACCAGGCCCCTGCGAAAGCTCTGATGGCAAGAGAAGTGCCAAGAGAAGGGAAGACAGAACCCGAGCAGGGAGCCGATCCAATGTCTCCGGTGCTGACTCATCTTACCCCACAGCAGGCTGCTGAGCTACTCCAAATCCTTCGGTAGACTCCATCTCTGTGTTCAGTTAACCCCGGCAGGACCACCCTTGTCGAACATGTGATATGCCTAAAGGATGGACATCCCAACGTCCATACCGGGTTCCACAACACTTAGTGGATAAATTGCGACAGGAGAAGATGCTGGTCTTGGGGTGATAGAGCCGTCCTGCTCAGAGTGGTGTAGCCCGGTGGTCATCATCTTCAAGAAAGATGGCTCCCTACGCATCTGCATTGATTTCCGGAAGCTTAATTCCATTTCAGAGTTTGATGCCTACCCCATGCCTCGAATCGAGGGTTTGCTGGAGAAGATTGGAGCGGCCAGGTACATCACCACCCTGGATCTGTGCAAAGGTTACTGGCAAGTGCCACTGGAGGAGTCTTCTCGACCGTACAACGCCTTCAGGACACCTGCCGGCCTGTTCCAGTTCACGGTGATGCCATTTGGGCTACATGGGGCTCCAGCCACCTTCCAAAGGCATATTAACAAATTACTACAGGGGTGTGACCCCTATAGTGCCGCCTACCTGGATGATGTAGTGATCTTCAGCAACACCTGGGAAGAGCATCAGCAGCACCTGTCCGAAGTCCTGGGAAGAATCCATAAGGCAGGGTTGACCCTCAACCCCTCTAAATGTGAGTGGGCACGGCAGGAGACCCGCTACCTTGGCTACCAAGTGGGCAGAGGTGTGGTGCGCCCGCAGATGGATAAAGTGGATTTTATCCAGAACTGCCCTCGGCCTCGCACCAGCCCCTTCCTGGGGCTGGTTGGCTGGTACCAAAGATTTGTGCCCCAGTTTGCAACTATTGCGGCCCCTCTTACTGCTATGACCAGCAAGGACCAACGGAATCCTGTCACATGGACAGCGGAATGTGAACAAGCTTTCAAAAGGCTGAAAACCTGCCTGTGTACGACCCCAGTTCTCAGGAGCCCAGACTTCAGGAAGAAATTTCTGGTCCAGGTGGATGCCTCCAAAAGCGGCCTGGGAGCAGTGCTGGCCCAAGGGGACCCTGGAGAAGAGCTTCCGGTCCTATACCTAAGGCACAAGCTGCTGCCACGAGAGACCAACTACTCAACTGTGGAGAAGGAGGCCTTGGCCATTAAGTGGGCACTGGAGAAACTCAGGAATTATTTACTTGGAAGGGAGTTTGAGTTGGAAACTGATCACCGAGCGCTCACCTGGATCCATTCCATGAAGGACCATAACAGCCGACTGACACGCTGGTACCTTTCACTGCAGCCGTTCAGATTCACCATCCGTCAAAGACCAGGCAATCTCACTGTAGTGGCAGATTATCTCTCCAGGTTGCCGCACAACGCCAACCTTCAGGTGGAAGGGGATGATGTGACGGAGTTACACCGTCCCGGGCCACAGACAGCTGATCTGGGCACATACACGCACCACCACCATTAGTTTCTACAATTACGGTGGCTGCGTGTCTTTTCGTCGACCGGGCAGATAAACAAAAAGGGGTGAGAGGTATATTTTGAGCGGCGCAGAGGGTGGCCAACATATTTTTCCCACTTACCTTTAATAAAGTCGGTCGCGTAGACTCGCTGTGATCGCCGATTGTACGAGTGGTTATGCAAGCCGATGGTATGGTGTTCCGGGGTTCAAATAGTGGGTTCGGGCGCGCTTGAAAGGTCACGTGAACTGCATTATTTTTGTTTGTTTTTTTGGTTATTGTGAAACACTGTAGGCTGCCTGGAATTGGCCATAAATGTCTGTATTTACTTATATATGTATTGTAGGAATACAGCTGGAAATAAGCTGAGGAGAAGAAATAATAAAGAGATGACGATTATGCCTAGTGGGAGGGGCCATGGGGTATAAAAGAAGGCTGTCAGGGCCTACCTGGGTTTTTTCGGTGAGATGTTACAGAGAGGGTAACATGCAGACTGTGTTTTTTATATAGATGTTTGTTTTGTGTTGACTTAAGTCAGTTTTCTATTTTTTTTGTAAAGAATCTTTTGTGCACCTGGGAGGCCGGCAGAATAAACTATCCACACTGAATGCTTCCTGACTACGCCTGCATTTGTTCGGGAGAAGTTTCGGAGAGGACCCCGCGACAAGTTTACATACTCTCACACGCACTAAGCAGTTGACATACTCGGACACGCACTGAGCAGTTGACATACTCTCACATGCACTGAGCAGTTGACATACTCTCACACGCACTGAGCAGTTGACATACTCTCACATGCACTGAACAGTTGTCATACTCTCACATGCACTGAGCAGTTGACATACTCTGACACGCATTAAGCAGTTGTCATACTCTCACATGCACTGAGCAGTTGACATACTCTGACACGCATTAAGCAGTTGTCATACTCTCACATGCACTGAGCAGTTGACATACTCTGACACGCATTAAGCAATTGTCATACTCTCACACGCACTGAGCAGTTGACATACTCTGACACGCATTAAGCAATTGTCATACTCTTACATGCACTGAGCAGTTGACATACTCTGACACGCATTGAGCAGTTGTCATACTCTGACACGCATTAAGCAGTTGTCATACTCTGACACGCATTAAGCAATTGTCATACTCTCACACGCACTGAGCAGTTGACATACTCTGACACGCATTAAGCAATTGACATACTCTCACACGCACTGAGCAGTTGACATACTCTGACACGCATTGAGCAGTTGACATACTCTGACACGCATTAAGCAGTTGTCATACTCTCACATGCATTGAGCAGTTGACATACTCTCACACGCGCTGAGCAGTTGACATACTCTGACACGCACTAAGCAGTTGTCATACTCTCACACGCGCTGAGCAGTTGACATACTCTGACACGCACTGAGCAGTTGACATACTCTGACACGCACTGAGCAGTTGTCATACTCTGACACGCACTGAGCAGTTGTCATACTCTCACACGCACTGAGCAGTTGACATACTCTGACACGCATTGAGCAGTTGACATACTCTCAAACGCACTGAGCAGTTGACATACTCTCACACGCGCTGAGCAGTTGACATACTCTGAGCAGTCAGCGGCTGATAAACTCCCCCAAAGAAACCAAATTCCTAGAAATCCAATAACGGAAATGTTTGCACACAGTTGTGATTTTGTGCAGAGGTCCACCCTACCAGCCAACCTCAGATCTCCACGCATACACAAACTAAGGCACATAAGTCTGCACACATCCAGACATTAACAGATACACACACATGGCCACCCTTTATATCGGTGGACCTCCACCAGGCCTCACTGCACTCCTCTTCTCAGAGAAACCCTCAACAGAAGAGTTGAGAAACACAAAACTTGTGAGATCTGAATGTCCTGGTGAGTCTCCACCTGTTACAGGTGGGTGCTGCCTGGACTGTCTCAAGACAGACCAGACCAGGTGCACCACAAACACTTCAAACCTCATCTCAGGTCAAAAACTAAAAGAACAACATAAACAAGGAGAAAACTTGCCTTAGAAACATGCAGGGTTAGAGGAGACGGCAGCCATGTAGAGGTGAGCCTGTGTGAGTCCGTTTTCTTTTAGTGAACAACAGAAAAAAAGAAAAAAGAAAGAAAACTTACCTTAAAAATCTGTAGGGTTGTTTTCTCTGAGACATGTTGGAATCTGTAAACAGTTACTCCGAAAAGGATCCAGATGTTTCAAAATACTTCTCTGGCGAACGTTTCAATTCTGCGAACATAAATGCTGTGATTAATGGACTAAAAGTCATCGCTTCTCACCCCTATTTATGGATTCAAGGATCAAAGGATCAAATTGGTGGTAAGATTCTAAATATATGTGATGTCATAATCCTGTTAGTTTGGAATACACAAAACAATAAGCACAGTTGTACAGACACACACACACACTCCCAAAAACTAGCCAGCCCTCATGAGGAGGTTGTGACGCCATCCAGGTGCGGGAAAGAAAGCAGGAAAAACCGGGAGCGGGCCGCCTCACCGCTCTTTACATTAATGGACCGCCCCAAAGAAATCCAAACACGGAAATGCTTGCACACACATGTGATTATGCACAGAGGTCCATCCTACCAGCCAACCTCAGATCTCCATGCAGGCACATATGAATGCACATACATTTACACACATCCAGAGATAAACTCCCCCAAAGAAATCCGAACATGGAAACTTTTGCGCACACTGCACACACATTCAGAGTTCATAATGTACTGGTGAGTCTCCACCTGTTACAGGTGGATGCAACCTGGACTGTCTCAAGACAGACGAGACCAGATCCACCAAAGAAACTGCAGATGTGAGGACATGCGTCTTTTTGAAATATATAAAACAATAAACACGGTCGTGCAGACACATACACTCACACAGGCTGCGAAAGCCTAGCCAGCCCTCGTGATGGGGTGGACCTCCTCCAGGCCTCACTGCCTTCCCCTCCTGAGAGAAACCCTTTATAGAAGAGTTGAGAAAGACACAATTTGTGAGGTCTGAATGTTCTGGTGAGTCTCCACCTGTTGCAGGTGAGTGCAGCCTGGACTGTCTCGAGACAGACCAGATCAGCTGCACCACAGACACTTCATACCTCATCTCAGGAGAAAAACTGAAAGAACAACATAAAAAAGGAGAAAACCGACCTCAGAAACATGGCCAACATCTGTTTGATTAGACTAACAAATAATGGTTGACCATTTTCAGGTGCTCGCCTAACCTTCAGTAGTTGTTCGAGGTCATTGAAACGCTTAGGTTTTATATATCCAGTTTCCTTGGATTGATAATCTGTCTCGTATTGAAATTGTTCTTTGGTCAGTTTTGCCTGTTGCAGAATTTCAGGGTCGCTCTTGTTGACTTTAATAGCCACGATCTGTCTGTTTGCTCTGTGAATTGGTTAGAAACAAAACTGAACTTGTTTTGGTTTCTTTTGTAAAATGCTCTGAAAACATCTGGAAAGGGTTTGGGTTGGTGTCAGGTCAACGTCCGTTATGCCATAAAGTATAATGGGTGAGCGCTCGTAGTATGGGTTTTGGGATCGAAGCAAAGCTACCACGTCATGAAGGATCGAAGCAAAGCTACCGCGTCACAAGGGATCAAAGTGATTCTAATGTATGCGCAGGCGCGCACACATGTTTGTTTGTGTAATATTGTTCACACTAAATTTGACCGTAGGCAATTTAATATGAGTCAATCAAAGAAAATGTTAGTTTTGGAGAATTTTGAAATTACGAAAATGACAATTACGAGAATTTTTGTTCGTGTATTTTTTTTCTTTTGCATAACATGTCGAGCTTTTCTGTATATAGCCATGTCGTAGATTCCGAAGCAAACAAGAAATTGATGAAAATGTTCTATTTTATTTTAACAATCATCAACTGCATATGCAGGTTTCGTACGGGTGCTTGAAATCCTTGAAAAATCTTGGATATATTGTAGTGCTTCTATTTCGGATTTGGTGCTTAAAACGTCTTGAAACTGTATTTCATTCACCACAAATAACTATCTGATTGAATAGTTTTCTTATCAGATAGAGAAATAAAATGGCAAAGTCTAAAAGCAACATTTCTCTGCCTGGGCTGCCTTGTACCTCTGCACGTCAGTCTGTTTCAATGTGTGACCCCCCACCCCCTCCCCGAACAGTCGGGGGTGAGCGCACTAACGTGCCTGGAGGCCGTTTTAATGAGTGTTTGCTGGAAAACGAAAAATACAAGAAGGAGTCTGCAAGAAGGATTTGTACGTTTTCACTGTGGAGGAGTTTGCGTAAGTCCTAGTAAATCATTTTCTCCAGTGTGTACGTTACACATGCTAATTTTTAAAATCGTTTTTATTATTTTGCTAGCTAGCAAACTCCCGAGATAAATTAAATGCACTCAGTGTGATGCAATACGGTGCCGCTATTCTAACAGTTAGTTATTGCAGGGTAATTTCTGGAATATGCTGTGAATTTAACCAAGATTACACAGCAGTAGCAGTAATGCGAGTTACTTCCCCAAAGTGAAAGCTTTAAACGTTAGCCCGATGCTTAACTAGCCAACTCAAGCTTTCTGATTGAAGGCTAAAAGCAGCGTTGTCACCAAGTAAACAGAATATTGATTCTATTTTGGTGTATTGCTGCAGTTTTTTCAAGTATTAACTTGGTGCTTTTGGCAACCTTAGGGGGAAATAATGGTAATATGACTGATCCATATGGACACAAAGAATATAGACTTTTTTGTGCTACCGAAGTTCCGTGGCTTTCATTCAAAATCTGTTTATCGTTAAACAACTTGAAGATTATAATGGCTTCAAACTCACATTGAGGCCTGTGGGGCACTATCAGCCACTGAAACAGTAGACAAATGAATATTTCATACCTTAAGGCTGCCTGTTTATTTAAGGAAGATGAACAATACATTATAATTGTATATAATAATATCACAGATGATAGATTAAATAGGTTTTTGATAGATGCTTGTGCATTGTTAAAGTCTTATATGTTGAATTGATCTGAGTATGTCATCAGTTCAAAGCCTCTCCCAGTCAGTGCTGTTCTCTATGCCTGTCTTACTCTACATGATCTTTTTTAACATCAGCATGCTAAAGGACTTGTTTGGAAGAGACTGCTATTTTATACGCTAAAATATGTTTTTCTTCTGGTTGGTGAAAACACTTTATTATCCTCTAATAGATTTTTTAAATGCTTGGTGATGGTAGTACCCAAAACTAGCTGCATCAGGTACTTCCCTGTGTATTTGGAGAGGATCAGAAGTCCCAGGAATACAAAAGCAACTAATTATTTATCTGCACAGCCGTACAAGTGGCTGACTGCTAGTTTGGTCCTCTGAGGCCGTGTCCTAGTCAGTGTGTCTCGCTAGATTTCTCTCTCTTCTGTTAATTGAGCATTTTTGTTTGTTTTGTGCAGTTCTGGTTAATAAGTGAAATTAATAAAAGCCGCAGAAATATTTTCATTGCATTTCTGTTTGTTCTGTACTTGCTAACTGTCAGTTCAGAAGAAAATGTAGCTGCTGTTTGCCAACAAACTCAGTTCCTTTGCCCGATAATTTCCTTCCAAAAAATGCCTACATATATATTTATAAGCTGAGTTATTATATAGCTGAATAATTATATCTTTCAATTAATAACTAATAATGTTTTATTTTAAATTTGTGTCTTTTAGCTTCTTCTGCTTATTATTGTTATCCATCCATTTTCTTCTGCTTATCAAGGACTGGTTTACCCGGGCAGCAGCCTAAGCAGAGAAGCCCACATCTCCCTCTCCCCAGCCACCTCCTCCACTTCTTCTGGGATAACACCAAGACATCCTCAGGCCAGCTGAGAGATATAGCCTCTCCAGAGAGTCCTAGGTCTGCCCTGGGCCTCTTTCTCCTTTTCTCATCAGCCTCTCTTCAACGTGTAGGAATAGCAGCTCTACTCTGAGCCCCTTTTGAGTAACTGAACTCCTCAGCCTGTCTTTAAGGGAGAGGCAACACCCTTAGAGAAAGCTCGTGTTTTTCATCTGTCAGTCCTCTGCTCACCTGTCCCCAAACTCGTAAACAAGAGAAGATTAAAGTCCTCCGCTTGATGCTGCAAGTCATTGTTTTTTATTGTCTTTTTCTTAATATATTCAGATCATTCTAAAAATATCTGTACAACAGTTTGTTTATGCAGTCAGCATTTGTATATATACAGCAGTATTCTCAAACAAGCAACAGTGAACGCACCTGTGTGAGGCAAATTCCACAATCACAGTTCAATCAGTCCCCCCACCCTGACACTTTTTTCCACTTTAAGTGAGGAAATGGAATTAAATCTGACACATCTTTATCTTTTTTGGACATATCAACATATCTTTTTAAGGTTAAGAGAATATGGTCATCAGATTGGAGAAGCTGAACAATCAGAGCTTTGATAATGATATTTAAGGATATTTAAGGTGTGTTGACTGGTTCATAACGTCAGCTCATGTGAGAAAACATCCCATGCTAAAAGTTGCCGCTAGCTGCTGGTTGATGGTGAATTTATTGTGTGTTTCCACCGTCTGTACAGATGAAGAGTAGCAGAGCTGGAGATGAGGCAGGAGGAAAAGTTGACTCAATTCAATTTCAGTTTATTTATATAGCGTTAATCACAACAACAGTCACCTCAAGACACTTTATACTGCAAGGTGGAGGCCCTATTGTAATACAGAGGAAACTAAATGATCAAAACAAGCCCTTTGAGCGAGCACTTGGTGACTGTGGGAAGGAAAAACACCATTTTAACTGGAAGAAACTTCCAGTAGAAGCAGGTATAGGGAGGGGCAGCCTCTGAGGACTGGTTGGGGTTGAGGGGAGGGAGAAAGGACAAAGGACACGCTGTGGAAGAGAGCCACTCTATGAGCTGTTCATTCAGTTTGTGGTTTAGCTTGACTCCATGACGTTTCTGAACTAATGCTTTGCTCAATTAATGTTGCAATGAATTATGGGTGGATTTTACTGATATTCTATCTTTATGTTGTCACCAAACAGATCTACAGATTTAGGATTATCTACAGGCTCCTCTACCCCTGCTAGCCCTTCTGTCCTGCCCAGGATGGCGCCCCTGGTGCCCCCTCATAAGGTCCAGCAGTCCTACTGTCCATCCAACAGCTCCTTCTCCCCTCTTACAGCCCCTATGGGAGCTCCATCTGTGGTGGCTACAGGCCTTACAGCTACAGCTACGGTGGCGGCTACAGCCTGGGAGGATACAGACACACACCTCACCTTGAGGACGTCCCCCCAGCAGGTTTGTGCAGCAGGCTGAAGAGATGGAACAGCAAGCACTCACATATTCATATGAGTACATTTAGTTGTTTTGAGAGGTGTACTGAACACAGGACAGTGGCTGCAGGTGCTAATTGTTTTGAGTTCAAAGTAATTAAGGCTGCTGTTGCAAAGTTTGATAATAGAATCTGAAGCTGGTAATGTTCAGGGCTGCAGTACACGTGTAAAGATGAGTCTGCTTGTATGACATCATATGTGCCTTTGTGTAACTCAGTGGCAAATAAATTGGGTACCATAGCTCCATATGCCATTAGTTACTTTACAAGTGTAAGGAAAAGCAGAAGGACTTGTTTTTGGTTCAGACCAGTTAAAATGATGAATGTCTTTCATTCAGTTTCCTTGCTTGGTTTAGACACTAACTGGGCGAGCGAGGAGGACGACCACGTGGTGGCCAGAGGAGAATATGACTTTACAGCTGCTTCTCCGGAGGAGCTTTCTATGCAAGCTGGAGAGATGCTCAACCTCGCTCCTAAAGGTGATGAGCTTTTTACTGGCTGCGGGACATTTGATTCTGAGTGCTTTGACCCAAAACCTTCTATTTTTGTTTTCCTTATCTTAGAAATAACAGATGAGGGCTCTTCTTTTGTGTGAGCGTGCCCCATGTTTACAACTATCTCCCTCGTGTTTAGAGCTACAGCCCCGTGTGCGTGGCTGGCTCCTGGCCAGCGTGGACGGTGAGACCACCGGATCGTCCCAGCAAACTACGTTAAGATCCTCAGCAAGAGAAGAGACCGCCGGGCCACAGATGTGGAGAGGCTCGCTCAGGCCCAGCAGGCGAACACGCAGGCACCCCAAACAACCTCAGCTGCACAAATCTGTGTCTCTCCTGCAGCCCATAAACGTACAGCATCTACCCGCATCATGTACAGTACATGAATGACCCGTCTCATCAGATTCATTAGGCTCAGCTGTGTCCCCCTCCTGTGTTTCCTCGTTTCCCTCTGTGTGTATTTATAGTAGTGATGGCCAAACAAAGCTTTCTGAAGCTTGTGTTGAAAAACGATTCATTACTGGAAGCTTTTTAACACAGTCCTCTGTGGTGACATCTGCTGGTCAAAAATATGAAGAGCAGCTTGAATCTACAGAAAAACTGAACTGCTTCATTATGATTGCCCACTCTGCAGAGTGGAATTCACAATTCACAATTGGACGTCACTGATCACGTGACTGTGGCCAAACGAATCGAGCATCGACAGAGTGCTTCTGAAGCAGTGTGTTGGTGTTTTTGACACACGCGCCGGAGCGTCAGCTTCAAGCGGGCCATCACTAATTTATAGCATTCGTCCTCTTGTGTGCGTTACTGGTCCGTCTGTGTTCCTCCATGCTGTTTTTCCTGCTTGTCATCCTTCGTGTTTTAACTCC
This sequence comes from Neolamprologus brichardi, assembly GCF_056152115.1. Lineage (NCBI taxonomy): Eukaryota > Metazoa > Chordata > Actinopteri > Cichliformes > Cichlidae > Neolamprologus > Neolamprologus brichardi. The sequence continues at coordinate 3,082,292 of NW_028270137.1, read as the reverse complement.
ATTCCCTCGTGTCCAGGTTTCTTATTTGGTTCTCAGCTTTCCCAGTTTAGGTTTTCCTAGTTTTGTTTCTCACCTCCCTCGCCTTTGTTTGTATGTCACTCTCCATAAATAAAGCTCACTCACATCAGCAGTGCCTGCATCTTGGGTCCTCCATTCATATCTCAACACACAAACCCTGACATTTATTGTGTAGTTACATACTGCTAGGAAGTGCTGACAAAATATGAAATTATGATGCTATTTATGTAGAGGCACAGTACCAACACAGAACAGCGGGGACACAGAACCAAAACCTAAGAACTAACAAAGACACATCAAGAAATCAAAGATTAATAAAACAAAACAGAAAACACTGAGCCAGCGACCCAGGACCGTGACATTCAGTTTCTCAAGGAGTAATCAAAGCAAACATTTTTTTCTTTTTATGAATAAGAGATTTCCTTTATGGGTTACGTGATGGTGTAAGTTCCAGCACAGCTCATTTAGTGTGCAGAAGTGCTCCGAGGCCCCTATGAAACACATGATTGAAAGAATCTAATAAATTAGAGGGGTGCAGTAGCTGTAGTATGACTTTTTGTTCTCCTGCTGCGTGACAACTTTACTTTTTTCTTTTTTTGGTGGGAGGAAGTTGACATCTCAGTCCATTGTGACGTGCAGATCTTTGACTGGCTTATGAACTCCGTCAGGAGGAACTCAGCAGGAGAGGGAAACAAGGACCAACAAACCCGGCTTGGTAAAAAGGAACAAGAACAGAAAAAGTCAACATCATTACACATCCCTGAGCTGTCATTTACACCACCTGTGGCGCTTGATTTATTGGTCACTGAACGTGGTGTGTGTTTGGTGCGTCACTGGCTGCGTGTTCTGTGTTATTTGTCGGTCGTGGGGTTTGGGCGTTGATATTTGACATCACAGCAGAGAGACTGGATGTGATGTCAGACCCCTCTAAATCGTGTAATTTACAGATATTTAATTCCAATGATTTGACTGCATCATTGTGTCTTTGAGTTATGACCCAAACTCTCTTTCAACTTTGTGAATAAATTTACGTCCCCCTGTGACCTCATAATTACACCACAGTTCAGATGGGATGAATGAGTCATGAGGTCACACCAACAGTGACAACATCAGCAGTGACATCACTAAAGTTGCCAGGTGAGTCCATAAATAGAACCCGTGACGTGGAGCAGGTACCGCCGTTTTGGACGATGCCACGACACAGGTATAGACGCAAACGTGCTTCTCGCCCCGTTCGCAGACGCAGGAGAGCCCACAAGGCCTCGGGTGTCCGCAGACGTGGGAGAAGATACCGTCGCAGACACTAGACAATCTCAATAAACATGTAGGATGAACATCAAAACTGTGGTCCAATCAAGTTTTTTTTAGATAATATATGTTGTTGTTGTTTTGTGTGTGTTTGTTATCAATGTTGTGAAAAACGTTAAGCTTAGTAAGCCATCAAGCACTGATTACTCGTAGAAGAGCACCAATAGGAGACAGAACTAATTAGAAGGTGTTATTATTCAGTCTGTACATCGAATAGAAGGCACTAACCACAAGGTGATCTTCAATGCATCTCTGTGTGAATGTGAACGAGGCGAGAAGACCCCCACTGACTGCATGTCTTTAGACTGTGGGAGGAAGCTGGAGAGAACATGCAGACTCCACACAACGGCCTGATGGGGTTAGGGTCCTGAGTTTGATACCCTAAACTGAACGCAGGACAGAGGAAGGGATGGGTGATGTTCATGTGTGCCCAGGTGTATGATGTGGCTCTTTGCGGTGACACAGTAAAAAATGTGGCTGTTTGTCTGTGACTGGTTGGCTGCCCCAGCCCTGGCCCTTCATGTATTTCAGTAATGTCTTTTTCTCCCGTCTCCTCCTCTCGTTTACATGTTTTGCCCTTGTGACCCATTCCTTCTGTCACGTGTGTTTTCCCCCCAGCCATCATGTTCTGTTTGTGCTTAGTTATGTCCATGTCTCATCTCTAGTCCTCTTTTCCCTCTGTATGTATTTACAGTGTACGTGTTCCTCGTCGGTTCGTCATGCTAAGTCTGCGTTTCTTATTCCGTCATGTGTCATGTATCACTCCAAATCTCACTGACTTTAACTGATAATAACTGTTTGCTGAGTGTTATGTCTAAAAGGTATTGCACAATCGCCTCTAGTAGAGGATCAGGTTTGTTTTCCACTGATAATGGATTTTAACATGACTGACCAATGATTGTGGAGCACGTCCATGTAGGATCTTATAAATACAACGAGCAAACTTAAATGTTTTAAAATGTTCAAAACTTAATATATTATATTTCTGAAGTATGACGGAAAGAAAAAGTTTCATATTTTAAAAAAATCCAATTTCATATGATCAAATTTATGTCAAAAAGTTCATATTTATTCCTCCTATGTCATGTGTGAGTACTGTACTGTAAATGTCATATATATCAGATGATACTGATAACCTAATGCTAATAACTATGCAGAGGTCTCTAGGCCTCGACTTTTATGGAGCATGTGAAGTTTGGGGCAGAGTGGACAAAGAAAAGTTTCTCAGCAGGTTCAACAGGTTGCTACAACACAGGCCGATGAAGTATTGCACTCACTCATCCAAACTGGCAAACATGTAACATACACCCTAAGACTGATCCTGCTTTTTACTCCTTTGCTATGATTTAATTTGATATTATGTAGCCATGGAGACAGTTTGCATAGATTAGAATGTTAGATTCCTGTGATGTCATCAATGCCCGATGTTTTGTTTTAATGTCTTGTGATAGTTCTAAGTGCAGACAAAGTCAGAGTTCAAGTGAGTTTAGTCCAATTTCTTTCCCTTTTTTTTATTCAAATCAGGCAACAAAGTATCTCTTTTACAGTGACATAGTTTTTTCTTTCCCTTTTTTCCCCTTCCCTTCCTTCCTCTCCCCCTCCTTTTTACATAAAATATAATTACCATTATATAAACGATCATATATCTATGTCTATACATACACATTTATATATCTAGATAAGTATATACAAAGGAGGGGGAAAGGAGAAAAAAAAAACCCAGAACAAACAACCCCCCCCCCCCCCCCCCCCCCAAGAAAAACAAAAAAAAAACAATACACCTGCCAATGTGTATAATCTTGGAGCAGATATGGGAGGAGGCCATCCATCCCATCTATAAAGGGTTGCCAAATTAGGTAAAACTGTTTGACATTATCTCTCAGTGAAAATTGAATTTTTTCCAACTGTAAATGATACATTGTGTCTCTTAACAAAGCAGAATGAGTTGGGAGTATAAGGCGTCTTGCAAGCAATGTTATAAAACTCAGAGCACGAATTTGTTTATTATTTAAGTGTTTAACTGTAGCTACACCAAATAGTGCCATTACTGGGTCTGGGGCGGGGGGGGGGGGGCTGTTTTTTAAAAATATCAGACAAAGTTTTAAATATTTTAGACCAGTAAGTAGTGATATTAGGACATGTCCAAAACATATGTGACAATGAGGCAGAATTCTGGCCACATTGATCACATCTTGAGTCCGCACCTGGAAGCATCCTTGAAACTTTCAATTTAGACAGATGGAGCTTATGCAGGACCTTAAATTGTAGTAGTTGGAAAACGCAGAGAAGACAATTTCCCAGTATGGCTTCTTATGTGTGCACTTTACAATTCTTCTAGTTCCTCCTGTTCTCTTTTTCTAAAACACATTTTCTCTGTAATGCAGGTGGTGATTAAGCATGTTGCTCAGTTTTTAGTCAGCTACCTACCAGTGGTAAGAAATGTTTGTCTTTTTCTGTTGTTTTCCCCCAACGTGTTCCTCAAACAGCCTAATGTTTGAACACTGACCTTGATGTTCTGCTTCTTAATGGTAAAATGACCGAGATTCCCAAGGAGGTGGCAATGCTAATAAAAGTGGGGGCAGGACCAGAGGCTACGAGCAGCGATGTGACGCCCGCATAAAACGACTGGTATGACTTGGAAGACGAACTCATTATGGTCTTTGAAAGGCCAAAAAAACATAGACTTGGAAGCCTACCTGGCAAACAGAAGAACCTTTGTGCACGAGAGGGAGGTTAAGGTCAGCGAGTGGCAAGATAACATGCAGCTCTTTAGACTTATAGTGCGGCTCCACGTGGTTTGGGAAAAGTATTTAGCTGAAGTGTATTTTATTTATATTAGTTCTTTTTTAACTTGTAGTTCTAAATTAGAAGATTATTGTGATATTGAAATATAAAAATAAAAGTATGGTAAGTATGACTGCACAGGGGCTTTGTGGCCTGGCTGCAGAAGTCACTGGATAGAAAGCTGCTGACGTTTCACTGCATCCTGCACCAAGAGGCATTGTGTGCGCAAACCTTTCCTGTAGAATGCACAGAGGTCATAAATGTTGTCATTCAGATCATCAATAAAATAATGGCAAAAGGTTTAAATGCTCTCCACCTCATTACTGGATGAGGTGGAGAGCATTTAGCCTGATCTCCTGCTGTATGACAGAGTCCTGCTGTCCAGAGGAGAGGTGCTGAAACGCTTTGCTGCATGTAAGATAAGATAAGATAACTCTTTATTGTCATTGCACAGTCATACATAGTACAGTAGTACAATGAAATTGGAAAATGTCTGGGAGAGGTGAAAGTTTTCATGAGCAGCAAAGGGCTCGCCTTTTCTGCGCTGGAACAGCCAGAGTGGCTGAAAAAGCTGCACTTTGTGGACATTACAGCGAACCAGAAGAAGCTGAATACAAGTCTTCAGGGGAGAGGAGGCACAGCGTTACACATGCTGGAGGAGGTGTTAGCGTTTGAGTGCAAACTGACAGTTAATAAATTCAGAGCATTTGCAGTCTGCAATCACCACAGTTATTTGGGAAATAATTCCACGAGTTCAGAGAGGAAAAACCCACATTATCCTTCCCCATCACTGCCCTGACCATCGATCCATCCCTGTTAAATGTGACTGGATTTTCAGGTGATACTGAGAACCTTGTTTGAAACATGGAATGCCATCCCGACACATAAACATGAAGAAATATGCATTTGGAGTCCTGACGATCTTCAGATCCACATACGTATGTGAGCAGCTGTTCTCCACCATGAACTGTGTTACAAACAAACACAGCTGACGCCTCACAGACGACAGCTTACAGTCCTGCGTAGATGAAAGTGACTTTGTAACTTGTAACTGTAAATTAAATGTGTAAGTGATATTTATATAGGTGTAAACTTATCCACAGCTTTATGCCTTGTTGCTGTTTTAGAAAGAGTTAAAAAATGAATGTCCACTATTTAAACCTTTTGAATGCAGGATATTTTATTAAAGCAATTTAGCAGGAGGGGGAAAAGCCAGCTCACATACTATGATCACATAATGAAATCACTTAATACTCATCTAATTAACCCACTCTTAGCTAATGTTGATCTTCTGAGGAGAGAGATTGAGGAGAGAACGGGCACATCCATGCCTGAAGAGGCCCTTATCTCTGTTTTGCATCCCTGCAACTTCAACACTCCAGGGATTCAGTTGAAATCCAAATCCTCTCAAAGTTATATTTCAAAAAAGAGCAGAGAAAAAGCCAAAAAATACAAAACCCAAGTGTAAGTGTGCAGTTCAGACAGCAGCTGATCTCTGGGCTCTAGAGTCTGACCAGTTTGGTCACATTTGCGGCCAAATTTCTCACTGGTGCGACTAATAAAATCCTAGGTCGCACCAGCGACCAGCCGTTCAGTACATTAAAAAAAAGTCTCTGCGATCTGAAAGTCTCCGTATCACTCCCGTATCATCACTCCCCGCCTGGCGCTGACTACAGCAGAGTACCTGGCCTACCAGTGTGAGAAACATGTGCTGGTCATCCTCACTGACATGAGTTCCTACGCTGAAGCTCTGAGAGAGGCACGACTGCCTTTACTTTCTTTGGCTCATGTTTAGGTGTTGTTTGTCAAAATAACATCAGTGTAAAAGCCAAATCCCAATGAGTCACAACGTTGTAATATAATGGTATTCAGGGCTCTAGAGTGCGACCATATTTTTCAATGATGCGACTAAAAAAGATCTTTGGTCGCACCGGTGTGACCAGCTGTTCAAAAACGTAAACACAGAGCCGACGCATCACAATCAGCTTTCTCGACTTTCTCACACGGACACGCCGTCGCGGCTGAAAGCCGACAGCTCGCTGACTCTGATACGTCGGCGCTTTGTGTTTCCATCTTTTTTGCGCTCGATTCTGAGCTGCAGGTTTTATCTCTCTCTAACCAAAATTCACTGAAGCAGCAGCAGAAGATCCAAACTACGCTCCACATTTGATCAATGTCGTCATTAATGCCCTCTGACTTTTGCTTCAGCACGATAAAATCACACTTCCTGCACAGCTCTCTCTCTCTCTCTGTACTTCAAGAACAGTTTCCCGTCTCAAATCTCTGTTTCCTGCATCATTCATTCGCTTATCACCCACCAGTCTACCGTTGTTTACAGCGCTGTCGGCCGCTCGGACAAGAAAGCCTAATTTCTGCTGTTCAATACTGAAGAAATGTAAACTTTTTAAAACGATGCAATAAAGTGTATCTGCTACAGAAAACAGGGCAGGAAAATCTCCTTCATGTTTTTCTGTTTTATCCTCAGTTACTTTGACACAAAGGCCTCTGCTGTGATGCTCACACCTCTGATGAAGTCTCACATGTGTCAGTGCTGATAAATCATCAGAATTATAATATTTCTGACTGTCTGAGGCAAAATCAAATTGAATGGAATCAGGACCTCGTGAATCGAGTGGATTACAGAAATCAGTGATGATACCCAGCCGTAGTGAGCAGCCTAGGCCCGACAGAAGTGGATGTAGCTGTGGGTAAAAAGGTGGAAAGAACTACTGATAACTTTTAAAGTTAAGGCCTGATCCTTCTGAAATTCATAGCCAGCTCTGACACACAGCCATCAATCTCTGGGCGCTGAAAAAGCAGCAGTGTATCCAGAAAACACATTATATGCTGCGATAAATGCCCAAGTGTGTGACAAAGTGGCTAGGAGAGAAGTCATTTGCCATTTGTCACTTGTGTATGTTGTTATTCTGTGTTCTGTTATCTTATAGTTTATCATAATGCTTTAATGTTAACACAGCAGATGTAGCCTTGGCTCTACATACTATCCCGGGTCTGTTTGTGGTAGCATTGGTTATATTCATTTCATCTGTGCAAATGTACTTAAAGCTAAATGTCACTTCGTCATTAATTGATTTGAATCTTTCATTTGTTTATGTAGTTTGGTTATAGTTACCATTGTGTGTTCCTCTGGACAGGTCCTATGTGTAAAACGGGTATGTGGGAATGGCCGCCCCAGTACTTCCTGGTTTTATAGGATATGATGTCACTGATCATGTCAATTGGGTGTAACCAAATGAAGGGGTGTTTCTTTTGTGTAAAATTGTTTATTTCATTTAAAATAACCTCATGAGTCTGTAAGTGAAGAGATTGACTTTTCAAACTGTTTAGTTGGGTGAATGAGTTTGTTAAGTGGAAAAATGATTTTATTCCTGTTTCTTTGGACTAGACTGTGTTATTTAGTCTACCCTGTTTTCCCAATGGTGGAGGTTAATGAGATCCAGGTGTGAGTAGAATTTTATATAAAGCAGGTGAGATTTTGACTGAGAGGTTCTTATGTTTTGTGAAATAATTGTTGAAAGGCGACGCCAGAAAATAAAGAATACTTAAAAGAAACTTGAACAGTCTGCAGATGCTGTCTTCCTATCACCTTCCATGCTGCTTATGTCACGCTACTTCACAAAGTGTCCCTCTAACACTGCCTTTCAGTGGCAAACAGGTCAGAGGACACAGGATGACATCATACTGTATGCCTATATGACATCATACTGTATGCCTATATGACATCATACTGTATGCCTATATGACATCATACTGTATGCTTATATGACATCTGTCACGGCCCAGCGGCACGAGGTAAATGGGATGGACACAAGTGCAAGATCCAAACCGGAAGCAAGACAGTGAGTGATCAAAAAGGTTCATTTCTTCCCCCACAAATTAAACACACAAGCCAAATTTAAACGAATCCACTACACTAGCGGGTGCGCTGTCAAAACTAAGGCAACTAAATGAAAACTAGACAGCTCTAGAATACAGCGGGACAGCTGTGGCAGTGGGGAGGTGGAAGCTGGGCTGGGAAAAATACTGTGAAGAGACCAGGGCATTGGTTTCAGGTGAAGGGGACAGGTGGGGCCCAAAGGAGGAGGACCGCTGTTGGAAACCTACAGGTACGCACCCACACCATGACAACATCAAGCTGGATACCATACATGACATGAAGCTGTATGCAGACATGACATCATACTTTAAGACTTATGACATCAAGCTGTCTCGATCCAGGACTTCAAGCTGAGGGCATACATGAGATCAGGCTGTATGACACAAATGACATCAACCTGTAAGACTGATAAGACATGAAGCTTGTCAGGGTTATATTGTTGATTGTCATATATGCTTAGAGTTTTATAGTCAATGTCATGTTGGTAGAGGGTTGATCCTTAGGAGTCTGCAAAGACTTTGTGTGCATTCCAGAGTGTTCTGGCATTCACACCCACATCCTGGGAGCATGGGAGAGGTCGTACCTGCTCTTATTGTTTTGTGGTAGGATGAACGTATCTATATCTGTTTTAGTCTAAGTGCCTTTTGTTTAGATGAACTGCTGGACTTCCAGACCAGCAGGTTTAGGGAAGTCTTCACACACACACACACACACACACACATGCTTACACAACGCACAGGCAAGGTACTCTTTGTTTGCATGTATACGTCATATGTTAATGAATATTCATGTAACCTCAATAAAAGAGCAGTGTTACGAGGGAGCGGATGAGAGTGACTGGGGTCAAGCGAAGGAACGGCGTTTGTCCAGTTCTCTCCCGTGCACGAGAAACATGAAGAACTTTGCCTACTTGTGTCTTGCTTTGCTGTGTAGTTAAATTGTCTTGAAAGTTCCAGCGAATAGGTTTGAGCTACAAACCTATCAAGATTGCATGTCATACATGTAGCCTGGCTAAATTAACCAGCCCAGAACACAGATTATCTTTGGGGTTCTTTTAATCTGAATGATAAAGTAAGCGCTCAGAAGAAAATAAAAAAGGTTGTAAAAATAAAGAAATAAAATTGTTACAGACAGTTCTTATCCAGTAACATCTTTGTGCACTGGTAACCCACTGCTACTGCAGGTTATTTCCCCAACTTTATCAGCATCTGGAACTCAAGGACGTCTAGCGTCATTTTGTGTCTGATATAAACCCATACATAAATAAAACAAACTTAGCAGTGCAAAAATAACTGTAGTGGCTTCTCCTGCTAAGATACAGAGCCAAGATTAAACAGTTAACAAGGTACATTTCCCTCTTACCCACAGAGATAGTATAATACAAGTGTGAACTCAAATACATACAGTGCATTAATTCAGCAGAAAACGGAATATAGATCCCTCTGAGATGAACGGCGAAGTTGGTTGCAGCAACTCCTGGTGCCTTAACTGTTGCACACTTTGCATTCAAAACAGATCACGCAGCGAAAAAAGGCATTGCACACCCACATAAAACCAATGCAAGCTAGCACTCCCGTGAATGCCTCTGTAGATCCCCATGATCCCTTGCGCTCTCAGGGGTACCCCAAAAGAAACAGCGCCATCCAGTGGCATGTCCCATAATATCGAACTTCCACCTGGCTACATACATGACATCATACTTTATGCCTTTATATGACATCATACTTTATGCATATATGACATGAAGCTGTATGCCTATATGACATCATACTGTAGCCTGGGAAATGGTTAGCCACACAGGACACAATTACTGGGTTCTTAATGTGCAGTTTTATTGTCAATGCCGACTGAATAAACAAAAAAAATGTCCTTTGACCTTTACTTTTGTCAAACAGCGGCCATATGGACTTGTACTGAATATCGACAGCACGAGAGGTAACGTGGCAAAGTAACAGAATAACCGACTAAACAAAGATGCGCCAATACAATACGAGGAATAAAGGAAATGAAATACAAAACACAAAAATACGGCAGTGGCCTCTGTCTGTGCAGAACAAAATACAAAGAGCTAAATCACACAAGGCTCCTTTAAAAACTGTGGAAGTGTTACACACATTTTTATAAACACTTACATTCCACAGAAATCTCAGCTCAGAAAATGGCCGCTCCACGCTACACATACAGGTCCTTTGCATCATACATTTCAGAAATACATCATCTTGTTAAAATACTGACGTTTTGCCACTGCACTACAATTATACCAATATGTTTCAATGAGTTATGTGCATATTTAACAATTCCTTACCAACAATTTAACTCCTTCACAACATTCCCGTTCCACATTCACAGCAAAAAGAAAAGTCCCGAGGTGCAGTTCTTGTTAAGTCTTTTTTTGGAAAACTGCAGTTAACCCATAAGAACTGCCCCCCCCCCCCCCCCACCCCCCCAAGTGACCACAATATGAAACTACACAAACCTATAAAGTTAACAGCTTCAAGTGCACGCAACATGCAGATAGCCAAAGAAATAGCACAAGCAATAACATGAAATTACCCAATAACATTCTTGTCTTACCTTACATGGAAACAAAGACACAACATTTTAAGACCCATTTTTGAAACTTAAATGGACATTTGATTAACTGAAATGGAAAATATTATTATTAATTTACCACTCGGCTAAAATACTGTATGCCTATATGACATCATACTGGATGCCTATATGACATCATACTGTATGCCTTATATGACATCATACTGTATGCCTACATGACATCTTACTGTTCTTTTAAGAGTCAAGTTCTTGCATGAATCGGACCAATAATACAGACTTGTAATGAATGCTCTTCCTTACCAGTGAGTCCTGAAGTTCTTCAGTTCTTGCTTCAATCAGAGGCATCTTATTAACACATAAATCAACGATTCCCTGAACTATTTAAAATAAAGACTTCCCCAAATAGGAGCACTAAGGCAAAAGGAAAACCACAAGTTTTTCCATTTGAGGGGTCTCTACTTGAAATGTTCTTTAAGTGAACCATGATATCTAAAGTTTGCTTCAAAGTGTCTAATTGTTGTGAACTCATATGCAAGGTCCCGAAGCTCTTTTGGAATATCCTGTGTTGTCTGTGTTTCCAAATCCATGAGGGTTACCTAGACATGAGTCTCCTTTTACATGAACTCAATATTCCTCTTGCAGTCCCACCCACATTTAAATTAACGAGATTCAATCATGAAACTAATGGATGGCTAACGACTGTTGTAGCACCCCATTGTATTTTGTTGTCATCTTTTGTCTCCAGTAGCTGTTGAAGGATTCCTGCGATTTCAATCAGAGGCATCTTATTAACACATAAATTAATGATTCCCCGAACTATTCAAAATAAAGATTTCCCAAAATTGGAGCACTAAGTAAAGAGGAAAACCACAAGTTTTTCAATTTGAGGGGTCTCTACTTGAAATGTTCTGTAAGTGAACCATGTTAACTAACGTTTGCTTCAAAGTGTCTAATTGTTGAAAACTCATATGGAAGGTTACTTTGAGTGGGTGCACTTAGGAATAAAACCACCATCACTGCCTCCATTCAAAGTGATCTTGATATGAAACATAGAACTCAATTTTTTTTACATGTAATCAGGTAGAATTTGTAGCAGTTGTTGTGTACAACTGGTCCAAGCAGATGCACTTACTGAATTCAAGAGAGAAGTTCTTGCATGAGTTGGACCAATAATACAGACTTGTAATGAATGCTCTTCCTTACCAGTGAGTCCCGAAGCTCTTTTGGAATATCCTGTGTTGTCTGTGTTTACAAATCCATGAGAGATGCTTGAACATGAGTCTCCTTTTATATGAACTCAAGACTCCTCTTGCAGTCCCACCCACATTTAAGTCAATGACATTCAGTCATGAAACCAATGGTTGGCTAACGACTGTTGTAGCGGCCCATTGTATTTTGGTTTCCTCTTTTGTCTCCAGTAGCTGTTGAAGGATTTGTGCGATTTCAATCAGAGGCATCTTATAAACACATAAATCAACGATTCCCTGAACTATTCAAAATAAAGAATTCCCAAAATTGGAGCACTAAGGTAAAGAGGAAAACCACAAGTTTTTCCATTTGAGAGGTCTCTACTTGAAATGTTCTGCAAGTGAACCGTGTTATCTAAAGTTTGCTTCAAAGTGTCTAATTGTTGTAAACTCACATGCAAGGTCACTTTGAGTGGGTGCACTTAGGAATAAAACCACCACCAGTGTCTCCATTCAAAGTGATCTTGATATGAAACATAGAACTCAATTTGATAGACATAACTTGAAGGGTCAGGTAGAATTTGTAGCAGTTGTTGTGTACAACTGGTCCAAGCAGATGCACTTACTGAATTCAAGAAAGAAGTTCTTGCATGAGTTGGACCAATAATACAGACTTGTAATGAAATCTCTTCCTTACCAGTGAGTCCCGAAGCTCTTTTGGGATACCCTGTGTTGTCTGTGTTTCCAAATCCATGAGAGATGCTTGAACATGAGTCTCCTTTTATATTCAATTCAATTCAATTCAATTTTATTTATATAGCGCCAAATCACAACAAATGTCGCCTCAAGGCGCTTCATAGATACAGAGAAAAGCCCAACAATCATATGACCCCCTATGAGCAAGCACTTTGGCGACAGTGGGAAGGAAAAACTCCCTTTTAACAGGAAGAAACCTCCGGCAGAACCAGGCTCAGGGAGGGGCGGCCATCTGCTGCGACCGGTTGGGGTGAGAGAAGGAAGACAGGATAAAAGACATGCTGTGGAAGAGAGACAGAGATTAATAACAGATATGATTCAATACAGAGAGGTCTATTAACACATAGTGAGTGAGAAAGGTGACTGGAAAGGAAAAACTCAATGCATCATGGGAATCCCCCAGCAGCCTACATCTATTGCAGCATAACTAAGGGAGGATTCAGGGTCACCTGGTCCAGCCCTAACTATATGCTTTAGCAAAAAGGAAAGTTTTAAGCCTAATCTTAAAAGTAGAGATAGTGTCTGTCTCCCGAATCCAAACTGGAAGCTGGTTCCACAGAAGAGGGGCCTGAAAACTGAAGGCTCTCCCTCCCATTCTACTTTTAAATACTCTAGGAACAACAAGTAGGCCTGCAGAGTGGGAGCGAAGTGCTCTAATAGGGTGATATGGTACTACAAGGTCATTAAGATAAGATGGGGCCTGATTATTTAAGACCTTGTATGTGAGGAGCAGGATTTTGAATTCAATTCTGGATTTAACAGGAAGCCAATGAAGGGAAGCCAAAACAGGAGAAATATGCTCTCTCTTTCTAGTCCCTGTCAGTACTCTTGCTGCAGCATTTTGGATTAACTGAAGGCTTTTCAGTGAGTTTTTTGGACATCCTGATAATAATGAATTGCAGTAGTCCAGCCTGGAAGTAATAAATGCATGAACTAGTTTTTCAGCATCACTCTGAGACAGGATATTTCTAATTTTAGAGATGTTGCGCAAATGGAAGAACGCAGTCTTACATATTTGTTTAATATGTGCGTTGAAGGACATATCCTGGTCAAAAATGACTCCAAGGTTCCTCACAGTGTTACTGGAGGCCAAGGTAATGCCATCCAGAGTAAGAATCTGGTTAGATACCATATTTCTAAGCTTTTCAGCGCCGAGTACAATGACCTCAGTTTTATCTGAGTTAAGAAGCAGAAAGTTAGTGGCCATCCAAGTCTTTATGTCTTTAAGACATTCCTGCAGTTTAACTAATTGGTGTGTGTTATCTGGCTTTATGGACAGATAGAGCTGGGTGTCATCTGCATAGCAGTGAAAATGTATGCTATGTCTTCTAATGATGCTGCCTAGGGGAAGCATGTATAATGTAAACAGAATTGGTCCTAGCACTGAACCCTGTGGAACTCCATAATTAACCTCAGTGTGTGAAGAGGACTCTCCATTTACATGCACAAATTGGAGTCTATTAGATAGATATGATACAAACCACTGCAGTGCAATACCTGTAATACCTACAGCATGTTCTAATCGCTCTAACAGGATATTATGGTCAACAGTATCGAATGCTGCACTAAGGTCAAGAAGGACAAGCACAGAGATGAGTCCACTGTCAGAGGCCATAAGAAGATCATTTGTAACCTTCACTAAAGGTGTTTCTGTGCTGTGATGAACTCTGAAACCTGACTGAAACTCTTCAAATAAACCATTCCTCTGCAGATGATCTGTTAGCTGTTTGACAACTACTCTTTCAAGGATTTTTGATATGAAAGGAAGGTTGGAGATTGGCCTATAATTAGCTAAGACTGCTGGGTCTAGAGATGGCTTTTTGAGTAAAGGTTTAACTGCAGCCACCTTGAAGGCCTGTGGTACATAGCCGATTATTAGAGATAGGTTGATCATATATAAGATCGAAGAATTAATCAATGGCAGGACTTCTTTGAGCAGTTTTGTAGGAATGGGGTCTAAAAGACACGTTGATGGTTTGGAGGAAGTAATTATTGAAGTTAACTCAGAAAGATCGATTGGAGAAAAAGAGTCTAACTTAACATCAATGGAACTAAGAGTAGCTGTAGATAATATTACATCTGTGGGATGATTATTGGTAATTTTTTCTCTAATGATAAAAATTTTATTTGTGAAGAAGTTCATGAAGTCATCACTAGTTAACGTTAAAGGGATGGTTGGCTCAAAAGAGCTCTGACTTTTTGTCAGCCTGGCTACAGTGCTGAAGAGAAACCTGGGGTTGTTCTTATTTTCTTCAATCAGTGATGAGTAGTAAGCTGTTCTGGCTTTGCGGAGGGCTTTCTTATAAAGCAACAAACTATTTCTCCAGGCTAAATGATGATCCTCTAAATTTGTGACACGCCATTTCCTCTCCAGATTACGAGTCATCTGCTTTAGGGTACGTGTTTGACAATTATACCACGGGGTCAGGTACTTCTGATTAGAGACCTTAGTTTTCACCGGAGCTACAGTATCCAGAGTCGTACGTAGTGAGGAGGTGAAATTATTAACAAGATAATCGACCTCTGTTGGGGTAGCGTTCAGATAGCTGCTCTGCTCTGTGTTGGTACAGGGCATTGACGATGATAACAGTGGCTGGATTATATTCTTAAACTTAGTTACAGCGCTTTCAGAAATACATCTACTTTGATAAAGTCCACTCTCCACTGCTGCGTAATCAATTATTGTAAATGTAAATGTTATCAAGAAATGATCAGACAGGAGAGGGTTTTCAGGAAACACTGTTAAATGTTCAGTTTCTATGCCATATGTTAAAACAAGATCTAGAGTGTGATTAAAGTGGTGGGTGGGTTCTGTTACATTTTGAGAGAAACCAATTGAGTCTAACAACAGATTAAATGCCATGCTGAGGCTGTCATTTTTAGCATCAACATGGATGTTAAAATCACCCACAATAATTATTTTATCTGAGCTCAGAACTAAATTAGATATAAAGTCTGAGAAATCAGACAGAAACTCTGTGTAAGGCCCAGGTGGACGATAGATGATAACAAGTAAGACTGGTTTCTGACTTTCACAGCTGGGGTGGACAATGTTAAGCATCAGGCTTTCAAATGAATTAAAAGTCTGTCTTGGTCTTTCATTAATTAATAGACTGGTGTGAAAAATTGCTGCCAAACCGCCCCCTCGACCTGTGCTTCGAGATTTCTGGTAGTTAGAATGACTCGGGGGTGTTGATTCATTTAAACTAACATAATCATCCTGCTGCAACCAGGTTTCTGTAAGGCAGAGTAAATCAATTTGTTGATCAATTATTAAGTCATGTACTAACAGAGACTTGGAGGAGAGAGACCTAATATTTAATAATCCACATTTCACTGTTTTACTCTTTGGTTCAGATGTGGATACTGTATTATTCTTTCTTTGTAAATGTTTAAGTTGTTTGTTGCTGGTTTTTAGTTTGTTTTTTGTTTTTTTGGAAGCAGACACAGTCTCTATGGAGATGGGTTTTTGGGGGGGTAGCAGGAGGAGAGAAGCTGCAGAGAGGCGTGTAAGACTGCAACTCTGCTTCCTGGTCCCAACTCTGGATAGTCATGTTTTGAGGGGTTGAATAAATTTGTCGATATTTCTAGAAATGAGAGCTGCTCCATCCAAAGTGGGATGGATGCCATCTCTCCTAACAAGACCAGGTTTCCTCCAGAAGGTTTGCCAATTATCTATGAAGCCCACATACATTTATATGAACTCAAGACTCCTCTTGCAGTCCCACCCACATTTAAGTCAATGACATTCAGTCATGAGACTAATGGTTGGCTAACGACTGTTGTAGCGGCCTATTGTATTTTGGTTTGCTCTTTTTGTTGTCATCTTTTGTCTCCAGTAGCTGTTGAAGGATTTGTGCGATTTCAATCAGAGGCATCTTATTAGCACATAAATCAACGATTCCCTGAACTATTCAAAATAAAGAATTCCCAAAATTGGAGCACTAAGTAAAGAGGAAAACCACAAGTTTTTCCATTTGAGGGGTCTCTACTTGAAATGTTCTGTAAGTGAACCGTGTTATCTAAAGTTTGCTTCAAAGTGTCTAATTGCTGTAAACTCACATGTAAGGTCACTTTGAGTGGGTGCACTTAGGAATAAAACCACCATCAGTGTCTCCATTCAAAGTGATCTTGATATGAAACATAGAACTCAATTTGATATACGTAGCATGGAGGGTCAGGTAGAATTTGTAGCAGTCGATGAGCTTGTCTATTTGAGATGTTCTTTAAGTGAAACATATAATCTAAAGTTTGCTTCAAAGTGTCTAATTGTTGTAAACTCATATGCAAGGTCACTTTGAGTGGGTGCACTTAGGAATACAACCACCATCAGTGTCTCCATTCAAAGTGATCTTGATATGAAACATAGAACTCAATTTGATAGACATAACTTGAAGGGTCAGGTAGAATTTGTAGCAGTTGTTGTGTACAACTGGTCCAAGCAGATGCACTTACTGAATTCAAGAGTCAAGTTCTTGCATGAGTTGGACCAACAATACAGACTTGCAATGAACGCTCTTCCTTACCAGTGAGTCCCGAAGCTCTTTTGGAATATCCTGTGTTGTCTGTGTTTCCAAATCCATGAGAGATGCTTGAACATGAGTCTCCTTTTATATGAACTCAAGACTCCTCTTGCAGTCCCACCCACATTTAAGTCAATGACATTCAGTCATGAGACTAATGGTTGGCTAACGACTGTTGTAGCACCCCATTGTATTTTGGTTTGCTCTTTTTATTGTCATCTTTTGTCTCCAGTAGCTGTTGAAGGTTTCGTGCGGTTTTAATCAGAGGCATCTTATTAACGCATACATTAATGATTCCCTGAACTATTCAAAATAAAGACTTCCCTACTTGAGATGTTCTTTAAGTGAAACATATACAGTAAAGCCACATAGAATTTTCTTCTATTTGAAGTTTGCTTCAAAGTGTCAAATTGCTGTTAACTCACATGCAGGTTCACTTTGATTGGGTGCACTTAGGAAAAGAACCACCATTGATATGAAGCACAGGACATGTAGCTTCAAATATTTATGAATTTCTTAAGTATATCTCTAATCCATGATTACTATATTAGACCTAATGAGTACAACAATAATTAGCACGTAATGTACTCAGAATCCAAGTAAGTGCTTAAGTCTCTGTAATGTTCATGACCAATCTTATGCTTATTGAATACATATATAACAAGGGTATCAGTGAAAAAGCTGATGTTTTGAATGTAATGCTTTGTTGCTGAGATCAAGAGTATAATTGCTAACACTTACAGAACCTAAAATTCCAGTTGGTAATAGTCTTTTTTGTTATGATGGTGAATAATTCCTTAAATTATGTCATTGTTTCATCCTGATGTGAACCCAATCCAAGATTATCTCAAAGGAAGCACTTGGGAAAAAAAGAATCATTCCATTTTCATTCCATGAAATCTTGACAACTCAGTTCAATTCAACTGTATTTATACACCACCAAATCACAACAACAGACGTCTCAAGGTGCTTTATATTGTATGTAGACCTTACAATAAAGAATTCAGAGAAAAACCCAACAATCATATGACCCCCTATGAGAAAGAACTTTGGTGATACTGGGAAGGAAAAACTCCCTGCTGTGGAAGAGAGCCAGAGATTAATAACGAGTGTGATTAAATGCAGAGAGATCTATTAACACATGTTGAGTGAGATAGGTGACTAGAAGGAAATACTCAGTGCATCATGGGAATCCCCCAACAGTCTACACCTATTGCAGCATAACTAAGGGAGGACTCAGGGTCACCTGATCCAGCCCTAACTATATGCTTTAGAAAAAAGGAAAGTTTTACGCTTAAGTTGTAATAAGGAATTTTATTTTAACAGGACATAAAGATTTCGGAATGTCAAAATACAATATAAATCAAAATCCAAGAGTCCAATCCAAAACTTGCACAGAAGAAGAAAAGTTTCTCAGCAGGTTCAACAGGTTGCTACAACACAGGCCGATGAAGTATTGCACTCACCCATCCAAACTGGCAAACATGTAACATACACCCTAAGACTGATCCTGCTTTTTACTCCTTTGCTATGATTTAATTTGATATCATCATCATTGATTCGCATCATTGCATCATTCATTTGCTTATCACCAGTGTTGGGACTAACGCGTTATTAAGTAACGCGTTACAGTAACTACGTTATTATTGTGGTAACGAGCACGGTAACTAGTTATTATGCTAAAATCAGGAACGCGTTAGTCGTTACTGGGATTTAGATAGGGTCGTTACTCGTTACTTCGTGTGGTGGCTATCGCAGAGCTTCCACAGATTCTGCAACATTAGCAAGTGGTGGAGGCCAGCAGGTGGATGAGGGAAAGGAGACGCAGAAGGAAAAGAGACCCGAGGCGGCCGCCGGTCCAAGTGTGAACTGAACTTCAGGTAAGAAGTTATGACCTGCAGGCTATCCGAGTCAGATATAAACCAAGTTTAGGTGGAGTTTATTTTCGTTATTCTGACTTTTTCCGTACTGCGTACTAGCTAGCATGACGGAGTTTCTATAGAGCTGGGTGGGTGCTATGAAGTTAATGATGTTGAACTTTATTTTGTTCATAAGTTATTAGAGTTGCCAATCGTCCCGTCTGGTATTCAGATAAAATATTACGCATTTCTTATTGAGGTGAAAAGGAACAGTTTGTCCCGTAATTCAGCTACAATGAAAAAGGCACAAAGCTGCAGTTATTCTGTGTCTTTGCTGCACAGCTGCCTCTTCTTCTTTCATTCTCTCCCCTCTCTCTCCTGTTTCTACTTCAATCATGAAAACTGATCAATGATCAGCTGATCGGCTCTCTTGTTTGTTTATCGCCCACTTTGCGCCAGAAAGAGGAAACCAGCCGATGTCGCGTTAAATAACAGCAGCACGTTTAAGCTTGATCAGCTGTTGTTAGAATTTATTTAATATTAATTTCTAGTATCAGCTGATGTTTGCTGGAGCCACAGCTGCAAAAAAGCTGCTGGTCATGATGTGGGTTTGGTTATCTGGTGAGAGGGAAACATGAAGATGAAACCAGGAGACGTCCTTACTGAATCATCAGAGCTGAACAGGTGATGGAGAAACAGGTTTACCTTTTAGGTGACATGAATGAGTTGAAGGGAAGTTATGAACTGTTTCTGAGAGACAAATAACACCAGGATCCTTTTTTAGGTAGCTGACAGCTGGTAACTGTGCAGGTGCGGATCTAGCAAAGTTTTGCCAGGGGGGCCAGGTAGGGCATTAACAGGGAGAGGTGGGCACAAACAAATACTTTTCTTTCTTATTCTCATTTAAAATGTCTAGCTTTTAAAAAATAATTATCTGAATCTTACAACAAACGATTGATAGATTGATGCATATATACCATCAAAACAGTGAACATCACTGTCACAACAGCGTTTGTTTTCATTCAAAGGCTTTATGATTTTTCCCTGTATGCCGCTCATCTGCAGTGTGGTGTTACCTACATCTTCCTATTCAGAAGGCAGAATTTCTGAGTTCTGAGTACAATCAAAGCACCACGACTGCAGTTTTTGTGTTGGATGTAAAAGGTGCACATGACGCTGTGACGTAGGCTAGAATCATGGCAGCGGTCAATGATGGTCCAGGTGTGGGATTTCTCTCGTGGAAATATGCACATTATCTTTTCCTTTCTATTGGGAGGTGGCACAGTGCACTTGTGGCAAGTAAGCAAGCTAGAAGACTGGCAAAGTTATGGAAGCTACACATTAATAAGAGAATTCTGAGTAAAACCAAAGTTACTTTCCCTAGTAACTAGTTACTTTGAAAGTAACGAGTAACTTGAAGTAACTGAGTTACTTTTGATAGAAGTAACTAGTAATGTAACTAAGTTACTATTTTAAAATAACTTACCCAACACTGCTTATCACCCACCAGTCTACCGTTGTTTACAGCGCTGTCGGCCGCTCAGACAAGAAAGCCTAATTTCTGCTGTTCAATACTGAAGAAATTTAAACTTTTTAAAACGATGCAATAAAGTGTATCTGCTACAGAAAACAGGGCAGGAAAATCTCCTTCATGTTTTTCTGTTTTATCGTCAGTTACTTTGACACAAAGGCCTCTTCTGTGATGCTCACACCTCTGATGAAGTCTCACATGTGTCAGCGCTGATAAATCATCAGAATTATAATATTTCTGACTGTCTGAGGCAAAATCAAATTGAATGGAATCAGGACCTCGTGAATTGAGTGGATTACAGAAATCAGTGATGATACCCAGCCGTAGTGAGCAACCTAGGCCCGACAGAAGTGGATGTAGCTGTGGGTAAAAAGGTGGCAAGAACTACTGATAACTTTTAAAGTTAAGGCCTGATCCTTCTGAAATTCATAGCCAGCTCTGACACACAGCCATCAATCTCTGGGCGCTGAAAAAGCAGCAGTGTATCCAGAAAACACATTATATGCTGCGATAAATGCCCAAGTGTCCCTCTGACACTGCCTTTCAGTGGCAGCAGGTCGTCAGAGGACACAGGATGACATCATACTGTATGCCTATATGACATCATACTGTATGCCTATATGACATCATACTGTATGCTTATATGACATCTGTCACGGCCCAGCAGCACGAGGTAAATGGATGGACACAAGTGCAAGATCCAAACCGGAAGCGAGACAGTGAGTGATCAAGAAGGTTCATTTCTTCCCCCACAAATTAAACACACAAGCCAAATTTAAACGAAGCCACTACACTAGTGGGTGCGCTGTCAAAACTAAGGCAGCTAAATGAAAACTAGACAGCTCTAGAATACAGCGGGACGGCTGTGGCAGTGGGGAGCTGGAAGCTGGGCTGGGAAAAATACTGTGAAGAGACCAGGGCATTGGTTTCAGGTGAAGGGGACAGGTGGGGGGCAAGGCCCAGATGAGGTCGAGGTGCGGGGAGGCAGGCAGGTGAGTTTCAGGCTAGTTGGCAATGCTGTACCAGCAGCTGGTGGCCCAGGTCCAGAAAAGCGGGGATGACTGAGGCGAGAACCCCACTCCAGGAGCCGACTCTGAAGACAGGAAAAAGCAGGTAAGTTTTCACACAGGATCTGGACTGAGCAATAAAACATCACTGACTAACCTGATACTCAGGCCATGACTGATTGAGTGCACAGATCTTATATGCTGCTGGAATAATTGGCCTGTATGCGTTAATCTTATTAACGCATACATTAATGATTCCCTGAACTATTCAAAATAAAGACTTCCCCAAATAGGAGCACTAAGGCAAAAGGAAAACCACAAGTGTTTCCATTTGAGGGGTCTCTCCTTGAGATGTTCTGTAAGTGAACCATGTTAAGTAAAGTTTGCTTCAAAGTGTCTAATTGCTGTAAACTCACATTCAAGATAACTTTGAATGGGTGCACTTAGGAATACAACCACCATCAGTGTCTCCATTCAAAGTGATCTTGATATGAAACATAGAACTCAATTTGATAGACATAACTTGAAGGGTCAGGTAGAATTTGTAGCAGTTGTTGTGTACAACTGGTCCAAGCAGATGCACTTACTGAATTCAAGAGACAAGTTCTTGCATGAGTTGGACCAATAATACAGACTTGTAATGAATGCTCTTCCTTACCAGTGAGTCCCGAAGCTCTTTTGGAATATCCTGTGTTGTCTGTGTTTCCAAATCCATGAGAGATGCTTGAACATGAGTCTCCTTTTATATGAACTCAAGACTCCTCTTGCAGTCCCACCCACATTTAAGTCAATGACATTCAGTCATGAAACCAATGGTTGGCTAACGACTGTAGTAGCGGCCCATTGTATTTTGGTTTCCTCTTTTGTCTCCAGTAGCTGTTGAAGGATTTGTGCGATTTCAATCAGAGGCATCTTATTAACACATAAATCAACGATTCCCCGAACTATTCAAAATAAAGAATTCCCAAAATTGGAGCACTAAGTAAAGAGGAAAACCACAAGTTTTTCAATTTGAAGGGTCTCTACTTGAAATGTTCTGTAAGTGAACCATGTTAACTAACGTTTGCTTCAAAGTGTCTAATTGATGTAAACTCATATGCAAGGTCACTTTGAGTGGGTGCACTTAGGAATAAAACCACATCAGTGTCTCCATTCAAAGTGATCTTGATATGAAACATAGAACTCAATTTGATAGACCTAGCATGGAGGGTCAGGTAGAATTTGTAGCAGTCGATGAGCGTGTCTATTTGAGATGTTCTTTAAGTGAAACATATAATCTAAAGTTTGCTTCAAAGTGTCTAATTGTTGAAAACTCATATGGAAGGTCACTTTGAGTGGGTGCACTTAGGAATAAAACCACCATCAGTGTCTCCATTCAAAGTGATCTTGATATAAAACATAGAACTCAATTTTTTAGATGTAATCAGGTAGAATTTGTAGCAGTTGTTGTGTACGACTGGTCCAAGCAGATGCACTTACTGAATTCAAGAGACAAGTTCTTGCATGAGTTGAACCAATAATACAGACTTGTAATGAACGCTCTTCCTAACCAGTGAGTCCAGAAGATCTTTTGGAATATCCTATGTTGTCTGTGTTTCCAAATCCATGAGGGTTACCTAGACATGAGTCTCCTTTTATATGAACTCAATACTCCTCTTGCAGTCCCACCCACATTTAAATTAACGAGATTCAATCATGAAACTAATCGATGGCTAACAACTGTTGTAGCACCCCATTGTATTTTGTTGTCATCTTTTGTCTCCAGTAGCTGTTGAAGGTTTCGTGCGGTTTTAATCAGAGGCATCTTATTAACACATAAATTAATGATTCCCTGAACTACTCCAAATAAAGACTTCCCCAAATAGGAGCACTAAGGCAAAAGGAAAACCACAAGTGTTTCCATTTGAGGGGTCTCTACTTGAGATGTTCTGTAAGTGAACCATGTTAACTAAAGTTTGCTTCAAAGTGTCTAATTGCTGTAAACTCACATTCAAGGTCACTTTGAGTGGGTGCACTTAGGAATACAACCACCATCAGTGTCTCCATTCAAAGTGATCTTGATATGAAACATAGAACTCAATTTGAAAGACCTAACATGGAGGGTCAGGTAGAATTTGTAGCAGTCGATGAGTGTGTCTATTTGAGATGTTCTTTAAGTGAAACATATAATCTAAAGTTTGCTTCAAAGTGTCTAATTGCTGTAAACTCATATGCAAGGTCACTTTGAGTGGGTGCACATAGGAATAAAACCACCATCAGTGTCTCCATTCAAAGTGATCTTGATATGAAACATAGAACTCAATTTGATAGACATAACTTGAAGGGTCAGGTAGAATTTGTAGCAGTTGTTGTGTACAACTGGTCCAAGCAGATGCACTTACTGAATTCAAGAGACAAGTTCTTGCATGAGTTGGACCAATAATACAGACTTGTAATGAACGCTCTTCCTTACCAGTGAGTCCGGAAGATCTTTTGGAATATCCTGTGTTGTCTGTGTTTCCAAATCCATGAGAGATGCCTGGACATGAGTCTCCTTTTATATGAACTCAAGACTCCTCTTGCAGTCCCACCCACATTTAAGTCAATGACATTCAGTCATGAAACCAATGGTTGGCTAACGACTGTAGTAGCGGCCCATTGTATTTTGGTTTCCTCTTTTGTCTCCAGTAGCTGTTGAAGGATTTGTGCGATTTCAATCAGAGGCATCTTATTAACACATAAATCAACGATTCCCCGAACTATTCAAAATAAAGAATTCCCAAAATTGGAGCACTAAGTAAAGAGGAAAACCACAAGTTTTTCAATTTGAAGGGTCTCTACTTGAAATGTTCTGTAAGTGAACCATGTTAACTAACGTTTGCTTCAAAGTGTCTAATTGATGTAAACTCATATGCAAGGTCACTTTGAGTGGGTGCACTTAGGAATAAAACCACATCAGTGTCTCCATTCAAAGTGATCTTGATATGAAACATAGAACTCAATTTGATAGACCTAGCATGGAGGGTCAGGTAGAATTTGTAGCAGTCGATGAGCGTGTCTATTTGAGATGTTCTTTAAGTGAAACATATAATCTAAAGTTTGCTTCAAAGTGTCTAATTGTTGAAAACTCATATGGAAGGTCACTTTGAGTGGGTGCACTTAGGAATAAAACCACCATCAGTGTCTCCATTCAAAGTGATCTTGATATAAAACATAGAACTCAATTTTTTAGATGTAATCAGGTAGAATTTGTAGCAGTTGTTGTGTACGACTGGTCCAAGCAGATGCACTTACTGAATTCAAGAGACAAGTTCTTGCATGAGTTGAACCAATAATACAGACTTGTAATGAACGCTCTTCCTTACCAGTGAGTCCAGAAGATCTTTTGGAATATCCTATGTTGTCTGTGTTTCCAAATCCATGAGGGTTACCTAGACATGAGTCTCCTTTTATATGAACTCAATACTCCTCTTGCAGTCCCACCCACATTTAAATTAACGAGATTCAATCATGAAACTAATCGATGGCTAACAACTGTTGTAGCACCCCATTGTATTTTGTTGTCATCTTTTGTCTCCAGTAGCTGTTGAAGGTTTCGTGCGGTTTTAATCAGAGGCATCTTATTAACACATAAATTAATGATTCCCTGAACTACTCCAAATAAAGACTTCCCCAAATAGGAGCACTAAGGCAAAAGGAAAACCACAAGTGTTTCCATTTGAGGGGTCTCTACTTGAGATGTTCTGTAAGTGAACCATGTTAACTAAAGTTTGCTTCAAAGTGTCTAATTGCTGTAAACTCACATTCAAGGTCACTTTGAGTGGGTGCACTTAGGAATACAACCACCATCAGTGTCTCCATTCAAAGTGATCTTGATATGAAACATAGAACTCAATTTGAAAGACCTAACATGGAGGGTCAGGTAGAATTTGTAGCAGTCGATGAGTGTGTCTATTTGAGATGTTCTTTAAGTGAAACATATAATCTAAAGTTTGCTTCAAAGTGTCTAATTGCTGTAAACTCATATGCAAGGTCACTTTGAGTGGGTGCACATAGGAATAAAACCACCATCAGTGTCTCCATTCAAAGTGATCTTGATATGAAACATAGAACTCAATTTGATAGACATAACTTGAAGGGTCAGGTAGAATTTGTAGCAGTTGTTGTGTACAACTGGTCCAAGCAGATGCACTTACTGAATTCAAGAGACAAGTTCTTGCATGAGTTGGACCAATAATACAGACTTGTAATGAACGCTCTTCCTTACCAGTGAGTCCGGAAGATCTTTTGGAATATCCTGTGTTGTCTGTGTTTCCAAATCCATGAGAGATGCCTGGACATGAGTCTCCTTTTATATGAACTCAAGACTCCTCTTGCAGTCCCACCCACATTTAAGTCAATGACATTCAGTCATGAAACCAATGGTTGGCTAACGACTGTAGTAGCGGCCCATTGTATTTTGGTTTCCTCTTTTGTCTCCAGTAGCTGTTGAAGGATTTGTGCGATTTCAATCAGAGGCATCTTATTAACACATAAATCAACGATTCCCCGAACTATTCAAAATAGAGAATTCCCAAAATAGGAGCACTAAGGCAAAAGGAAAACCACAAGTGTTTCAATTTGAGGGGTCTCTATTTTAGATGTTCTGTAAGTGAACCGTGTTATCTAACGTTTGCTTCAAAGTGTCTAATTGTTGTAAACTCATATGCAAGGTCACTTTGAGTGGGTGCACTTAGAAATAAAAACACATCAGTGTCTCCATTCAAAGTGATCTTGATATGAAACATAGAACTCAATTTGATAGACCTAGCATGGAGGGTCAGGTAGAATTTGTAGCAGTCGATGAGCGGGTCTATTTGAGATGTTCTTTAAGTGAAACATATAATCTAAAGTTTGCTTCAAAGTGTCTAATTGTTGAAAACTCATATGGAAGGTCACTTTGAGTGGGTGCACTTAGGAATACAACCACCATCAGTGTCTCCATTCAAAGTGATCTTGATATGAAACATAGAACTCAATTTTTTAGATGTAATCAGGTAGAATTTTTAGCAGTTGTTGTGTACGACTGGTCCAAGCAGATGCACTTACTGAATTCAAGAGACAAGTTCTTGCATGAGTTGAACCAATAATACAGACTTGTAATGAACGCTCTTCCTTACCAGTGAGTCCAGAAGATCTTTTGGAATATCCTATGTTGTCTGTGTTTCCAAATCCATGAGGGTTACCTAGACATGAGTCTCCTTTTATATGAACTCAATACTCCTCTTGCAGTCCCACCCACATTTAAATTAACGAGATTCAATCATGAAACTAATCGATGGCTAACAACTGTTGTAGCACCCCATTGTATTTTGTTGTCATCTTTTGTCTCCAGTAGCTGTTGAAGGTTTCGTGCGGTTTTAATCAGAGGCATCTTATTAACACATAAATTAATGATTCCCTGAACTACTCCAAATAAAGACTTCCCCAAATAGGAGCACTAAGGCAAAAGGAAAAGCACAAGTGTTTCCATTTGAGGGGTCTCTACTTGAGATGTTCTGTAAGTGAACCATGTTAACTAAAGTTTGCTTCAAAGTGTCTAATTGCTGTAAACTCACATTCAAGGTCACTTTGAGTGGGTGCACTTAGGAATACAACCACCATCAGTGTCTCCATTCAAACTGATCTTGATATGAAACATAGAACTCAATTTGAAAGACCTAACATGGAGGGTCAGGTAGAATTTGTAGCAGTCGATGAGTGTGTCTATTTGAGATGTTCTTTAAGTGAAACATATAATGTAAAATTTGCTTCAAAGTGTCTAATTGCTGTAAACTCATATGCAAGGTCACTTTGAGTGGGTGCACTTAGGAATAAAACCACCATCAGTGTCTCCATTCAAAGTGATCTTGATATGAAACATAGAACTCAATTTGATAGACATAACTTGAAGGGTCAGGTAGAATTTGTAGCAGTTGTTGTGTACAACTGGTCCAAGATGATGCACTTACTGAATTCAAGAGTCAAGTTCTTGCATGAGTTGGACCAACAATACAGACTTGCAATGAACGCTCTTCCTTACCAGTGAGTCCCGAAGCTCTTTTGGAATATCCTGTGTTGTCTGTGTTTCCAAATCCATGAGAGATGCTTGAACATGAGTCTCCTTTTATATGAACTCAAGACTCCTCTTGCAGTCACACCCACATTTAAGTCAATGACATTCAGTCATGAGACTAATGGTTGGCTAACGACTGTTGTAGCGGCCCATTGTATTTTGATTTGCTCTTTTGTCTCCAGTAGCTGTTGAAGGATTTGTGCGATTTCAATCAGAGGCATCTTATTAGCACATAAATCAACAATTCCCTGAACTATTCAAAATAAAGAATTCCCAAAATTGGAGCACTAAGGTAAAGAGGAAAACCACAAGTTTTTCCATTTGAGAGGTCTCTACTTGAAATGTTCTGTAAGTGAACCGTGTTATCTAAAGTTTGCTTCAAAGTGTCTAATTGCTGTAAACTCACATGTAAGGTCACTTTGAGTGGGTGCACTTAGGAATACAACCACCATCAGTGTCTCCATTCAAAGTGATCTTGATATGAAACATAGAACTCAATTTGATAGACATAACTTGAAGGGTCAGGTAGAATTACTAGCAGTTGTTGTGTACAACTGGTCCAAGCAGATGCACTTACAGAATTCAAGAGACAAGTTCTTGCATGAGTTGGACCAATAATACAGACTTGTAATGAATGCTCTTCCTTACCAGTGAGTCCCGAAGTTCTTTTGGAATATCCTGTATTGTCTGTGTTTCCAAATCCATGGGGATACCTGGACATGAGTCTCCTTTTATATGAACTCAAGACTCCTCTTGTGGTCCCACCCACATTTAAATTAACGGGATTCAAACATGAAACTAATGGATGGCTAACGACTGTAGTAGCGGCCCATTGTAATTTGATGTCATCTTTTGTCTCCAGTAGCTGTTGAAGGTTTCGTGCGGTTTTAATCAGAGGCATCTTATTAACACATAAATTAATGATTCCCTGAGCTATTCAAATTAAAAACTTCCCCAAATAGGAGCACTAAGGCAAAAGGAAAACCACAAGTGTTTCCATTTGAGGGGTCTCTACTTGAGATGTTCTGTAAGTGAACCATGTTAACTAAAGTTTGCTTCAAAGTGTCTAATTGCTGTAAACTCACATGCAAGGTCACTTTGAGTGGGTGCACTTTGGAATTCAACCACCATCAGTGTCTCCATTCAAAGTGATCTTGATATGAAACATAGAACTCAATTTGATAGACATAACTTGAAGGGTCAGGTAGAATTTGTAGCAGTTGTTGTGTACAACTGGTCCAAGCAGATGCACTTACTGAATTCAAGAGACAAGTTCTTGCATGAGTTGGACCAACAATACAGACTTGTAATGAATGCTCTTCCTTACCAGTGAGTCCGGAAGATCTTTTGGAATATCTTGTGTTGTCTGTGTTTCCAAATCCATGAGGGTTACCTAGACATGAGTCTCCTTTTATATGAACTGAATACTCCTTTTGCAGTCCCACCCACATTTAAATTAACAAGATTCAATCATGAAACTAATGGATGGCTAACGACTGTTGTAGCACCCCATTGTATTTTGTTGTCATGTTTTGTCTCCAGTCGCTGTTGAAGGTTTCGTGCGGTTTTAATCAGAGGCATCTTATTAACACATAAATTAATGATTCCCTGAACTATTCAAAATAAAGACTTTCCCAAATAGGAGCACTAAGGCAAAATGAAAACCACAAGTATTTATACACCACCAAATCAAAACAACAGACCTTACAATAAAAAAAAAATTCAGAGAAAAACCCAACAATCATATGACCCCCTAAGTTTTTAAAATATCCTTAATACAGAACATATATAAGTCATATTTGTCTGTGATAGCAAACTATGGTTTCCCATATGTCAATCATCAGTTAAATTCCTCACTTATAGCATTTAACTTGGGTTAAAAAATAATGACTTAACTCTATAATGATATTTTCATGACTACTGAGAAAAGGACCTTAACCTGAAAAATTAGCACTTACTTTAGTGTAAGTCAGTGAAAGTTAGATTAATTATGTTATGATTAAGTCATGAGTGTTAGTGGTAAATTTCAGACTTACGTAATAAATTATATAACATAAACTGTAATAGGATTTTATGATTTTTGTAGTTATCTTAACGTGAAAGCTGATATATTGTTTACTGATACTGTTGTATACCTGATAGGATTTATTATGAACCAAACTGTGTTTTAATGCAATCTTTGATTGTCTTTTTTTACTTGCTGAGTGGTTTCAAACTATAATGCCTTTCTTTCTCTTTTGACATGTTTCAGCGTTTTTTGATGCAGCTGCAGACAAATATTTATTTTAGAGTCTCCGAACAATTCACCTCAATTTCAATATACTAGTGCCTGCTGAGTTTCACACCTACAGTTTCACCTTCAAGTCTGTGTGTCTTCCACTTTCTTTCTCTTTGTCTCTTAAACTAATTTGCATACTCACGCACGCACACACACACACACACACACACACACACACACACACAGATTCTTATCTGTGGGAATGTTACGTGGCAAAAAACGTGGTATTTTGGCCTTATATTCTTTGTGAAAACTCTTCTTTCAAAAAACCCCCAAAACTGTGCTATACACAATTTTGTCAACACCATGGACAAAACAAAAAACAAAAAAAAAACAACTTAAGCAAATGCATAAATTAAAGCTATATTTTCTTGAATAGTCTTTTGAATGTAGGTTAGTCTTATGATTGTAAAGAGACCGTCAGCTTAGCTGCTTTGTAATTCTCTTGTTTGAATCCCTCAGCAGCACGCTTAAAAACTGTGAGGTTATGAATCTCTCCCTCTCTTTTGTTGTGTGTGTGTGTGTGTGTGTGTGTGTGTGTGTGTGTGTGTGTGTGTGTGTGTGTGACAGAGAGAAAGAGAGAAATGGTGTTTAACAAATCAGATCACATCCAATACCACTTTGCAGGAATGGAGACCACAGAGGAAAGAAGGATGAAGAATGGTGAACGATGGAAAGCTCCATACTGTTCTCATGAAAATGTCTCAAAGAGAAAACTGACAGAGGTCATAAAACTGGTTTCACAAGGCGCAATGTTAGCCGGAGACAACAAACTGCTGGCAAATTTACCATAATGTGATATTAGCCACAATGTTTTTAATTAGATGACAGTTTAAAGCCAAGGATGGAACTTTCTTGAAATCTCAACCAAAGGCCACTGGTGTGCTTGTCCCCTCTCTGCTCTCACTCATAAGCCCCTTTCAACAAACATATGAAACCTGTGCAGTGCTAGGAAGGTAGCCTCAGAGTATGTCATTTCCTCGTTTTACTTTCAATCATGGTCATCGAGTCTCTGACAATAAGAAAATGTGTTTACATCATTTTTATAGATCCCATAAATAATTGTGACTATATTACAGAACAGCACTGTTCATAATAAGTGTAACGTAATGAAGGAGAAGGTTATGTTAACAAGAAGATTTTTAAAAGAAATCAGCAATTACTTGTTTTAGACCAGGGGTCTCAAACTCGCTGCGTCCCACATCACCCCTACTTGTATATTGATGTGAAGAAATATAATGCAATTTGGCCCTTGAACTTTTTTTGTTAAAGAGGATTTGTTTGTTGTTGAGTGCAATGGTAAAAAAAGTTCTTTAAAAAGCAAAAAATGATTTAATATGAAGACAATGTGAATTCACATTCACACAGAGATGCATTGAAGATCACCTTGTGGTTAGTGCCTTCTATTCGATGTACAGACTGAATAATAACACCTTCTAATTAGTTCTGTCTCCTATTGGTGCTCTTCTACGAGTAATCAGTGCTTGATGGCTTACTAAGCTTAACTTTTTTCACAACATTGATAACAAACACACACAAAACAACAACAACATATATTATCTAAAAAAACTTGATTGGACCACATTTTGATATTCATCCTACATGTTTATTGAGATTGTCTAATGTCTGCGACGGTATCTTCTCCTACGTCTGCGGACACCCGAGGCCTTGTGGGCTCTCCTGCGTCTGCGAACGGGGCGAGAAGCACGTTTGCGTCTATACCTGTGTCGTGGCATCGTCCAAAACGGCGGTACCTGCTCCACGTCACGGGTTCTATTTATGGACTCAACTTTAGTGATGTCACTGCTGATGTTGTCACTGTTGGTGTCACCTCATGACTCATTCATCCCATCTGAACTGTGGTGTAATTATGAGGTCACAGGGGGACGTGAATTTATTCACAAAGTTGAAAGAGAGTTTGGGTCATAACTCAAAGACACAATGATGCAGTCAAATCATTGGAATTAAATATCTGTAAATTACACGATTTAGAGGGTCTGACATCACATCCAGTCTCTCTGCTGTGATGTCAAATATCAATGCCCAAACCCCACGACCGACAAATAACACAGAACACGCAGCCAGTGACGCACCAAACACACACCACGTTTAGTGACCAATAAATCAAGCGCCACAGGTGGTGTAAATGACAGCTCAGGGATGTGTAATGATGTTGACTTTTTCTGTTCTTGTTCCTTTTTACCAAGCCGGGTTTGTTGGTCCTTGTTTCCCTCTCCTGCTGAGTTACTCCTGACGGAGTTCATAAGCCAGTCAAAGATCTGCACGTCACAATGGACTGAGATGTCAACTTCCTCCCACCAAAAAAAAAAGAAAAAAGAAAAGTCATCATGCAGCAGGAGAACAAAAAGTCATACTACAGCTACTGCACCCCTCTAATTTATTAGATTCTTTCAATCATGTGTTTCATAGGGGCCTCGGAGCACTTCTGCACACTAAATGAGCTGTGCTGGAACTTACACCATCACGTAACCCATAAAGGAAATCTCTTATTCATAAAAAGAAACAAATGTTTGCTTTGATTCCTCCTTGAGAAACTGAATGTCACGGTCCTGGGTCGCTGGCTCAGTGTTTTCTGTTTTGTTTTATTAATCTTTGATTTCTTGATGTGTGATGTTAGTTCTTAGGTTTTGGTTCTGTGTCCCCGCTGTTCTGTGTTGGTACTGTGCCTCTACATAAATAGCATCATAATTTCATATTTTGTCAGCACTTCCTAGCAGTATGTAACTACACAATAAATGTCAGGGTTTGCGTGTTGAGATATGAATGGAGGACCCAAGATGCAGGCACTGCTGATGTGAGTGAGCTTTATTTATGGAGAGTGACATACAAACAAAGGCGAGGGAGGCGAGAAACAAAACTAGGAAAACCTAAACTGGGAAAGCTGAGAACCAAATAAGAAACCTGGACACGAGGGAATGGAGTTAAAACACGAAGGATGACAAGCAGGAAAAACAGCATGGAGGAACACAGACGGACCAGTAACGCACACAAGAGGACGAATGCTATAAATTAGTGATGGCCCGCTTGAAGCTGACGCTCCGGCGCGTGTGTCAAAAACACCAACACACCGCTTCAGAAGCACTCTGTCGATGCTTGATTCGTTTGGCCACAGTCACGTGATCAGTGACGTCCAATTGTGAATTGTGAATTCCACTCTGCAGAGTGGGCAATCATAATGAAGCAGTTCAGTTTTTTTGTAGATTCAAGCTGCTCTTCATATTTTTGACCAGCAGATGTCACCACAGAGGACTGTGTTAAAAAGCTTCCAGTAATGAATCGTTTATCAACACAAGCTTCAGAAAGCTTTGTTTGGCCATCACTACTATAAATACACACAGAGGGAAACGAGGAAACACAGGAGGGGGACACAGCTGAGCCTAATGAATCTGACGAGACGGGTCATTCATGTACTGTACATGATGCGGGTAGATGCTGTACGTTTATGGGCTGCAGGAGAGACACAGATTTGTGCAGCTGAGGTTGTTTGGGGTGCCTGCGTGTTCGCCTGCTGGGCCTGAGCGAGCCTCTCCACATCTGTGGCCCGGCGGTCTCTTCTCTTGCTGAGGATCTTAACGTAGTTTGCTGGGACGAGCCGGTGGTCTCACCGTCCACGCTGGCCAGGAGCCAGCCACGCACACGGGGCTGTAGCTCTAAACACGAGGGAGATGGTTGTAAACATGGGGCACGCTCACACAAAAGAAGAGCCCTCATCTGTTATTTCTAAGATAAGGAAAACAAAAATAGAAGGTTTTGGGTCAAAGCACTCAGAATCAAATGTCCCGCAGCCAGTAAAAAGCTCATCACCTTTAGGAGCGAGGTTGAGCATCTCTCCAGCTTGCATAGAAAGCTCCTCCTGAGAAGCAGCTGTAAAGTCATATTCTCCTCTGGCCACCACGTGGTCGTCCTCCTCGCTCGCCCAGTTAGTGTCTAAACCAAGCAAGGAAACTGAATGAAAGACACTCATCATTTTAACTGGTCTGAACCAAAAACAAGTCCTTCTGCTTTTCCTTACACTTGTAAAGTAACTAATGGCATATGGAGCTATGGTACCCAATTTATTTGCCACTGAGTTACACAAAGGCACATATGATGTCATACAAGCAGACTCATCTTTACACGTGTACTGCAGCCCTGAACATTACCAGCTTCAGATTCTATTATCAAACTTTGCAACTGCAGCCTTAATTACTTTGAACTCAAAACAATTAGCACCTGCAGCCACTGTCCTGTGTTGAGTACACCTCTCAA
The DNA here is from genome assembly GCF_056152115.1 of Neolamprologus brichardi. Taxonomy (NCBI): domain Eukaryota; kingdom Metazoa; phylum Chordata; class Actinopteri; order Cichliformes; family Cichlidae; genus Neolamprologus; species Neolamprologus brichardi. The sequence goes on along the minus strand of NW_028270137.1, from coordinate 3,048,248 downwards.
AACAAATAAATGTACTTTAATGTGTTTGGATTTCTTTGGGGCGGTCCACTACTGTAAAGAGCGGTGAGGCAGCCCGCTCCTGATTTATCCTGCTTTCTTTCCCGCACCTGGAGGGCGTCGCCACCTCCTCATGAGGGCTGGCTAGTTTTTGGGAGTGTGTGTATGTGTCTGTACAACTGTGCTTATTGTTTTGTGTATTCCAAACTGATTCGTGTCCTCATCTCTGCAGTGCTGCCGTCTCCTGCATCCCGGCATGTTTCTAAGGTACGTTTTCTCCTTTTTTATGTTGTTCTTGTGGTTTTTGCACTCACATGAAGTCTGAAATTGGGGCTATTTAACAGGATTATGACATCACATATATTTAGAATTTTACCACCAATTTGATCCTTTGATCCTTGAATCCATAAATAGGGGTGAGAAGCGATGACTTTTAGTCCATTAATCACAGCATTTATGTTCGCAGAATTGAAACGTTCGCCAGAGAAGTATTTTGAAACATCTGGATCCTTTTCGGAGTAACTGCTTACAGATTCCAACATGTCTCAGAGAAAACAACCCTACAGATTTTTAAGATAAGTTTTCTTTCTTTTTTCTGTTTTTCTGCGATTCAGAGTATTATAACTGCTTAATGCGTGTCAGAGTATGTCAACTGCTCAGTGCATAATGCATAATTCAATGTATCACTGAAATTTTACAGTGATTGTTGGCTGTAGAAGACATCAACAATACAGCAATAATGAGCACTTACTATATTCAGAATTCAAATAAGTGCTTGTGTTTCAATTTATTTATCAATTTCAATTTTATTTATATGGCGCCAAATCACAACAAAAGTTGCCTCAAGGCGCTTCATAGATACAGAGAAAAACCCAACAATCATATGACCCCCTATGAGCAAGCACTTTGGCGACAGTGGGAAGGAAAAACTCCCTTTTAACAGGAAGAAACCTCCGGCAGAACCAGGCTCAGGGAGGGGCGGCCATCTGCTGCGACCGGTTGGGGTGAGAGAAGGAAGACAGGATAAAAGACATGCTGTGGAAGAGAGACAGAGGTTAATAACATATATGATTCAATACAGAGAAGTCTATTAATACATAGTGAGCGAGAAAGGTGACTGGAAAGGAAAAAGGAAAAACTCAATGCATCATGGGAATCCCCCGGCAGCCTACGTCTATTGCAGCATAACTAAGGGAGGATTCAGGGTCACCTTGTCCAGCCCTAACTATATGCTTTAGCAAAAAGGAAAGTTTTAAGCCTAATCTTAAAAGTAGAGATAGTGTCTGTCTCCCCAGTGGCAAATGGAAGAACGCAGTCTTACATATTTGTTATATATCTGCGTTGAAGGACATATCCTGGTCAAAAATGACTCCAAGGTTCCTCACAGTGTTACTGGAGGCCAAGGTAATGCCATCCAGAGTAAGAATCTGGTTAGATACCATATTTCTAAGCTTTTCAGCGCCGAGTACAATAACCTCAGTTTTATCTGAATTGATAAGCAGAAAGTTAGCGGCCATCCAAGTCTTTATGTCTTTAAGACATTCCTGCAGTTTAACTAATTGGTGTGTGTTATCTGGCTTCATGGACAGATAGAGCTGGGTGTCATCTGCATAGCAGTGAAAATGTATGCTATGTCTTCCAATGATGCTGCCTAAGGGAAGCATGTATAATGTAAACAGAATTGGTCCTAGCACTGAACCCTGTGGAACTCCATAATTAACCTCAGTGTGTGAAGAGGACTCTCCATTTACATGCACAAATTGGAGTCTATTAGATAGATATGATACAAACCACTGCAGTGCAGTACCTGTAATACCCACAGCATGTTCTAATCGCTCTAACAGGATATTATGGTCAACAGTATCGAATGCTGCACTAAGGTCTACTAGGACAAGCACAGAGATGAGTCCACTGTCAGAGGCCATAAGAAGATCATTTGTAACCTTCACTAAAGCTGTTTCTGTGCTGTGATGAGCTCTGAAACCTGACTGAAACTCTTCAAATAAGCCATTCCTCTGCAGATGGTCTGTTAGCTGTTTGACAACTACTCTCTCAAGGATTTTTGATATGAAAGGAAGGTTGGAGATTGGCCTATAATTAGCTAAGACTGCTGGGTCTAGAGATGGCTTTTTGAGTAAAGGTTTAACTACAGCCAGCTTGAAGGCCTGTGGTACATAGCCGATTATTAGAGATAGGTTGATCATATATAAGATCGAAGAATTAATCAATGGCAGGACTTCTTTGAGCAGTTTTGTAGGAATGGGGTCTAAAAGACACGTTGATGGTTTGGAGGAAGTAATTATTGAAGTTAACTCAGAAAGATCGATTGGAGAAAAAGACTCTAACTTAACATCAATGGTACTAAGAGTAGCTGTAGATAATATTACATCTGTGGGATGATTATTGGTCATTTTTTCTCTAATGATAAAAATTTTATTTGTGAAGAAGTTCATGAAGTCATTACTAGTTAACGTTAAAGGGATGGTTGGCTCAAAAGAGCTCTGACTTTTTGTCAGCCTGGCTACAGTGCTGAAGAGAAACCTGGGGTTGTTCTTATTTTCTTCAATCAGTGACGAATAGTAAGATGTTCTGGCTTTGCGGAGGGCTTTCTTATAAAGCAACAAACTATTTCTCCAGGCTAAATGATGATCCTCTAAATTTGTGACACGCCATTTCCTCTCCAGATTACGAGTCATCTGCTTTAGGGTACGTGTTTGAGAATTATACCATGGAGTCAGGTACTTCTGATTAGAGACCTTAGTTTTCACTGGAGCTACAGTATCCAGAGTCGTACGTAGTGAGGAGGTGAAATTATTAACCAGATAATCTACCTCTGTTGGGGTAGCGTTCAGATAGCTACTCTGCTCTGTGTTGGTACAGGGCATTGACGATGATAACAGTGGGTGGATTATATTCTTAAACTTAGTTACAGCGCTTTCAGAAAGACATCTACTTTGATAAAGTCTACTCTCCACTGCTGTGTAATCAATTATTGTAAATGTAAATGTTATCAGGAAATGATCAGACAGGAGAGGGTTTTCAGGAAACACTGTTAAATGTTCAGTTTCTATGCCATATGTTAAAACAAGATCTAGAGTGTGATTAAAGTGGTGGGTGGATTTTTTTACAGTTTAAGAGAAACCAATTGAGTCTAATAACAGATTAAATGCCATGTTGAGGCTGTCATTTTTAGCATCTACATGGATGTTAAAATCACCCACAATAATTATTTTATCTGAGCTCAGAACTAAATTAGATATAAAGTCTGAGAAATCAGACAGAAACTCTGTGTAAGGCCCAGGTGGACGATAGATGATAACAAGTAAGACTGGTTTCTGAGTTAACAGCTCCCACCCCATACAGGCCACCCTGACAACACTAACACACTGTTTTCCCTCCAGTGATAGGCTGCTGCACCCACAGTGTGCAAAGGGGAGATTTTGGAGGCCTTTCCCTCCAGCTGCTGTCAGCCTGTACACTGCACAACAGCAGTGAATGTACACCACATATGCACAAACTGGGGTCTTTACATATATCAGTGTGCAATACCTGTTAATACCTATTAACACCCAACAACTGCACTATGAAATGTTTCATTCTTCTCCTAATAGTAATCTGTATTATTGCATCACATATATAGCGAACAGTTAGATTTGCTCACCCGGTGGCTGGGAGAAGAGTCGTCTAAGCATGCCAAACGTATACGCTCTGTCCATCTCAACAATCCAGCAGAGGGCCTACGTCGAGTTTGGACACGGCTACAAGAATGTTATGGCACTCTAGAGGCTATTGAGAAGTCGCTCCTTGACAGACTTGAACGCTTTCCTAGAGTGTCAAACAAAGACCCACAGAATCTCAGAGAACTTGGCAACCTACTTTCTGAAATTGATTCAGCCAAACCAGACGGCTCTTTACCTGGGCTAGTGTATTTGGACACATCACATGGCATTGCCCCGATAGTTGATAAGTTGCCAACAAATCTTCAACACAGGTGGATGTCAGAGGGGACTAAATACAAGCAGAGACATTATGTATATTTCCCTCCATTCTCATTCTTCTGTCGCTTTATACAAGATGAAGCGAAAATGAGAAATGACCCTGGTTTTAAGTCTACTGTATCAGGTCCCACATCCTATCCAATAACTCACGACAACCACTATACCAGATTTGTCAAGTCAAGACCGCCTGTTGCCATCCACAAAACAGAGGTAAACAAAACTCACAAACCAAGCTTAGGCAGCACAAGTGAGTTCACAAACAAACTGTGTCCCATCCACAAGAAATCGCACCCGTTAAGTAAGTGTAGAGGTTTCAGTGAAAAGACACTAGATGAGCGTAAGGCATACCTCAGAGAACACAGCATCTGTTTTAGGTGCTGCGATTCCTCAGCTCACCAAGCTAAAGACTGTAAGGAAGAGATTACTTGCCTAGAGTGCAACAGCAACAAACACGTTGCAGCGCTGCATGCAGGTCCAGCTCCATGGACACAAAACACAAAAGCTCAAAACATTGCCCCAGACCAGGACAGGGAGGAGCATGGTGGTGAGAGTAGCCTAGACTTGGAGACTAGCTCAGCATGCACTCAAGTTTGTGGGGACTTATGTGGGGGGCGTTCCTGCTCAAAAATATGTCAAGCCTACATTTATCCAAAGGGGCATCCAGACAAAAAAGTCAAGGTTTACGCTATCATAGATGACCAGAGCAATAGGTCATTAGCGAAGTCACAAATGGCCGCTTAGCTGAGAACCTCAGTCCGTTGATGGCCAGTTCAGCTCTCCTCCGCCTTCTTTGCTCGAGTGTGACTCACTCCCAGACAACAAGAATGAAATCCCAATGCAAGAGATTGCTCTAGCCCATCCGCACCTCAAACACCTAGCAGATCATATGCAGCCCCTAGACCCTGAGGCCAAGATTATGTTGCTGTTAGGCCGAGACATAATACAAGTGCACAAAGTGTATGAACGAGTGAATGGACCAGTCAATGCTCCATTTGCCCAGAGACTTGCACTTGGGTGGGTTATTGTAGGTGATGTATTCTTAGGAGGAGCCCATAAGCCAGCCATCATAGGCACATACAGAACGAGTGTTCTAGAGAACGGGCGTCCAAGTCTCCTAACACCCTGTCAGAACAGCTTTCATGTCAAAGAGCAGTCACACAACAAATCCTGGGACACTCGCAGTTCATGTCAAATAGGGAAACACATATTCCAGCAAAGTGAAAAGGACGAAGAGCTAGCCCCTTCAATTCAGTTCAATTCAATTCAATTTTATTTATATAGCGCCAAATCACAACAAATGTCGCCTCAGGGCGCTTCATAGATACAGAGAAAAGCCCAACAATCATATGACCCCCTATGAGCAAGCACTTTGGCGACAGTGGGAAGGAAAAACTCCCTTTTAACAGGAAGAAACCTCCGGCAGAACCAGGCTCAGGGAGGGGCGGCCATCTGCTGCGACCGGTTGGGGTGAGAGAAGGAAGACAGGATAAAAGACATGCTGTGGAAGAGAGACAGAGATTAATAACAGATATGATTCAATACAGAGAGGTCTATTAACACATAGTGAGTGAGAAAGGTGACTGGAAAGGAAAAACTCAATGCATCATGGGAATCCCCCGGCAGCCTACATCTATTGCAGCATAACTAAGGGAGGATTCAGGGTCACCTGGTCCAGCCCTAACTATATGCTTTAGCAAAAAGGAAAGTTTTAAGCCTAATCTTAAAAGTAGAGATAGTGTCTGTCTCCCGAATCCAAACTGGAAGCTGGTTCCACAGAAGAGGGGCCTGAAAACTGAAGGCTCTCCCTCCCATTCTACTTTTAAATACTCTAGGAACAACAAGTAGGCCTGCAGAGTGGGAGCGAAGTGCTCTAATAGGGTGATATGGTACTACAAGGTCATTAAGATAAGATGGGGCCTGATTATTTAAGACCTTGTATGTGAGGAGGAGGATTTTGAATTCAATTCTGGATTTAACAGGAAGCCAATGAAGGGAAGCCAAAACAGGAGAAATATGCTCTCTCTTTTCTAGTCCCTGTCAGTAGGTCCCCCTTCCCTTGAGGACCAAGTTTTTCTGGAAATAATGGAAAGAGACTTTTACCAAGACGATGCAAATAGCTGGACAGCTCCACTTCCTTTCCGTACACCGACGACCCGCCTCCCAAACAACAGACACCAAGCACTAAGTCGCTTAGAGTCGCTGCGCCGCACATTAAATAAACGCCCTGAGATGGAGAGACACTTTATGGATTTTATGCAGAGGTTGTTTGACAGAGATCACGCAGAACCATTCTGGATTGGACTGAGTGAGTCGCAGACTGAGTAGAAGAGGACGGTGTGTGTGCCTGCCATGGACATTGCCTCACCTCCCTGGGATGTTTAAGAGTTTAGTGTTTAGTATTTCCAGTTCGGGAGCTGGAGGGCCCGGATCGATTCCCCAATGTGACAGTACTTTCAATTATTCTTAATTCATTTTCTAATCACATATTGTCAACACGTGATAATGTTGGCCTGTCCTGTATTAGGCATTCAGGATTTTCTTTGATGGCTATTTAGCTCTTATGGCATGAACTTGCTCAGTGCATTAAATAAGTGCATAAATAAGATGTTAAAATCATCATCATGTCATCATATCAAACATGATAGATTTGGGGGGAGTTTGTTTGGCACATGCTGACTGCATTCTAATTATAACCAGAACAGGAGGCGAGAGCAGAGAACAAGAGTGCAGCAGTTTGGTGAAAGGAACAGGAAAGGTGAAGAAGAGGTGAGCATCCAAAAGACGAGCAAGAGGACAGTTTCAAAGGAGACATTATGGCACAATAAAAACTGTAAGAGCAGAGATTCGTTCATATCTTTCGTATTTTTTCTTTAGCTTTTACTCCCGCTGCTTGCAATAAATCAAATATAAAGAACAAAGAAGAACAACTCAAATTCCATTGATTGTTTAGTTCAGTGTTACTCTGTGATTGTTTGACATTTCATGTAAATGTGACTATAAAATATAGTCAATAATATTAAAAAGGTGCTGTTACTGAGTGATGCGGATGCTGCAGGCGGTGATGCTGCAGGCGGTGATGCTGCAGGCGGTGATGCTGCAGGCGGTGATGCTGCAGGCGGTGATGCTGCAGGCGGTGGCTGAACGGACCTCCCTGGACCGTCAGCAGACAAGACTTGATGCTGGCTAGGTTCTCCCGAACCCCCAGCTGACGAGGCGTGGTGCTGGACGGGCTCCTCGGGCCCTCCAGCCGACATAGCAGGAAGCTGGCTGGGTTCTCCTGAACCCCCAGCCAATGTGACTTGAGGCTGGACAGGCTCCTCGGGCCCTCCAGCTGGAGCAGATGCAGGGCCAGAGGCAAGTGGGACCCCTGGCTGCATAGGTAGCTGAATTGGTGCTTGCACTAATTGCTGAGTTACCGGCTGGGCAGTTGACTGAAACAGAAGTTGTAGTGGTGGTTGTGATGATGGTTGTGCTGGTGGTAGTGATGGTTGGAGCTTGCAACAGAGCTGGTAACCAACTCTCAGCATCTCTTCTCCGGGGAACAGGGATGGGTACTGGGCCTGGCCGAAAACCAGCCATCCCCACCTGAACAACAGATACAGGTCCAGGGAAGAGCTGTGTTCTGGCTGCCTTTACCCTGGGGGCCGGTGTGGGTGCAGGAGCTAACTGGACCGCCGCTGCTCCCACCCGAGGAACTGAAACGGGTGCAGGAGTGAGCAGGGTCTCAGTTGCCCTCACACGGGGAACCAGAACAGGCACAGGCAACGACCGGCGACCGGCGCCATCCCCACCCAAGGAACAGGTACGGGTGCAGGGATGAACAGAGCCATGGTTTGCCTGGGAAATGAAGGACAGATCAGCTGGACCTCAGCCACCCCCACCCAATGAGCTGGTATGGATGCAAGGGAAAGCTGGGCCCGAGCTGCCCTGGGAACTGGAACTGGAGGCGGAGAGCAGAGCAGAGGAGCTGTAACAGTCACGGGGAAAACCAGGTTTATGGTACCAGACATGGTTATAGAAAACCGAGACTTAGTGCAGGCTGACCTTGGTAAAACTGCTACTCTTAAGTCATCCAGGTTGACATTAGCAGTCTTAGGAAAGGCGAGTTCAGGGGCAGTCACAGGTGCTGGAGAAATCATACAAGCCGTGTCTGAATAAACTGGGTGCGAAGCAACATTAAACACAGTCTTACAAAACGCAGCCTGGGAAGTTGCACACAAAGTTTCCAGGGCTACTGGCTGAAAAGCATGGCGCACAGAGTTATACAGACATGATCGTGGAACCGAAACTCTAACTTGAGCAACCAACTCTGCAGTGTTCAAGCCAAGTATTTTTGCCAGCTTGTTAACAGCAGGTGACACCTTGTTGCTCTTAACCTGGACAATCACAGAACGCACAGTCTTGAAGAGTTCTCAATGAGCAACACAAACAGTCTTTGAATGAGCATACTCTGGGCTTGTGAAATTTAAGTCAGGAGAGGTTATGGAAACATGAGGTTTATCACAGGCAGCCTCAGAATGAACTGGCTGGTGAGCCGCGTAACACATGGGTGAAGCAACACCAACAACAGTCTCATGAGGTGTTGCCTGAACAGCATAGATGGAATTTGGCTGGGAAATTGAACTGTCCCTGTTTAGTTTAGCAGTAGGAGACATTGTCTTTTGAGCAGAGCAGCAAATAGTCTTTTGAACAGCATTTTTAATGTCCTGAGTGAGATTATGATTGTCCAAGTCAGAAAATTCCATTACATATTCACACATGTAATCTACATCTGAAAGCTCACTATTAATTAGCACTACCGAAGCCTTCCTTGTACTATTAACTGATCCAAAAACAGGTGGCTCGGGATCAACATAACTTGGCACAGAAGTGAAAACAGAAACTCCAGTTTTTTCAGAGTTACATCCAGAAACTACACTCTTATTTACAGAACACAAAACTTCATTCAACTCTGGTGAAATAAGGTCATTTGACTCCTGAATTTTCTCAAAATTGGAGGAAACAAAAAATGGATCATTAGAATGCTCAGAGTCCCAAAAAGCAACCTCAGAGTCAGCCATCTTGGGATCATCAGTTTCTATCATTACAGACTCAGAGTTAACAGTCAAAAAGTTAACCGACTCTGGATTCACTGCCTCTGAGCTTAAAGTTCCCCGCGTGGAAGAAGCCGGGTGAAAATTGATCTGTTCACTCACCACGTCCAGCTGTTCAAAGCATGAACTGGACTCGGTGAGGGACAGTGACGACGAGAACGCTGCTTTCTTTTGGAAACGGGAGCAGCAGAGGAAACGGAAGGTGTTGGAGCAACGGTGACCAGGCCCTCATCCTCCGACCACATTCCTGCCAGGCATGAGGCAGGTGAGGGGTGGTCGGGACCAGACGTGAGGGAGGAAAGAGTCTGATGCTGCGACTGCAGCTGCTGCAGCGGAGCTTAAGAAATCTCCGTCCGCTGCGGCGGTGTAAGAGGGCGCGCTCGCTGTGACTGAGGCGGAGTGGACGAGGAGATGAGGGTGAATTGGGCCAGCTCCCGGGTTTTGGCTGCCTCCTTAGCCTGGGTCAGCGAACGGCTGAACTCCGAAGCTATAGAGAGCTGGCGCAGGTGAGGATTTCCGTCAAATATGGCTTGTATTGCATTCAGCCCGACTGAGAATGTCTGCAAATCTGGCTAATGCGAGTCATCAGTCCGAGGATGCGAGCAAGGTCCACTTCTCTTTCTCGGTGAGGTGAGTCCGCTGGGTCCATGTTATGGTTGCGTCCTTCTGTCACGATGAGCTGTGTGGCTGTCAGTGGCTGGACCCAAGTGCAGGACTCGGAAACAAAACATTAACTTAAACGGCAGCTTAATTTGGTGGTGAGACTCACTTGGCAATACATAAACAACAACTTAAACTAACTAGACTGGAGATGCATATGACTTTGCCTTTGAACTGAAGGTAGACGACGAAGAATACGCACACAACAAACGTGGAGGACGCAACAACTAGCAGGGAAAAACACAGGGCTTAAATACATACTGAGGTGATTAGGGAATGTGAAACAGGAGGAAAGCACAGCTGGGACTCATCAGACATGACAAGACAAGGGGAGGCAAAACTCAACACATTGACATTGACAGTGCCACATATTGGAGAAGCAAGATGGCGCCTGTGTTTGGCTGTGCCGCTGCCTCCGTCCATGTGTTTGTTTACTTTATATGTTATGCAAGTGTTCTTGCTAGTTTTGTCCGGTGTCATCTCCCTTCGGATTTATGATCGCCATGCGTTACTGGCGATCAAATCTGCTATGGATAACTTTCAGAGTCAACAATACGACGTTGTTTTCCCACCGCCGCTTGAGCGTGACGCAGCACCCGGTTCACCTGCACTCTTGCCGGTCAGCTCAATTTTGCTTCAGAGGCCTCGTCGGAGGAAGCGGGGGAAGAGAGCCGGCTTTCTTGTCCTGCTCCGTCGTCTTCGGGGGCTTTATTCCTGGGCTGCTAGTGGTAAGATCCGCCTGAGACTTGTCGGAGCTGGATTAATCCCCACAACCCACTGTGTTTACCACCCAAGCTCCCACCTAAAAGCATGGAAAGCAATGCCTCATCGCAGCAGGAACCCTGTTTTGCTGCGCAGCTTACCGCATATAGTACGAACTCTGTTCCTGGAAACTCTACCCCTGTCTACCCCTGGGTCGCAGCGTTAAATGGATGTTAATTAATGCAACGGGCGGCATCGTGGTGGGGGGCGGCATCACGGCCAGCCTGTGACATAGTGGGAATGTCACAGGCACCGATCGGTTTTCTATCGCCCATTTGCTGGGAGTAAGGGCGCCCTCCGCTTGCGAGGAGCGCCTGCTGCTTGCAGCACAGGGAGGAGAGGGCGGGGCGGCGGGGGATTCTCTGGTGGCTGGAGCAGCATCTAATAACCAACTCGCAAAATAAAACAAAATAAAAACAAAACAAACAAACACGAAAACACCAGACATCATGATACAGACTTATAATTTGCACCGATGTTTTTTCGAAATTCTGTATGCGAAAAGTGAGCGCGAGAGCCCTCGGTGCGCCTGCTCGCTGCTGAAGTCAAAGTAAACTTTATTGTCATCTCCACTACATACAGTCCAGTATATAGAGAGACGAGACGACGAGGCTCCAGTTACAGCAGTGCAAGTAAACAGACAATAAATATAAGAAGAGTAAGAAAATAAATATACACTTTAGGACTCGGGGTATGTGACACAGGACCCACCAGTGTTGGTCAAGTTTGTGTGTGTGTGTGTGTGTGTGTACAACAGCTTTATGTTAATGTACAATCCTTAATATGTTTTGTGTGTGTGTGTGTGTGTGTGTGTGTGTGTGTGTGTGTGGAGGGCGCCAGAGGGAGTGTTCGCCCGGGGTGCCAAACAGGCTAGGACCGCCACTGGTGCTGACTCAGGGGGACCACTTTAGTTCATTGAAACTTTAATGCCAGTTTAGTTTAAGACATTAAACTGGTCGCGTTTTGAATCCAATTGATAATAACAGAGCTATACTGAACATAAACAACTGTGTTAGTGTGACGCCCTGCATAATTGAAGGATTACAATAAACTTCAGTTCTTACTGAATCTGTAACATTGCCTTGATCTGCCTACATCATTTTAAAATGCATTTTTTAAATAGTTTGTGTTGTTAAATGAGTTTTGTGTCACTGTGCACAGTGAAAAACTCACCTGATGTAGTGGTAAGGCCATGTTCACCACTAGATGGTGACAACCTGGCACAGGTATTTTCTATACACACTAAATTTCACACTGAAAAGCCTTGGTGGGAATTTTTGTTTGCATAGAAAGTCAAGGAAAAAATGTCTTGAGGTTTTCCAGTGTTTTCAAAATTGTGTTTTTCAGATACACATCAAAACTTCACACAGACAAACACACACACAAAACAACAAAATATGTCAAATTACATAAGATAAGATAACCTTTATTAGTCCCACATGTGGGAAATTTGTTTTGTTACAGTGGTGGACAGTGCAAAGTTACATGGAGAATTAGAAAAAAGAAAAACATCTCATTTGTAAAAAAATAAACCAAAACCATCCTTCAGCTGCTTTCAATCACATCTCCGAGTCTCTGTGAGCAGACGCAGCTCGTGCTCGTCTTCAGGGTGAAGCTTGACGTGCTAATAAAAGAAAACATGTTTGCAGCTCAATTTCAAAACACTGTGTGGGTTTCTCTGGTTCATTTGTGCAACTGTTTCTTGGTAAATTATACAAGAACAGGAAACATAAAAATGGCTGTTGTCATCCAACATGCCCATAAAAGGCTTCATGATATACTGCTGCTGTTCACCTGCTTGTCTTACTCTGCTGGACTTTTCAGAAGTCGACTGTTTCACATATAAAGTGCTGTTTCTTATTATTTTAATGTGCTGAATCCAAACCCGACAATTGAAATATCTGATTAGCTGCTGTCTCCAAGACATTTATTTTTACACTACATGTTGTTTAGATGAGTTTTTCATGTGTTTGGTAATATCTGACCTTTCTTCATTATGAAACAATAATCAGAGAAAGGTCAACACAGATTAGTCTTAATATGAAACATTAGAAAGCACAGCAGGGTTATTGCAGCCCCGCCCTCACATTGTGAGCAATGCTGTGACGTTTCTCAGTTACAATAATGTGACATAACTTCTGCCAAGCAGCTTCTGTATTTGGTAGCGTTGGTGTCACTGTGTCTGTAAACATGATAACTGGAAACAGGCATGTAGAGTGGCCCAGTGTTAACAATCCATTCAGAAGTTGCCTGGCGTCCACTGAGGTCATCAAAGTCCGTCCACCTTCTTCCATTTATCAGGGTCGTGGGGGGCTGGAGCCTATCACAGCTGTCATAGGGCGAGAGGCGGGGTCAACCCTGGACAGGTCGCCAGCCCGTGGCAGGGCTAACACACAGACAACCATTCACACCAATCCCCACTGACTGCATGTCTTTAGACTGTAGGAGGAAGCTGGAGAGAACATGCAGACTCCACACAAAGATCCCGGCCTGATGGGGTTAGGGTCCTGAGTTTGATACCCTAAACTGAACGCAGGACAGAGGAAGGGATGGGTGATGTTCATGTGTGCCCAGGTGTATGATGTGGCTCTTTGCGGTGACACAGTAAAAAATGTGGCTGTTTGTCTGTGACTGGTTGGCTGCCCCAGCCCTGGCCCTTCATGTATTTCAGTAATGTCTTTTTCTCCCGTCTCCTCTCGTTTACATGTTTTGCCCTTGTGACCCATTCCTTCTGTCACGTGTGTTTTCCCCTCCAGCCATCATGTTCTGTTTGTGCTTAGTTATGTCCATGTCTCATCTCTAGTCCTTTTTTCCCTCTGTATGTATTCACAGTGTACGTGTTCCTCGTCGCTTCGTCATGCTAAGTCTGCGTGTCTTATTCCGTCATGTGTCATGTATCACTCCAAATCTCACTGACTTTAACTGATAATAACTGTTTGCTGAGTGTTATGTCTAAAAGGTATTGCACAATCGCCTCTAGTAGAGGATCAGGTTTGTTTTCCACTGATAACATGACTGACCAATGATTGTGGAGCACGTCCATGTAGGATCTTATAAATGCAACGAGCAAACCTAAATGTTTTAAAATGTTCAAAACTTAATATATTATATTTCTGAAGTATGACGGAAGGAAAAAGTTTCATATTTTTAAAAATATCCAATTTCATATGATCAAATTTATGTCAAAAAGTTCATATTTATTCCTCCTATGTCATGTGTGAGTACTGTACTGTAAATGTCATATATATCAGATGATACTGATAACCTAATGCTAATAACTATGCAGAGGTCTCTAGGCCTCGACTTTTATGGAGCATGTGAAGTTTGGGGCAGAGTGGACAAAGAAAAGTTTCTCAGCAGGTTCAACAGGTTGCTACAACACAGGCCGATGAAGTATTGCACTCACTCATCCAAACTGGCAAACATGTAACATACACCCTAAGACTGATCCTGCTTTTTACTCCTTTGCTATGATTTAATTTGATATTATGTAGCCATGGATACAGTTTGCATAGATTAGAATGTTAGATTCCTGTGATGTCATCAATGCCCGATGTTTTGTTTTAATGTCTTGTGATGTTCTAAGTGCAGACAAAGTCAGAGTTCAAGTGAGTTTAGTCCAATTTTGATCCAGTTTCTGACATGTGGTCAAAATCTTGGCCGACCTTTACCACACCACGTGCTGTGGGTGTGCGTAAATATCTAGGTGAGTAAAGTCTCCTTTACCTGTTAAATTCAATTTGTTTTGTCTCTCTGTAGAGGACTTTGAAGAAAAATACGAAGAGAAGGATAAGCTGGGTGAAGGAGGCTTTGGGACTGTCTTCTTTGGAAAACGCAGACAAGACAATTTCCCAGTATGGCTTCTTATGTGTGCACTTTACAATTCTTCTAGTTCCTCCTGTTCTCTTTTTCTAAAACACATTTTCTCTGTAATGCAGGTGGTGATTAAGCATGTTGCTCAGTTTTTAGTCAGCTACCTACCAGTGGTAAGAAATGTTTGTCTTTTTCTGTTGTTTTCCCCCAACGTGTACCTCAAACAGCCTAATGTTTGAACACTGACCTCGATGTTCTGTTTCTCAAGCTTCTTAATGGTAAAATGACCGAGATTCCCAAGAAGGTGGCATTGCTAATAATAGTGGGGGCAGGACCAGAGGCTACGAGCAGCAATGTGACGCCCGCTTAAAACGACTGGTATGACTTGGAAGACGAACTCATTATGGTCTTTGAAAGGCCAAAAAAACATAGACTTGGAAGCCTACCTGGCAAACAGAAGAACCTTTGTGCACGAGAGGGAGGTTAAGGTCAGCGAGTGGCAAGATAACATATATGGCAAACTTTAATGGACAATGTAAATCTGATTATTTGAACGTATTTTTCATTTGTCTGTCTGGTCATAATGAGACAGCTGGTACATGCAGCCACTGAAATGCAATCCAAGGGTGTCTACCATCGAGACATTAAGCCAGACAACATTGTGTTTGACACATCGCCTGATCATCCAGCATTTCTATGTGTCAAATTCATCGATTTTGGTATTGTAGTCCCTTTTAGACCAGAAGCAGTCACACGAAGAAATGGTAGGTCATCAGCCTCACTGTTTAAATGTCCTTGCCTGCCCACAGGCTTAGTGTCCACGCGCTCAGTGTCCACATGAATTCCTTACCATGAATAATTACACTCTGGACTTTAGGGACCAAATCAGCCGCTGTAAACTGGCAGGACTTTAATGCCACCACAGCAGATTGCGTCACAGTTTTGCAGCTACCTGGCAAGTAATCACTTGCCTTAAAAGTGTCGCCAGTCCCCTAGGCAACATGTGAAAGTGTTCCAGTGTGTACATCTGATCTGGGACCGCTGCAATCTTCGACTGCGCCTCCAGCTGACCCGATGTCCACATCATGGGGGAGGTAAGCGTTGGAGGTGGCGTTGGAAAGTGAGGGTGATGCGTCAGTGAGTGCTTATCAGTATCAGTATATGTATGTGTGTGCGTGTCCAGAGTTCAGCTGAGACAGTGTCCTTCGACCCGCCAGGCTAAGTAAACAGTCTTCCAGCCAACCCAGGTGGCCTTGTAGGGAATGGGAAGGACAGACTCAACACAGTCGTTATCAGGGAGTTTTTGTTCGGCTCCAGCCTTGAGCCCACAGCTGGCGCCGAAGGGGTAGCCGCATTATGATGGTTTTCTTTTGCAAACAACTCATGAAAATTTCAAGCTGTTTTTAACACTCCGACACTGGTCTCTCAATCTCCCGTTAATAGCTGCGAGTTTCTCCATGATGTTATTAGCCGTCGATTCCGTGGTCTTGTCACTCTTTTGCTCACATAGCAGATTCTGAGACCTCACGACCGCAGCCAACTGATCCGAGATGTAATCCAGCTTCCGCCCAGAGATGTTGTTCTGAGTTGATTCTTTCCTGATGTAATCCAACATACATACGCTCAGAGGTGTTATTCTGAGCATTCACTGCAGTCGTAAGCGCCTCCAAGCTCTTAACCATGCTGCTTTCAGTGAGCCCTTTCTGAGAAGTCCAGAAGAGACCAGTTGATCAAATCCATAATTCTCTTTTAGGTTTTAGAAACAGGCTGTGAGAGAGTGTTCCAGGGAAAGTAATCCAAAAAAGACACGAGACTAGACAAGGACATAAGAACTAGCAGGGAAGACAAGGGAGAGGAGAAAAAGTGCGTCCGCCTCCTCCGAGAGCCAAAGAAATGAAAATGTTTGATGCTGAGCTTGTGGTGATACTCTAAGTCAGTACTGTACTCTGGCTGTTTCAGAGTTTTCACAGTCACTGCTTTCAGGTGTCTCCATCCAGTCACGTCTCCCAACACGATGACTTCTTTTCTTTTGGTTCCCTCGACGTGGAAGTGGTCCCCCAGTGGTCAACAGGTAGGTCTTTCACGAGGTGTAGTACGGTGGCCCCTAGAGACAAAGCATTTACAAACTCCAAAACACTTACAAACTCCAAAACACTTACAAAATTCAAAACACTTACAAAATTCAAAACACATGCAAACTCCAAAACACAACGGAAGTGCTCCAGGACACTAGGGGCAGTGTTGAGCTCGAATTGCAAAATAAACGGCAAGTTTGTTGCAAACACATGGGCTGTATGGGACGTCTAGTCTCCGTAGCGCTGCCCAGGTTGCCTAGCAACCATGATACTAACCGCTGGAAACGTGTCATACAATTTTGTTTGACAGAAATGAAGGAGAGGTCGTCAGCCTCACTGTTTAAATGTCCTTGCCTGCCCACACGCTTAGAGTCCACATGAATTCCTTACCATGAATAATTACTCTCTGGATTTTAGGGACCAAATCAGCCGCTGTAAACTGGCAGGACTTTAATGCCACCACAGCAGATTGCGTCACAGTTTTGCAGCTGGGTGCGGTGATGGATTGGCTGGTACGTCACATCATCCTTGATGACAACAACACATCTGAGATGCACACTGACATTTCAGAGGGTAAGCTGAATGTTAATTCTTTAACCTGTCGCATTACAAAAACTTGAAAAAATCCCCTTTAAAGAACCTTTAAAGGTTTTTCAAAAAACCTTTTTTTTTAATGGTTCTTTGAAGAACTATTTTCTGAGTGGTTCTTTAAAGAACCATTTTAAATCTTTCAAAATAAAATGCATTTTAAATTGAATTAACTAGAGTAGGGTAAAATAAATACAAACACATAGACATATATTAATGGTTTATTGGCACTTTGTATTACAGAAAAAGACAAAAAGGCATTTTAACGCTAAGCACAACACCACTACTAATAATAGCATATAAGTCATTTAAACAGTAATAATTAAATATCTTTACTATACTATAAATAAATACATATAAATATTATACTATAGATAAAACAACAATCATTACATTAGAAATAGCAATACTTTCATAACAGACAATTAAACAACACATTTTCATCAGCATGTTTGCATTTTCAGTAAAACTATTTCAAGAACAATCTTTTTATTTAAATTATCAATGAACTGCAGCCTTAAGTTATGTAAGTTAAGTTTAATGTGGGACTCATGGTCCTTTGTTAGTCCACATTGGGACAATTTCAGTCTCTCATCTGCACTATGCTGGCAATCTAGGAGATATTTAATGCATTTGCCACTCTTTGCACAGCTACTGGTACAGGTGTAGTCAGAGTTCCCAAGTTGAGAACAAATGCCTCCAAAAAGCAAAATGTCTTTTTTAGTTCACTTGGATAGGCAACATTGTAGTTATGGTACAGGGAGAAGACAATACCCATCGCCAATGAAATGTCAATTTCCCCACTGTCCAGAATCATTTTTTGTCCATCCATCTGGACGTTGCCCTCAGTTGAATCACTCAAGGGCTTGCCGTCACTGCTGCTGAGTACGATTGTAGGTATTGGGCTGTGTGGATCCTGAAACAGAAATTAAATTCTTGAAATGAGGAGTATAGTTTAAATAAGCATAAACAACAGGTGTCCCAATGAAAGTATGAAACTCCTGTAAAATACTGGATTAGTTTTAGACCCCCCCTCACCATACCAAAAAAAATCTAAATTTACCTTATTTATGACGGAGAGATGAGCGGCATTTTCTTTGAAAATAGATGGCAGGAGAAGAACAGCTGTGTTTACTATCTGACCTGGAAAATAAAGAGAAATATGTAAATATTTTCTGGCCAATTTTGTTAATACAAAGCAGTAAAGGCCATATGAGTACCTTCATCAGGAGTTGAATGTCTTGCAGAACATAAGCATTAGTGCAGTAAATGTATACCTAATTAACTTTTCAGTGTGATTCAGTGTAAATGTTAAGCATTTATACAAAACCCCCAAAATGTTGTTCAGTTCTGTAAGTTGCTAGCTTTAAATAATTTGAGTCCTAAAGAACTTGCAGAGCAAGTCTAGCTGCCACTGAACATTTTTTGGGATAAACATTGTGTGAATGACTGAAAATCCTCATAGAGATATATATAGCATCGAGGGTGTATCAGTTAAATCTTAAAGTACATCAGTGCAGAGACGAGAAAGGAGAAATGTCTGTCAGGGTTCCTGGGTCATCGACCCAGTGCTTTCAGTTTTGTTCATGTTCAGTTTATTTTGCCACTGCCTGTTTCACTTCCTGTTTGTTCCCCGTGTCAGCTTGTGTCATTAGTCAGATTATGTTCAGCCCTGTACTCACCTGTTTCCAATCATTGTCATCATTCAACCTGTGTATTTAAGTTCCTCAGTTTCACCAGTTCTTTGTCGTGTCATTGATGTTATGTTGTCGTTTCCGCCAGCCAGCCAGCCAGCCACCTAGTCCGTCCGTCCGTCCTTCCTTCATTCATTCATTCAGTCAGTCGTCCAGCCAGCCAGCCATTTCCTACCTCTGTTCTGTTTGCTCACGCCATCACAATAAACACCAGTCTTCACCTACCTGTGAGTCCTGCGTTTGGGTTCCTTCTTCCTCGCCTCCACGCCTGACAGAATGACACGACCCGTGCCACGAAGACACGACTGGAACCCAGCGGACTCGGACCTTTTTGAGCGGCAGGAGGCAGCGCTCTCCTTGTGGGCGGAAAAGCTCAAGGAGAGACAGCGGCTCTTCGCGGAGCGAGAGCACGTCTTCGAGGGCACTCGCTTGGCTCTGGGTGGGCCTCGGAGACGCCGCGTTCACCCACCTGCTACCTCCCATGCACCGGAGCATCTGCCGCGGAGAGTGGGCGTTTCGCGCCGCGCTTCGGCGGCTCCCCCTCTCGCGGATCCGCTCCTCGCTCACACGTCACCTGCCTCATTTGCCGGACCCTCCACTTCGCCACGGCACAGCGGCTATGCCTCCCACCTCGGCTCAACAGAGGCTCCCGCGCCAGAGGCTCGGCTGTGTACCCCGCCCGCTTCCTCTTCCCGGAGAAAGCGGGGCACACGCCGCCATAACACGGACTATTTTCAGCAACTCCCGGTGGTGAGTTCCGGTAACTGTTTTCCACCCTCCTCATTTGACTCTTCACCCAGATTAACTAATAGACTCATCTCTGATTCATGGGATGTTTCCCTCCTGGAGGATTCTGTAGACTGGGAAGAGTTTTTCTGCTCTGCTCCTCCAAAGACTGTAAATGGTGGTGGCAGAAGGACCAGAACAATCCCAGATAAACCTGCCTGTATCACACACCCAGTCACTATTTTCACACCCATTACTCAGCCATTTCCCACCAGCACGGCGGCCCAGATTCGGCCTTCCCCTTCAGCCGTTTCACCACCTCAGATGGCTAGGGCCCAGCCTACACCCACACCTGTGCCAGCTCCTAGGAAGAAGGCAGCTGCGACGCAGTCTACCTCCACATCCGCTCTTGTTTCCCGGGTGGGGTTAACTGGTGTCCAGCCACCTCCCGTGCCTGTCCCAGCGCCCAGGCTGAGGGCAGCCTCAACCCAGCCTGACCTCCCTAGAGGCTTGAAAGAGCTAACCAGTCCACCTGCTACTTCACCACTTCCTCCACCTCCTCACTCAGCTTTCCACGCCCTGGCACTATCACTGGTTAGGCTAGCTGAGGTGTCCCCTGCTCAGGCACCAGCCTTATTAGCCCAGGCTGCAGTTTTATCCCCCTCGGTAACTCTGTCGTTAGCTCAGCCATTAGCATCGCCAACCTCTGTTCATCCCTTAGCTTCCCCACTCCAGTCAGTTCCCTCACCTGCTGTTCAGCTTCCACTCCAGTCAGTTCCCTCACCTGCTGTTCAGCTTCCACTCCAGTCAGTTCCCTCACCTGCTGTTCAGCTTCCACTCCAGTCAGTTCCCTCACCTGCTGTTCAGCTTCCACTCCAGTCAGTTCCCTCACCTGCTGTTCAGCTTTCACTCCAGTCAGTTCCCTCACCTGCTGTTCAGCCTTCCCTCCAGTCCCCTGTCGTCCAGTCTCCTCCTGTCCTCCTGTCCCCTGTAGTCCAGTCTCCTCCTGTCCTCCAGTTCCCTGTCCTCCAGTCTCCTCCTGTCCTCCAGTCTCCTCCCGTCCTCCAGTCTGTCCAGTCTGTAGTCCAGTCAGTCCAGTCGTCCCCTGTAGCTCAGTGTCCTGTTCTCCAGTCGCCTCCCGTCCAGTCAGTCCAGTCGCCTCCCGTCCAGTCAGTCCAATCAGTTCAGTCACTCATCCACCACCCTGTTCAGTTCCCGGACCTGCAGCCACAGCACCCAGAGCCAGCTGTGAGCCCTCCTGCTCTCCAGCCAGGGGCCTCCGCGCCCGCTGGCCCGGCCGCTCTCCAGCCAGGGGCTTCCGCGCCCGCTGGCCCGGCCTGTCTCCAGCCAGGGGCTTCCGCGCCCGCTGGCCCTAAAGCTGTGGCTCTGTCACCCCCGGCTCCCGTGCCGTCGCCTGGTCCAGACTCAGACTCAGCCTCAGCTTCTGCTTCGCCTGGGCCCGACTCAGCCTCAGCTTCTGCTTCGCCTGGGCCAGCCTCAGACTCAGCCTCAGCTTCTGCTTCGCCTGGGCCAGCCTCAGCTTTAGCTTCTGCTTCGCCTGGTCCAGACTCAGCCTCAGCTTCAGCTTCTGCTTCGCCTGGTCCAGACTCAGCCTCAGCTTCAGCTTCTGCTTCGCCTGGTCCAGACTCAGCCTCAGCTTCAGCGTCTGCTTCCCCTGGTCCAGCCTCAGCTTCCGCTTCGCCTGGGCCAGCCTCAGCCTCAGCTTCAGCTTCCGCTTCGCCTGGTCCAGCCTCAGCTTCCGCTTCGCCTGGGCCAGCCTCAGCCTCAGCTTCAGCGTCTGCTTCGCCTGGTCCTGCGGCTGCCGCGCCGTCGCCCCAGCCACGTTCTGGACGTCATCGCCGGCGCGGCGGCCCACCGGACCTGCTCAGCGGCCGCCGCCGCCTTCCTCGCGGCTGCCCACCGGACCTGCTCAGCGGCTGCCGCCGCCTTCCTCGCGGCCGCCGCCGCCTTCCTCGCGGCTGCCCACCGGACCTGCTCAGCGGCCGCCGCCGCCTTCCTCGCGGCCGCCGCCGCCTTCCTCGCGGCCGCCGCCGCCTTCCTCGCGGCCGCCGCCGCCTTCCTCGCGGCCGCCGCCGCCTTCCTCGCGGCCGCCGCCGCCTTCCTCGCGGCCGCCGCCGCCTTCCTCGCGGCCGTCGCCGCCTTCCTCGCGGCCGCCCACCTGAACCGTCTCGTCTCGGCCGCCGGCCACGTGGCCGCCCACCTGAACTGTTTCTGTTTTGGACTCCGTCCCTCCGTCCTGGGCCCCCTCCACCCGCCCTGTTCTGGTTTTTCTTTCCTTTGGCCGTCAGGTGCCGGCCTTTGGGGGGGGGGGGGGGGGTACTGTCAGGGTTCCTGGGTCATCGACCCAGTGCTTTCAGTTTTGTTCATGTTCAGTTTATTTTGCCACTGCCTGTTTCACTTCCTGTTTGTTCCCCGTGTCAGCTTGTGTCATTAGTCAGATTATGTTCAGCCCTGTACTCACCTGTTTCCAATCATTGTCATCATTCAACCTGTGTATTTAAGTTCCTCGGTTTCACCAGTTCTTTGTCGTGTCATTGATGTTATGTTGTCGTTTCCGCCAGCCAGCCAGCCAGCCACTCAGTCTGTCCGTCCTTCCTTCATTCATTCATTCAGTCAGTCGTCCAGCCAGCCAGCCAGCCATTTCCTACCTCTGTTCTGTTTGCTCACGCCATCACAATAAACACCAGTCTTCACCTACCTGTGAGTCCTGCGTTTGGGTTCCTTCTTCCTCGCCTCCACACCACGCCTGACAATGTCAGTCTGTGGATATTGTAAGGGACACTGTGTTTACTAATGTGCTGTATGTGAAACCTTAAAAAGTGGTATCTGAGATAGGAGTTAAAAATGTTTTTGCTCATTATTGCCAAGTGCCCTCACCTTTTCTTTCAGTGTCTGTCTGGCTCTCATCAACAGATTTTAAGCAGAGGCTTTTAAGGTTGCTGTTTGGGGCTATTGACACAAGCTTCGCTGCCAACTTACTGAATCCTCGGATTACTTTTTTGTCCACATCAGTTTTAAGTAACATGGAAGCCTCTTCAAGAAGCTAAAATAAAGGATAAACATATACATATTAGCTTTGTACCATAATATATACCATTATATAGCAAACCAGAACAATCATTATTTCACACATCAATTATCATTAGAGAACAAATTATAATTTTGCATTTGTTTACTTTAATTCTCAAGTACACATTGCTGTGCAAAAGGGATGTTTAGACTATTCTTCCCAAAAAACTATCATTGGCATCAGATTGGTCCAAAATTATCCTGTAGCATGAAAATAAAACCAAAGAGAAAGACATAGTCAATGTTGCAATTTCTGTTAGTGTTCTGTTAGTGTACTTTTATTACTCATGAAATAAATCTGCTGATTCAGTCACTTTGCCTGTCCTGTAGGTACGTGATTATTAGAAGTCTGTATAAATGTGCAGCACATCAGTATATATTCGTGTTTTTGCCGTGCACTATTGTTATTGTTGTTTTTTGCTGCAGTTTTTGATAAAACACTCACCACAACAGGGATAGTGAGACATGGGAATTCTCGTAGAACCTCTTCAGTAGTATGCTGAAGAACGTAGTGTGTTCTGTACTTCTGTATTTTCCTGAGGTGTGTTTGAATGACATCCACATTTGGCCTAGTTTTTTGGCACTCTTGCTTAATCACTGATACATGTTGGTCGGTGCTCCTTTCATCCTCCCCATCGTCAAGAGGATTGATATCCTGGTTATTAAAAAGTTTAGCAAATATTGAGAGAAAAAAACCCCAAAACAATACTTTTAACTTTTATGTACAATTTAAAATGGCAAACAAACATTGAGCATATTTAACTTGCCTTGGTTTTTTCAAAAGGATACAGGGCTGGATATCTGATGATCTTTTTCTTCCTGAATTTGGAACTGAGTATTTCTGTCTCATTTTTTCAATTTCCTCTACGTCTACTAGTGGTCTTCTTTCCTTTTTAAACTTGTTCCTGAGAGACTCATGCAGAACATCCTACAAACGATAAAAATGTAACTAATTATTCATAAATAGGTGCAACTAGGTCCTCCCTTTATACAAGACATTTACCAGAAAACTTTGAGTGACATAAAGCTGGTAGGTTTGCTGTAATCATGTCATAACCTAATTAGTTCCTATTTACAGAGCTCTTCTTTAACTCTTAGGAGTTGATCGAACACATGATATAAAGGTTTGGAGCACTTTAGATTGGCTACATACACTATAAAAGGTAGATAAAGATTAGATAAAGTATTAATGCCATTATGTCCTACAAGCATACTCATCATGATCTTTCAGTCTATATGTTAATACCTCTACCTTTGAATAATAAAAATAATAATGTATACTTTATTGATCCCCACAGGGAAATTTCTCTCTTTGCATTTAACCCATTCACTCAGTGAAGCAGTGGGCAGCCACTAATCAGGCACCCGGGGAGCAGTGTGTAGGGACAGTACCTTGCTCAAGGGTACCTCAGGGTAGCTGTTCAGTTGATTCAAACCCCCGACCTTCCGATCATGGGGCAACCACACTACCTACTGAGCTATCCCTGCCCTATTTTCAAATTCAATTTTTTAAATACAAAAACTACACTATCCTGATACAAAGGCAAACAGAGCTAATATAATGCTGAATTTCACACCATTCACTTGAGAATTCACAGAGAAATGAAACATTAATTAATTTAAAAGAGCAATTGATATTTTATTTATTGTTTGACCATACTGGACGAGATCTGCCTCAAAAATCACAATACTAATACTTGTATTGTAGTGGCCACAAGAGAACAGATAACCTCTGAATATGTAACAATGAAAATGTTAGCATGTTACACTCGTTAGCCAATAATTAGGCAATTCAAAGACAATTTGTTGGACAATTTTATCAATGTTTGCTTTTCAGGAATACTTACATATCCAGAGCCATAACTCTCCTTCAAGAAAGGAAAACTCAGAAGGACAGTCCTCAGAAGCTCTACATACTGCACATGAGAGGGATACCTGCAAATTTTGAATGATGAACTTAAATTCTGATGTACATACTGTATTTTAAATGAATCAAATCTTAATTATATATAGACTTACATTGTCTCATTACTCAAGTGGTCAAACAGTGCTTGAATAAGCATGTTTTTGAGTCTGTTCTTGGTGGGTGACTTTAGTGCTGCATCTTTATTGGTCAACGCAGTGAGCACAGCTGGAGGAAACTGCACTTTGCAGTTAAACATAGGTTGGAGTGCTGACACAGTATGCTTTTCTTTGTGTTGCCTTCCACTGCAAGAAGAAGTAAGAAGTATGTTTAGAGTTTGTTACAAGACATGAATATGCGTGTCCTTGTGTCCTGCATCAGGAATATCTGCATATTTAAAACGTACAATAACAGCTGCTGAACTACAGAAACAGAATCATAACAGAGAGTAAGAGTCGCTGTGACATTTCAATTTTGAAAGTAAATGGGTGTGTGATGCACATCAGCGCTGGAGAAACAGAACAGGGCTTGCGTCAACCCCTTGCCCCCCACCCTCCAACACCGTAAACCTAGGGGAGGGGAAACACTGAATTGTATGAATGTACAATTCAGTGAATCATGTCCAGTCAACTTAAGACTCACTCTTTCAGCTTCTCTACAGCAGACAAAAATTTCACTTGGTCGGTCTTTCACTTTTGGAAAAAGACGCTCACTCATTCTTTCAGTCATCTGCAGAAGAGTCGATCCATCGTTTTCATTGTCTGTGGCACAGAAAAACAATAAGACACGATCAAAACAGAAATGAGCATGTCGAAGATAAAGAATAAAAATATCATAAAACATTACTAAAAAGACAGCTATGCGTTCATTAGTGACTGTAGATGATGACAGACATGTGGAATAGCCAAAAAGTGGTTAAAATCATTTTAACAGTGGTTGACAACTCCTAACTAAAAAGTCACGGTTTAGGATGTATCTTACCTAACTTTGATATGGACTGCCTTAAAAGGTCGGTGGATCAGTGGATCAGTGTAATGAAGTCTTGTGGTCAAGATGTGATGGTTCACATCTGTATGCGTCCAAAGCATGAAAGTCTACCTCATCCCCAGGCTTGAATATCAACAGATCATCAGTCTCTCTGATGTGGTATGATTGAAGGTGTCTTATAAACTCCAGTGTTGTGAAAAGTCTTCCAACAAGAAACCATTTTGCCCTGATATACACAATCAGGACTATTTTTACAAACAGTGGAATTTGCTCTGCATGCACAAGTTCCAAAATGAAGAAATCTCCAACTGCATATTTTACAGAGTTTAAAATGATGCATTTACTCGTCCAGAGTTTCTCATCCACAGTAACGGCTGTCTCCAAGTTCTGCAAACAAATCTGCAAGTTCACTGGAAGTTCTTGAAGTGATAAGTTATTAACTGCTGCCTTGTATGATCGCTCCTGATGATCCGTTCAGGCTGCCACTCCCAGCATTGACGAAGCTGATTCCTCTTTGCCAAAGTCTGACAAATATTAATATAGTTATTGGTGATTCTTGCTACTGTCTTGAAATATTGATGTCTGGCTTCAAACCTCATGCACCAATGAGAGCGGAGTGACCCATAATCAAGGATGAGCTGAGGATAATGTAGCAGAAAATGCAGCTTGGGTGTAAACACACCAGTGTATGGTGTAACTGGCCCATGTAAAGTTCTCTATAAGTTCACTCAGAGCTCGTTCAGATGATTGGGGAAATTCAACAGTTTCCTGGATGACAGGGTCACAGTCTGGGGCAGACTCTAATCCTTGTTTCTGATATTTATGTTTCTTCCTTATGTGATTTTTCAAAGATTTCACAGACAAAAACTTTCTGGGACAGTCTTCTAGTCGGCAGACAATGAAGAATCCACATTCACTTTCATGGTATATCTGTTGATGTTTCAGCAGTTTTTCATATGTTGGTTTTCTTGTGGAGCACCGTGGACACTGATATGGCACATCCATAGAAATGCTCACCTACAAAGACCTGTTGATAATCTGCCAATTCATTTTCCCCAAGCCAAAGAGATACTTCTCCAACAGTCCACTGCTGAGCCATTATCTGTTAAAACAAAACAAAATGCCATTACATTGTTTTATTCTGTGACATCAAAAACTTATTTATTTATTTTTTGTTCAATCATTTTCCAAGCCGCTTTATTGTCATAAGGATCAGAGGGGTGCTGGAGCCTATCCCAGCTGTTTTTTCATGCGGGGTATACCCTGGACAGGTTGCCAGTCCATGGCAGGGTCGTCATTCAGATATGTATGTCTTTGGATTGTGGGTGGAAACCCACACAGAAACAGGGAGAACATGCAAACTCCACACAAAAAGGCACCCGGTTGACTCTGGGAATTGAACAGAGTCTTTCTAGCTGTGAGGTAACAGCGCTAACCACTATACCACCGTTTATTCTAACTTTTAAGCCTTCTTCAGATAAATATTGATTATTTTATGCTTTGGATTATCTGGTCTTGTTAGTATAATGACCTCTTTTTTGCCTAATGTATGATGTTGGATAAATGAAATGTACATAAAAAATTTAACTATTTTAAAAAAGGACATTATCTTGGTAACATCAAATGACCGGAGCATAATTTGTCAACTACTCTGAAAATAAGTTATACAGTAACAGTCAAAGACACAACTTCTCATGTGTCATATTTCTATTTATTCAAAACACTTATGCATTGCTGTATTTTATGCAGCTACTCCACAATTCAAAGTACAGGATACTGAATTTCTGAGTTTTGTAGACCAGACACAGAGCTCACACAACAGGCTTCAGGCGCCATTTTGGTGACTTTAACAATATTATTAATTTTAATATCTGTCTAGCTGACATTAGTTTATGTACGCAGCACGCAATAGAGCCACATATTTTAGAGGCCAAATTAATTGGGAGCACCTTCACTTAATTGTAACAGTGGTTTTGTTAGGAAAACAGTTCTATATACCAGATACTAAACTGCGTTAACGTCAAAGGCTAACATATCTAACATAGCTAACCATTACTGTTAGCACAACATTAACAGCAAGCTACAATGACAAGTAACTCGTCATCTTTGACTCTGAGCTTAGTTTTATCCCACATATTAAACATGTAACCAAAATTGGATTTTATCATCTAAAAAATATAGCCAGAGTCCGCCCTATTCTCTCTCGGGCCAACACGGAGATGTTGATGCATGCTTTTATTACCAGTCGCATTGATTACTGTGATGTCCTGCTCTCTGGTCTCCCAAAAAAGAATATTTCACCTTTACAACTTTTACAAAACTCTGCAGCTCGTGTGCTGACAAAGACCAGAGGGCGGGCCCACATTACACCGGTTTTAGAATCACTGCATTGGCTCCCCATGTGTTTCAGGATCGATTTTAATGTTTTTTTATTGGTTTTTAAATGTCTTAATGGTCTTGGGCCTTCTTATCTCTCAGATCTGCTTTTACCATATGAACCCTCGCGGACCTTGAGGTCCTCTCGTACTGGCCTTTTGACTGTTCCCAAAGTCAGGACACATACTCACGGAGAGGCAGCGTTTCAGTGGTATGGTCCTCATCTGTGGAACAGCCTGCCGGAGGAGCTCGGGCCGCAGAGAACGTACATGTTTTTAAGAACAGGCTCAAGACCCACCTTTTTAATTTAGCTTTTACTTAACGTTTATTTATTTTATACTTATTTATTCTATCCTATTATTCTATTTATTATCTTTTCGTCGACTGGGAAGATAAACAAAAAGGGGTGAGAGGTATATTTTGAGCTGCGCAGAGGGTGGCCAACATATTTTCCCACTTACCTTTAATAAAGGTGGTCGTGTAGACTCGCTGTGATCGCCGATTATACGAGTGGTTATGCAAGCCGATGGTATGGTGTTCCGGGGTTCAAATAGTGGGTTTGCGCGCGCTTGAAAGGTCACATGAACTGCATTGTTTTTGTTTGTTTTTTTTGTTATTGTGAAACACTGTAGACTGCCTGGAATTGGCCATAAATGTCTGTATTTACATATATATATATTGTAGGAATACAGCTGGAAATAAGCTGAGGGGAAAAGAGTGTTTGGTAAAAGACTGTGTTTTGTATATAGATGTTTGTTTTGTGTTGACTTAAGTTAGTTTTCTATTTTCTTTGTAAATAATCTTTTGTGCACCTGAGAGGCCGGCAGAATAAACTATCCACACTGAATGCTTCCTGACTACGCCTGCATTTGTTCGGGAGAAGTTTCGGAGAGGACCCCGTGACATATGGTGTCAGGAGTGGGATGGCTAGTCGGAAGAGGAAAACGCGCCTCCCAGTTAAGCGCACAGGGCTGCGGTCCCAGCAGCATGAGCTTCCAGTGGAGAAGAAAGCAGAGGAGCTGGCATGGGACACAGTGCCGGCGTCGTCTTCTTCAGCAGAGGAGGAGGAGGTTTCCAGCAGGATTGGTCCAGCATTGCCTACAGCTTCGATCTCAGCACGTGACCCAAATGGAGAGCTGATTGCGATGATGAGGGACTTCCTGGCGGGACAGCAAAGGAGAGAGGAGGTTTTGTTGGCAGAACTCAGGGGGCTGAGGACTGTTTCCCCTCCCAATGCTCAGCTGCATTCAGATTTTGCTGGTCAGGAAAGCCCAGCCCACGCACCAGCCGGAGCAAGCACCACAGCAGCAACGGCCACACCAAGCACCGCAACAGCAAGCAGCCCCAGAATGGGACTGCCTACACCTGCACGCCAAAGAGAATACCGGGATCCCCCAGAGGAGGTTCCCTCTCGTCAGTCACAAGCAGTGACCAACAGCCTCGACCAGTCAGTCTCAGAGTGGATGCGATCTGCTGGGCCAAAAATTCCACCCTATCAGATGGGGGAAGACATTGAGAACTATTTGTTGCGTTTTGAGCGAGTTGCCAAAACCTGGAGATGGCCAGAGAGTGAATGGGCCTGTCGTCTGGTTCCACTGCTATCGGGGAAGGCGTTGGAGGCCTACACTGCAATGGATGAAGAAAGAGCCAATCGTTATGAAGATTTAAAAGCTGCGTTGCTAACCAAATTTGACATTTCCCCTGAGACGTATCGGCAGAAGTTCCGGTCCAATACAGTTCCACCTGGTGAGAGCCCCACTGAGACCTATTATCGCCTGAAGGGCCTCTATCGGCGCTGGATCCGACCTGAGCAGCATATTAAAGAAGAGATGGAAGAAGCTATCATCTTGGAGCAGTTAATCCGGGTACGTCCAGGGGAGGTGAGGACCTGGGTGAGGGAACATGAGCCAGCAGATGGACTGACCGCTGCTAAGCTGGTGTCACAGTACTTCAATGCGCGTAAAGGAGTAATACCGCGGAAGCACTAGCTGGTAGTCGGGCCGTACGCGTGTCTTAGTGCAGTTGAACATAATCCACAAAGTCCGCTTGTAGTCGAAAAACAAACAGGCAAACATTTATTTCCACAGTGATCCACAAATACAGTGATCCGTTTGAATGTTCATGCACACTGCAAACACGGTAAGAAACTGTTTTTCTCCACAGCTAGTTAAAGCCCCCGTTGCTCCACACTGCCCGTCGCGAACGCTCCCCCCGTGCACAGTTACCGTGTGTTAAAGGAACAGTACGTAAAAATTAAATAAGGCAAGAAAAAATACAATTTAACTGTAAATCTTACGCTAAACAAATTATAAAGTAAAAACTGAAATTCCACATTATCTTACACTTATCCTTATCCAAAATGATTCAAATTATTAACAAATATACACTCTGTGCAATCTGAGTAAACTAAGAGAAGATTAGACCTTGATCCTATACATTCCCGGCCCCTAATTGTTCTATAAACTTATAAACTATTATTAACGATTTGGCACAATGATCAAGTTCAACAACATAGGCATTCAGTCCTTAGAACATAATTTCTTCTTTCTTCTGATGTCAGAGGTCACCAGTACATGACATACCGTGGGAGTCCAGCCTTTACCACTGACTCATACTGCTTCTAGGAGCAGACAGACTTTAGTGATCGGTCTATCCAGTTCACTGGTCTTGGTCTTCACACGAACCCTGCAAACAAGGCCATGTTCATCCGGCATGGCTTGAGTGACTCTACCAATGAGCCAAGAGTTTCTCAGTGCTGTTTCATCCACGAGCAAAACGATGTCTCCAGGCACAAAGTTCCTAGACACCCGTGTCCACTTCTGCCGTGTCTGAAGCTGAGGCAAATACTCTCTCACCCAGCGCTTCCAGAAAAGATCTGCCATATACTGAACTTGCCTCCATCTTCGGCGGGCATAGATGTCCTCCTTTTGGAACAGTCCTGGGGGAAGACATGGCCTTGCTTTTAAGAGCAGGAGATGATTTGGAGTGAGTGCTTCCAAGTCATTAGGGTCATTGGAGGGTGTAGTAATAGGCCGACTGTTGAGGATCGCTTCGGTTTCACAAAGAAATGTCTGAAGGCTCTCCTCATCCAGACTCTGAGTTTTAAGGGTGGCACCAAGGATTTTTCTGACCGATTTAATCAAACATTCCCATACCCCTCGATGGTGAGAAGCAGCTGGAGTGTTAAAGATCCACTTAATGCCCTTTTGCGTCAACGTGCTTTCTATTTTACCGGTGTTCCACTCTTGAATAGCCTTCCTAAGTTCTCGTTCTGCACCGACAAAATTGGTCCCGTTATCTGAGCGCAGCTCTACCACTTGTCCTCTTCTTGCAATAAATCTGCGAAGAGCATTGATGAAAGAGTCGGTATCCAAAGATGCTGCTACCTCTAAGTGTACAGCTCGAATGGCCAAACAGGTGAAGATTACACCATATCTCTTCACAGTGCTTCTTCCACGTTTGACCTCAAAGGGCCCAAAATAGTCTACTCCTGTCCTCATGAATGGCGGTTCGTCAGGTGTAACTCTGTTTTGTGGCAAGTCAGCCATCTGTTGTTGCCCAACGATGCCATGCTGCCGTCGACACACAGTGCATTTGGAAATAACTTTCCTGATAGCGCTGTTGGCTCCGGGAATCCAGAACATTTGCCGTAGCTTGGTCAGGACATGGTTGCGTCCGCTGTGACCCACCTACTTGTGTATTTCTTGTAGAATGAGTTCGGACACCCTTGAGCTCTTGTCCAGAATGACGGGGTGTTTTAACTCTTCTGGCAAGGCTGAGCGACTGAGCCTTCCCCCAACTCTCAAGATCCCATCCTGAAGAAGCGGATTGAGCTTGTATATGTGGCTGCTCCTTTTAACAGGCTCACCCTTTAGTAGGGCATTGATTTCTTCTTGAAATTTTTGTCTTTGGCAGTGGCTTATAATCTCAAGTTCAGCTTCTTTTAAGTCATCCACTGTAAGGGTTTCTTTGCGGTGGCTTAACCTGATGTTTGTCAGGTTTTGACTTTGCTGTCTCTGTGCTTTACTGATGTCTCGTGCAGTGTCAGCAGTCTGTTCTAGTCGTTCTTTGGCTCGAACCAGCAAGATGTTCTTTACCTTAAGGATCCATGCCACAGCTTTCTTAAGGCGTATCCACGAGGAGTAGTGTTCTATCAACTGCTGCAGTACATCCGGTCCTTTATTTAATGCGAAGGTGCTAATGGACACATTCTTTTTTATCTCCGGGTCTGCTGGGTTAAGAGCTTCTAGATGATCAAGATTCTTTGGCAAACTGTTGCTTGGTGCCGTGAGAAAGTCTGGTCCAGAAATCCAGACATGGTTCTGTAGGAAAAGGCCTACGTTCTGTCCTCTTGAGACACAATCAGCCGGATTGAGATGTGAGTTGTTGTGTCGCTATTGAGAAGCCACGGACACTTTTAGGATTTGAGAGACGCGGTTGGCGACAAAGGTGTTGTCACCTTGTTGTCTCGTTGTTTATGTACTTTAGCACCGCTGTACTATCAGTCCAAAACACTGACTCTGCAAGCTGTATTTGTAGCTCTTTCCTTAACATCCTGTCCATTCGCCCTGCCATAGTTGCTGCTGTTAATTCCAGACGTGGAATGGTGGTGTGTTTGAGTGGCGCAACTCTTGCCTTCCCCATAACAAAGGAACAATGGACTTGACCATTCCAGCTTTTCTGCACCAGATAGGTTACAGTACCAAAAGCCTCCTCACTAGCATCACATAAATGATGAAGCTGAGCAAATGAAGTGCCTCCAAAATGTGCTGGCTTGAAAGATCGCTCAACTTCAAATCCCCGGAGTAACTCCAAATCGTTAAGCCATTCATTCCACTGCTGAGCAAGATGTTCTGGAATGACGCTATCCCAGCTAATCTTTAGCCTACAGCACTCTTGCAAAATCCTTTTAGCCGGCAGAACCACTGGTGCCAAGATGCCTAGTGGGTCGTAGATGGAACTTGCAATAGAAAGAATGTTCCTCCTTCTGGGCTCTTGAATGGGAATTTGGAATTTGAAGCTATCAGACTGGACACACCACTGTACTCCCAGTGCTCTCTCTATGGGCAGTACATCCTGATCCAAGTCCAGATCCTTAAATTCCTTTGCCCTTTCAGTATCAGGAATGGATGCCAGCACCACGCGGCTGTTGCTTATCCATTTTGTCAACCTGAATCCTCCTGTTTGACAGGCCGCTTTCACATTGTGGAAAAGCAACACAGCTTCATCCTCAGAGCCAACTGACTTCAGGCAGTTGTCCACGTAAAAGTTCTGCAGTATGGTTTCAATAGCTGTACTGTCAATCTGGTCCCTGTTGTCCTCAGCACACCGTCTCAGAGCATAGCTGGCACAGCTTGGTGATGACGTTGCACCAAATAGGTGCACAACCATCCTGTATGCCACCAGAGCTGGGTTAATGTCTCCATTTGGCCACCATAAGAACCTTAATAGGTCTGTGTCTTCTGGTGGAACCTTTACCTGGTGGAACATGGCTTCCACATCGGCCATGACAGCTACAGGTTCTTGGCGAAATCTTGTGAGAACTCCAATCAGAGTACTGGTAAGGTTCGGCCCTTGAAGAAGTTGCCCATTCAACGTGAACCCCTGACAGGCAGCTCCACAGTTGAATACAACACGCATTTTGTGCTTTTTGGGATGGTACACTCCATGGTGTGGGATGTACCAAACCTTTCCATCACTGCGCTTGAGGTCGTTGTGAGGGACCTTCGCGGCATAGCCCTTGGAGATCAGATCCTTCATGAAAGCAATATAGTCCTCACCAAATGTGGGGTTTTTCAGAAGCCTCTTCTTCAAATTTAAGGCACGCTGTTCTGCTAGCACTCGGTTTTTGGGCATTTGAATCCTTTTGTTCTTAAGAGGTAGACCAATGCAGTAATGTCCGTTAACCAGCCTGGCAGAATGTGTTACACTGTCCATGAATTGGAGATCTTCCCTAGACATTTCCAGTTGCTCTTCCTGGTTGCATTCAGGAAAGTCATATTTGAGCTGCTGTTTCCACAGGTCATCCAGTTTGGCCACAGATATTCGATTTGATGTGATAGTTACTGTTTTGCTCCGTGCAGCTCTGCGATTGCCATCCCGCAGCGGTCCATTCACTGTCCAGCCAGGGCTTGTTTTTACCGTTGTCTATGCTGTGAATGACTTCCTCTGGCTCCATAGCCCTTGGTACATTAGTTCCGATTAGCAGACCTATTTCTGCATTGATGTAGGGTATTTTCACCCGCTTTAGATAAGGCCATTTGTCCACGTCTGCCTGCAGTGGAATGTTCCTTTTGTCGGCTGGGATTGCCTTCTGAGAAAACACCTCCTGCAGCTCAATGAAGTTGCAATTTTCTAGGCTGCTAACCTCTAGGCCTGTAACAAGATGACTGCTGACCGTTTTCTGTTGCCCCATGGTTGTCAACAGTATGTCCATTTTCTTTCCACTGAGATTGAGCTCATTCATTAGCCTTTCAGTACAAAACGTTGCAGTGCTGCCTGGGTCTAAGAAAGCATATGTGATAGCCACCTTGTCGCCTTTCTTTGCCTTAACTTGGACTGGAACAATAGCAAGGATACTATCTGCGTCTCTGGCCCCAGTACCACAGCATAGTGTATTAGCTGTCTCTACAAACCCACTGCTCACAGACTGCTTCTCGTCATGTTCTGGTGACTCCTCCTTTGGTGCAGGCTTATCCTTGCTTCTGATGTGCAACACAGTTGGATGAGTCAGTGAACAGAGCTCACAGTTCAATTTCTCCTCACAAGACCTACTCCCTGTTTTAAGCAGCTGAAGCAAAGTCCCTTCCCTTGAAGAAATTCTAGTTTCTCTTTGTGTAGAGATTTCCTCAGTCTCTTGCATTGTGCCATGGTATGTTCACTGTGGCAAAACAAACATGGTGTTTTGAATGCGGAGGTAGGATTAGTGAATCCCTTTGTGCCTCCCTTTGCCTCTGCATCGATGCTGCCCGAGTGGGCAGTGCAATTCAAGCTCTTCCTTCTCAGCCTTAAGTTTAGCTTCTTGCTCCTCCAAAGCTCGCTGTTCCTTTAAAGCTGCTGCCTGTGCCAAGAGTGTAGCCTTTGCCAATTCTGCCTTCAAGCGAGCTGAAGATTGGCCAGTGCTGCTTTTGGACATTCTAGACTTCCTAGATGCTGCTACGGATATGCTGTCAGTGGGCTGAACACTCTCATCAGCCATTTTTGTACTTCCTTTGTACGTTGATGGACTTCCTTTATCCAAGCATCCACGTTGTCAACAAAGCTTCTCATTGCATCTGCTTTGGGCTCAAACCAATGCTGCTGATCATTGTCCATGTCCTCTCTTGACACAGCTTGCTGAAATAGCCCCTTTACAGATGTATTCAGTTCACAAAACTCTCCAAAGATGTGATTAAATTCTGTAGACAACTTGGTTTTAACTATTTCCACATTGCCATCATCCTCCATTAACTGCAGCATCTCATTCTTTTTCTCTGTTAGCTGACCCAGCTTAGCCTTTCTTGAGCCTATTTTCCTTTGTAATGCATCCTCCATCGCCTTAGCTGTAGGCTTCACCTTCCGCTTTTCCACTGTTGCTGAATCTTTATCATCTTCCATGATTCTCCCATTAGTTTGTTCCACTTAGCTGGGACCTCAATACAGCTAACCGCCCCAATAGCCTCAGGAAACACACAAAGGGTAGCTATTCACATGTAGTTAGCGAGTCGTTCGCTGCTAATTAGCATAACACTGTGTTGCTAATATGTCACGTTTCACTCCCCAATCTCCTCTGTGTCCACGAGTAACTGTACTTACTTTCTGTGCTGAAGGGCTGACTGGTGAATCCTCTCCTCGTATTTCATGTCCATGAGTTGCAGTTATTTCCAATCCAAAGACTGCGGCCGCGAGGAGTCGGTTTCTTACGAATAATACCGCGGAAGCACTAGCTGGTAGTCGGGCCGTACGCGTGTCTTAGTGCAGTTGAACATAATCCACAAAGTACGCTTGTAGTCGGAAAACAAACAAGCAAACATTTATTTCCACAGTGATCCACAAATACAGTGATCCGTTTGAATGTTCATGCACACTGCAAACACGGTAAGAAACTGCTTTTCTCCGCAGCTAGTTAAAGCCCCCGTTGCTCCACACTGCCCGTCGCGAACGCTCCCCCCGTGCACAGTTACCGTGTGTTAAAGGAACAGTACGTAAAAATTAAATAAGGCAAGAAAAAATACAATTTAACTGTAAATCTTACGCTAAACAAATTATAAAGTAAAAACTGAAATTCCACATTATCTTACACTTATCCTTATCCAAAATGATTCAAATTATTAACAAATATACACTGTGCAATCTGAGTAAACTAAGAGAAGATTAGACCTTTATCCTATACAAGGAGCACCACCTGTACGCTCATCTGGGACGCCACAGCGACCACCACTCCCATCATCGGGTCTTCTGAAGAGGGAGAGCAACCCAGAGCCACCAGAAACCCCCAAGGCATCAAACTTACGAGCAGCGGGTAAGTAGTTTCTTTGTTATTATTGCCAGCAGCCAGGTCATAAAGCCTTGGTATGCCCTATCCGGAAGGCTAAAGTCACTGGTGCCTGCTATGCACCCCGGCTGGATATGGAGCCCACAAGGGTCCAGCCAGTGAATAGAATAGAATAGAATTCAACTTTATTGTCATTGCACATGCACAGGTACAGGGCAACAAAATGCAGTTTGCATCCATCCAGAAGTGCTTTAGTGATATAGATATATTACAATATATATTAGCAATAATATAGTTATGTAAGTATATTACAGAAATGGGTCTATTATGGTATGTTATAATGTACACGGTATGAAGTATGTTATGAATATTCTATAACTATAAGTATGTACAGGCTGTAGTGAGTACAAGCTATGTACAGGCTATGAACAGGATATAAATATGAAATAAAAAAAACTATACAGAAATCTGAGATATACAGTTATACAGAACTGTGAACTATGCAAGTTATAAACAGTTGTAGGATTAAAAATTACCATATGTACAGAATGATTATTTACAAAGCTATACAGTAGTGCAGTTAAGATGAGTGAGATATGTGGATAATTTCTACAGAGGCTATATAAAGTGCTAGTAGTTGTGAGTGGTGGTTCAGTCCATGTTATTATTGTGTGTTTGAGGGTACGGTTGTCCATTGTGTGTGTGTGTAGGTGGTTGTGGGTGTGTGTATGTCCAGTCCATGAGTTTAATGTGGGTCAGATGTCAGGAGGCAGAGTTCAGGAGTCTGACCGCTGTGGGGAAGAAGCTGTTCCGGTACCTGGTGGTCTTTGTCCGGAGGCTCCTGTAGCGCCTCCCAGAGGGCAGGAGGGTGAAGAGTCCATGTGATGGGTGACTGGGGTCTTTGATGATTTTCCCAGCCCTTTTCAGACACCGCTTCCTGTAGATGTCTTTTATGGCAGGAAGTGGTGCTCCGGCGATGCGCTGGACGACCCTCTGCAACGCCTTTCAGTCCGAGGCAGAGCAGTTCCCGTACCAGACTGTTATACAGTTGGTCAGGATGCTCTCGATGGTGCAGCGATAGAAGTTCACCAGGGTGTCTGAGGACAGGTGGTTCTTCCTCAGAGTCCTCAAGAAGGAGAGGCGCTGGTGAGCCTTCTTGACCAGCTTGGAGCAGTTGGTCGTCCAGATGAGATCCTCGGAGATGTGGACTCCCAGGAACTTGAAGCTGCTCACACGCTCCACAGCCGTCCCCTTAATGTGGATGGGTGGATGTGGGTCAGCATTCCTCCTGTAGTCCACGATGAGCTCCTTGGTCTTCTCGGTGTTAAGCAGCAGGTTGTTTCTGTCGCACCACTCAGCCAGACAATCCACCTCCTCCCTGTAGGCGGCCTCATCGTTGTCACTGATGAGGCCAATCACCGTGGTGTCATCTGCAAACTTAATGATGGTGTTGAAACCATCAGGAGGTCTGCAGTCGTGGGTGAAGAGGGAGTAGAGGAAAGGGCTCATCACACAGCCTTGTGGTACACCGGTGTTCATTGTGATTGTAGATGAGCAGCGGTTATCCAGCCAGACATGTTGGGGGCGGTTGGTCAGGAAGTCCAGTAACCATTTGCAGATGAGGGAACTGATGCCCAGGTCTGTCAGTTTCCTGATGAGTTGTGAGGGGTGGATTGTATTGAATGCTGAACTGACGTCTATAAACAGCATTCTGGCGTATGTGTTGTTGTTGTCCAGGTGTGAGAGGACAGAGTGCAGTGCTGGCGGTATGCGAATTGGTGGGGGTCCAGGGTGGGGGGGGAGACAAGATTTGAAGTGTGCTAGGACCAGCTGCTCTAAGCACTTAGTGATGATGGGGGTGAGTGCTACTGGGCGGTAGTCATTGAGGCAAGATGGGTTGGAGTTTTTGGGTATCGGGACGATGGAGGTGGATTTGAAGCAGGCCGGTACCACAGCGTGGGCCAAGGACAGATTGAATATGTCTATGAGCACTCCTGCGAGCTCCCCAGAACACGCTCTGAGAACACGCCCTGGATGCCATCAGGACCTGCAGCCTTGTGGACATTGATCCTGCTCAGCACCGCTCCTACATCGGTGGGGGAGAGAGTCAGAGGTTGGTGGTCTGGCGTCATGTCTGTTTTGGTTGTGGTTGTGGGGTTCCCTCGCTCAAAACGAGCATAAAAGTTGTTGAGCTCGTTGAGGAAGGAGACATCAGAGGGTGCGGGGGAGGGTTTGGTGGTCCTGTAGTCTGTAATGGTCTGGAGTCCTTGCCACATGCGTCGGGGGTTGGAGTTGGA
Organism: Neolamprologus brichardi; assembly: GCF_056152115.1. NCBI lineage: Eukaryota > Metazoa > Chordata > Actinopteri > Cichliformes > Cichlidae > Neolamprologus > Neolamprologus brichardi. The sequence goes on along the minus strand of NW_028270137.1, from coordinate 3,009,716 downwards.
GAAGTGTTCTTCTACCTTCTTTTTGTAATGGTGTTTGGCTTTTTTGATGCCCTTCTTTAGATTAGCCCAGGCTGTACTGTAGGCGTGTGCATCTCCTGACCTAAAGGCAGTGTTGCGGGCCTTCAGGAGGAGACGAACATCCCGGTTCATCCAAGGCTTCTGGTTGGGGTACATGGTGATCCGTTTCTGGGTGGTGACACTGTCTATGGTTTCGGAGATGTAATCCAGTACAGATGAGGCGTACTGGTCCAGGTCTGTGTGGGTGAACATATTCCAGTCTGTGTTTTTAAATCTGTCCTGGAGCACTGCGTCTGTCCCCTCTGGCCACACTTTAATTGTCCTCACAGCAGGTTTCACACGTTGGATGAGTGGTGAATACCTAGGTGTGAGGAACAGGGAGAGATGGTCCGATTATCCAATGTGGGGGAGGGGTGTGGCTTTATAGGCTCCAGACAGGTTGGAATACACATGGTCTAAAGTCTTGTCTCCTCTGGTGTGGCAGAAGACATGTTGGTGGAATCTGGGGAGGACTGTCTTTAAGTTGGTGTGGTTGAAGTCGCCAGCAACAATAAAAGCAGCCTCGGGGTGTTTATTCTGGTGTTTGTTAATGGCTGCAGAAAGTTCTTTCATGGCCAACCTAGCATTAGCGTCGGGGGGGATATACACTGCAGTGAGTATGATCGAAGTGAGTTCTCTGGGGAGATAATAAGGTCTGCATTTGACCAATAAAAACTCCGCATTAGGTGAGCAGTGACTCTCAGTAGTAGTGGAGTTCATGCACCAAGCATTGTTAATATAAATGCACAAACCTCCACCTCTGGTCTTGCCGGAGTCATCTGCTAGCCTGTCGGCTCGGTGTGTGTGGCGTCCTGCTAACTCGATAGCATTGTCCGGGCAGCTGTTGTTCAACCATGTTTCGGTGAAAAACATGACATTTGAGTCCATAATGCGTCTGTTGTTAGTGATGGAGAGCCGTAACTCATCCATTTTGTTTGCCAGAAAACGGACATTGGCGAGGAAAATACTGGGTAAAGGCATCCGGTGTGGTGTTAGCTTTAGCTTAGCCCGTAAGCCCGTAGCCCTCCGCGCCTACCTCGCCTTTGTTTACCATCTCAGCGCCGTCTGCGTGCACTTCCGCCCGGCCGGGGAGAGTGGGCAGCCTCCGGTGTTCTGGAGATCTCTGGGATGAGTCAGAGATCGGCGATAAAACTGTTGGAGTTATGAGTCCAGATGTCCAGAATCTCTTGTCTGCTGTAGGTCAGCAACGCACAGCAATTCTGGATGAATAATCCGGTTAAAAGTAGATAAAAAACCGCTAAATAGCACATTCTGGAGAGACACTGAGCCTCGCGTTGTTCACGCGCCGCCATCTTGGTGGACGTGCAACGCTATAAAAAAGTTCTGTACCACCAGTTGGAGTGGTACAGAACTTGCCTGTAGAGGTTATTCTGGGGATGGACTTGCCTGTACTCATGGACTTGCTGCAAGAAAAAGAAGAACAGTGGACAGAGACTGATGTGGGGGATAAGGGGAATGCTAAATTAAATGTTTCTGGCCCAGTGGACACTAGAGCCCAGGCGAAGGCTGGATGCCAACCCTTGCCAGACTTTGACAGTAGTCTGTGTGAGGGTGGCACTGATGGGCCAAGAAAATCCCGCCGCCAACGCCGCCTTGAGAAGCAGCTATGGTCAAAGGGGCCGAACACTAAGAGCATGAAATGGGATGTACCAGAAAATATCACTTTGTTGCAAAGGGAGGATGAAACGTTGAAAGTTTTGTTTGCTAATGTGACTGAAGGGGGAACTGGAAAATGGGGAGGGAAAGAGAAGTTCATTGTTGACAAAAATGTGTTGTATGCAGTTGACGGTGACCACCAACAGCTTGTGATACCTTCTAGTTGTAGACCCCTCATTATGCACCTAGCACATACCCTCCCCTGGGCAGGTCATCTGGGTCACCAAAAAACCTATATGCGAGATAGCTCACGTTTCTTTTGGCCGTCAATGTACACAGACACACAAAAATATTTCCGTACATGCCTTACCTGCCAGAAAGCTTGTCCAGCTCGCCAGTCTGACAGGGCCCTGCTACAGCCACTTCCGGTCATCTCCACCCCCTTCCGTAGGATAGCTATGGACATTGTGGGTCTTCTGGTAAAAAGTAGTCATAAATTTTGGTGGTGTGTGATTATGCGACTCGTTTCCCAGAAGCTTTCCCTCTGTGTGCGCTCACGGCACCCAATGTTCTGCGTGCACTGGTACAGCTGTTCTCCTGGGTGGGGATACCAGATAAGATTTTGACCAACCAAGGGACTAACTTTACCTCTAGGTTGATGCAGCTCTTCCACAACCAGCTAAGCATCTCTGCCATCAGGACGTCACCCTACCATCCACAGACAGATGGGTTGGTGGAGAGGTTCAACCAAACTCTGAAGAGGATGCTGCAGAAGTTTGTGTCAGACACTGGGAAAGACTGGGACCAGTGGCTACCCTTCCTGCTGTTTGCATACAGAGAAGTTCCCCAGGCTTCCACTGGTTTCTCACCATTCGAGCTACTCTATGGTTGGGATGTGCAGGGGCCGTTGGCTCTCCTCCGGAAGGGTTGGGAGTCTCCTGCTTCTGCTTCAAATGATAAAGGAGTGGTGCAATTTGTGCTGGAAATGAGAGATTGGTTGGGGAGATACCATGAAGAGGCCGAGGTCAACCTGCGAGATGCTCAACGAAGCCAGAAGACCTGGTATGACCAATAGGCCCGGCAACGTGAATTTCAACCTGGTCAAAAGGTGTTGTTACTTCTCCCCTCAGTCAACAGTAAACTTCTGGCGAAATGGCAAGGGCCATACACAGTTCTTCGCAGAATGGGGCCAGTGACCTATGAGATTCATCTTCCTGAAAAGAGGAAACCGAAGCAGACTTACCATGTGAATCTCCTGAAAGAATGGGAAGAGCGTGCCCACCAGGCCCCTGCGAAAGCTCTGATGGCAAGAGAAGTGCCAAGAGAAGGGAAGACAGAACCCGAGCAGGGAGCCGATCCAATGTCTCCGGTGCTGACTCATCTTACCCCACAGCAGGCTGCTGAGCTACTCCAAATCCTTCGGTAGACTCCATCTCTGTGTTCAGTAAACCCCGGCAGGACCACCCTTGTCGAACATGTGATACGCCTAAAGGATAGACATCCCATCTGCCAATGTCCATACCGGGTTCCACAACACTTAGTGGATAAATTGCGACAGGAGGTGGAGAAGATGCTGGAGCTTGGGGTGATAGAGCCGTCCTGCTCAGAGTGGTGTAGCCCGGTGGTCATCATCTTCAAGAAAGATGGCTCCCTACGCATCTGCATTGATTTCCGGAAGCTTAATTCCATTTCAGAGTTTGATGCCTACCCCATGCTTCGAATCGAGGATTTGCTGGAGAAGATTGGAGCAGCCAGGTACATCACCACCCTGGATCTGTGCAAAGGTTACTGGCAAGTGCCACTGGAGGAGTCTTCTCGACCGTACACCACCTTCAGGACACCTGCCGGCCTGTTCCAGTTCACGGTGATGCCATTTGGGCTACGTGGGGCTCCGGCCACCTTCCAAAGGCATATGGACAAATTACTACAGGGGTGTGACCCCCATAGTGCCGCCTACCTGGATGATGTAGTGATCTTCAGCAACACCTGGGAAGAACATCTGCAGCACCTGTCCGAAGTCCTGGGAAGAATCCATAAGGCAGGGTTGACCCTCAACCCCTCTAAATGTGAGTGGGCACGGCAGGAGACCCGCTACCTTGGCTACCAAGTGGGCAGAGGTGAGGTGCGCCCGCTGATGGATAAAGTAGAAGCTATCCAGAACTGCCCTCGGCCTCGCACTAGCCCCTTCCTGGGGCTGGTTGGCTGGTACCAAAGATTTGTGCCCCAGTTTGCAACTATTGCGGCCCCTCTTACTGCTATGACCAGCAAGGACCAACGGAATCCTGTCACATGGACAGCGGAATGTGAACAAGCTTTCAAAAGGCTGAAAACCTGCCTGTGTACGACCCCAGTTCTCAGGAGCCCAGACTTCAGGAAGAAATTTCTGGTCCAGGTGGATGCCTCCAAAAGCGGCCTGGGAGCAGTGCAGGCCCAAGGGGACCCTGGAGAAGAGCATCCGGTCCTATACCTAAGCCAAAAGCTGCTGCCACGAGAGACCAACTACTCAACTGTGGAGAAGGAGGCCTTGGCCATTAAGTGGGCACTGGAGAAACTCAGGAATTATTTACTTGGAAGGGAGTTTGAGTTGGAAACTGATCACAGAGCTCTCACCTGGATCCATTCCATGAAGGACCATAACAGCCGACTGACACGCTGGTACCTTTCACTGCAGCCGTTCAGATTCACCATCCGTCAAAGACCAGGCTAGCTCAATGTAGTGGCAGATTATCTCTCCAGGTTGCCGCACAACGCAAGGGGATGATGTGACGGAGTTACACCGTCCCAGGCCGCAGACAGCTGACCTGGGCGCATACACGCACCACCACCATTAGTTTCTACAATTACCGTGGCTGCGCGTCTTTTTGACGACCGGGCAGATAAACAAAAAGGGGTGAGAGGTATATTTTGAGCGGCGCAGAGGGTGGCCAACATATTTTTCCCACTTACCTTTAATAAAGCCGGTCGCGTAGACTCGCTGTGATCGCCGATTATACGGGTGGTTATGCAAGAAGATGGTATGGTGTTCCGGGGTTCAAATAGTGGGTTCGGGCGCGCTTGAAAGATCACGTGAACTGCATTATTTTTGTTTGGTTTTTTTTGTTATTGTGAAACACTGTAGGCTGCCTGGAATTGGCCATAAATGTCTGTATTTACATATATATGTATTGTAGGAATACAGCTGGAAATAAGCTGAGGAGAAAAGAGTGTTTGGTAAAAGAAATAATAAAGAGATGACGATTATGCCTAGTGGGAGGGGCCATGGGGTAAAAAAGAAGGCTGTTTTTCGGTGAGATGTTACAGAGAGGGAAACATGCAGACTGTGTTTTGTATATAGATGTTTGTTTTGTGTTGACTTAAGTTAGTTTTCTATTTTCTTTGTAAATAATCTTTTGTGCACCTGGGAGGCCGGCAGAATAAACTATCCACACTGAATGCTTCCTGACTACGCCTGCCTTTGTTCGGGAGAAGTTTCGGAGAGGACCCCGCGACAAGTTGACATACTCTCACACGCACTGAGCAGTTTTCATACTCTCACACGCACCGAGCAGTTGTCATACTCTCACACGCACCGAGCAGTTGACATACTCTCAAACGCACTGAGCAGCAAACTCAGAAACCAGTCTTACTTGTTATCATCTATCGTCCACCTGGGCCTTACACAGAGTTTCTGTCTGATTTCTCAGACTTTATATCTAATTTAGTTCTGAGCTCAGATAAAATAATTATTGTGGGTGATTTTAACATCCATGTTGATGCTAAAAATGACAGCCTCAACATGGCATTTAATCTGTTGTTAGACTCAATTGGTTTTCTCAAAATGTAAAAGAACCCACCCACCACTTTAATCACACTCTAGATCTTGTTTTAACATATGGCATAGAAACTGAACATTTAACAGTGTTTCCTGAAAACCCTCTCCTGTCTGATCATTTCTTGATAACATTTACATTTACAATAATTGATTACGCAGCAGTGGAGAGTGGACTTTATCAAAGTAGATGTCTTTCTGAAAGCGCTGTAACTAAGTTTAAGAATATAATCCAGCCACTGTTATCATCGTCAATGCCCTGTACCAACACAGAGCAGAGCAGCTATCTGAACGCTACCCCAACAGAGGTCGATTATCTTGTTAATAATTTCACCTCCTCACTACGTACGACTCTGGATACTGTAGCTCCGGTGAAAACTAAGGTCTCTAATCAGAAGTACCTGACCCCGTGGTATAATTCTCAAACACGTACCCTAAAGCAGATGACTCGTAATCTGGAGAGGAAATGGCGTGTCACAAATTTAGAGGATCATCATTTAGCCTGGAGAAATAGTTTGTTGCTTTATAAGAAAGCCCTCCGCAAAGCCAGAACAGCTTACTACTCATCACTGATTGAAGAAAATAAGAACAACCCCAGGTTTCTCTTCAGCACTGTAGCCAGGCTGACAAAAAGTCAGAGCTCTTTTGAGCCAACCATCCCTTTAACGTTAACTAGTGATGACTTCATGAACTTCTTCACAAATAAAATTTTTATCATTAGAGAAAAAATTACCAATAATCATCCCACAGATGTAATATTATCTACAGCTACTCTTAGTTCCATTGATGTTAAGTTAGACTCTTTTTCTCCAATCGATCTTTCTGAGTTAACTTCAATAATTACTTCCTCCAAACCATCAACGTGTCTTTTAGACCCCATTCCTACAAAACTGCTCAAAGAAGTCCTGCCATTGATTAATTCTTCGATCTTAAATATGATCAACCTATCTCTAATAATCGGCTATGTACCACAGGCCTTCAAGGTGGCTGCAGTTAAACCTTTACTCAAAAAGCCATCTCTAGACCCAGCAGTCTTAGCTAATTATAGGCCAATCTCCAACCTTCCTTTCATATCAAACATCCTTGAAAGAGTAGTTGTCAAACAGCTAACAGATCATCTGCAGAGGAATGGTTTATTTGAAGAGTTTCAGTCAGGTTTCAGAGTTCATCACAGCACAGAAACAGCTTTAGTGAAGGTTACAAATGATCTTCTTATGGCCTCTGACAGTGGACTCATCTCTGTGCTTGTCCTTCTTGACCTTAGTGCAGCATTCGATACTGTTGACCATAATATCCTATTAAAGCGATTAGAACATGCTGTAGGTATTACAGGTACTGTGCTGCAATGGTTTGTATCATATCTATCTAATAGACTCCAATTTGTGCATGTAAATGGAGAGTCCTCTTCACACACTGAGGTTAATTATGGAGTTCCACAGGGTTCAGTGCTAGGACCAATTCTGTTTACATTATACATGCTTCCCCTAGGCAGCATCATTAGAAGACATAGCATACATTTTCACTGCTATGCAGATGACACCCAGCTCTATCTGTCCATAAAGCCAGATAACACACACCAATTAGTTAAACTGCAGGAATGTGTTAAAGACATAAAGACTTGGATGGCCACTAACTTTCTGCTTCTTAACTCAGATAAAACTGAGGTCATTGTACTCGGCGCTGAAAAGCTTAGAAATATGGTATCTAACCAGATTCTTACTCTGGATGGCATTACCTTGGCCTCCAGTAACACTGTGAGGAACCTTGGAGTCATTTTTGACCAGGATATGTCCTTCAACGCACATATTAAACAAATATGTAAGACTGCGTTCTTCCATTTGCGCAACATCTCTAAAATTAGAAATATCCTGTCTCAGAGTGATGCTGAAAAACTAGTTCATGCATTTATTACTTCCAGGCTGGACTACTGCAATTCATTATTATCAGGATGTCCAAAAAACTCACTGAAAAGCCTTCAGTTAATCCAAAATGCTGCAGCAAGAGTACTGACAGGGACTAGAAAGAGAGAGCATATTTCTCCTGTTTTGGCTTCCCTTCATTGGCTTCCTGTTAAATCCAGAATTGAATTCAAAATCCTGCTCCTCACATACAAGGTCTTAAATAATCAGGCCCCATCTTATCTTAATGACCTTGTAGTACCATATCACCCTATTAGAGCACTTCGCTCCCGCTCTGCAGGCCTACTTGTTGTTCCTAGAGTATTTAAAAGTAGAATGGGAGGGAGAGCCTTCAGTTTTCAGGCCCCTCTTCTGTGGAACCAGCTTCCAGTTTGGATTCGGGAGACAGACACTATCTCTACTTTTAAGATTAGGCTTAAAACTTTCCTTTTTGCTAAAGCATATAGTTAGGGCTGGACCAGGTGACCCTGAATCCTCCCTTAGTTATGCTGCAATAGATGTAGGCTGCCGGGGGATTCCCATGATGCATTGAGTTTTTCCTTTCCAGTCACCTTTCTCACTCACTATGTGTTAATAGACCTCTCTGTATTGAATCATATCTGTTATTAATCTCTGTCTCTCTTCCACAGCATGTCTTTATCCTGTCTTCCTTCTCTCACCCCAACCGGTCGCAGCAGATGGCCGCCCCTCCCTGAGCCTGGTTCTGCCGGAGGTTTCTTCCTGTTAAAAGGGAGTTTTTCCTTCCCACTGTCGCCAAAGTGCTTGCTCATAGGGGGTCATATGATTGTTGGGCTTTTCTCTGTATCTATGAAGCGCCTTGAGGCGACATTTGTTGTGATTTGGCGCTATATAAATAAAATTGAATTGAATTGAATTGTCATACTCTGACACGCACCGAGCAGTTGTCATACTCTGACACGCACCGAGCAGTTGTCATACTCTGACACGCACCGAGCAGTTGTCATACTCTGACACGCACCGAGCAGTTGTCATACTCTGACACGCACCGAGCAGTTGTCATACTCTGACACGCACCGAGCAGTTGACATACTCTCAAACGCACCGAGCAGTTGTCATACTCTCACACGCACCGAGCAGTTGTCATACTCTCACACGCACCGAGCAGTTGACATACTCTCACACGCACCGAGCAGTTGTCATACTCTCACACGCACCGAGCAGTTGTCATACTCTCACACGCACCGAGCAGTTGTCATACTCTCAAACGCACCGAGCAGTTGTCATACTCTCACACGCACCGAGCAGTTGTCATACTCTCACACGCACCGAGCAGTTCACATACTCTCACACGCACCGAGCAGTTGTCATACTCTCACACGCACCGAGCAGTTGTCATACTCTCACACGCACCGAGCAGTTGTCATACTCTCACACGCACCGAGCAGTTGTCATACTCTCAAACGCACCGAGCAGTTGACATACTCTGACACGCACCAAGCAGTTGTCATACTCTGACACGCACTGAGCAGTTGTCATACTCTCACACGCACTGAGCAGTTGACATACTCTCAAACGCACTCAGCGGCTGATAAACTCCCCCAAAGAAATCAAATTCCTAGAAATCCAATAACGGAAATGTTTGCACACACTTGTCATTATGTGCAGAGGTCCACCCTACCAGCCAACCTCAGATCTCCACGCATACACAAACTAAGGCACATAAGTCTGCACACATCCAGACATTAACAGATACACACACATGGCCACCCTTTATATCGGTGGACCTCCACCAGGCCTCACTGCACTCCTCTTCTCAGAGAAACCCTCAACAGAAGAGTTGAGAAACACAAAACTTGTGAGATCTGAATGTCCTGGTGAGTCTCCACCTGTTACAGGTGGGTGCTGCCTGGACTGTCTCAAGACAGACCAGATCAGGTGCACCACAGACACTTCAAACCTCATCTCAGGACAAAAACTAAAAGAACAACATAAACAAGGAGAAAACTTGCCTTAGAAACATGCAGGGTTAGAGGAGACGGCAGCCGTGTAGAGGTGAGCCTGTGTGAGTCCTTTTTCTTTTAGTGAACAACAGAAAAACAGAAAAAAGAAAGAAAACTTACCTTAAAAATCTGTAGGGTTGTTTTCTCTGAGACATGTTGGAATCTGTAAACAGTTACTCCGAAAAGGATCCAGATATTTCAAAATACTTCTCTGGCGAACGTTTCAATTCTGCGAACATAAATGCTGTGATTAATGGACTAAAAGTCATCGCTTCTCACCCCTATTTATGGATTCAAGGATCAAAGGATCAAATTGGTGGTAAGATTCTAAATATATGTGATGTCATAATCCTGTTAGTTTGGAATACACAAAACAATAAGCACAGTTGTACAGACACATACACACACTCCCAAAAACTAGCCAGCCCTCATGAGGAGGTTGCGACGCCCTCCAGGTGCGGGAAAGAAAGCAGGAAAAACCGGGAGTCTTTTTGAAATATATAAAACAATAAACACGGTCGTGCAGACACATACACTCACACATGCTTCGAAAGCCTAGCCAGCCCTCGTGATGGGGTGGACCTCCTCCAGGCCTCACTGCCTTCCCCTCCTGAGAGAAACCCTTTATAGAAGAGTTGAGAAAGACACAATTTGTGAGGTCTGAATGTTCTGGTGAGTCTCCACCTGTTGCAGGTGAGTGCAGCCTGGACTGTCTCGAGACAGACCAGATCAGCTGCACCACAGACACTTCATACCTCATCTCAGGAGAAAAACTGAAAGAACAACATAAAAAAGGAGAAAACCGACCTCAGAAACATGGCCAACATCTGTTTGATTAGACTAACAAATAATGGTTGACCATTTTCAGGTGCTCGCCTAACCTTCAGTAGTTGTTCGAGGTCATTGAAACGCTTAGGTTTTATATATCCAGGTTCCTTGGATTGATAATCTGTCTCGTATTGAAATTGTTCTTTGGTCAGTTTTGCCTGTTGCAGAATTTCAGGGTTGCTCTTGTTGACTTTAATAGCCACGATCTGTCTGTTTGCTCTGTGAATTGGTTAGAAACAAAACTGAACTTGTTTTGGTTTCTTTTGTAAAATGCTCTGAAAACATCTGGAAAGGGTTTGGGTTGGTGTCAGGTCAACGTCCGTTATGCCATAAAGTATAATGGGTGAGCGCTCGTATTATGGGTTTTGGGATCAAAGCAAAGCTACCACGTCATGAAGGATCGAAGCAAAGCTACTGCGTCACAAGGGATCAAAGTGATTCTAATGTATGCGCAGGCGCACACACACATGTTTGTTTGTGTAATATTGTTCACACTAAATTTGATCGTAGGCAATTTAATATGAGTCAATCAAAGAAAATGTTAGTTTTGGAGAATTTTGAAATTACGAAACTGACAATTACGAGAATTTTTGTTCGTGTATTTTTTTTCTTTTGCATAACATGTCGAGCTTTTCTTTATATAGCCATGTCGTAGATTCCGAAGCAAACAAGAAATTGATGAAAATGTTCTATTTTATTTTAACAATCATCAACTGCATATGCAGGTTTCGTACGGGTGCTTGAAATCCTTGAAAAATCTTGGATATATTGTAGTGCTTCTATTTCGGATTTGGTGCTTAAAACGTCTTGAAACTGTATTTCATTCACCACAAATAACTATCTGACTGAATAGTTTTCTTATCAGATAGAGAAATAAAATGGCAAAGTCTAAAAGCAACATTTCTCTGCCTGGGCTGCCTTGTACCTCTGCACGTCAGTCTGTTTCAATGTGTGACCCCCCACCCCCTCCCCGAACAGTCGGGGGTGAGCGCACTAACGTGCCTGGAGGCCGTTTTAATGAGTGTTTGCTGGAAAACGAAAAATACAAGAAGGAGTCTGGAAGAAGGATTTGTACGTTTTCACTGTGGAGGAGTTTGCGTAAGTCCTAGTAAATCATTTTCTCCAGTGTGTACGTTACACATGCTAATTTTTAAAATCGTTTTTATTATTTTGCTAGCTAGCAAACTCGCGGGATAAATGATTGAAATGCACTCAGTGTGATGCAATACGGTGCCGCTATTCTAACAGTTAGTTATTGCAGGGTAATTTCTGGAATATGCTGTGAATTTAACCAAGATTACACAGCAGTAGCAGTAATGCGAGTTACTTCCCCAAAGTGAAAGCTTTAAACGTTAGCCCGATGCTTAACTAGCCAACTCAAGCTTTCTGATTGAAGGCTAAAAGCAGCGTTGTCACCAAGTAAACAGAATATTGATTCTATTTTGGTGTATTGCTGCAGTTTTTTCAAGTATTAACTTGGTGCTTTTGGCAACCTTAGGGGGAAATAATGGTAATATGACTGATCCATATGGACACAAAGAATATAGACTTTTTTGTGCTACCGAAGTTCCGTGGCTTTCATTCAAAATCTGTTTATCGTTAAACAACTTGAAGATTATAATGGCTTCAAACTCACATTGAGGCCTGTGGGGCACTATCAGCCACTGAAACAGTAGACAAATGAATATTTCATACCTTAAGGCTGCCTGTTTATTTAAGGGAGATGAACAATACATTATAATTGTATATAATAATATCACAGATGATAGATTAAATAGGTTTTTGATAGATGCTTGTGCATTGTTAAAGTCTTATATGTTGAATTGATCTGAGTATGTCATCTGTTCAAAGCCTCTCCCAGTCAGTGCTGTTCTCTATGCCTGTCTTACTCTACATGATCTTTTTTAACATCAGCATGCTAAAGGACTTGTTTGGAAGAGACTGCTATTTTATACGCTAAAATATGTTTTTCTTCTGGTTGGTGAAAACACTTTATTATCCTGTAATAGATTTTTTAAATGCTTGGTGATGGTAGTACCCAAAACTAGCTGCATCAGGTACTTCCCTGTGTATTTGGAGAGGATCAGAAGTCCCAGGAATAAAAAAGCAACTAATTATTTATCTGCACAGCCGTACAAGTGGCTGACTGCTAGTTTGTTCCTCTGAGGCCGTGTCCTAGTCAGTGTGTCTCGCTAGATTTCTCTCTCTTCTGTTAATTGAGCCTTTTTGTTTGTTTTGTGCAGTTCTGGTTAATAAGTGAAATTAATAAAAGCCGCAGAAATATTTTCATTGCATTTCTGTTTGTTCTGTACTTGCTAACTGTCAGTTCAGAAGAAAATGTAGCTGCTGTTTGCCAACAAACTCAGTTCCTTTGCCCGATAATTTCCTTCCAAAAAATGCCTACATATATATTTATAAGCTGAGTTATTATATAGCTGAATAATTATATCTTTCAATTAATAACTAATAATGTTTTATTTTAAATTTGTGTCTTTTAGCTTCTTCTGCTTATTATTGTTATCCATCCATTTTCTTCTGCTTATCAAGGACTGGTTTACCCGGGCAGCAGCCTAAGCAGAGAAGCCCACATCTCCCTCTCCCCAGCCACCTCCTCCACTTCTTCTGGGATAACACCAAGACATCCTCAGGCCAGCTGAGAGATATAGCCTCTCCAGAGAGTCCTAGGTCTGCCCTGGGCCTCTTTCTCCTTTTCTCATCAGCCTCTCTTCAACGTGTAGGAATAGCAGCTCTACTCTGAGCCCCTTTTGAGTAACTGAACTCCTCAGCCTGTCTTTAAGGGAGAGGCAACACCCTTAGAGAAAGCTCGTGTTTTTCATCTGTCAGTCCTCTGCTCACCTGTCCCCAAACTCGTAAACAAGAGAAGATTAAAGTCCTCCGCTTGATGCTGCAAGTCATTGTTTTTTATTGTCTTTTTCTTAATATATTCAGATCATTCTAAAAATATCTGTACAACAGTTTGTTTATGCAGTCAGCATTTGTATATATACAGCAGTATTCTCAAACAAGCAACAGTGAACGCACCTGTGTGAGGCAAATTCCACAATCACAGTTCAATCAGTCCCCCCACCCTGACACTTTTTTCCACTTTAAGTGAGGAAATGGAATTAAATCTGACACATCTTTATCTTTTTTGGACATATCAACATATCTTTTTAAGGTTAAGAGAATATGGTCATCAGATTAGAGAAGCTGAACAATCAGAGCTGTGATAATGATATTTAAGGATATTTAAGGTGTGTTGACTGGTTCATAACGTCAGCTCATGTGAGAAAACATCCCATGCTAAAAGTTGCCGCTAGCTGCTGGTTGATGGTGAATTTATTGTGTGTTTCCACCGTCTGTACAGATGAAGAGTAGCAGAGCTGGAGATGAGGCAGGAGGAAAAGTTGACTCAATTCAATTTCAGTTTATTTATATAGCATTAATCACAACAACAGTCACCTCAAGACACTTTATACTGCAAGGTGGAGGCCCTATTGTAATACAGAGAAAACGAAATGATCAAAACAAGCCCTTTGAGCGAGCACTTGGTGACTGTGGGAAGGAAAAACACCATTTTAACTGGAAGAAACTTCCAGTAGAAGCAGGTATAGGGAGGGGCAGCCTCTGAGGACTGGTTGGGGTTGAGGGGAGGGAGAAAGGACAAAGGACACGCTGTGGAAGAGAGCCACTCTATGAGCTGTTCATTCAGTTTGTGGTTTAGCTTGACTCCATGACGTTTCTGAACTAATGCTTTGCTCAATTAATGTTGCAATGAATTATGGGTGGATTTTACTGATATTCTATCTTTATGTTGTCACCAAACAGATCTACAGATTTAGGATTAGCTACAGGCTCCTCTACCCCTGCTAGCCCTTCTGTCCTGCCCAGGATGGCGCCCCTGGTGCCCCCTCATAAGGTCCAGCAGTCCTACTGTCCATCCAACAGCTCCTTCTCCCCTCTTACAGCCCCTATGGGAGCTCCATCTGTGGTGGCTACAGGCCTTACAGCTACAGCTACGGTGGCGGCTACAGCCTGGGAGGATACAGACACACACCTCACCTTGAGGACGTCCCCCCAGCAGGTTTGTGCAGCAGGCTGAAGAGATGGAACAGCAAGCACTCACATATTCATATGAGTACATTTAGTTGTTTTGAGAGGTGTACTCAACACAGGACAGTGGCTGCAGGTGCTAATTGTTTTGAGTTCAAAGTAATTAAGGCTGCTGTTGCAAAGTTTGATAATAGAATCTGAAGCTGGTAATGTTCAGGGCTGCAGTACACGTGTAAAGATGAGTCTGCTTGTATGACATCATATGTGCCTTTGTGTAACTCAGTGGCAAATAAATTGGGTACCATAGCTCCATATGCCATTAGTTACTTTACAAGTGTAAGGAAAAGCAGAAGGACTTGTTTTTGGTTCAGACCAGTTAAAATGATGAATGTCTTTCATTCAGTTTCCTTGCTTGGTTTAGACACTAACTGGGCGAGCGAGGAGGACGACCACGTGGTGGCCAGAGAAGAATATGACTTTACAGCTGCTTCTCGGGAGGAGCTTTCTATGCAAGCTGGAGAGATGCTCAACCTCGCTCCTAAAGGTGATGAGCTTTTTACTGGCTGCGGGACATTTGATTCTGAGTGCTTTGACCCAAAACCTTCTATTTTTGTTTTCCTTATCTTAGAAATAACAGATGAGGGCTCTTCTTTTGTGTGAGCGTGCCCCATGTTTACAACTATCTCCCTCGTGTTTAGAGCTACAGCCCCGTGTGCGTGGCTGGCTCCTGGCCAGCGTGGACGGTGAGACCACCGGCTCGTCCCAGCAAACTACGTTAAGATCCTCAGCAAGAGAAGAGACCGCCGGGCCACAGATGTGGAGAGGCTCGCTCAGGCCCAGCAGGCGAACACGCAGGCACCCCAAACAACCTCAGCTGCACAAATCTGTGTCTCTCCTGCAGCCCATAAACGTACAGCATCTACCCGCATCATGTACAGTACATGAATGACCCGTCTCGTCAGATTCATTAGGCTCAGCTGTGTCCCCCTCCTGTGTTTCCTCGTTTCCCTCTGTGTGTATTTATAGTAGTGATGGCCAAACAAAGCTTTCTGAAGCTTGTGTTGAAAAACGATTCATTACTGGAAGCTTTTTAACACAGTCCTCTGTGGTGACATCTGCTGGTCAAAAATATGAAGAGCAGCTTGAATCTACAAAAAAACTGAACTGCTTCATTATGATTGCCCACTCTGCAGAGTGGAATTCACAATTCACAATTGGACGTCACTGATCACGTGACTGTGGCCAAACGAATCGAGCATCGACAGAGTGCTTCTGAAGCGGTGTGTTGGTGTTTTTGACACACGCGCCGGAGCGTCAGCTTCAAGCGGGCCATCACTAATTTATAGCATTCGTCCTCTTGTGTGCGTTACTGGTCCGTCTGTGTTCCTCCATGCTGTTTTTCCTGCTTGTCATCCTTCGTGTTTTAACTCCATTCCCTCGTGTCCAGGTTTCTTATTTGGTTCTCAGCTTTCCCAGTTTAGGTTTTCCTAGTTTTGTTTCTCGCCTCCCTCGCCTTTGTTTGTATGTCACTCTCCATAAATAAAGCTCACTCACATCAGCAGTGCCTGCATCTTGGGTCCTCCATTCATATCTCAACACGCAAACCCTGACATTTATTGTGTAGTTACATACTGCTAGGAAGTGCTGACAAAATATGAAATTATGATGCTATTTATGTAGAGGCACAGTACCAACACAGAACAGCGGGGACACAGAACCAAAACCTAAGAACTAACAAAGACACATCAAGAAATCAAAGATTAATAAAACAAAACAGAAAACACTGAGCCAGCGACCCAGGACCGTGACATTCAGTTTCTCAAGGAGGAATCAAAGCAAACATTTGTTTCTTTTTATGAATAAGAGATTTCCTTTATGGGTTACGTGATGGTGTAAGTTCCAGCACAGCTCATTTAGTGTGCAGAAGTGCTCCGAGGCCCCTATGAAACACATGATTGAAAGAATCTAATAAATTAGAGGGTGCAGTAGCTGTAGTATGACTTTTAGTTCTCCTTCTGCATGACGACTTTACTTTTTTCTTTTTTTTGGTGGGAGGAAGTTGACATCTCAGTCCATTGTGACGTGCAGATCTTTGACTGGCTTATGAACTCCGTCTGGAGGAACTCAGCAGGAGAGGGAAACAAGGACCAACAAACCCGGCTTGGTAAAAAGGAACAAGAACAGAAAAAATCAACATCATTACACATCCCTGAGCTGTCATTTACACCACCTGTGGCGCTTGATTTATTGGTCACTGAACGTGGTGTGTGTTTGGTGCGTCACTGGCTGCGTGTTCTGTGTTATTTGTCGGTCGTGTGGTTTGGGCGTTGATATTTGACATCACAGCAGAGAGACTGGATGTGATGTCAGACCCCTCTAAATCGTGTAATTTACAGATATTTAATTCCAATGATTTGACTGCATCATTGTGTCTTTGAGTTATGACCCAAACTCTCTTTCAACTTTGTGAATAAATTCACGTCCCCCTGTGACCTCATAATTACACCACAGTTCAGATGGCATGAATGAGTCATGAGGTCACACCAACAGTGACAACATCAGCAGTGACATCACTAAAGTTGCCAGGTGAGTCCATAAATAGAACCCGTGACGTGGAGCAGGTACCGCCGTTTTGGACGATGCCACGACGCAGCTATAGACGCAAACGTGCGAGGTCTTCTCGCCCCGTTCGCAGACGCAGGAGAGCCCACAAGGCCTCGGGTGTCCGCAGACGTGGGAGAAGATACCGTCGCAGACACTAGACAATCTCAATAAACATGTAGGATGAACATCAAAACTGTGGTCCAATCTAGTTTTCTTTAGATAATATATGTTGTTGTTGTTTTGTGTGTGTTTGTTATCAATGTTGTAAAAAAAGTTAAGCTTAGTAAGCCATCAAGCACTGATTACTCGTAGAAGAGCACCAATAGGAGACAGAACTAATTAGAAGGTGTTATTATTCAGTCTGTACATCGAATAGAAGGCACTAACCACAAGGTGATCTTCAATGCATCTCTGTGTGAATGTGAACGGAGCGAGAAGACCCCCACTGACTGCATGTCTTTAGACTGTGGGAGGAAGCTGGAGAGAACATGCAGACTCCACACAAAGACCCCGGCCTGATGGGGTTAGGGTCCTGAGTTTGATACCCCAAACTGAGGACAGAGGAAGGGATGGGTGATGTTCATGTGTGCCCAGGTGTATGATGTGGCTCTTTGCGGTGACACAGTAAAAAATGTGGCTGTTTGTCTGTGACTGGTTGGCTGCCCCAGCCCTGGCCCTTCATGTATTTCAGTAATGTCTTTTTCTCCCGTCTCCTCCTCTCGTTTACATGTTTTTTCCTTGTGACCCATTCCTTCTGTCACGTGTGTTTTCCCCCCAGCCATCATGTTCTGTTTGTGCTTAGTTATGTCCATGTCTCATCTCTAGTCCTCTTTTCCCTCTGTATGTATTTACAGTGTACGTGTTCCTCGTCGGTTCGTCATGCTAAGTCTGCGTGTCTTATTCCGTCATGTGTCATGTATCACTCCAAATCTCACTGACTTTAACTGATAATAACTGTTTGCTGAGTGTTATGTCTAAAAGGTATTGCACAATCGCCTCTAGTAGAGGATCAGGTTTGTTTTCCACTGATAATGGATTTTAACATGACTGACCAATGATTGTGGAGCACGTCCATGTAGGATCTTATAAATACAACGAGCAAACTTAAATGTTTTAAAATGTTCAAAACTTAATATATTATATTTCTGAAGTATGACGGAAGGAAAAAGTTTCATATTTTTAAAATATC
Organism: Neolamprologus brichardi; assembly: GCF_056152115.1. Lineage (NCBI taxonomy): Eukaryota > Metazoa > Chordata > Actinopteri > Cichliformes > Cichlidae > Neolamprologus > Neolamprologus brichardi. Next base: position 2,991,680 of record NW_028270137.1, on the reverse strand, counting down.
CAATTTCATATGATCAAATTTATGTCAAAAAGTTCATATTTATTCCTCCTATGTCATGTGTGAGTACTGTACTGTAAATGTCATATATATCAGATGATACTGATAACCTAATGCTAATAACTATGCAGAGGTCTCTAGGCCTCGACTTTTATGGAGCATGTGAAGTTTGGGGCAGAGTGGACAAAGAAAAGTTTCTCAGCAGGTTCAACAGGTTGCTACAACACAGGCCGATGAAGTATTGCACTCACTCATCCAAACTGGCAAACATGTAACATACACCCTAAGACTGATCCTGCTTTTTACTCCTTTGCTATGATTTAATTTGATATCATGTAGCCTTGGAGACAGTTTGCATAGATTAGAATGTTAGATTCCTGTGATGTCATCAATGCCCGATGTTTTGTTTTAATGTCTTGTGATAGTTCTAAGTGCAGACAAAGTCAGAGTTCAAGTGAGTTTAGTCCAATTTCTTTCCCTTTTTTTTATTCAAATCAGGCAACAAAGTATCTCTTTTACAGTGACATAGTTTTTTCTTTCCCTTTTTCCCCTTCCCTTCCTTCCTCTCCCCCTCCTTTTTACATAAAATATAATTACCATTATATAAACGATCATATATCTATGTCTATGGGGGGGGGGGGGGGGGGGGGGGCTGTTTTTTAAAAATATCAGACCAAGTTTTAAATATTTTAGACCTGTAAGTAGTGATATTAGGACATGTCCAAAACATATGTGACAATGAGGCAGAATTCTGGCCACATTGATCACATCTTGAGTCCGCACCTGGAGGCATCCTTGAAACCTTCAATTTAGACAGACGGAGCTTATGCAGGACCTTAAATTGTAGTAGTTGGAAAACGCAGAGAAGACAATTTCCCAGTATGGCTTCTTATGTGTGCACTTTACAATTCTTCTAGTTCCTCCTGTTCTCTTTTTCTAAAACACATTTTCTCTGTAATGCAGGTGGTGATTAAGCATGTTGCTCAGTTTTTAGTCAGCTACTTACCAGTGGTAAGAAATGTTTGTCTTTTTCTGTTGTTTTCCCCCAACGTGTTCCTCAAACAGCCTAATGTTTGAACACTGACCTTGATGTTCTGCTTCTTAATGGTAAAATGACCGAGATTCCCAAGGAGGTGGCAATGCTAATAAAAGTGGGGGCAGGACCAGAGGCTACGAGCAGCAATGTGACACCCGCATAAAACGACTGGTATGACTTGGAAGACGAAGTCATTATGGTCTTTGAAAGGCCAAAAAAACATAGACTTGGAAGCCTACCTGGCAAACAGAAGAACCTTTGTGCACGAGAGGGAGGTTAAGGTCAGCGAGTGGCAAGATAACATGCAGCTCTTTAGAAATATAGTGCGGCTCCACGTGGTTTGGGAAAAGTATTTAGCTGAAGTGTATTTTATTTATATTAGTTCTTTTTTAACTTGTAGTTCTAAATTAGAAGATTATTGTGATATTGAAATATAAAAATAAAAGTATGGTAAGTATGACTGCACAGGGGCTTTGTGGCCTGGCTGCAGAAGTCACTGGATAGAAAGCTGCTGACGTTTCACTGCATCCTGCACCAAGAGGCATTGTGTGCGCAAACCTTTCCTGTAGAATGCACAGAGGTCATAAATGTTGTCATTCAGATCATCAATAAAATAATGGCAAAAGGTTTAAATGCTCTCCACCTCATTACTGGATGAGGTGGAGAGCATTTACCCTGATCTCCTGCTGTATGACAGAGTCCTGCTGTCCAGAGGAGAGGTGCTGAAACGCTTTGCTCCATGTAAGATAAGATAACTCTTTATTGTCATTGCACAGTCATACATAGTACAGTAGTACAATGAAATTGGAAAATGTCTGGGAGAGGTGAAAGTTTTCATGAGCAGCAAAGGGCTCGCCTTTTCTGCGCTGGAACAGCCAGAGTGGCTGAAAAAGCTGCACTTTGTGGACATTACAGCGAACCAGAAGAAGCTGAATACAAGTCTTCAGGGGAGAGGAGGCACAGCGTTACACATGCTGGAGGAGGTGTTAGCGTTTGAGTGCAAACTGACAGTTAATAAATTCAGAGCATTTGCAGTCTGCAATCACCACAGTTATTTGGGAAATAATTCCACGAGTTCAGAGAGGAAAAACCCACATTATCCTTCCCCATCACTGCCCTGACCATCGATCCATCCCTGTTAAATGTGACTGGATTTTCAGGTGATACTGAGAACCTTGTTTGAAACATGGAATGCCATCCCGACACATAAACATGAAGAAATATGCATTTGGAGTCCTGACGATCTTCAGATCCACATACGTATGTGAGCAGCTGTTCTCCACCATGAACTGTGTTACAAACAAACACAGCTGACGCCTCACAGACAACAGCTTACAGTCCTGCGTAGATGAAAGTAACTTTGTAACTTGTAACTGTAAATTAAATGTGTAAGTGATATTTATATAGGTGTAAACTTATACACAGCTTTATGCCTTGTTGCTGTTTTAGAAAAAGTTAAAAAATGAATGTCCACTATTTAAACCTTTTGAATGCAGGATATTTTATTAAAGCAATTTAGCAGGAGGGGGAAAAGCCAGCTCACATACTATGATCACATAATGAAATCACTTAATACTCATCTAATTAACCCACTCTTAGCTAATGTTGATCTTTTGAGGAGAGAGATTGAGGAGAGAACGGGCACATCCATGCCTGAAGAGGCCCTTATCTCTGTTTTGCATCCCTGCAACTTCAACACTCCAGGGATTCAGTTGAAATCCAAATCCTCTCAAAGTTATATTTCAAAAAAGAGCAGAGAAAAAGCCAAAAAATACAAAACCCAAGTGTAAGTGTGCAGTTCAGACAGCAGCTGATCTCTGGGCTCTAGAGTCTGACCAATTTGGTCACATTTGCGGCCAAATTTCTCACTGGTGCGACTAATAAAATCCTAGGTCGCACCAGCGACCAGCCGTTCAGTACATTAAAAAAAAGTCTCTGCGATCTGAAAGTCTCCGTATCACTCCCGTATCATCACTCCCCGCCTGGTGCTGACTACAGCAGAGTACCAGTGTGAGAAACATGTGCTGGTCATCCTCACTGACATGAGTTCCTACGCTGAAGCTCTGAGAGAGGCACGACTGCCTTTACTTTCTTTGGCTCATGTTTAGGTGTTGTTTGTCAAAATAACATCAGTGTAAAAGCCAAATCCCAATGAGTCACAACGTTGTAATATAATGGTATTCAGGGCTCTAGAGTGCGACCATATTTTTCAATGATGCGACTAAAAAAGATCTTTGGTCGCACCGGTGTGACCAGCTGTTCAAAAACGTAAACACAGAGCCGACGCATCACAATCAGCTTTCTCGACTTTCTCACACGGACACGCCGTCGCGGCTGAAAGCCGACAGCTCGCTGACTCTGATACGTCGGCGCGTCGGCGCTTTGTGTTTCCGTCTTTTTTGCGCTCGATTCTGAGCTGCAGGTTTTATCTCTCTAACCAAAATTCACTGAAGCAGCAGCAGAAGATCCAAACTACGCTCCACATTTGATCAATGTCGTCATTAATGCCCTCTGACTTTTGCTTCAGCACGATAAAAATCACACTTCCTGCACAGCTCTCTCTCTCTGTACTTCAAGAACAGTTTCCCGTCTCAAATCTCTGTTTCCTGCATCATTCATTCGCTTATCACCCACCAGTCTACCGTTGTTTACAGCGCTGTCGGCCGCTCGGACAAGAAAGCCTAATTTCTGCTGTTCAATACTGAAGAAATGTAAACTTTTTAAAACGATGCAATAAAGTGTATCTGCTACAGAAAACAGGGCAGGAAAATCTCCTTCATGTTTTTCTGTTTTATCCTCAGTTACTTTGACACAAAGGCCTCTGCTGTGATGCTCACACCTCTGATGAAGTCTCACATGTGTCAGTGCTGATAAATCATCAGAATTATAATATTTCTGACTGTCTGAGGCAAAATCAAATTGAATGGAATCAGGACCTCGTGAATCGAATGGATTACAGAAATCAGTGATGATACCCAGCCGTAGTGAGCAGCCTAGGCCCGACAGAAGTGGATGTAGCTGTGGGTAAAAAGGTGGAAAGAACTACTGATAACTTTTAAAGTTAAGGCCTGATCCTTCTGAAATTCATAGCCAGCTCTGACACACAGCCATCAATCTCTGGGCGCTGAAAAAGCAGCAGTGTATCCAGAAAACACATTATATGCTGCGATAAATGCCCAAGTGTGTGACAAAGTGGCTAGGAGAGAAGTCATTTGCCATTTGTCACTTGTGTATGTTGTTATTCTGTGTTCTGTTATCTTATAGTTTATCATAATGCTTTAATGTAAACACAGCACATGTAGCCTTGGCTCTACATACTATCCCGGGTCTGTTTGTGGTAGCATTGGTTATATTCATTTCATCTGTGCAAATGTACTTAAAGCTAAATGTCACTTCGTCATTAATTAATTTGAATCTTTCATTTGTTTATGTAGTTTGGTTATAGTTACCATTGTGTGTTCCTCTGGACAGGTCCTATGTGTAAAACGGGTATGTGGGAATGGCCGCCCCAGTACTTCCTGGTTTTATAGGATATGATGTCACTGATCATGTCAATTGGGTGTAACCAAATGAAGGGGTGTTTCTTTTGTGTAAAATTGTTTATTTCATTTAAAATAACCTCATGAGTCTGTAAGTGAAGAGATTGACTTTTCAAACTGTTTAGTTGGGTGAATGAGTTTGTTAAGTGGAAAAATGATTTTATTCCTGTTTCTTTGGACTAGACTGTGTTATTTAGTCTACCCTGTTTTCCCAATGGTGGAGGTTAATGAGATCCAGGTGTGAGTAGAATTTTATATAAAGCAGGTGAGATTTTGACTGAGAGGTTCTTATGTTTTGTGAAATAATTGTTGAAAGGCGACGCCAGAAAATAAAGAATACTTAAAAGAAACTTGAACAGTCTGCAGATGCTGTCTTCCTATCACCTTCCATGCTGCTTATGTCACGCTACTTCACAAAGTGTCCCTCTAACACTGCCTTTCAGTGGCAAACAGGTCAGAGGACACAGGATGACATCATACTGTATGCCTATATGACATCATACTGTATGCCTATATGACATCATACTGTATGCCCATATGACATCATACTGTATGCTTATATGACATCTGTCACAGCCCAGCGGCACGAGGTAAATGGGATGGACACAAATGCAAGATCCAAACCGGAAGCAAGACAGTGAGTGATCAAAAAGGTTCATTTCTTCCCCCACAAATTAAACACACAAGCCAAATTTAAACGAAGCCACTACACTAGTGGGTGCGCTGTCAAAACTAAGGCAGCTAAATGAAGACTAGACAGCTCTAGAATACAGCGGGACAGCTGTGGCAGTGGGGAGGTGGAAGCTGGGCTGGGAAAAATACTGTGAAGAGACCAGGGCATTGGTTTCAGGTGAAGGGGACAGGTGGGGCCCAAAGGAGGAGGACCGCTGTTGGAAACCTACAGGTACGCACCCAGACCATGACAACATCAAGCTGGATACCATACATGACATGAAGCTGTATGCAGACATGACATCATACTTTAAGACTTATGACATCAAGCTGTCTCGATCCAGGACTTCAAGCTGAGGGCATACATGAGATCAGGCTGTGTGACACAAATGACATCAACCTGTAAGACTTATAAGACATGAAGCTTGTCAGGGTTATATTGTTGATTGTCATATATGCTTAGAGTTTTATAGTCAATGTCATGTTGGTAGAGGGTTGATCCTTAGGAGTCTGCAAAGACTTTGTGTGCATTCCAGAGTGTTCTGGCATTCACACCCACATCCTGGGAGCATGGGAGAGGTCGTACCTGCTCTTATTGTTTTGTGGTAGGATGAACGTATCTATATCTGTTTTAGTCTAAGTGCCTTTTGTTTAGATGAACTGCTGGACTTCCAGACCAGCAGGTTTAGGGAAGTCTTCACACACACACACACACACACACATGCTTACACAACGCACAGGCAAGGTACTCTTTGTTTGCATGTATACGTCATATGTTAATGAATATTCATGTAACCTCAATAAAAGAGCAGTGTTACGAGGGAGCGGATGAGAGTGACTGGGGTCAAGCGAAGGAACGGCGTTTGTCCAGTTCTCTCCCGTGCACAAGAAACATGAAGAACTTTGCCTACTCGTGTCTTGCTTTGCTGTGTAGTTAAATTGTCTTGAAAGTTCCAGCGAATAGGTTTGAGCTACAAACCTATCAAGGTTGCATGTCATACATGACATCATACTTTATGCCTATATGACATGAAGCTGTATGCCTATATGACATCATACTGTAGCCTGGGAAATGGTTAGCCACACAGGACACAATTACTGGGTTCTTAATGTGCAGTTTTATTGTCAATGCTGACTGAATAAACAAAAAAAATGTCCTTTGACCTTTACTTTTGTCAAACAGCAGCCATATGGACTTGTACTGAACATCGACAGCACGAGAGGTAACGTGGCAAAGTAACAGAATAACCGACTAAACAAAGATGCGCCAATACAATACGAGGAATAAAGGAAATGAAATACAAAACACAAAAATACGGCAGTGACCTCTGTCTGTGCAGAACAAAATACAAAGAGCTAAATCACACAAGGCTCCTTTAAAAACTGTGGAAGTGTTACACACATTTTTATAAACACTTACATTCCACAGAAATCTCAGCTCACTCGGATACTGGAGCACACAGACGATCTCGCAACTCATCCCTTACATGGAGAAAATGGCCGCTCCACGCTGCACATACAGGTCCTTTGCATCATACATTTCAGAAATACATCATCTTGTTAAAATACTGACGTTTTGCCACTGCACTACAATTATACCAATATGTTTCAATGAGTTATGTGCATATTTAACAATTCCTTACCAACAATTTAACTCCTTCACAACATTCCCGTTCCACATCGACAACAAAAAGAAAAGTCCCGAGATGCAGTTCTTGTTAAGTCTTTTTTTGGAAAACTGCAGTTAACCCTTAAGAACTGCCCCCCCCCACCCCCCCAAGTGACCACAATATGCAACTACACAAACCTATAAAATTAACAGCTTCAAGTGCACGCAACATGCAGATAGCCAAAGAAATAGCACAAGCAATAACATGAAATTACCCAATAACATTCTTGTCTTACCTTACATGGAAACAAAGACACAACATTTTAAGACCCATTTTTGAAACTTAAATGGACATTTGGTTAACTGAAATGGAAAATATTATTATTAATTTACCACTCGGCTAAAATACTGTATGCCTATATGACATCATACTGTATGCCTTATATGACATAATACTGTATGCCTACATGACATCTTACTGTTCTTTTAAGAGTCAAGTTCTTGCATGAATCGGACCAATAATACAGACTTGTAATGAATGCTCTTCCTTACCAGTGAGTCCTGAAGTTCTTCAGTTCTTGCTTCAATCAGAGGCATCTTATTAACACATAAATCAACGATTCCCTGAACTATTTAAAATAAAGACTTCCCCAAATAGGAGCACTAAGGCAAAAGGAAAACCACAAGTTTTTCCATTTGAGGGGTCTCTACTTGAAATGTTCTTTAAATGAACCATGATATCTAAAGTTTGCTTCAAAGTGTCTAATTGTTGTGAACTCATATGCAAGGTCCCGAAGCTCTTTTGGAATATCCTGTGTTGTCTGTGTTTCCAAATCCATGAGGGTTACCTAGACATGAGTCTCCTTTTACATGAACTCAATATTCCTCTTGCAGTCCCACCCACATTTAAATTAACGAGATTCAATCATGAAACTAATGGATGGCTAACGACTGTTGTAGCACCCCATTGTATTTTGTTGTCATCTTTTGTCTCCAGTAGCTGTTGAAGGATTCCTGCGATTTCAATCAGAGGCATCTTATTAACACATAAATCAACGATTCCCCGAACTATTCAAAATAAAGAATTCCCAAAATTGGAGCACTAAGTAAAGAGGAAAACCACAAGTTTTTCAATTTGAGGGGTCTCTACTTGAAATGTTCTGCAAGTGAACCATGTTAACTAACGTTTGCTTCAAAGTGTCTAATTGTTGTAAACTCATATGCAAGGTTACTTTGAGTGGGTGCACTTAGGAATAAAACCACCATCAGTGTCTCCATTCAAAGTGATCTTGATATGAAACATAGAACTCAATTTGATAGACATAACTTGAAGTGTCAGGTAGAATTTGTAGCAGTTGTTGTGTACAACTGGTCCAAGCAGATGCACTTACTGAATTCAAGAGAGAAGTTCTTGCATGAGTTGGACCAATAATACAGACTTGTAATGAATGCTCTTCCTTACCAGTGAGTCCCGAAGCTCTTTTGGAATATCCTGTGTTGTCTGTGTTTCCAAATCCATGAGAGATGCTTGAACATGAGTCTCCTTTTATATGAACTCAAGACTCCTCTTGCAGTCCCACCCACATTTAAGTCAATGACATTCAGTCATGAAACCAATGGTTGGCTAACGACTGTTGTAGCGGCCCATTGTATTTTGGTTTCCTCTTTTGTCTCCAGTAGCTGTTGAAGGATTTGTGCGATTTCAATCAGAGGCATCTTATTAGCACATAAATCAACGATTCCCTGAACTATTCAAAATAAAGAATTCCCAAAATTGGAGCACTAAGTAAAGAGGAAAACCACAAGTTTTTCCATTTGAGGGGTCTCTACTTGAGATGTTCTGTAAGTGAACCGTGTTATCTAAAGTTTGCTTCAAAGTGTCTAATTGCTGTAAACTCACATGTAAGGTCACTTTGAGTGGGTGCACTTAGGAATAAAACCACCACCAGTGTCTCCATTCAAAGTGATCTTGATATGAAACATAGAACTCAATTTGATAGACATAACTTGAAGGGTCAGGTAGAATTTGTAGCAGTTGTTGTGTACAACTGGTCCAAGCAGATGCACTTACTGAATTCAAGAGAGAAGTTCTTGCACGAGTTGGACCAATAATACAGACTTGTAATGAATGCTCTTCCTTACCAGTGAGTCCCGAAGCTCTTTTGGAATATCCTGTGTTGTCTGTGTTTCCAAATCCATGAGAGATGCTTGAACATGAGTCTCCTTTTATATGAACTCAAGACTCCTATTGCAGTCCCACCCACATTTAAGTCAATGACATTCAGTAATGAAACCAATGGTTGGCTAACGACTGTTGTAGCGGCCCATTGTATTTTGGTTTCCTCTTTTGTCTCCAGTAGCTGTTGAAGGTTTTGTGCGGCTTCAATCAGAGCCATCTTATTAACAAATGAATTAACGATTCCCTGAACTATTTAAAATAAAGTCTTCCCCAAATAGGAGCACTAACACAAAAGGAAAACCACAAGTGTTTCCATTTGAGGGGTCTCTATTTTAGATGTTCTGTAAGTCAACCGTGTTATCTAAAGTTCTCTTCAAAGTGTCTAATTGTTGTAAACTCATATGGAAGGTCACTTTGAGTGGGTGCACTTAGGAATAAAACCACCATCAGTGTCTCCATTCAAAGTGATCTTGATATGAAACATAGAACTCAATTTGATAGACATAACTTGAAGGGTCAGGTAGAATTTGTAGCAGTTGTTGTGTACAACTGGTCCAAGCAGATGCACTTACTGAATTCAAGAGTCAAGTTCTTGCATGAGTTGGACCAACAATACAGACTTGCAATGAACGCTCTTCCTTACCAGTGAGTCCCGAAGCTTTTTTGGAATATCCTGTGTTGTCTGTGTTTCCAAATCCATGAGAGATGCTTGAACATGAGTCTCCTTTTATATGAACTCAAGACTCCTCTTGCAGTCCCACCCACATTTAAGTCAATGACATTCAGTCATGAGACTAATGGTTGGCTAACGACTGTTGTAGCACCCCATTGTATTTTGGTTTGCTCTTTTTATTGTCATCTTTTGTCTCCAGTAGCTGTTGAAGGTTTCGTGCGGTTTTAATCAGAGGCATCTTATTAACGCATACATTAATGATTCCCTGAACTATTCAAAAAAAAGACTTCCCTACTTGAGATGTTCTTTAAGTGAAACATATACAGTAAAGCCACATAGAATTTTCTTCTATTTGAAGTTTGCTTCAAAGTGTCAAATTGCTGTTAACTCATATGCAGGTTCACTTTGATTGGGTGCACTTAGGAAAAGAACCACCATTGATATGAAGCGCAGGACATGTAGCTTCAAATATTTATGAATTTCTTAAGTATATCTCTAATCCATGATTACTATATTAGACCTAATGAGTACAACAATAATTAGCACGTAATGTACTCAGAATCCAAGTAAGTGCTTAAGTCTCTGTAATGTTCATGACCAATCTTATGCTTATTGAATACATATATAACAAGGGTATCAGTGAAAAAGCTGATGTTTTGAATGTAATGCTTTGTTGCTGAGATCAAGAGTATAATTGCTAACACTTACAGAACCTAAAATTCTAGTTGGTAATAGTCTTTTTTGTTATGATGGTGAATAATTCCTTAAATTATGTCATTGTTTCATCCTGATGTGAACCCAATCCAAGATTATCTCAAAGGAAGCACTTGGGAAAAAAAGAATCATTCCATTTTCATTCCATGAAATCTTGACAACTCAGTTCAATTCAACTGTATTTATACACCACCAAATCACAACAACAGACGTCTCAAGGTGCTTTATATTGTATGTAGACCTTACAATAAAGAATTCAGAGAAAAACCCAACAATCATATGACCCCCTATGAGAAAGAACTTTGGTGATACTGGGAAGGATTAACTCCCTGCTGTGGAAGAGAGCCAGAGATTAATAACGAGTGTGATTAAATGCAGAGAGATCTATTAACACATGTTGAGTGAGATAGGTGACTAGAAGGAAATACTCAGTGCATCATGGGAATCCCCCAACAGTCTACACCTATTGCAGCATAACTAAGGGAGGACTCAGGGTCACCTGATCCAGCCCTAACTATATGCTTTAGAAAAAAGGAAAGTTTTACGCTTAAGTTGTAATAAGGAATTTTATTTTAACAGGACATAAAGATTTCGGAATGTCAAAATACAATATAAATCAAAATCCAAGAGTCCAATCCAAAACTTGCACAGAAGAAGAAAAGTTTCTCAGCAGGTTCAACAGGTTGCTACAACACAGGCCGATGAAGTATTGCACTCACCCATCCAAACTGGCAAACATGTAACATACACCCTAAGACTGATCCTGCTTTTTACTCCTTTGCTATGATTTAATTTGATATCATCATCATTGATTCGCATCATTGCATCATTCATTTGCTTATCACCAGTGTTGGGACTAACGCGTTATTAAGTAACGCGTTACAGTAACTACGTTATTATTGTGGTAACGAGCACGGTAACTAGTTATTATGCTAAAATCAGGAACGCGTTAGTCGTTACTGGGATTTAGATAGGGTCGTTACTCGTTACTTCGTGTGGTGGCTATCGCGGAGCTTCCACAGATTCTGCAACATTAGCAAGTGGTGGAGGCCAGCAGGTGGATGAGGGAAAGGGGACGCAGAAGGAAAAGAGACCCGAGGCGGCCGCCGGTCCAAGTGTGAACTGAACTTCAGGTAAGAAGTTATGACCTGCAGGCTATCCGAGTCAGATATAAACCAAGTTTAGGTGGAGTTTATTTTCGTTATTCTGACTTTTTCCGTACTGCGTACTAGCTAGCATGACGGAGTTTCTATAGAGCTGGGTGGGTGCTATGAAGTTAATGATGTTGAACTTTATTTTGTTCATAAGTTATTAGAGTTGCCAATCGTCCCGTCTGGTATTCAGATAAAATATTACGCGTTTCTTATTGAGGTGAAAAGGAACAGTTTGTCCCGTAATTCAGCTACAATGAAAAAGGCACAAAGCTGCAGTTATTCTGTGTCTTTGCTGCACAGCTGCCTCTTCTTCTTTCATTCTCTCCCCTCTCTCTCCTGTTTCTACTTCAATCATGAAAACTGATCAATGATCAGCTGATCGGCTCTCTTGTTTGTTTATCGCCCACTTTGCGCCAGAAAGAGGAAACCAGCCGATGTCACGTTAAACAACAGCAGCACGTTTAAGCTTGATCAGCTGTTGTTAGAATTTATTTAATATTAATTTCTAGTATCAGCTGATGTTTGCTGGAGCCACAGCTGCAAAAAAGCTGCTGGTCATGATGTGGGTTTGGTTATCTGGTGAGAGGGAAACATGAAGATGAAACCAGGAGATGTCCTTACTGAATCATCAGAGCTGAACAGGTGATGGAGAAACAGGTTTACCTTTTAGGTGACATGAATGAGTTGAAGGGAAGTTATGAACTGTTTCTGAGAGACAAATAACACCAGGATCCTTTTTTAGGTAGCTGACAGCTGGTAACTGTGCAGGTGCGGATCTAGCAAAGTTTTGCCAGGGGGGCCAGGTAGGGCATTAACAGGGAGAGGTGGGCACAAACAAATACTTTTCTTTCTTATTCTCATTTAAAATGTCTAGCTTTTAAAAAATAATTATCTGAATCTTACAACAAACGATTGATAGATTGATGCATATATACCATCAAAACAGTGTACATCACTGTCACAACAGCGTTTGTTTTCATTCAAAGGCTTTATGATTTTTCCCTGTATGCCGCTCATCTGCAGTGTGGTGTTACGTACATCTTCCTATTCAGAAGGCAGAATTTCCGAGTTCTGAGTACAATCAAAGCACCACGACTGCAGTTTTTGTGTTGGATGTAAAAGGTGCACATGACGCTGTGACGTAGGCTAGAATCATGGCAGCAGTCAATGATGGTCCAGGCGTGGGATTTCTCTCGTGGAAATGTGCACATTATCTTTTCCTTTCTATTGGTAGGTGGCACAGTGCACTTGTGGCAAGTAAGCAAGCTAGAAGACTGGCAAAGTTGTGGAAGCAACACATTAACAAGAGAATTCTGAGTAAAACCAAAGTTACTTTCCCTAGTAACTAGTTACTTTGAAAGTAACGAGTAACTTGAAGTAACTGAGTTACTTTTGATAGAAGTAACTAGTAATGTAACTAAGTTACTATTTTAAAATAACTTACCCAACACTGCTTATCACCCACCAGTCTACCGTTGTTTACAGCGCTGTCGGCCGCTCGGACAAGAAAGCCTAATTTCTGCTGTTTAATACTGAAGAAATGTAAACTTTTTAAAACGATGCAATAAAGTGTATCTGCTACAGAAAACAGGGCAGGAAAATCTCCTTCATGTTTTTCTGTTTTATCCTCAGTTACTTTGACACAAAGGCCTCTGCTGTGATGCTCACACCTCTGATGAAGTCTCACATGTGTCAGTGCTGATAAATCATCAGAATTATAATATTTCTGACTGTCTGAGGCAAAATCAAATTGAATGGAATCAGGACCTCGTGAATCGAGTGGATTACAGAAATCAGTGATGATACCCAGCCGTAGTGAGCAGCCTAGGCCCGACAGAAGTGGATGTAGCTGTGGGTAAAAAGGTGGAAAGAACTACTGATAACTTTTAAAGTTAAGGCCTGATCCTTCTGAAATTCATAGCCAGCTCTGACACACAGCCATCAATCTCTGGGCGCTGAAAAAGCAGCAGTGTATCCAGAAAACACATTATATGCTGCGATAAATGCCCAAGTGTGTGACAAAGTGGCTAGGAGAGAAGTCATTTGCCATTTGTCACTTGTGTATGTTGTTATTCTGTGTTCTGTTATCTTATAGTTTATCATAATGCTTTAATGTAAACACAGCACATGTAGCCTTGGCTCTACATACTATCCCGGGTCTGTTTGTGGTAGCATTGGTTATATTCATTTCATCTGTGCAAATGTACTTAAAGCTAAATGTCACTTCGTCATTAATTGATTTGAATCTTTCATTTGTTTATGTAGTTTGGTTATAGTTACCATTGTGTGTTCCTCTGGACAGGTCCTATGTGTAAAACGGGTATGTGGGAATGGCTGCCCCAGTACTTCCTGGTTTTATAGGATATGATGTCACTGATCATGTCAATTGGGTGTAACCAAATGAAGGGGTGTTTCTTTTGTGTAAAATTGTTTATTTCATTTAAAATAACCTCATGAGTCTGTAAGTGAAGAGATTGACTTTTCAAACTGTTTAGTTGGGTGAATGAGTTTGTTAAGTGGAAAAATGATTTTATTCCTGTTTCTTTGGACTAGACTGTGTTATTTAGTCTACCCTGTTTTCCCAATGGTGGAGGTTAATGAGATCCAGGTGTGAGTAGAATTTTATATAAAGCAGGTGAGATTTTGACTGAGAGGTTCTTATGTTTTGTGAAATAATTGTTGAAAGGCGATGCCAGAAAATAAAGAATACTTAAAAGAAACTTGAACAGTCTGCAGATGCTGTCTTCCTATCACCTTCCATGCTGCTTATGTCACGCTACTTCACAAAGTGTCCCTCTAACACTGCCTTTCAGTGGCAAACAGGTCAGAGGACACAGGATGACATCATACTGTATGCCTATATGACATCATACTGTATGCCTATATGACATCATACTGTATGCCCATATGACATCATACTGTATGCTTATATGACATCTGTCACAGCCCAGCGGCACGAGGTAAATGGGATGGACACAAGTGCAAGATCCAAACCGGAAGCAAGACAGTGAGTGATCAAAAAGGTTCATTTCTTCCCCCACAAATTAAACACACAAGCCAAATTTAAACGAAGCCACTACACTAGTGGGTGCGCTGTCAAAACTAAGGCAGCTAAATGAAGACTAGACAGCTCTAGAATACAGCGGGACAGCTGTGGCAGTGGGGAGGTGGAAGCTGGGCTGGGAAAAATACTGTGAAGAGACCAGGGCATTGGTTTCAGGTGAAGGGGACAGGTGGGGCCCAAAGGAGGAGGACCGCTGTTGGAAACCTACAGGTACGCACCCAGACCATGACAACATCAAGCTGGATACCATACATGACATGAAGCTGTATGCAGACATGACATCATACTTTAAGACTTATATGACATCAAGCTGTCTCGATCCAGGACTTCAAGCTGAGGGCATACATGAGATCAGGCTGTATGACACAAATGACATTAATCTGTAAGACTTATAAGACATGAAGCTTGTCAGGGTTATATTGTTGATTGTCATATATGCTTAGAGTTTTATAGTCAATGTCATGTTGGTAGAGGGTTGATCCTTAGGAGTCTGCAAAGACTTTGTGTGCATTCCAGAGTGTTCTGGCATTCACACCCACATCCTGGGAGCATGGGAGAGGTCGTACCTGCTCTTATTGTTTTGTGGTAGGATGAACGTATCTATATCTGTTTTAGTCTAAGTGCCTTTTGTTTAGATGAACTGCTGGACTTCCAGACCAGCAGGTTTAGGGAAGTCTTCACACACACACACACACATGCTTACACAACGCACAGGCAAGGTACTCTTTGTTTGCATGTATACGTCATATGTTAATGAATATTCATGTAACCTCAATAAAAGAGCAGTGTTACGAGGGAGCGGATGAGAGTGACTGGGGTCAAGCGAAGGAACGGCGTTTGTCCAGTTCTCTCCCGTGCACGAGAAACATGAAGAACTTTGCCTACTCGTGTCTTGCTTTGCTGTGTAGTTAAATTGTCTTGAAAGTTCCAGCGAATAGGTTTGAGCTACAAACCTATCAAGGTTGCATGTCATACATGACATGATACTTTATGCCTTTATATGACATCATACTTTATGCCTATATGACATGAAGCTGTATGCCTATATGACATCATACTGTAGCCTGGGAAATGGTTAGCCACACAGGACACAATTACTGGGTTCTTAATGTGCAGTTTTATTGTCAATGCCGACTGAATAAACAAAAAAAATGTCCTTTGACCTTTACTTTTGTCAAACAGCGGCCATATGGACTTGTACTGAACATCGACAGCACGAGAGGTAACGTGGCAAAGTAACAGAATAACCGACTAAACAAAGATGCGCCAATACAATACGAGGAATAAAGGAAATGAAATACAAAACACAAAAATACGGCAGTGACCTCTGTCTGTGCAGAACAAAATACAAAGAGCTAAATCACACAAGGCTCCTTTAAAAACTGTGGAAGTGTTACACACATTTTTATAAACACTTACATTCCACAGAAATCTCAGCTCACTCGGATACTGGAGCACACAGACGATCTCGCAACTCATCCCTTACATGGAGAAAATGGCCGCTCCACGCTGCACATACAGGTCCTTTGCATCATACATTTCAGAAATACATCATCTTGTTAAAATACTGACGTTTTGCCACTGCACTACAATTATACCAATATGTTTCAATGAGTTATGTGCATATTTAACAATTCCTTACCAACAATTTAACTCCTTCACAACATTCCCGTTCCACATCGACAACAAAAAGAAAAGTCCCGAGATGCAGTTCTTGTTAAGTCTTTTTTTGGAAAACTGCAGTTAACCCTTAAGAACTGCCCCCCCCCACCCCCCCAAGTGACCACAATATGCAACTACACAAACCTATAAAATTAACAGCTTCAAGTGCACGCAACATGCAGATAGCCAAAGAAATAGCACAAGCAATAACATGAAATTACCCAATAACATTCTTGTCTTACCTTACATGGAAACAAAGACACAACATTTTAAGACCCATTTTTGAAACTTAAATGGACATTTGATTAACTGAAATGGAAAATATTATTATTAATTTACCACTCGGCTAAAATACTGTATGCCTATATGACATCATACTGTATGCCTTATATGACATAATACTGTATGCCTACATGACATCTTACTGTTCTTTTAAGAGTCAAGTTCTTGCATGAATCGGACCAATAATACAGACTTGTAATGAATGCTCTTCCTTACCAGTGAGTCCTGAAGTTCTTCAGTTCTTGCTTCAATCAGAGGCATCTTATTAACACATAAATCAACGATTCCCTGAACTATTTAAAATAAAGACGTCCCCAAATAGGAGCACTAAGGCAAAAGGAAAACCACAAGTTTTTCCATTTGAGTGGTCTCTACTTGAAATGTTCTTTAAGTGAACCATGATATCTAAAGTTTGCTTCAAAGTGTCTAATTGTTGTGAACTCATATGCAAGGTCCCGAAGCTCTTTTGGAATATCCTGTGTTGTCTGTGTTTCCAAATCCATGAGGGTTACCTAGACATGAGTCTCCTTTTACATGAACTCAATATTCCTCTTGCAGTCCCACCCACATTTAAATTAACGAGATTCAATCATGAAACTAATGGATGGCTAACGACTGTTGTAGCACCCCATTGTATTTTGTTGTCATCTTTTGTCTCCAGTAGCTGTTGAAGGATTCCTGCGATTTCAATCAGAGGCATCTTATTAACACATAAATCAACGATTCCCCGAACTATTCAAAATAAAGAATTCCCAAAATTGGAGCACTAAGTAAAGAGGAAAACCACAAGTTTTTCAATTTGAGGGGTCTCTACTTGAAATGTTCTGCAAGTGAACCATGTTAACTAACGTTTGCTTCAAAGTGTCTAATTGTTGTAAACTCATATGCAAGGTTACTTTGAGTGGGTGCACTTAGGAATAAAACCACCATCAGTGCCTCCATTCAAAGTGATCTTGATATGAAACATAGAACTCAATTTGATAGACATAACTTGAAGTGTCAGGTAGAATTTGTAGCAGTTGTTGTGTACAACTGGTCCAAGCAGATGCACTTACTGAATTCAAGAGAGAAGTTCTTGCATGAGTTGGACCAATAATACAGACTTGTAATGAATGCTCTTCCTTACCAGTGAGTCCCGAAGCTCTTTTGGAATATCCTGTGTTGTCTGTGTTTCCAAATCCATGAGAGATGCTTGAACATGAGTCTCCTTTTATATGAACTCAAGACTCCTCTTGCAGTCCCACCCACATTTAAGTCAATGACATTCAGTCATGAAACCAATGGTTGGCTAACGACTGTTGTAGCGGCCCATTGTATTTTGGTTTCCTCTTTTGTCTCCAGTAGCTGTTGAAGGATTTGTGCGATTTCAATCAGAGGCATCTTATAAACACATAAATCAACGATTCCCTGAACTATTCAAAATAAAGTATTCCCAAAATTGGAGCACTAAGTAAAGAGGAAAACCACAAGTTTTTCCATTTGAGAGGTCTCTACTTGAAATGTTCTGCAAGTGAACCGTGTTATCTAAGGTTTGCTTCAAAGTGTCTAATTGTTGTAAACTCACATGTAAGGTCACTTTGAGTGGGTGCACTTAGGAATAAAACCACCATCAGTGTCTCCATTCAAAGTGATCTTGATATGAAACATAGAACTAAATTTGATAGACATAACTTGAAGGGTCAGGTAGAATTTGAAGCAGTTGTTGTGTACAACTGGTCCAAGCAGATGCACTTACTGAATTCAAGAGACAAGTTCTTGCATGAGTTGGACCAATAATACAGACTTGTAATGAAACCTCTTCCTTACCGGTGAGTCCCGAAGCTCTTTTGGGATACCCTGTGTTGTCTGTGTTTCCAAATCCATGAGAGATGCTTGAACATGAGTCTCCTTTTATATGAACTCAAGATTCCTCTTGCAGTCCCACCCACATTTAAGTCAATGACATTCAGTCATGAGACTAATGGTTGGCTAACGACTGTTGTAGCGGCCTATTGTATTTTGGTTTGCTCTTTTTGTTGTCATCTTTTGTCTCCAGTAGCTGTTGAAGGATTTGTGCGATTTCAATCAGAGGCATCTTATTAGCACATAAATCAACGATTCCCTGAACTATTCAAAATAAAGAATTCCCAAAATTGGAGCACTAAGTAAAGAGGAAAACCACAAGTTTTTCCATTTGAGGGGTCTCTACTTGAAATGTTCTGTAAGTGAACCGTGTTATCTAAAGTTTGCTTCAAAGTGTCTAATTGCTGTAAACTCACATGTAAGGTCACTTTGAGTGGGTGCACTTAGGAATAAAACCACCACCAGTGTCTCCATTCAAAGTGATCTTGATATGAAACATAGAACTCAATTTGATAGACATAACTTGAAGGGTC
Organism: Neolamprologus brichardi; assembly: GCF_056152115.1. Lineage (NCBI taxonomy): Eukaryota > Metazoa > Chordata > Actinopteri > Cichliformes > Cichlidae > Neolamprologus > Neolamprologus brichardi. The sequence goes on along the minus strand of NW_028270137.1, from coordinate 2,972,724 downwards.
AGGTAGAATTTGTAGCAGTTGTTGTGTACAACTGGTCCAAGCAGATGCACTTACTGAATTCAAGAGAGAAGTTCTTGCACGAGTTGGACCAATAATACAGACTTGTAATGAATGCTCTTCCTTACCAGTGAGTCCCGAAGCTCTTTTGGAATATCCTGTGTTGTCTGTGTTTCCAAATCCATGAGAGATGCTTGAACATGAGTCTCCTTTTATATGAACTCAAGACTCCTATTGCAGTCCCACCCACATTTAAGTCAATGACATTCAGTAATGAAACCAATGGTTGGCTAACGACTGTTGTAGTGGCCCATTGTATTTTGGTTTCCTCTTTTGTCTCCAGTAGCTGTTGAAGGTTTTGTGCAGCTTCAATCAGAGGCATCTTATTAACAAATGAATTAACGATTCCCTGAACTATTTAAAATAAAGACTTCCCCAAATAGGAGCACTAACACAAAAGGAAAACCACAAGTGTTTCCATTTGAGGGGTCTCTATTTTAGATGTTCTGTAAGTCAACCGTGTTATCTAAAGTTCTCTTCAAAGTGTGTAATTGTTGTAAACTCATATGCAAGGTCACTTTGAGTGGGTGCACTTAGGAATACAACCACCATCAGTGTCTCCATTCAAAGTGATCTTGATATGAAACATAGAACTCAATTTGATATACGTAGCATGGAGGGTCAGGTAGAATTTGTAGCAGTCGATGAGCTTGTCTATTTGAGATGTTCTTTAAGTGAAACATATAATCTAAAGTTTGCTTCAAAGTGTCTAATTGTTGTAAACTCATATGCAAGGTCACTTTGAGTGGGTGCACTTAGGAATAAAACCACCATCAGTGTCTCCATTCAAAGTGATCTTGATATGAAACATAGAACTAAATTTGATAGACATAACTTGAAGTGTCATGTAGAATTTGTAGCAGTTGTTGTGTACAACTGGTCCAAGCAGATGCACTTACTGAATTCAAGAGACAAGTTCTTGCATGAGTTGGACCAATAATACAGACTTGTAATGAACGCTCTTCCTTACCAGTGAGTCCCGAAGCTCTTTTGGGATACCCTGTGTTGTCTGTGTTTCCAAATCCATGAGAGATGCTTGAACATGAGTCTCCTTTTATATGAACTCAAGACTCCTCTTGCAGTCCCACCCACATTTAAGTCAATGACATTCAGTCATGAGACTAATGGTTGGCTAACGACTGTTGTAGCACCCCATTGTATTTTGGTTTGCTCTTTTTGTTGTCATCTTTTGTCTCCAGTAGCTGTTGAAGGATTTGTGCGATTTCAATCAGAGGCATCTTATTAGCACATAAATCAACGATTCCCTGAACTATTCAAAATAAAGAATTCCCAAAATTGGAGCACTAAGTAAAGAGGAAAACCACAAGTTTTTCCATTTGAGGGGTCTCTACTTGAAATGTTCTGTAAGTGAACCGTGTTATCTAAAGTTTGCTTCAAAGTGTCTAATTGCTGTTAACTCATATGCAGGTTCACTTTGATTGGGTGCACTTAGGAAAAGAACCACCATTGATATGAAGCGCAGGACATATAGCTTCAAATATTTATGAATTTCTTAAGTATATCTCTAATCCATGATTACTATATTAGACCTAATGAGTACAACAATAATTAGCACGTAATGTACTCAGAATCCAAGTAAGTGCTTAAGTCTCTGTAATGTTCATGACCAATCTTATGCTTATTGAATACATATATAACAAGGGTATCAGTGAAAAAGCTGATGTTTTGAATGTAATACTTTGTTGCTGAGATCAAGAGTATAATTGCTAACACTTACAAAACCTAAAATTCCAGTTGGTAATAGTCTTTTTTTTTATGATGGTGAATAATTCCTTAAATTATGTCATTGTTTCATCCTGATGTGAACCCAATCCAAGATTATCTCAAAGGAAGCACTTGGGAAAAAAAGAATCATTCCATTTTCATTCCATGAAATCTTGACAACTCAGTTCAATTCAACTGTATTTATACACCACCAAATCACAACAACAGACGTCTCAAGGCGCTTTATATTGTATGTAGACCTTGCAATAAAGAATTCAGAGAAAAACCCAACAATCATATGACCCCCTATGAGAAAGAACTTTGGTGATACTGGGAAGGATTAACTCCCTGCTGTGGAAGAGAGCCAGAGATTAATAACGAGTGTGATTAAATGCAGAGAGATCTATTAACACATGTTGAGTGAGATAGGTGACTAGAAGGAAATACTCAGTGCATCATGGGAATCCCCCAACAGTCTACACCTATTGCAGCATAACTAAGGGAGGACTCAGGGTCACCTGATCCAGCCCTAACTATATGCTTTAGAAAAAAGGAAAGTTTTACGCTTAAGTTGTAATAAGGAATTTTATTTTAACAGGACATAAAGATTTCGGAATGTCAAAATACAATATAAATCAAAATCCAAGAGTCCAATCCAAAACTTGCACAGAAGAAGAAAAGTTTCTCAGCAGGTTCAACAGGTTGCTACAACACAGGCCGATGAAGTATTGCACTCACCCATCCAAACTGGCAAACATGTAACATACACCCTAAGACTGATCCTGCTTTTTACTCCTTTGCTATGATTTAATTTGATATCATCATCATTGATTCGCATCATTGCATCATTCATTTGCTTATCACCAGTGTTGGGACTAACGCGTTATTAAGTAACGCGTTACAGTAACTACGTTATTATTGTGGTAACGAGCACGGTAACTAGTTATTATGCTAAAATCAGGAACGCGTTAGTCGTTACTGGGATTTAGATAGGGTCGTTACTCGTTACTTCGTGTGGTGGCTATCGCGGAGCTTCCACAGATTCTGCAACATTAGCAAGTGGTGGAGGCCAGCAGGTGAATGAGGGAAAGGGGACGCAGAAGGAAAAGAGACCCGAGGCGGCCGCCGGTCCAAGTGTGAACTGAACTTCAAGTAAGAAGTTATGACCTGCAGGCTATCCGAGTCAGATATAAACCAAGTTTAGGTGGAGTTTATTTTCGTTATTCTGACTTTTTCCGTACTGCGTACTAGCTAGCATGACGGAGTTTCTATAGAGCTGGGTGGGTGCTATGAAGTTAATGATGTTGAACTTTATTTTGTTCATAAGTTATTAGAGTTGCCAATCGTCCCGTCTGGTATTCAGATAAAATATTACGCGTTTCTTATTGAGGTGAAAAGGAACAGTTTGTCCCGTAATTCAGCTACAATGAAAAAGGCACAAAGCTGCAGTTATTCTGTGTCTTTGCTGCACAGCTGCCTCTTCTTCTTTCATTCTCTCCCCTCTCTCTCCTGTTTCTACTTCAATCATGAAAACTGATCAATGATCAGCTGATCGGCTCTCTTGTTTGTTTATCGCCCACTTTGCGCCAGAAAGAGGAAACCAGCCGATGTCGCGTTAAATAACAGCAGCACGTTTAAGCTTGATCAGCTGTTGTTAGAATTTATTTAATATTCATTTCTAGTATCAGCTGATGTTTGCTGGAGCCACAGCTGCAAAAAAGCTGCTGGTCATGATGTGGGTTTGGTTATCTGGTGAGAGGGAAACATGAAGATGAAACCAGGAGATGTCCTTACTGAATCATCAGAGCTGAACAGGTGATGGAGAAACAGGTTTACCTTTTAGGTGACATGAATGAGTTGAAGGGAAGTTATGAACTGTTTCTGAGAGACAAATAACACCAGGATCCTTTTTTAGGTAGCTGACAGCTGGTAACTGTGCAGGTGCGGATCTAGCAAAGTTTTGCCAGGGGGGCCAGGTAGGGCATTAACAGGGAGAGGGGGGCACAAACAAATACTTTTCTTTCTTATTCTCATTTAAAATGTCTAGCTTTTATTAAATAATTATCTGAATCTTACAACAAACGATTGATAGATTGATGCATATATACCATCAAAACAGTGTACATCACTGTCACAACAGCGTTTGTTTTCATTCAAAGGCTTTATGATTTTTCCCTGTATGCCGGTCATCTGCAGTGTGGTGTTACCTACATCTTCCTATTTAGAAGGCAGAATTTCCGAGTTCTGAGTACAATCAAAGCACCACGACTGCAGTTTTTGTGTTGGATGTAAAAGGTGCACATGACGCTGTGACGTAGGCTAGAATCATGGCAGCGGTCAATGATGGTCCAGGCGTGGGATTTCTCTCGTGAAAATGTGCACATTATCTTTTCCTTTCTATTGGTAGGTGGCACAGTGCACTGTGGCAAGTAAGCAAGCTAGAAGACTGGCAAAGTTATGGAAGCTACACATTAATAAGAGAATTCTGAGTAAAACCAAAGTTACTTTCCCTAGTAACTAGTTACTTTGAAAGTAACGAGTAACTTGAAGTAACTGAGTTACTTTTGATAGAAGTAACTAGTAATGTAACTAGGTTACTATTTTAAAGTAACTTACCCAACACTGCTTATCTCCCACCAGTCTACCGTTGTTTACAGCGCTGTCGGCCGCTCGGACAAGAAAGCCTAATTTCTGCTGTTCAATACTGAAGAAATGTAAACTTTTTAAAACGATGCAATAAAGTGTATCTGCTACAGAAAACAGGGCAGGAAAATCTCCTTCATGTTTTTCTGTTTTATCCTCAGTTACTTTGACACAAAGGCCTCTTCTGTGATGCTCACACCTCTGATGAAGTCTCACATGTGTCAGCGCTGATAAATCATCAGAATTATAATATTTCTGACTGTCTGAGGCAAAATCAAATTGAATGGAATCAGGACCTCGTGAATTGAGTGGATTACAGAAATCAGTGATGATACCCAGCCGTAGTGAGCAACCTAGGCCCGACAGAAGTGGATGTAGCTGTGGGTAAAAAGGTGGAAAGAACTACTGATAACTTTTAAAGTTAAGGCCTGATCCTTCTGAAATTCATAGCCAGCTCTGACACACAGCCATCAATCTCTGGGCGCTGAAAAAGCAGCAGTGTATCCAGAAAACACATTATATGCTGCGATAAATGCCCAAGTGTCCCTCTAACACTGCCTTTCAGTGGCAGCAGGTCGTCAGAGGACACAGGATGACATCATACTGTATGCCTATATGACATCATACTGTATGCCTATATGACATCATACTGTATGCTTATATGACATCTGTCACGGCCCAGCAGCACGAGGTAAATGGGATGGACACAAGTGCAAGATCCAAACCGGAAGCGAGACAGTGAGTGATCAAGAAGGTTCATTTCTTCCCCCACAAATTAAACACACAAGCCAAATTTAAACGAAGCCACTACACTAGTGGGTGCGCTGTCAAAACTAAGGCAACTAAATGAAAACTAGACAGCTCTAGAATACAGCGGGACGGCTGTGGCAGTGGGGAGCTGGAAGCTGGGCTGGGAAAAATACTGTGAAGAGACCAGGGCATTGGTTTCAGGTGAAGGGGACAGGTGGGGGGCAAGGCCCAGATGAGGTCGAGGTGCGAGGAGGCAGGCAGGTGAGTTTCAGGCTTGTTGGCAATGCTGTACCAGCAGCTGGTGGCCCAGGTCCAGAAAAGCGGGGATGACTGAGGCGAGAACCCCACTCCAGGAGCCGACTCTGAAGACAGGAAAAAGCAGGTAAGTTTTCACACAGGATCTGGACTGAGCAATAAAACATCACTGACTAACCTGATACTCAGGCCATGACTGATTGAGTGCACAGATCTTATATGCTGCTGGAATAATTGCTCACAGGTGCTCAGCCAGGGAGGAGCAACCGATCTCCGCCCAAAGGAGGAGGACCGCTGTTGGAAACCTACAGGTACGCACCCAGACCATGACAACATCAAGCTGGATACCATACATGACATGAAGCTGTATGCAGACATGACATCATACTTTAAGACTTATATGACATCAAGCTGTCTCGATCCAGGACTTCAAGCTGAGGGCATACATGAGATCAGGCTGTGTGACACAAATGACATCAACCTGTAAGACTTATAAGACATGAAGCTTGTCAGGGTTATATTGTTGATTGTCATATATGCTTAGAGTTTTATAGTCAATGTCATGTTGGTAGAGGGTTGATCCTTAGGAGTCTGCAAAGACTTTGTGTGCATTCCAGAGTGTTCTGGCATTCACACCCACATCCTGGGAGCATGGGAGAGGTCGTACCTGCTCTTATTGTTTTGTGGTAGGATGAACGTATCTATATCTGTTTTAGTCTAAGTGCCTTTTGTTTAGATGAACTGCTGGACTTCCAGACCAGCAGGTTTAGGGAAGTCTTCACACACACACACACACACACACACACACACATGCTTACACAACGCACAGGCAAGGTACTCTTTGTTTGTATGTATACGTCATATGTTAATGAACCTATGTATATTTATGTAACCTCAGTAAAAGAGCAGTGTTACGAGGGAGCGGATGAGAGTGACTGGGGTCAAGCGAAGGAACGGCGTTTGTCCAGTTCTCTCCCGTGCACGAGAAACATGAAGAACTTTGCCTACTCGTGTCTTGCTTTGCTGTGTAGTTAAATTGTCTTGAAAGTTCTAGTGAATAGGTTTGAGATACAAACGTATCAAGGTTGCATGTCATACATGACATGATACTTTATGCCTTTATATGACATCATACTGTATGCCTATATGACATCATACTGTAGCCTGGGAAATGGTTAGCCACACAGGACACAATTACTGGGTTCTTAATGTGCAGTTTTATTGTCAATGCCGACTGAATAAACAAAAAAAATGTCCTTTGACCTTTACTTTTGTCAAACAGCAGCCATATGGACTTGTACTGAACATCGACAGCACGAGAGGTAACGTGGCAAAGTAACAGAATAACCGACTAAACAAAGATGCGCCAATACAATACGAGGAATAAAGGAAATGAAATACAAAACACAAAAATACGGCAGTGACCTCTGTCTGTGCAGAACAAAATACAAAGAGCTAAATCACACAAGGCTCCTTTAAAAACTGTGGAAGTGTTACACACATTTTTATAAACACTTACATTCCACAGAAATCTCAGCTCACTCGGATACTGGAGCACACAGACGATCTCGCAACTCATCCCTTGCATGGAGAAAATGGCCGCTCCACGCTGCACATACAGGTCCTTTGCATCATACATTTCAGAAATACATCATCTTGTTAAAATACTGACGTTTTGCCACTGCACTACAATTATACCAATATGTTTCAATGAGTTATGTGCGTATTTAACAATTCCTTACCAACAATTTAACTCCTTTACAACATTCCCGTTCCACATCCACAACAAGAAGAAAAGTCCCGAGGTGCAGTTCTTGTTAAGTCTTTTTTTGGAAAACTGCAGTTAACCCTTAAGAACTGCCCCCCCCCAAAACTTAAATGGACATTTGGTTAACTGAAATGGAAAATATTATTATTAATTTACCACTCGGCTAAAATACTTTATGCCTATATGACATCATACTGAATGACTTATATGACATCATACTGTATGCCTATATGACATCATACTGGATGCCTATATGACATCATACTGTATGCCTTATATGACATCATACTGTATGCCTATATGACATCATACTGAATGCCTACATGACATCATACTCTTCTTTTAAGATTCAAGTTCTTGCATGAATCGGACCAATAATACAGACTTGTAATGAATGCTCTTCCTTACCAGTGAGTCCTGAAGTTCTTCAGTTCTTGCTTCAATCAGAGGCATCTTATTAACACATAAATCAACGATTCCCTGAACTATTTAAAATAAAGACTTCCCCAAATAGAAGCACTAAGGCAAAAGGAAAACCACAAGTTTTTCCATTTGAGGGGTTTCTATTTGAGATGTTCTGTAAGTGAACCGTGTTATCTAAAGTTTGCTTCAAAGTGTATAATTGTTGTAAACTCATATGCAAGGTCACTTTGAGTGGGTGCACTTAAGAATAAAACCACATCAGTGTCTCCATTCAAAGTGATCTTGATATGAAACATAGAACTCAATTTGATAGACATAACTTGAAGTGTCAGGTAGAATTTGTACCAGTTGTTGTGTACAACTGGTCCAAGCAGATGCACTTACTGAATTCAAGAGACAAGTTCTTGCATGAGTTGGACCAATAATACAGACTTGTAATGAATGCTCTTCCTTACCAGTGAGTCCCGAAGCTCTTTTGGAATATCCTGTGTTGTCTGTGTTTCCAAATCCATGAGAGATGCTTGAACACGAGTCTCCTTTTATATGAACTCAAGACTCCTCTTGTGGTCCCACCCACATTTAAGTCAATGACATTCAGTCATGAGACTAATGGTTGGCTAACGACTGTAGTAATGGCCCATTGTATTTTGGTTTCCTCTTTTGTCTCCAGTAGCTGTTGAAGGTTTCGTGCGATTTCAATCAGAGGCATCTTATTAACACATAAATTAATGATTCCCTGAACTATTCAAAATAAAGAATTCCCAAAATTGGAGCACTAAGTAAAGAGGAAAACCACAAGTGTTTCCATTTAAGGGGTCTCTACTTGAAATGTTCTGTAAGTGAACCATGTTATCTAAAGTTTGCTTCAAAGTGTCTAATTGTTGTAAACTCATATGCAAGGTCACTTTGAGTGGGTGCACTTAGGAATAAAACCACCATCAGTGTCTCCATTCAAAGTGATTTTGATATGAAACATAGAACTCAATTTGATAGGCCAAAGGAGCTTGCAAAGAAAAAGCGTCTGGACTTCTATAAGTTGCCTGAAGACGTTTCACCTCTCATCCGAGAAGCTTCTTCAGTTCTAAGGTCAAATGGTGGAGAGTCCCAGATATAAACCTAGTGGGAGTATCCCCCCACGGAGGGACAAAAGGACCCCCTGATGATCCTCGAATCGCCTGAGCCAAGGTGTGAAACTGGGTGTGGGTCCCAATCAGCCAGAGTTTCAGGTGAGCTCATTGTGAAACCTGGCCCCACCTTATCATGCAAATTCCTGAGGTCAGATGGCCCAAGATGTGAGTGGGCGTTAAGGCGTCTGGGAAGGGATGTCAAAACTGGATTATAGATGACAGAGAGTTAGTGTCGTAAACCACTGCCTCTGTTCAAACATGGTCGCTCACAGTGGACATAGATGGCTTCTTTCACTTCTCTTTCAAACCATCTGTCCTCTCTGTCCAAAATGTGAACATTGGCATCCTCGAAAGAGTGTCCTTAATCCTTAAGATGCAGATGGACAGCTGAGTCTTGTCCTGTGGAGTGGCTCTTCTGTGTTGTGCCATGCGCTTGTGAAGTGGCTGTTTGTCTCTCCAATGTAGAGGTCTTGGCATTCCTCGCTGCACTGTACAGCGTACACCACATTGTTAAGTCTGTGTTTTGAGTTTTGTCTTTCGGGTGAACCAGTTTGTGTCTGAGCGTGTTGCTGGGTCTGAAGTACACCGGGATGTCATGCTTGGAGAAAACTCTCCTGAGTTTTTCTGATACACCGGCTACATAGGGGATGACAATGTTGTTGCGTCTGTCCTTCTTATCCTCCCTCGCTGGTGTCTGATCTTCTTTTCTGTGCCTCTTTGCTGACTTTAAGAACGCCCATTTAGGATAGCCGCACGTTTTGAGTGCTTCCTTTACACGTGTGTGTTCCTTCTTTTTCCCTTCAGGCTTAGAGGGAACATGTTCTGCCCGGTGGTGTAGGGTCCTAATTACTCCATGTTTGTGTTCCAGAGGGTGATGGAGTCAAAGAGGAGGTACTGGTCCATGTGTGGGCTTCCGGTAAACTTCGATGTTGAAGTTGCCATTCTCTTCAAGGTGCACAGTGCAGTCCAGGAAAGGCAAACAGTTCTCCTTTGTGTCTTCCCTGGTGAACTTGATGCTTTTATCCACAGCATTAATGTGCGTAGTGAAGGATTCCACTTCTTGTGTCTTGATTTTGACCCAGGTGTCGTCTACATATCTGTACCAGTGGCTGGGTACTCTTCCTTTGAAAGAGCTAAGAGCCTTCCTTTCCACTTCCTCCATGTAAAGGTTGGCTACAATAGGTGACATGGGGGAGCCCATGGCACAGCCATGTTTTTTCTGTAAAAGCCTTCGTTGTTTTTGAAATATGTAGTGGTGAGGCAGAGGTCTAACAGTGTGCAAATCTGATCGGGTGTGAAGTTGGTCCTGTCTTCCAAGGAGCTGTCTTCTTGTAGTCGTTTTCTGACAGTCTCCACTACCTCCGTGGTGGGTATGCAAGTGAAGAGAGAGACTACATCAAAGGACACCATGGTTTCATCTGGATCCAGGGTAAGTTTCTGGACCTTGTCAGTGAAGTCGGTGGAGTTCTTGATGTGGTGTGGGGTGTTCCCCACGAGAGGAGCAAGGATGGTAGCAAGGTGTTTTGCAATGTTATAAGTGGCTGAGTTTATGCTACTGACTATGGGTCTGAGTGGGACAGCTTCCTTGTGGATTCAATTTGATAGACCTAACATGGAGGGTCAGGTAGAATTTGTAGCAGTCGATGAGCGTGTCTATTTGAGATGTTCTTTAAGTGAAACATATAATCTAAAGTTTGCTTCAAAGTGTCTAATTGTTGAAAACTCACATTCAAGGTAACTTTGTATGGGTGCACTTAGGAAAACAACCACCATCAGTGTCTCCATTCAAAGTGATCTTGATATGAAACATAGAACTCAATTTGATAGACCTAACATGGAGGGTCAGGTAGAATTTGTAGCAGTCGATGAGCGTATGTATTTGAGATGTTCTTTAAGTGAAACATATAATCTAAAGTTTGCTTCAAAGTGTCTAATTGTTGAAAACTCATATGGAAGGTCACTTTGAGTGGGTGCACTTAGGAATACAACCACCATCAGTGTCTCCATTCAAAGTGATCTTGATATGAAACATAGAACTCAATTTTTTAAATGTAATCAGGTAGAATTTGTAGCAGTTGTTGTGTACAACTGGTCCAAGCAGATGCACTTACTTAATTCAAGAGACAAGTTCTTGCATGAGTTGGACCAATAATACAGACTTGTAATGAACGCTCTTCCTTACCAGTGAGTCCGGAAGATCTTTTGGAATATCCTGTGTTGTCTGTGTTTCCAAATCCATGAGGGTTACCTAGACATGAGTCTCCTTTTATATGAACTCAATATTCCTCTTGCAGTCCCACCCACATTTAAATTAGCGAGATTCAATCAAGAAACTAATGGATGGCTAACGACTGTTGTAGCACCCCATTGTATTTTGTTGTCATCTTTTGTCTCCAGTCGCTGTTGAAGGTTTCGTGCGGTTTTAATCAGAGGCATCTTATTAACACATAAATTAATGATTCCCTGAACTATTCAAAATAAAGAATTCCCAAAATTGGAGCACTAAGTAAAGAGGAAAACCACAAGTGTTTCCATTTGAAGGGTCTCTAATTGAAATGTTCTGTAAGTGAACCATGTTAACTAACGTTTGCTTCAAAGTGTCTAATTGTTGTAAACTCATATGCAAGGTCACTTTGAGTGGGTGCACTTAGGAATAAAACCACCATCAGTGTCTCCATTCAAACTGATCTTGATATGAAACATAGAACTCAATTCGAAAGACTTAACATGGAGGGTCAGGTAGAATTTGTAGCAGTCGATGAGTGTGTCTATTTGAGATGTTCTTTAAGTGAAACATATAATGTAAAATTTGCTTCAAAGTGTCTAATTGTTGTAAACTTGTATGCAAGGTCACTTTGAGTGGGTGCACTTAGGAATACAACCACCATCAGTGTCTCCATTCAAAGTGATCTTGATATGAAACATAGAACTCAATTTGATAGACATAACTTGATGGATCAGGTAGAATTTGTAGCAATTGTTGTGTACAACTGGTCCAAGCAGATGCACTTACTGAATTCAAGAGACAAGTTCTTGCATGAGTTGGACCAATAATACAGACTTATAATGAATGCTCCTCCTTACCAGTGAGTCCCGAAGCTCTTTTGGAATATCCTCTGTTGTCTGTGTTTCCAAATCCATGAGAGATGCTTGAACATGAGTCTCCTTTTATATGAACTCAAGACTCCTCTTGTGGTCCCACCCACATTTAAGTCAATGACATTCAGTCATGAGACTAATGGTTGGCTAACGACTGTAGTAGCGGCCCATTGTATTTTGGTTTCCTCTTTTGTCTCCAGTAGCTGTTGAAGGATTTGTGCGATTTCAATCAGAGGCATCTTATTAACACATAAATCAACGATTCCCCGAACTATTCAAAATAAAGAATTCCCAAAATTGGAGCACTAAGTAAAGAGGAAAACCACAAGTGTTTCCATTTGAAGGGTCTCTAATTGAAATGTTCTGTAAGTGAACCATGTTAACTAACGTTTGCTTCAAAGTGTCTAATTGTTGTAAACTCATATGCAAGGTCACTTTGAGTGGGTGCACTTAGGAATACAACCACCATCAGTGTCTCCATTCAAAGTGATCTTGATATGAAACATAGAACTCAATTTGATAGACATAACTTGAAGGGTCAGGTAGAATTTGTAGCAGTTGTTGTGTACAACTGGTACAAGCAGATGCACTTACTGAATTCAAGAGACAAGTTCTTGCATGAGTTGGACCAATAATACAGACTTGTAATGAACACTCTTCCTTAACAGTGAGTCCGGAAGATCTTTTGGAATATCCTGTGTTGTCTGTGTTTCCAAATCCATGAGGGTTACCTAGACATTAGTCTCCTTTTATATGAACTCAATACTCCTCTTGCAGTCGCACCCACATTTAAATTATTGACATTCAGTCATGAAACTAATGGATGGCTAACAACTGTTGTAGCACCCCATTGTGTTTTGTTGTCATCTTTTGTCTCCAGTCGCTGTTGAAGGTTTCGTGCGGTTTTAATCAGAGGCATCTTATTAACACATAAATTAATGATTCCCTGAACTATTCAAAATAAACACTTCCCCAAATAGGAGCACTAAGGCAAAAGGAAAACCACAAGTGTTTCCATTTGAGGGGTCTCTACTTGAGATGTTCTGTAAGTGAACCATGTTAACTAAAGTTTGCTTCAAAGTGTCTAATTGCTGTAAACTCACATTCAAGGTAACTTTGAATGGGTGCACTTAGGAATACAACCACCATCAGTGTCTCCATTCAAACTGATCTTGATATGAAACATAGAACTCAATTCGAAAGACTTAACATGGAGGGTCAGGTAGAATTTGTAGCAGTCGATGAGTGTGTCTATTTGAGATGTTCTTTAAGTGAAACATATAATGTAAAATTTGCTTCAAAGTGTCTAATTGTTGAAAACTCATATGGAAGGTCACTTTGAGTGGGTGCACTTAGGAATACAACCACCATCAGTGTCTCCATTCAAAGTGATCTTGATATGAAACATAGAACTCAATTTTTTAAATGTAATCAGGTAGAATTTGTAGCAGTTGTTGTGTACAACTGGTCCAAGCAGATGCACTTACTGAATTCAAGAGAGAAGTTCTTGCATGAGTTGAACCAATAATACAGACTTGTAATGAATGCTCTTCCTTACCAGTGAGTCCGGAAGATCTTTTGGAATATCCTGTGTTGTCTGTGTTTCCAAATCCATGAGGGTTTCCTAGACATGAGTCTCCTTTTATATGAACTCAATACTCCTCTTGCAGTCCCACCCACATTTAAATTATTGACATTCAGTCATGAAACTAATGGATGGCTAACGACTGTTGTAGCACCCCATTGTATTTTGTTGTCGTCTTTTGTCTCCAGTCGCTGTTGAAGGTTTCGTGCGGTTTTAATCAGAGGCATCTTATTAACACATAAATTAATGATTCCCTGAACTATTCAAAATAAAGACTTCCCCAAATAGGAGCACTAAGGCAAAAGGAAAACCACAAGTGTTTCCATTTGAGGGGTCTCTACTTGAGATGTTCTGTAAGTGAACCATGTTAACTAAAGTTTGCTTCAAAGTGTCTAATTGCTGTAAACTCACATTCAAGGTAACTTTGAATGGGTGCACTTAGGAATACAACCACCATCAGTGTCTCCATTCAAACTGATCTTGATATGAAACATAGAACTCAATTCGAAAGACTTAACATGGAGGGTCAGGTAGAATTTGTAGCAGTCGATGAGTGTGTCTATTTGAGATGTTCTTTAAGTGAAACATATAATGTAAAATTTGCTTCAAAGTGTCTAATTGTTGTAAACCTTTTATGCAAGGTCACTTTGAGTGGGTGCACTTAGGAATAAAACCACCATCAGTGTCTCCATTCAAAGTGATCTTGATATGAAACATAGAACTCAATTTGATAGACATAACTTGATGGATCAGGTAGAATTTTTAGCAATTGTTGTGTACAACTGGTCCAAGCAGATGCACTTACTGAATTCAAGAGACAAGTTCTTGCATGAGTTGGACCAATAATACAGACTTATAATGAATGCTCTTCCTTACCAGTGAGTCCCGAAGCTCTTTTGGAATATCCTCTGTTGTCTGTGTTTCCAAATCCATGAGAGATGCTTGAACATGAGTCTCCTTTTATATGAACTCAAGACTCCTCTTACAGTCCCACCCACATTTAAGTCAATGACATTCAGTCATGAAACCAATGGTTGGCTAACGACTGTAGTAGCGGCCCATTGTATTTTGGTTTCCTCTTTTGTCTCCAGTAGCTGTTGAAGGATTTGTGCGATTTCAATCAGAGGCATCTTATTAACACATAAATCAACGATTCCCCGAACTATTCAAAATAAAGAATTCCCAAAATTGGAGCACTAAGTAAAGAGGAAAACCACAAGTGTTTCCATTTGAAGGGTCTCTAAATGAAATGTTCTGTAAGTGAACCATGTTAACTAACGTTTGCTTCAAAGTGTCTAATTGTTGTAAACTCATATGCAAGGTCACTTTGAGTGGGTGCACTTAGGAATAAAACCACCATCAGTGTCTCCATTCAAAGTGATCTTGATATGAAACATAGAACTCAATTTGATAGACATAACTTGAAGGGTCAGGTAGAATTTGTAGCAGTTGTTGTGTACAACTGGTCCAAGCAGATGCACTTACTGAATTCAAGAGACAAGTTCTTGCATGAGTTGGACCAATAATACAGACTTGTAATGAATGCTCTTCCTTACCAGTGAGTCCCGAAGCTCTTTTGGAATATCCTGTGTTGTCTGTGTTTCCAAATCCATGAGAGATGCTTGAACATGAGTCTCCTTTTATATGAACTCAAGACTCCTCTTTCAGTCCCACCCACATTTAAGTCAATGACATTCAGTCATGAAACAAATGGTTGGCTAACGACTGTAGTAGCGGCCCATTGTATTTTGGTTTCCTCTTTTGTCTCCAGTAGCTGTTGAAGGTTTTGTGCGGCTTCAATCAGAGCCATCTTATTAACACATAAATTAACGATTCCCTGAACTATTTAAAATAAAGACTTCCCCAAATAGGAGCACTAAGGCAAAAGGAAAACCACAAGTGTTTCCATTTGAGGGGTCTCTACTTGAGATGTTCTGTAAGTGAACCATGTTAACTAAAGTTTGCTTCAAAGTGTCTAATTGCTGTAAACTCACATTCAAGGTAACTTTGTATGGGTGCACTTAGGAATACAACCACCATCAGTGTCTCCATTCAAAGTGATCTTGATATGAAACATAGAACTCAATTCGAAAGACCTAACATGGAGGGTCAGGTAGAATTTGTAGCAGTCAATGAGTGTGTCTATTTGAGATGTTCTTTAAGTGAAACATATAATGTAAAATTTGCTTCAAAGTGTCTAATTGTTGTAAACTTGTATGCAAGGTCACTTTGAGTGGGTGCACTTAGGAATACAACCACCATCAGTGTCTCCATTCAAAGTAATCTTGATATGAAACATAGAACTCAATTTGATAGACATAACTTGAAGGATCAGGTAGAATTTGTAGCAGTTGTTGTGTACAACTGGTCCAAGCAGATGCACTTACTGAATTCAAGAGACAAGTTCTTGCATGAGTTGGACCAAAAATACAGACTTATAATGAATGCTCTTCCTTACCAGTGAGTCCCGAAGCTCTTTTGGAATATCCTGTGTTGTCTGTGTTTCCAAATCCATGAGAGATGCTTGAACATGAGTCTCCTTTTATATGAACTCAAGACTCCTCTTGCAGTCCCACCCACATTTAAGTCAATGACATTCAGTCATGAAACCAATGGTTGGCTAACGACTGTAGTAGCGGCCCATTGTATTTTGGTTTCCTCTTTTGTCTCCAGTAGCTGTTGAAGGATTTGTGCGATTTCAATCAGAGGCATCTTATTAACACATAAATCAACGATTCCCCGAACTATTCAAAATAGAGAATTCCCAAAATTGGAGCACTAAGTAAAGAGGAAAATCACAAGTTTTTCCATTTGAAGGGTCTCTACTTGAAATGTTCTGTAAGTGAACCATGTTAACTAATGTTTGCTTCAAAGTGTCTAATTGTTGTAAACTCATATGCAAGGTCACTTTGAGTGGGTGCACTTAGGAATACAACCACCATCAGTGTCTCCATTCAAAGTGATCTTGATATGAAACATAGAACTCAATTTTTTAAATGTAATCAGGTAGAATTTGTAGCAGTTGTTGTGTACAACTGGTCCAAGCAGATGCACTTACTGAATTCAAGAGACAAGTTCTTGCATGAGTTGGACCAATAATACAGACTTGTAATGAAATCTCTTCCTTACCAGTGAGTCCAGAAGATCTTTTGGAATATCCTATGTTGTCTGTGTTTCCAAATCCATGAGGGTTACCTAGACATGAGTCTCCTTTTATATGAACTCAATACTCCTCTTGCAGTCCCACCCACATTTAAATTATTGACATTCAGTCATGAAACTAATGGATGGCTAACGACTGTAGTAGCACCCCATTGTATTTTGTTGTCGTCTTTTGTCTCCAGTCGCTGTTGAAGGTTTCGTGCGGTTTTAATCAGAGGCATCTTATTAACACATAAATTAATGATTCCCTGAACTATTCAAAATAAAGACTTCCCCAAATAGGAGCACTAAGGCAAAAGGAAAACCACAAGTGTTTCCATTTGAGGGGTCTCTACTTGAGATGTTCTGTAAGTGAACCATGTTAACTAAAGTTTGCTTCAAAGTGTCTAATTGCTGTGAACTCACATTCAAGGTAACTTTGAATGGGTGCACTTAGGAATACAACCACCATCAGTGTCTCCATTCAAAGTGATCTTGATATGAAACATAGAACTCAATTTTTTAAATGTAATCAGGTAGAATTTGTAGCAGTTGTTGTGTACAACTGGTCCAAGCAGATGCACTTACTGAATTCAAGAGACAAGTTCTTGCATGAGTTGGACCAATAATACAGACTTGTAATGAAATCTGTTCCTTACCAGTGAGTCCAGAAGATCTTTTGGAATATCCTATGTTGTCTGTGTTTCCAAATCCATGAGGGTTACCTAGACATGAGTCTCCTTTTATATGAACTCAATACTCCTCTTGCAGTCCCACCCACATTTAAATTATTGACATTCAGTCATGAAACTAATGGATGGCTAACGACTGTAGTAGCACCCCATTGTATTTTGTTGTCGTCTTTTGTCTCCAGTCGCTGTTGAAGGTTTCGTGCGGTTTTAATCAGAGGCATCTTATTAACACATAAATTAATGATTCCCTGAACTATTCAAAATAAAGACTTCCCCAAATAGGAGCACTAAGGCAAAAGGAAAACCACAAGTGTTTCCATTTGAGGGGTCTCTACTTGAGATGTTCTGTAAGTGAACCATGTTAACTAAAGTTTGCTTCAAAGTGTCTAATTGCTGTAAACTCACATTCAAGGTAACTTTGAATGGGTGCACTTAGGAATACAACCACCATCAGTGTCTCCATTCAAACTGATCTTGATATGAAACATAGAACTCAATTTGATAGACATAACTTGAAGGATCAGGTAGAATTTGTAGCAGTTGTTGTGTACAACTGGTCCAAGCAGATGCACTTACTGAATTCAAGAGAGAAGTTCTTGCATGAGTTGGACCAATAATACAGACTTGTAATGAATGCTCTTCCTTACCAGTGAGTCCCGAAGCTCTTTTGGAATATCCTGTGTTGTCTGTGTTTCCAAATCCATGAGAGATGCTTGAACATGAGTCTCCTTTTATATGAACTCAAGACTCCTCTTGCAGTCCCACCCACATTTAAGTCAATGACATTCAGTCATGAAACCAATGGTTGGCTAACGACAGTAGTAGCGGCCCATTGTATTTTGGTTTCCTCTTTTGTCTCCAGTAGCTGTTGAAGGATTTGTGCGATTTCAAACAGAGGCATCTTATTAACACATAAATCAACGATTTCCCGAACTATTCAAAATAGAGAATTCCCAAAATTGGAGCACTAAGTAAAGAGGAAAACCACAAGTTTTTCCATTTGAAGGGTCTCTACTTGAAATGTTCTGTAAGTGAACCATGTTAACTAACGTTTGCTTCAAAGTGTCTAATTGTTGTAAACTCATATGCAAGGTCACTTCCAGTGGGTGCACTTAGGAATACAACCACCATCTGTGTCTCCATTCAAAGTGATCTTGATATGAAACATAGAACTCAATTTTTTAGATGTAATCAGGTAGAATTTTTAGCAGTTGTTGTGTACGACTGGTCCAAGCAGATGCACTTACTGAATTCAAGAGACAAGTTCTTGCATGAGTTGAACCAATAATACAGACTTGTAATGAACGCTCTTCCTTACCAGTGAGTCCAGAAGATCTTTTGGAATATCCTGTGTTGTCTGTTTTTCCAAATCCATGAGGGTTACCTAGACATGAGTCTCCTTTTATATGAACTCAATACTCCTCTTGCAGTCCCACCCACAATTAAATTAACGAGATTCAATCATGAAACTAATCGATGGCTAACAACTGTTGTAGCGGCCCATTGTATTTTGTTGTCATCTTTTGTCTCCAGTAGCTGTTGAAGGTTTCGTGCGGTTTTAATCAGAGGCATCTTATTAACACATAAATTAATGATTCCCTGAACTACTCAAAATAAACACTTCCCCAAATAGGAGCACTAAGGCAAAAGGAAAACCACAAGTGTTTCCATTTGAGGGGTCTCTACTTGAGATGTTCTGTAAGTGAACCATGTTAACTAAAGTTTGCTTCAAAGTGTCTAATTGCTGTAAACTCACATTCAAGGTCACTTTGAGTGGGTGCACTTAGGAATACAACCACCATCAGTGTCTCCATTCAAACTGATCTTGATATGAAACATAGAACTCAATTTGAAAGACCTAACATGGAGGGTCAGGTAGAATTTGTAGCAGTCGATGAGTGTGTCTATTTGAGATGTTCTTTAAGTGAAACATATAATGTAAAATTTGCTTCAAAGTGTCTAATTGCTGTAAACTCATATGCAAGGTCACTTTGAGTGGGTGCACTTTGGAATACAACCACCATCAGTGTCTCCATTCAAAGTGATCTTGATATGAAACATAGAACTCAATTTGATAGACATAACTTGAACGGTCAGGTAGAATTACTAGCAGTTGTTGTGTACAACTGGTCCAAGCAGATGCACTTACAGAATTCAAGAGACAAGTTCTTGCATGAGTTGAACCAATAATACAGACTTGTAATGAATGCTCTTCCTTACCAGTGAGTCCCAAAGCTCTTTTGGAATATCCTGTATTGTCTGTGTTTCCAAATCCATGAGGGATACCTGGACATGAGTCTCCTTTTATATGAACTCAAGACTCCTCTTGTGGTCCCACCCACATTTAAATTAACGGGATTCAATCATGAAACTAATGGATCGCTAACGACTGTTGTAGCACCCCATTGTATTTTGATGTCATCTTTTGTCTCCAGTAGCTGTTGAAGGTTTCGTGCGGTTTTAATCAGAGGCATCTTATTAACACATAAATTAATGATTCCCTGAGCTATTTAAAATAAAGAATTCCCCAAATAGGAGCACTAAGGCAAAAGGAAAACCACAAGTGTTTCCATTTGAGGGGTCTCTACTTGAGATGTTCTGTAAGTGAACCATGTTAACTAAAGTTTGCTTCAAAGTGTCTAATTGCTGTAAACTCACATGTAAGGTCACTTTGAGTGGGTGCACTTAGGAATACAACCACCATCAGTGTCTCCATTAAAAGTGATCTTGATATGAAACATAGAACTCAATTTGATAGACATAACTTGAAGGGTCAGGTAGAATTACTAGCAGTTGTTGTGTACAACTGGTCCAAGCAGATGCACTTACAGAATTCAAGAGACAAGTTCTTGCATGAGTTGGACCAATAATACAGACTTGTAATTAATGCTCTTCCTTACCAGTGAGTCCCGAAGTTCTTTTGGAATATCCTGTATTGTCTGTGTTTCCAAATCCATGAGGGATACCTGGACATGAGTCTCCTTTTATATGAACTCAAGACTCCTCTTGTGGTCCCACCCACATTTAAATTAACGGGATTCAATCATGAAACTAATGGATCGCTAACGACTGTTGTAGCACCCCATTGTATTTTGAAGTCATCTTTTGTCTCCAGTAGCTGTTGAAGGTTTCGTGCGGTTTTAATCAGAGGCATCTTATTAACACATAAATTAATGATTCCCTGAACTATTCAAAATAAAGACTTCCCCAAATAGGAGCACTAAGGCAAAAGGAAAACCACAAGTGTTTCCATTTGAGGGGTCTCTACTTGAGATGTTCTGTAAGTGAACCATGTTAACTAAAGTTTGCTTCAAAGTGTCTAATTGTTGTAAACTCACATGCAAGGTCACTTTGAGTGGGTGCACTTTGGAATTCAACCACCATCAGTGTCTCCATTCAAAGTGATCTTGATATGAAACATAGAACTCAATTTGATAGACATAACTTGAAGGGTCAGGTAGAATTTGTAGCAGTTGTTGTGTACAACTGGTCCAAGCAGATGCACTTACTGAATTCAAGAGACAAGTTCTTGCATGAGTTGGACCAACAATACAGACTTGTAATGAATGCTCTTCCTTACCAGTGAGTCCGGAAGATCTTTTGGAATATCTTGTGTTGTCTGTGTTTCCAAATCCATGAGGGTTACCTAGACATGAGTCTCCTTTTATATGAACTGAATACTCCTTTTGCAGTCCCACCCACATTTAAATTAACAAGATTCAATCATGAAACTAATGGATCGCTAACGACTGCTGTAGCACCCCATTGTATTTTGTTGTCATGTTTTGTCTCCAGTAGCTGTTGAAGGTTTCGTGCGGTTTTAATCAGAGGCATCTTATTAACACATAAATTAATGATTCCCTGAACTATTCAAAATAAAGACTTTCCCAAATAGGAGCACTAAGGCAAAATGAAAACCACAAGAATTTATACACCACCAAATCAAAACAACAGACCTTACAATAAAAAAAAAATTCAGAGAAAAACCCAACAATCATATGACCCCCTAAGTTTTTAAAATATCCTTAATACAGAACATATATAAGTCATATTTGTCTGTGATAGCAAACTATGGTTTCCCATATGTCATTCATCAGTTAAATTCCTCACTTATAGCATTTAACTTGGGTTAAAAAATAATGACTTAACTCTATAATGATATTTTCATGACTACTGAGAAAAGGACCTTAACCTGAAAAATTAGCACTTACTTTAGTGTAAGTCAGTGAAAGTTAGATTAATTATGTTATGATTAAGTCATGAGTGTTAGTGGTAAATTTCAGACTTACGTAATAAATTATATAACATAAACTGTAATAGGATTTTATGATTTTTGTAGTTATCTTAACGTGAAAGCTGATATATTGTTTACTGATACTGTTGTATACCTGATAGGATTTATTATGAACCAAACTGTGTTTTAATGCAATCTTTGATTGTCTTTTTTTACTTGCTGAGTGGTTTCAAACTATAATGCCCTTCTTTCTCTTTTGACATGTTTCAGCGTTTTTTGATGCAGCTGAGACTCAGATTTATTTTAGAGTCTCCGAACAATTCACCTCAATTTCAATATACTAGTGCCTGCTGAGTTTCACACCTACAGTTTCACCTTCAAGTCTGTGTGTCTTCCACTTTCTTTCTCTTTGTCTCTTAAACTAATTTGCATACTCACGCACACACACACACACACACACACACACACACACACAGAGATTCTTATCTGTGGGAATGTTACGTGGCAAAAAACGTGGTATTTTGGCCTTATATTCTTTGTGAAAACTCTTCTTTCAAAAAACCCCCAAAACTGTGCTATACACAATTTTCTCAACACCATGGACAAAACAAAAAACAAAAAAAACCAACTTAAGCAAATGCATAAATTAAAGCTATATTTTCTTGAATAGTCTTTTGAATGTAGGTTAGTCTTATGATTGTAAAGAGACCGTCAGCTTAGCTGCTTTGTAATTCTCTTGTTTGAATCCCTCAGCAGCACGCTTAAAAACTGTGAGGTTATGAATCTCTCCCTCTCTTTTGTTGTGTGTGTGTGTGTGTGTGTGTGTGTGTGTGTGTGTGTGTGTGTGTGTGTGTGTGTGTGTGTGTGTGACAGAGAGAAAGAGATAAATGGTGTTTAACAAATCAGATCACATCCAATACCACTTTGCAGGAATGGAGACCACAGAGGAAAGAAGGATCAAGAATGGTGAACGATGGAAAGCTCCATACTGTTCTCATGAAAATGTCTCAAAGAGAAAACTGACAGAGGTCATAAAACTGGTTTCACAAGGCGCAATGTTAGCCGGAGACAACAAACTGCTGGCAAATTTACCATAATGTGATATTAGCCACAATGTTTTTAATTAGATGACAGTTTAAAGCCAAGGATGGAACTTTCTTGACATCTCAACCAAAGGCCACCGGTGTGCTTGTCCCCTCTCTGCTCTCACTCATAAGCCCCTTTCAACAAACGTATGAAACCTGTGCAGTGCTAGGAAGGTAGCCTCAGAGTATGTCATTTCCTCGTTTTACTTTCAATCATGGTCATCAAGTCTCTGACAATAAGAAAATGTGTTTACATCATTTTTATAGATCCCATAAATAATTGTGACTATATTACAGAACAGCACTGTTCATAATAAGTGTAACGTAATGAAGGAGAAGGTTATGTTAACAAGAAGATTTGTAAAAGAAATCAGCAGTTACTTGTTTTAGACCAGGGGTCTCAAACTCGCTGCGTCCCACATCACCCCTACTTGTATATTGATGTGAAGAAATATAATGCAATTTGGCCCTTGAACTTTTTTTGTTAGAGAGGATTTGTTTGTTGTTGAGTGCAATGGTAAAATAAGTTCTTTAAAAAGCAAAAAATGATTTAATATGAAGACAATGTGAATAATATGTTGAGGGATTGGCTGTGTTAGTTGACATTAGACAATCTCAATAAACATGTAGGATGAACATCAAAATGTGGTCCAATCAAGTTTTTTTAGATAATATATGTTGTTGTTGTTTTGTGTGTGTTTGTTATCAATGTTAAAGTTAAGCTTAGTAAGCCATCAAGCACTGATTACTCGTAGAAGAGCACCAATAGGAGACAGAACTAATTAGAAGGTGTTATTATTCAGTCTGTACATCGAATAGAAGGCACTAACCACAAGGTGATCTTCAATGCATCTCTGTGTGAATGTGAACGGGGCGAGAAGACCCCCACTAACTGCATGTTTTTACACTGTGGGAGGAAGCTGGAGAGAACATGCAGACTCCACACAAAGACCCCGGCCTGATGGGGTTAGGGTCCTGAGCTTGATACCCCAAACTGAACGCAGGACAGAGGAAGGGATGGGTGATGTTCATGTGTGCCCAGGTGTATGATGTGGCTCTTTCAAAGCCTCCTTCACCCAGCTTATCCTGCTCTTCGTATTTTTCTTCAAAGTCCTCTACTAAGAGACAAAACAAATTGAATTTAACAGGTAAAGGACTTTACTCACCTAGATATTTACGCACACCCACAGCACGTGGTGTGGTAAAGGTCGGCCAAGATTTTGACCACATGTCAGAAACTGGATCAAAATTGGACTAAACTCACTTGAACTCTGACTTTGTCTGCACTTAGAACTATCACAAGACATTAAAACAAAACATCGGGCATTGATGACATCACAGGAATCTAACATTCTAATCTATGCAAACTGTCTCCATGGCTACATAAAATCAAATTAAATCATAGCAAAGGAGTAAAAAGCAGGATCAGTCTTAGGGTGTATGTTACATGTTTGCCAGTTTGGATGAGTGAGTGCAATACTTCATCGGCCTGTGTTGTAGCAACCTGTTGAACCTGCTGAGAAACTTTTCTTTGTCCACTCTGCCCCAAACTTCACATGCTCCATAAAAGTCGAGGCCTAGAGACCTCTGCATAGTTATTAGCATTAGGTTATCAGTATCATCTGATATATATGACATTTACAGTACAGTACTCACACATGACATAGGAGGAATAAATATGAACTTTTTGACATAAATTTGATCATATGAAATTGGATTTTTTTAAAAATATGAAACTTTTTCCTTCCGTCATACTTCAGAAATATAATATATTAAGTTTTGAACATTTTAAAACATTTAAGTTTGCTCGTTGTATTTATAAGATCCTACATGGACGTGCTCCACAATCATTGGTCAGTCATGTTAAAATCCATTATCAGTGGAAAACAAACCTGATCCTCTACTAGAGGCGATTGTGCAATACCTTTTAGACATAACACTCAGCAAACAGTTATTATCAGTTAAAGTCAGTGAGATTTGGAGTGATACATGACACATGACGGAATAAGACACGCAGACTTAGCATGACGAACCGACGAGGAACACGTACACTGTAAATACATACAGAGGGAAAAGAGGACTAGAGATGAGACATGGACATAACTAAGCACAAACAGAACATGATGGCTGGGGGGAAAACACACGTGACAGAAGGAATGGGTCACAAGGGCAAAACATGTAAACGAGAGGAGGAGACGGGAGAAAAAGACATTACTGAAATACATGAAGGGCCAGGGCTGGGGCAGCCAACCAGTCACAGACAAACAGCCACATTTTTTTACTGTATCACCGCAAAGAGCCACATCATACACCTGGGCACACATGAACATCACCCATCCCTTCCTCTGTCCTGCGTTCAGTTTAGGGTATCAAACTCAGGACCCTAACCCCATCAGGCCGGGGTCTTTGTGTGGAGTCTGCATGTTCTCTCCAGCTTCCTCCCACAGTCTAAAGACATGCAGTCAGTGGGGGTCTTCTCGCCCCGTTCACATTCACACAGAGATGCATTGAAGATCACCTTGTGGTTAGTGCCTTCTATTCGATGTACAGACTGAATAATAACACCTTCTAATTAGTTCTGTCTCCTATTGGTGCTCTTCTACGAGTAATCAGTGCTTGATGGCTTACTAAGCTTAACGTTTTTCACAACATTGACAACAAACACACACAAAACAACAACAACATATACTAGAAAGTGCATTTCCTGAAGAAACTGCAGTGTGAATGCTTGAATCTGAATGTATGCACTGAAATGAATTAATTACTGAATATTAAGCTAAAAATGTTGAATGACCTGGAAAATATAGAGTTTTTAACCTGAAAACCAAAGTGCTGAACTGCTAAAAGCTGACATTTACACAGAAGAAGTTGGAAAATAGCTGAAAATGTTTTAAATGTAAATCAGAAAAACCTAAGAAATGAGAAAACACAATTTAGAGTAAGAAAACATCTGAATGAATATTAAAAGTTCCTATTCTTTGAATCACTGAATGACTAAAATGTGATCCCTCCACTTGGATCCACATAGTTTAAAAATTTTAAATGTCTGAGCTTTGAAAGACACAGTGTTGGAAAGAGAACAACGATGGCGACATTTTGAGGGTAAAATGATGGCTGTAGAGCAAACACTGTAGACACAGCAGCAGTTGAAAGAGAAGTGTTTAAGATGAATCTTGGCAGAGTGAGACAGAGCTCGTTAAGCAGGCAGGTATGAGCCTGGTTGCTATAGTGACTGCACCCAATGGCTCCATACACGCGACACAGACATGCGCCTCACTTTTGCTGCTTAAAATGAAGAGAAACGTCAGCCCGAAACAAATGAAAAGTACAAGTCGTATTGACAAAATCCTTTCACCGTGAGCGGCAGCAATGTCTAGTCTACCAAATTCTCAGTTTTCATGCCTGTGGAGTTTATTATATGGACGTGGTGACAGTGTAAAGACAGCCTGTACTTCAGATTTTCAAACGAACTTTCTGAGCCTTTTTAACATTAGAGTCTATGGAAGAGCTGGAGGGAGGAGGCTGTGCATTGGTGACATTTATGAAAGAACCATAACACCTATTACAATAATAAACACATTGGATGAAAGAGGACAGCGATGGCTACGTTTTGAGGGTAAAATGATGGCAGTAGAGAGAACATTGTGGACACAACAGCAGTTTTAAGAAAAGATTTTAAGATTAATCCCAACCCTCCTCTCACTCTAGCAGTTGAGCTGTCTCACTCTAGCGCCAACATTCCGTCCCATACACACCCATTATAAACTCTGAAATTGCTGAAAAAAAGGATGAAACTTAAACTGGAACTGAAGAAAAAGTATAATAGATATTGAAAAGATAAATACAAGTTTAATAGTTGAATGGCTTGTCTTCGTTTTAAAGTTTGAATGGTGACTCTACGTCAATGTATGTGGAAGTAGTTAGATTTGAAAAATGAGTAAGTTTAATGAAAATTTGAAGATTCTCCCATTCAAATACATGGGAAATTTTTGTTGAATAAAGTTGAATAAAATTAAAAATATAAATGCTAAAAATGAGAAAAATAGAAGCAGTCATGTCCAAAAGAAGAGGAATCTAACGGTGTTTGAATGGTTTTTCTAAGTTGAACAGTTTTGAAGGATCAATTAGTTCTGTCTCCTATTGGTGCTCTTCTACGAGTAATCAGTGCTTGATGGCTTACTAAGCTTAACTTTTTTCACAACATTGATAACAAACAGAAAACAACAACAACATATATTATCTAAAAAAAACTTGATTGGACCACATTTTGATGTTCATCCTACATGTTTATTGAGATTGTCTAATGTCTGCGACGGTATCTTCTCCCACGTCTGCGGACACCCGAGGCCTTGTGGGCTCTCCTGCGTCTGCGAACGGGGCGAGAAGAGCGTTTGCGTCTATACCTGTGTCGTGGCATTGTCCAAAACGGCGATACCTGCTCCACGTCACGGGTTCTATTTATGGACTCACCTGGCAACTTTAGTGATGTCACTGCTGATGTTGTCACTGTTGGTGTGACCTCATGACTCATTCATCCCATCTGAACTGTGGTGTAATTATGAGGTCACAGGGGGACGTGAATTTATTCACAAAGTTGAAAGAGAGTTTGGGTCATAACTCAAAGACACAATGATGCAGTCAAATCATTGGAATTAAATATCTGTAAATTACACGATTTAGAGGGGTCTGACATCACATCCAGTCTCTCTGTTGTGATGTCAAATATCAATGCCAGACTCGCTTCTCTTTGATATTTAATGGATCGGATTACATTTTTTATTTCTCGCCGATATCCGATCCAGTAATTTGGGTCAGTATCGGACCGATACCGATACGTAATATCGGATCGGTCCATCTCTAGTAACTACACAATAAATGTCAGGGTTTGCGTGTTGAGTTATGAATGGAGGACCCAAGATGCAGGCACTGCTGATGTGAGTGAGCTTTATTTATGGAGAGTGACATACAAACAAAGGCGAGGGAGGCGAGAAACAAAACTAGGAAAACCTAAACTGGGAAAGCTGAGAACCAGATAAGAAACCTGGACACGAGGGAATGGAGTTAAAACACGAAGGATGACAAGCAGGAAAAACAGCATGGAGGAACACAGACGGACCAGTAACGCACACAAGAGGACGAATGCTATAAATTAGTGATGGCCCGCTTGAAGCTGACGCTCCGGCGCGTGTCAAAAACACCAACACACCGCTTCAGAAGCACTCTGTCGATGCTCGATTCGTTTGGCCACAGTCACGTGATCAGTGACGTCCAATTGTGAATTGTGAATTGTGAATTCCACTCTGCAGAGTGGGCAATCATAATGAAGCAGTTCAGTTTTTCTGTAGATTCAAGCTGCTCTTCATATTTTTGACCAGCAGATGTCACCACAGAGGACTGTGTTAAAAAGCTTCCAGTAATGAATCGTTTTTCAACACAAGCTTCAGAAAGCTTTGTTTGGCCATCACTACTATAAATACACACAGAGGGAAACGAGGAAACACAGGAGGGGGACACAGCTGAGCCTAATGAATCTGACGAGACGGGTCATTCATGTACTGTACATGATGCGGGTAGATGCTGTACGTTTATGGGCTGCAGGAGAGACACAGATTTGTGCAGCTGAGGTTGTTTGGGGTGCCTGCGTGTTCGCCTGCTGGGCCTGAGCGAGCCTCTCCACATCTGTGGCCCGGCGGTCTCTTCTCTTGCTGAGGATCTTAACGTAGTTTGCTGGGACGAGCCGGTGGTCTCACCGTCCACGCTGGCCAGGAGCCAGCCACGCACACGGGGCTGTAGCTCTAAACACGAGGGAGATAGTTGTAAACATGGGGCACGCTCACATAAAAGAAGAGCCCTCATCTGTTATTTCTAAGATAAGGAAAACAAAAATAGAAGGTTTTGGGTCAAAGCACTCAGAATCAAATGTCCCGCAGCCAGTAAAAAGCTCATCACCTTTAGGAGCGAGGTTGAGCATCTCTCCAGCTTGCATAGAAAGCTCCTCCTGAGAAGCAGCTGTAAAGTCATATTCTCCTCTGGCCACCACGTGGTCGTCCTCCTCGCTCGCCCAGTTAGTGTCTAAACCAAGCAAGGAAACTGAATGAAAGACATTCATCATTTTAACTGGTCTTAACCAAAAACAAGTCCTTCTGCTTTTCCTTACACTTGTAAAGTAACTAATGGCATATGGAGCTATGGTACCCAATTTATTTGCCACTGAGTTACACAAAGGCACATATGATGTCATACAAGCAGACTCATCTTTACACGTGTACTGCAGCCCTGAACATTACCAGCTTCAGATTCTATTATCAAACTTTGCAACAGCAACCTTAATTACTTTGAACTCAAAACAATTAGCACCTGCAGCCACTGTCCTGTGTTGAGTACACCTCTCAAAACAACTAAATGTACTTTAATGTGTTTGGATTTCTTTGGGGCGGTCCACTACTGTAAAGAGCGGTGAGGCAGCCCGCTCCTGATTTATCCTGCTTTCTTTCCCGCACCTGGAGGGCGTCGCCACCTCCTCATGAGGGCTGGCTAGTTTTTGGGAGTGTGTGTATGTGTCTGTACAACTGTGCTTATTGTTTTGTGTATTCTAAACTGATTCGTGTCCTCATCTCTGCAGTGCTGCCGTCTCCTGCATCCCGGCATGTTTCTAAGGTACGTTTTCTCCTTTTTTATGTTGTTCTTGTGGTTTTTGCACTCACATGAGGTCTGAAATTGGGGCTATTTAACAGGATTATGACATCACATATATTTAGAATTTTACCACCAATTTGATCCTTTGATCCTTGAATCCATAAATAGGGGTGAGAAGCGATGACTTTTAGTCCATTAATCACAGCATTTATGTTCACAGAATTGAAACGTTCGCCAGAGAAGTATTTTGAAACATCTGGATCCTTTTCGGAGTAACTGCTTACAGATTCCAACATGTCTCAGAGAAAACAACCCTACAGATTTTTAAGATAAGTTTTCTTTCTTTTTTCTGTTTTTCTGCGATTCAGAGTATTATAACTGCTTAATGCGTGTCAGAGTATGTCAACTGCTCAGTGCATAATGCATAATTTAATGTATCACTGAAATTTTACAGTGATTGTTGGCTGTAGAAGACATCAACAATACAGCAATAATGAGCACTTACTATATTCAGAATTCAAATAAGTGCTTGTGTTTCAATTTATTTATCAATTTCAATTTTATTTATATAGCGCCAAATCACAACAAAAGTTGCCTCAAGGCGCTTCATAGATACAGAGAAAAACCCAACAATCATATGACCCCCTATGAGCAAGCACTTTGGCGACAGTGGGAAGGAAAAACTCCCTTTTAACAGGAAGAAACCTCCGGCAGAACCAGGCTCAGGGAGGGGCGGGGCCATCTGCTGCGACCGGTTGGGGTGAGAGAAGGAAGACAGGATAAAAGACATGCTGTGGAAGAGAGACAGAGGTTAATAACATATATGATTCAATGCAGAGAAGTCTATTAATACATAGTGAGCGAGAAAGGTGACTGGAAAGGAAAAAGGAAAAACTCAATGCATCATGGGAATCCCCCGGCAGCCTACATCTATTGCAGCATAACTAAGGGAGGATTCAGGGTCACCTGGTCCAGCCCTAACTATATGCTTTAGCAAAAAGGAAAGTTTTAAGCCTAATCTTAAAAGTAGAGATAGTGTCTGTCTCCCGAATCCAAACTGGAAGCTGGTTCCACAGAAGAGGGGCCTGAAAACTGAAGGCTCTCCCTCCCATTCTACTTTTAAATACTCTAGGAACAACAAGTAGGCCTGCAGAGCGAGAGCGAAGTGCTCTAATAGGGTGATATGGTACTACAAGGTCATTAAGATAAGATGGGGCCTGATTATTTAAGACCTTGTATGTGAGGAGCAGGATTTTGAATTCAATTCTGGATTTAACAGGAAGCCAATGAAGGGAAGCCAAAACAGGAGAAATATGCTCTCTCTTTCTAGTCCCTGTCAGTACTCTTGCTGCAGCATTTTGGATTAGCTGAAGGCTTTTCAGTGAGTTTTTTGGACATCCTGATAATAATGAATTGCAGTAGTCCAGCCTGGAAGTAATAAATGCATGAACTAGTTTTTCAGCGTCACTCTGAGACAGGATATTTCTAATTTTAGAGATGTTGCGCAAATGGAAGAACGCAGTCTTACATATTTGTTATATATCTGCGTTGAAGGACATATCCTGGTCAAAAATGACTCCAAGGTTCCTCACAGTGTTACTGGAGGCCAAGGTAATGCCATCCAGAGTAAGAATCTGGTTAGATACCATATTTCTAAGCTTTTCAGCGCCGAGTACAATAACCTCAGTTTTATCTGAATTGATAAGCAGAAAGTTAGCGGCCATCCAGGTCTTTATGTCTTTAAGACATTCCTGCAGTTTAACTAATTGGTGTGTGTTATCTGGCTTCATGGACAGATAGAGCTGGGTGTCATCTGCATAGCAGTGAAAATGTATGCTATGTCTTCCAATGATGCTGCCTAAGGGAAGCATGTATAATGTAAACAGAATTGGTCCTAGCACTGAACCCTGTGGAACTCCATAATTAACCTCAGTGTGTGAAGAGGACTCTCCATTTACATGCACAAATTGGAGTCTATTAGATAGATATGATACAAACCACTGCAGTGCAGTACCTGTAATACCCACAGCATGTTCTAATCGCTCTAATAGGATATTATGGTCAACAGTATCGAATGCTGCACTAAGGTCTACTAGGACAAGCACAGAGATGAGTCCACTGTCAGAGGCCATAAGAAGATCATTTGTAACCTTCACTAAAGCTGTGATGAGCTCTGAAACCTGACTGAAACTCTTCAAATAAACCATTCCTCTGCAGATGGTCTGTTAGCTGTTTGACAACTACTCTTTCAAGGATTTTTGATATGAAAGGAAGGTTGGAGATTGGCCTATAATTAGCTAAGACTGCTGGGTCTAGAGATGGCTTTTTGAGTAAAGGTTTAACTACAGCCACCTTGAAGGCATGTGGTACATAGCCGATTATTAGAGATAGGTTGATCATATATAAGATCGAAGAATTAATCAATGGCAGGACTTCTTTGAGCAGTTTTGTAGGAATGGGGTCTAAAAGACACGTTGATGGTTTGGAGGAAGTAATTATTGAAGTTAACTCAGAAAGATCAATTGGAGAAAAAGAGTCTAACTTAACATCAATGGTACTAAGAGTAGCTGTAGATAATATTACATCTGTGGGATGATTATTGGTAATTTTTTCTCTAATGATAAAAATTTTATTTGTGAAGAAGTTCATGAAGTCATTACTAGTTAACGTTAAAGGGATGGTTGGCTCAAAAGAGCTCTGACTTTTTGTCAGCCTGGCTACAGTGCTGAAGAGAAACCTGGGGTTGTTCTTATTTTCTTCAATCAGTGACGAATAGTAAGATGTTCTGGCTTTGCGGAGGGCTTTCTTATAAAGCAACAAACTATTTCTCCAAGCTAAATGATGATCCTCTAAATTTGTGACACGCCATTTCCTCTCCAGATTACGAGTCATCTGCTTTAGGGTACGTGTTTGAGAAATATACCACGGAGTCAGGTACTTCTGATTAGAGACCTTAGTTTTCACTGGAGCTACAGTATCCAGAGTCGTACGTAGTGAGGAGGTGAAATTATTAACCAGATAATCGACCTCTGTTGGGGTAGCGTTCAGATAGCTACTCTGCTCTGTGTTGGTACAGGGCATTGACGATGATAACAGTGGGTGGATTATATTCTTAAACTTAGTTACAGCGCTTTCAGAAAGACATCTACTTTGATAAAGTCTACTCTCCACTGCTGTGTAATCAATTATTGTAAATGTAAATGTTATCAAGAAATGATCAGACAGGAGAGGGTTTTCAGGAAACACTGTTAAATGTTCAGTTTCTATGCCATATGTTAAAACAAGATCTAGAGTGTGATTAAAGTGGTGGGTGGGTTTTTTTACAGTTTAAGAGAAACCAATTGAGTCTAATAACAGATTAAATGCCATGTTGAGGCTGTCATTTTTAGCATCTACATGGATGTTAAAATCACCCACAATAATTATTTTATCTGAGCTCACAACTAAATTAGATATAAAGTCTGAGAAATCAGACAGAAACTCTGTGTAAGACCCAGGTGGACGATAGATGATAACAAGTAAGACTGGTTTCTGAGTTAACAGCTCCCACCCCATACAGGCCACCCTGACAACACTAACACACTGTTTTCCCTCCAGTGATAGGCTGCTGCACCCACAGTGTGCAAAGGGGAGATTTTGGAGGCCTTTCCCTCCAGCTGCTGTCAGCCTGTACACTGCACAACAGCAGTGAATGTACACCACATATGCACAAACTGGGGTCTTTACATATATCAGTGTGCAATACCTGTTAATACCTATTAACACCCAACAACTGCACTATGAAATGTTTCATTCTTCTCCTAATAGTAATCTGTATTATTGCATCACATATATAGCGAACAGTTAGATTTGCTCACCCGGTGGCTGGGAGAAGAGTCGTCTAAGCATGCCAAACGTATACGCTCTGTCCATCTCAACAATCCAGCAGAGGGCCTACGTCGAGTTTGGACACGGCTACAAGAATGTTATGGCACTCTAGAGGCTATTGAGAAGTCGCTCCTTGACAGACTTGAACGCTTTCCTAGAGTGTCAAACAAAGACCCACAGAATCTCAGAGAACTTGGCAACCTACTTTCTGAAATTGATTCAGCCAAACCAGACGGCTCTTTATCTGGGCTAGTGTATTTGGACACATCACATGGCATTGCCCCAATAGTTGATAAGTTGTCAACAAATCTTCAACACAGGTGGATGTCAGAGGGGACTAAATACAAGCAGAGACATTATGTATATTTCCCTCCATTCTCATTCTTCTGTCGCTTTATACAAGATGAAGCGAAAATGAGAAATGACCCTGGTTTTAAGTCTACTGTATCAGGTCCCACATCCTATCCAATAACTCACGACAACCACTATACCAGATTTGTCAAGTCAAGACCGCCTGTTGCCGTCCACAAAACAGAGGTAAACAAAACTCACAAACCAAGCTTAGTGAGTTCACAAACAAACTGTGTCCCATCCACAAGAAATCGCACCCGTTAAGTAAGTGTAGAGGTTTCAGTGAAAAGACACTAGATGAGCGTAAGGCATACCTCAGAGAACACAGCATCTGTTTTAGGTGCTGCGATTCCTCAGCTCACCAAGCTAAAGACTGTAAGGAAGAGATTACTTGCCTAGAGTGCAACAGCAACAAACACGTTGCAGCGCTGCATGCAGGTCCAGCTCCATGGACACAAAACACAAAAGCTCAAAACATTGCCCCAGACCAGGACAGGGAGGAGCATGGTGGTGAGAGTAGCCTAGACTTGGAGACTAGCTCAGCATGCACTCAAGTTTGTGGGGACTTATGTGGGGGGCGTTCCTGCTCAAAAATATGTCAAGCCTACATTTATCCAAAGGGGCATCCAGACAAAAAAGTCAAGGTTTACGCTATCATAGATGACCAGAGCAATAGGTCATTAGCGAAGTCACAAATGGCCGCTTAGCTGAGAACCTCAGTCCGTTGATGGCCAGTTCAGCTCTCCTCCGCCTTCTTTGCTCGAGTGTGACTCACTCCCAGACAACAAGAATGAAATCCCAATGCAAGAGATTGCTCTAGCCCATCCGCACCTCAAACACCTAGCAGATCATATGCAGCCCCTAGACCCTGAGGCCAAGATTATGTTGCTGTTAGGCCGAGACATAATACAAGTGCACAAAGTGTATGAACGAGTGAATGGACCAGTCAATGCTCCATTTGCCCAGAGACTTGCACTTGGGTGGGTTATTGTAGGTGATGTATTCTTAGGAGGAGCCCATAAGCCAGCCATCATAGGCACATACAGAACGAGTGTTCTAGAGAACGGGCGTCCAAGTCTCCTAACACCCTGTCAGAACAGCTTTCATGTCAAAGAGCAGTCACACAACAAATCCTGGGACACTCGCAGTTCATGTCAAATAGGGAAACACATATTCCAGCAAAGTGAAAAGGACGAAGAGGTAGCCCCTTCAATTCAATTCAATTCAATTCAATTTTATTTATATAGCGCCAAATCACAACAAATGTCGCCTCAAGGAGCTTCATAGATACAGAGAAAAGCCCAACAATCATATGACCCCCTATGAGCAAGCACTTTGGCGACAGTGGGAAGGAAAAACTCCCTTTTAACAGGAAGAAACCTCCGGCAGAACCAGGCTCAGGGAGGGGCGGCCATCTGCTGCGACCGGTTGGGGTGAGAGAAGGAAGACAGGATAAAAGACATGCTGTGGAAGAGAGACAGAGATTAATAACAGATATGATTCAATACAGAGAGGTCTATTAACACATAGTGAGTGAGAAAGGTGACTGGAAAGGAAAAACTCAATGCATCATGGGAATCCCCCGGCAGCCTACATCTATTGCAGCATAACTAAGGGAGGATTCAGGGTCACCTGGTCCAGCCCTAACTATATGCTTTAGAAAAAAGGAAAGTTTTAAGCCTAATCTTAAAAGTAGAGATAGTGTCTGTCTCCCGAATCCAAACTGGAAGCTGGTTCCACAGAAGAGGGGCCTGAAAACTGAAGGCTCTCCCTCCCATTCTACTTTTAAATACTCTAGGAACAACAAGTAGGCCTGCAGAGCGAGAGCGAAGTGCTCTAATAGGGTGATATGGTACTACAAGGTCATTAAGATAAGATGGGGCCTGATTATTTAAGACCTTGTATGTGAGGAGCAGGATTAAACAGGAAGCCAATGAAGGGAAGCCAAAACAGGAGAAATATGCTCTCTCTTTTCTAGTCCCTGTCAGTAGGTCCCCCTTCCCTTGAGGACCAAGTTTTTCTGGAAATAATGGAAAGAGACTTTTACCAAGACGATGCAAATAGCTGGACAGCTCCACTTCCTTTCCGTACACCGACGACCCGCCTCCCAAACAACAGACACCAAGCACTAAGTCGCTTAGAGTCGCTGCGCCGCACATTAAATAAACGCCCTGAGATGGAGAGACACTTTATGGATTTTATGCAGGGGTTGTTTGACAGAGATCACGCAGAACCATTCTGGATTGGACTATCTGAGTGAGTCGCAGACTGAGTAGAAGAGGACGGTGTGTGTGCCTGCCATGGACATTGCCTCACCTCCCTGGGATGTTTAAGAGTTTAGTGTTTAGTATTTCCAGTTCGGGAGCTGGAGGGCCCGGATCGATTCCCCAATGTGACAGCACTTTCAATTATTCTTAATTCATTTTCTAATCACATATTGTCAACACGTGATAATGTTGGCCTGTCCTGTATTAGGCATTCAGGATTTTCTTTGATGGCTATTTAGCTCTTATGGCATGAACTTGCTCAGTGCATTAAATAAGTGCATAAATAAGATGTTAAAATCATCATCATGTCATCATATCAAACATGATAGATTTGGGGGGAGTTTGTTTGGCACATGCTGACTGCATTCTAACTATAACCAGAACAGGAGGCGAGAGCAGAAAACAAGAGTGCAGCAGTTTGGTGAAAGGAACAGGAAAGGTGAAGAAGAGGTGAGCATCCAAAAGACGAGCAAGAGGACAGTTTCAAAGGAGACATTATGGCACAATAAAAACTGTAAGAGCAGAGATTCGTTCATATCTTTCGTATTTTTTCTTTAGCTTTTACTCCCGCTGCTTGCAATAAATCAAATATAAAGAACAAAGAAGAACAACTCAAATTCCATTGATTGTTTAGTTCAGTGTTACTCTGTGATTGTTTGACATTTCATGTAAATGTGACTATAAAATATAGTCAATAATATTAAAAAGGTGCTGTTACTGAGTGATGCGGATGCTGCAGGCGGTGATGCTGCAGGCGGTGATGCTGCAGGCGGTGATGCTGCAGGCGGTGGCTGAACGGACCTCCCTGGACCGTCAGCAGACAAGACTTGATGCTGGCTAGGTTCTCCCGAACCCCCAGCTGACGAGGCGTGGTGCTGGACGGGCTCCTCGGGCCCTCCAGCCGACATAGCAGGAAGCTGGCTGGGTTCTCCTGAACCCCCAGCCAATGTGACTTGAGGCTGGACAGGCTCCTCGGGCCCTCCAGCTGGAGCAGATGCAGGGCCAGAGGCAAGTGGGACCCCTGGCTGCATAGGTAGCTGAATTGGTGCTTGCACTAATTGCTGAGTTACCGGCTGGGCAGTTGACTGAAACAGAAGTTGTAGTGGTGGTTGTGATGATGGTTGTGCTGGTGGTAGTGATGGTTGGAGCTTGCAACAGAGCTGGTAACCGACTCTCAGCATCTCTTCTCCGGGGAACAGGGATGGGTACTGGGCCTGGCCGAAAACCAGCCATCCCCACCTGAACAACAGATACAGGTCCAGGGAAGAGCTGTGTTCTGGCTGCCTTTACCCTGGGGGCCGGTGTGGGTGCAGGAGCTAACTGGACCGCCGCTGCTCCCACCCGAGGAACTGAAACGGGTGCAGGAGTGAGCAGGGTCTCAGTTGCCCTCACACGGGGAACCAGAACAGGCACAGGCAACGACCGGCGACCGGCGCCATCCCCACCCAAGGAACAGGTACGGGTGCAGGGATGAACAGAGCCATGGTTTGCCTGGGAAATGAAGGACAGATCAGCTGGACCTCAGCCACCCCCACCCAATGAGCTGGTATGGATGCAAGGGAAAGCTGGGCCCGAGCTGCCCTGGGAACTGGAACTGGAGGCGGAGAGCAGAGCAGAGGAGCTGTAACAGTCACGGGGAAAACCAGGTTTATGGTACCAGACATGGTTCTAGAAAACCGAGACTTAGTGCAGGCTGACCTTGGTAAAACTGCTACTCTTAAGTCATCCAGGTTGACATTAGCAGTCTTAGGAAAGGTGAGTTCAGGGGCAGTCACAGGTGCTGGAGAAATCATACAAGCCGTGTCTGAATAAACTGGGTGCGAAGCAACATTAAACACAGTCTTACAAAACGCAGCCTGGGAAGTTGCACACAAAGTTTCCAGGGCTACTGGCTGAAAAGCATGGCGCACAGAGTTATACAGACATGATCGTGGAACCGAAACTCTAACTTGAGCAACCAACTCTGCAGTGTTCAAGCCAAGTATTTTTGCCAGCTTGTTAACAGCAGGTGACACCTTGTTGCTCTTAACCTGGACAATCACAGAACGCACAGTCTTGAAGAGTTCTCAATGAGCAACACAAACAGTCTTTGAATGAGCATACTCTGGGCTTGTGAAATTTAAGTCAGGAGAGGTTATGGAAACATGAGGTTTATCACAGGCAGCCTCAGAATGAACTGGCTGGTGAGCCGCGTAACACATGGGTGAAGCAACAACAACAACAGTCTCATGAGGTGTTGCCTGAACAGCATAGATGGAATTTGGCTGGGAAATTGAACTGTCCCTGTTTAGTTTAGCAGTAGGAGACATTGTCTTTTGAGCAGAGCAGCAAATAGTCTTTTAAACAGCATTTTTAATGTCCTGAGTGAGATTATGATTGTCCAAGTCAGAAAATTCCATTACATATTCACACATGTAATCTACATCTGAAAGCTCACTATTAATTAGCACTACCGAAGCCTTCCTTGTACTATTAACTGATCCAAAAACACGTGGCTCAGGATCAACATAACTTGGCACAGAAGTGAAAACAGAAACTCCAGTTTTTTCAGAGTTACATCCAGAAACTACACTCTTATTTACAGAACACAAAACTTCATTCAACTCTGGTGAAATAAGGTCATTTGACTCCTGAATTTTCTCAAAATTGGAGGAAACAAAAAATGGATCATTAGAATGCTCAGAGTCCCAAAAAGCAACCTCAGAGTCAGCCATCTTGGGATCATCAGTTTCTATCCTTACAGACTCAGAGTTAACAGTCAAAAAGTTAACTGACTCTGGATTCACTGCCTCTGAGCTTAAAGTTCCCCGCGTGGAAGAAGCCGTTTGAAAATTGATCTGTTCACTCACCACGTCCAGCTGTTCAAAGCATGAACTGGACTCGGTGAGGGACGGTGACGACGAGAACGCTGCTTTCTTTTGGAAACGGGAGCAGCAGAGGAAACGGAAGGTGTTGGAGCAACGGTGACCAGGCCCTCATACTCCGACCACATTCCTGCCAGGCATGAGGCAGGTGAGGGGTGGTCGGGACCAGACGTGAGGGAGGAAAGAGTCTGATGCTGCGACTGCAGCTGCTGCAGCGGAGCTGAAGAAATCTCCGTCCGCTGCGGCGTTGTGAGAGGGTGCGCTCGCTGTGACTGAGGCGGAGTGGACGAGGAGATGAGGGTGAATTGGGCCAGCTCCCGGGTTTTGGCTGCCTCCTTAGCCTGGGTCAGCGAACGGCTGAACTCCGAAGCTATAGAGAGCTGGCGCAGGTGAGGATTTCCGTCGAATATGGCTTGTATTGCATTCAGCCCGACTGAGAATGTCTGCAAATCTGAGGCGTGGCTAATGCGAGTCATCAGTCCGAGGATGCGAGCAAGGTCCACCTCTCTTTCTCGGTGAGGTGAGTCCGCTGGGTCCATGTTATGGTTGCGTCCTTCTGTCACGATGAGCTGTGTGGCTGTCAGTGGCTGGACCCAAGTGCAGGACTCGGAGACAAAACATTAACTTAAACGGCAGCTTAATTTGGTGGTGAGACTCACTTGGCAATACATAAACAACAACTTAAACTAACTAGACTGGAGATGCATATGACTTTGCCATTGACCTGAAGGTAGACGACGAAGAATATGCACACAGCAAACGTGGAGGACGCAACAACTAGCAGGGAAAAACACAGGGCTTAAATACATACTGAGGTGATTAGGGAATGTGAAACAGGAGGAGAGCACAGCTGGGACTCATCAGACATGACAAGACAAGGGGAGGCAAAACTCAACACATTGACATTGACAGTGCCACGTATTGGAGAAGCAAGATGGCGCCTGTGTTTGGCTGTGCCGCTGCCTCCGTCCATGTGTTTGTTTACTTTATATGTTATGCAAGTGTTCTTGCTAGTTTTGTCCGGTGTCATCTCCCTTCGGATTTATGATCGCCATGCGTTACTGGCGATCAAATCTGCTATGGATAACTTTCAGAGTCAACAATACGACGTTGTTTTCCCACCGCCGCTTGAGCGTGACGCAGCACCCGGTTCACCTGCACTCTTGCCGGTCAGCTCAATTTTGCTTCAGAGGCCTCGTCGGAGGAAGCGGGGGAAGAGAGCCGGCTTTCTTGTCCTGCTCCGTCGTCTTCGGGGGCTTTATTCCTGGGCTGCTAGTGGTAAGATCCGCCTGAGACTTGTCGGAGCTGGATTAATCCCCACAACCCACTGTGTTTACCACCCAAGCTCCCACCTAAAAGCATGGAAAGCAATGCCTCATCGCAGCAGGAACCCTGTTTTGCTGCGCAGCTTACCGCATATAGTACGAACTCTGTTCCTGGAAACTCTACCCCTGTCTACCCCTGGGTCGCAGCGTTAAATGGATGTTAATTAATGCAACGGGCGGCATCGTGGTGGGGGGCGGCATCACGGCCAGCCTGTGACATAGTGGGAATGTCACAGGCACCGATCGGTTTTCTATCGCCCATTTGCTGGGAGTAAGGGCGCCCTCCGCTTGCGAGGTGCGCCTGCTGCTTGCAGCACAGGGAGGAGAGGG